>NC_030677.2:66888721-67539221 GCF_000004195.4 Xenopus tropicalis | reverse complement strand
AAACCCCTCCAAAAGAATAAGTGCAATAAGAAATAACAAAATCAAGGAACTTGCTAGCTTTAGATGAGCCATCTTTAAACAATGACTGGTATTATAGGAACCATGATGAGCAGACTTGCAGTTGGGTTGATTGGGGTTAGACACCTATCTTTTACACCTTCACCTCACATAAAAGCAGGTTTTATTGATCATTTGCATTGTGCAAATTATTATTATTTACTGGCATGAGCTGAGGTCTCAACCCTAAACATAGGGCAACTAATAATTATTATTTAATTATTAAATAATTATTATTTGCTCAATCTTATGATGTTGTAGGAGTAAAACAAATCCACCTTGCTATGGGAATTTCTGATTTATTTGTATTTGATGCAAGTAAATTGTTTGTTATCATACAATTTCATTGCCCGAATCCACAATTCTAAATAAATAAAGTCAACAATACTTTTATTTAAAAACTTTAAGAAGATCCTAGTAAAAGCAATAACAAGTTCTTGATAGAAGGGCATGTGGTGTTATGGCCTTTACACTTAGCTAAGTAAAAATGGATTTCCTTATAGACTGGTTGTGTGTTTTGTCCTCCACCGGGTGTGTGTTTTTGTCCTCGCTCCACAATATGCCTCTTTTCCTCCTTTGATACAAGCTTCTTCACTATGGTTTTGGTAAAGTCCCGCTTGTTGAAATATTGTGCATTAAGAAGACTAAACGTACACTCACAGTACTATAGTACCTCTTGAACAATAGAGCTGTCAGTCTTCATTCTGCTTGAAATCCATTATGGAAACTAATGAAAATGGCTTCTGTAACTTAGGTCTGCTGCACAGGAGATATTAAGCATCTGCAGGCTTGGTTGCACTTATTTTTGTGTCAGGCAGTGGCGTATCTTATCAGGCATATACTGTATTTACTATTTCATGCAAGACTTTCGTGCAAACAAACAAAACATGTTTTGGTCTCCTATTTATTTTGTTCAATAAAGCTTATGCGAATGCCTTGCTTCTCTGATTTAAAAAGACCCCTAGAGGGCATATTTTCATCTGTGTCCACATTTTAAATGCTCTGGCTGCTAAAAGGAAGAGATATTACAGTTGCATTCAGATGCAGATTTTTCTATAGGAAAAGTACTGGCTTTTTGATTGGTCTGATTTAGAATGGCATTTAGTAGTGCTAAGAACAGTTCCTGTGCTCTATAGTATAGTTCTGCTGCAGACTTAAATGCTGTATGAATAGAATTCTAAGAAAACTGCAACACACATACTCGTTTCTCCCAAATCAGTGTTTACTATACTCATTTAGTAGTGCTAAGAACAGTTCCTGTGCTCTATAGTATAGTTCTGCTGCAGACTTAAATGCTGTATGAATAGAATTCTAAGAAAACTGCAACACACATACTCATTTCTCCCAAATCAGTGTTTACTATACTCATTTTCCTTTCACTGGCTCTGATAATCAGCACCTTTAGGTACATCCTTCCAGCTACATAGAAAAAGCAATTTCCTACAGACTTGTAAATGGATTTTTAACAGCTACTCGGAGCAGCTCCAATAAGCTCATTGCATTATTGGATCTTTCATATTGGTGTTATTTTCATTTAGCAGCTTTGACCCAAGAAAGATTTATACATTTGCAAGTGCTTTCAACAGAATATTATTTTTAGTGTATGCTGTTAAAGAGTAGCTCACAGCCAGCTAACAGTGTAACTTGTCACTGAACACTTTCCCTGTCTTTCTATCACTCCATTGCCACTAGATTCAGTCTGGCTTCAGCCATGGAAAATTGGTGGCAATCATTTGTACAATTTGTAACTCTAAATAAAACCAGAGTATTCAGAAAACCAGTAAAATATGCTGTAACAGGTAGACTTGCATGAAGCAGTTTGTAATATAAAGGGAAACTCCCTTCTTAGGAACACTATCATGGGAAAACATCTTTTTTTCAAAACGCAACAGTTAATAGAGCTTCTCCAGCAGAATCCTGCATTGAAATCTGTTTTTCAAAAACGCAAACAGTTTTTTATATTTAATTTTGAAATTTCACACAGGCTGGCATTATTCTTTATTTCCCAGGGTGCCACAGCCATGTGACCTGTACTCTGATAAACTTCAGTCACACTTTACTGCTGAGCTGCAAGTTGGAGTGATATCACCTGATCACCCCTTTCTCCCCAGCAGCCGATCAGCAGAACAATGGGAAGATAGCAAGATAGAAGCTCCCAGTAGATCAGAATAGCACTCAGTAGTAAGAAATCCAAGTCTGGCTTAAGACTCCTCCATTTACATGGATGTAGGAGAAATAATAGGTTACCCAAAATCAGTTCTAATATGTAGTGCTGGCTCCTTCTGAAAGCTCAGACTCAGGCACAATTCAGTGAGATGGCTGCCTACACACCAATATTACAACTAAAAAAATACATTTGTTGGTTCAAGAATAACATTTTAAATGGCAGAGTGAATTATTTGCTATGTAAACGGTGTAATTAAGAAATAAAAAGTACACCATAAAAATCATGACACAATCCCTTTAACAAGTAGAGTTTATCATGCAGCGGTGTAAAGTTCAGCATTGTCGCCTGGCTGCTATTGGGTAAGAAGCTGGATTTCAGGCAGGGCACTATGTACACAGAGTTTGTATGAGCTTTCCATGCGGGTTTCTTTTGGGTACTCTGCTTTCCTACTACATTACAAAAATCTACAGGAATTAGATTAGATTATTAGGTCATTATATTTGACCTTACTGTAACTGGGAAAGGGGCCTAACATTGTAAACTCTAGTGGGGTAGAGACTGATGGGAACGATATATAAATGTATTATACACTGTAAATATATAGCAAATTATGTACCCCTACTATAAATTATAAGGATATTATAAGTCACTGAGGAGTTCTTTGACCATATTAATGCACCAGTCCAATGGCCAGATCATGGTACTCCAATCCAACAGGGGGTACATTTTTTATTATAATACACACGTCTCAACACTGCAAAGTATTCTGATTAACTATTTAAATAATATATATAGACCCAGGCAATTGTTAATAATACACTACAGAAGCACAGAACATTGGCTGGCTGAAGCATCAATGAACCTTAGTACATATACTACTTTTCTATGAAACAATTATTAGGACTTTCCCTGTATATTGCTGCTGATCTCTGCTAACCAAATGGAACCAAAGTGGTTTAAACAAGCTGACTGAACTATATACAATATAAAGTATTTTACACCTGGTATCAAAATTTATACATGGCCTTACTTAGACTTAAATTTGCCCTCTTGGGCCTGAAATTCTACACTATGAGGGGAGACTTACTAATCCACGAATGCTCCGAGCATTCGATCGGCGTATTTTCGCCGACTTTTTCGTACCTGCGCAACTTTTTAGTATTTTTCGTGACTTTTTCGTACTTTGCGACAAAATTTGTGCACCAAAATTGTATTGTCGTGCTGAGTACGAAAGTTTCGGATTCATTCAAGCTTCGGTATCGTGACTTTCCTTGGGCCAGGTTGGAGCTGCATAGTGCCATTGATTCCTATGGGAGGCTTCCAAAATCATGCACAGAAGGATCAAAGTCGGAAAGGTTTTCCTGCATTTTACGATCGATCGGATATGCCAATACAATATTATTGTGACTAATATGATTTTTTCGTAAGCATATTCGTGATATTTGCGATCTTAAGAAATTATTGTAACCAATCCGAATTTATCCCATTGAGGATTCGAACTCACGTTTTCATGATGTGCCCCTGAATTTCGTGCATCTCGTCAATAACCACAATAACCATAGCATTGGAACACTGGAAGACAGCAGTGCTAAACTCTGTAAAGCGCTGCAGAAATGATCAGTATATGAATACCATGCAATTAATAAAAATAAAGTGCATTGCATATACAGTATATCTCTATATAGCTATACCTATCTATCTATCTATCTATAGTATGCTGGTGATGCCAGCTCTGTGTATTCTCTCTCTCAAACATGCAGAGAACCACTATGATGATGAAAATATAAAGTCAGGTAGTATTTTTACAAATACTTTTTAACCCATTGACCATTTTTATTTATTGTATATTGGAAAGTTGCTTTATAATTATTTTTTCTTTGCTTATGCAAAAATAGTTTTAAGGTGCAGGATCCCTCTAAGTATGTTACATGTGCATATTGTATATTTATGGGCCTCCACCCATAAACTGTCTAAAGTAGTATCTGTATATTGTTTACTATAACAATTCATGATATTACAGGACACATTTTATTTTGAATGATTTTTCCATTTATAAAAAAGAGAAGCTTCAGGGGCAGATAAGAAGTAACATTTTCCAAGTTCATTAGGAAAATATATGTTTCAAAGTAATTTCTTTTTGCAGCACCTATAGAAATAAGTCAGATTTTGACCCACCTCATTCCAGCCCTGTGGATATTATGAAAGGCAAGATTCTACTCAAACAACAAATCATTGTTAGCAAATAAAGACTTGAGCCACTCTTCTGGTAAATGAGCTGATTACTGCTGAGGGTAGTGCTATCCCAGATGTGGTTACACAGCCAGAAAAACTTCATCGCCTTCAAGCAATAACAGTTTACATTAGACCTGAGCTACCTGAATTCCCAGGGATGCTGAGTTTCCTTCTATACAATGAAATGGGTCTATAATTCTTAAACTCAAGGTATGTGTATAGGGAACTAGCAACAGTGACCCATTCATTTAAAGGGGACCCATCACCCTAAGAAATAATGTCAAATTCTTTTCTGTTGTGTTTGTCAAGCAAAATAAACTTTAATTACTCTATATAAACTATTTAAATCTTGCTCAGTCTTTGAATTCACAATCACAGCAAGCAGGCAGGTGCCATTTTGTGAAGACTGTTATTAAGGCAAGTTTATCACCCCAGATCTTCTGTATGAGTGAAAATGGGGGATCTGAAGCCCATATCCATGCAGTGGCTACACAGTTAGACAGTGGGTAGGGAGGAGAAAGCAAGTGTGGTGTCATCTAAGAAGTAATTGCCTGCCTTGCCTCTATGCCCTATATTCCATTCTTCTATCTACTACGAATTATTTCTCCTATGAAATATAAAATGTTGCATATAGTTTATGTGGAACCCATTGTTAGAGAAATAGACTGTATCTAAGTCTGCTGTGCAGTTTCCCCAGTTTGTTACTTAATTTATTATTCTTTAGCACTTCTTGGTATTGGCAGTTCTTGTTATGGATATGGGACATGGGAACATTGCATGGATCGTCTACTTTCTTTCACTAGTGTTTTGGAGAAAAGTGAATCTGCTGTCATACACTCTTCCTTGTAGTTCTATTGTTAGGATTGCAGGGTGAGTTGTTAGCTGGCTGGTGAGGAATGAGTTAACATGCACTGGCCACGCAGCCTATCAGAGTCAGGCATAGGTTTCTTAAACCCCCTGCATGCACTCCCCCTTGCCAGTTCAATCAAATCTCTCACACAGCTAGTACCTTTGCAAACTTTCAGCATTACCTGGGAGCTGAGCTGTGAGTAGTCACAATAGTTTCAAAACGTTTGCCTAGCAGCTTTTATGCTGCCAATGAATTACAGACTTGTTACTCTGTTTGTAAGCCAGCAGCTGCACCTAGGAGCTGTGTGTGTTGTTACAATTGTTTGCAAATCAGCCGAGCAGCCATCCTGCTGACAAGGAGTCAGACTTGCTACTTTGTTTCGGGTCTCAAGCAAGGGGATCCAGTAATAGTGTAACTTTTGCCTTATAACATCTATTGACAGTGATGGCATTGGCCTTTCTGGAGCTATGCTGAGCAGAATGTGGAAAAATGCGAGCTAACATTAACTAGATATGAAGGATACCCTACTGTTATCTAAACATGTAAAATCCAGAGTAACCTGTCGGTGCCACACCAATAAATAAACATAGGCTTAGTTGTTAAATGGGTTTTTATCACGCACGAGCCACTGAAATATTAATATTTAGCAAGACATTTTATAACATATGTTTATTTAATCATCTTGCAGAGTGATTACTCCCAGGCATTTTAATAATCCCTCCTGTTGATATCTTCATTAAAGCTCATCTCATTTACAGTAGGGATTTGGCAATACTTCCAAACCTGACACGTTAAACATGTTAGTGATATGACAGGGATGGTTCATCTCACTGTTTGTTGGCAGGCCATCTGCAAAGTCAACTGTAGGTCAGGGGTCTGCAACCCTTCAAGAGAGAATAGCCAATTCCTTTGCTTCTAACATTGCATTGTCTATTTCTTATATTTATTGATTTTTCTAGTATTTTTATAGCGCAGACACATTTCTACAGCAGAGATGTTTACATCAGTCCCTGTGCAAGTGGAGCTTGCAATCTAAGTTCCCTATCACAGGGTCAGTTTTACCAGGACACAAATAACCTGCCTGCATGTTTTTGAAATGTGGGAAGAAATCTGAGTATCTGTAGGATACCTAGATATAGGGAGAACATACAAACTTTTTTCAGATAGTGTCCAAGCTAGAACTAAATTTAGGACCCCAACACTGCAGGACAGAACTGCTACCCACTTAGCCACCATTTTTGTTATTGTTATTAATATCAACATGTTACATTTGTAATTGTAAAGATATGGGATATGATTTGTTATCCAGAATGCTTAAGGCCTGGGGTTTTCAGTGATTTGGATCACCAGACTTTAACAGAATTGTTTTGTCACCAATATGTATTCGTGCAGCTTAGTTACTACCATTACTTAGTACAAATTACCTTCAGCAGAGAAAAAGGAAACTAAAAAATAAAACAAATTGTTTAAAATAGATTTAAAGTTTTTGGTAGAATTTGAAAAAATATGAAAAACTCAAGTTTGCACTTATTTAAGAAAAAAATTCAAAATGTAAACCATTAAAAACATGAAAAGTTGACTTGACGACAGTGAAATCACATACTCCCTTTGTTTTCAATTAGTCAGCCAAATTTCAAATTAATATCAAAAACTTAATTTGGAGCTTTTTGGATAAGAACATTTAACAATTCCAGGTACTTTATGATTAGTGACAGCATGAGAGCATTGCATACCATAATGTAAAACTTAATCTGATAAAGTATTCTATTTTCATATTTCAAAATGCTTAATGCCTGCGGTTTAAACGTAAATGATAAACAACCACATGTGGTGCCTAAATAACTAAGCTGTTTTCTAAAATGGATATATTTGAAGGAAAAATACATAACAGATCAGCTGCAAAACAGATATAAGTGCATATTCCCTGGCTATACATATCTATATTTTCCCTCTTCTGCACTCTGCATATAAGCATTACTGATACAAGGTAATGCAGATTTCATCTTATCACAGGATGGTATCTGGAGGTACCCTACAGTAAAACATTCACCCACCCCATACTTAGCACATGCTCCAGCCATTGGCAAATATCTGACTTTCCCAGGGTGGGCCTATCAGAGTACCAAAGAATCCCCCTATAAGCCCTTACTAAGCCCTAGCCTTAAAAAGTTCCCATCGGCCAATTCTTATTTTCAACATGGGCCTATAAAAAAATCTATACCGTTTGGCACAGTCTATATTTAATTGCTGTGAGAGCGGGACCAGAGTGTCATGTTCTCTACTGAACCCTAAGAGGCCCAGTCCAAAGCTAGCCTAAGCCTTGTCCTTTTACTGCCCATTTCTGTGCTGCCTGCTATCTTAATTCAAAGTCTTTGACACACAATATTTCCATTTATCCTTTCACCTTCCACCTAGCCTTTTGTCCCATTCTTCCACCCTTCCTCTTTCCCCCTACTGTTCCCTGTGCCTTCCTTCCCTTTGTAATTCCTGTAATTGCACCCTTCCTTTCGAGTACACATGCTTCTGGGTGGGCTTTGGCCACAGTTCTGCTTTGTATTGGCCTTAAATAATTATTCATTTCTCAATGGTCCTACAAGCTTGCTTTTTTATTACTGCAAGCGATTCCATACACTGCAACATTATGGAGATATAGCTGGAGTTTCACAATAAGATCTTTGATATATAGGTATAGGAGCAACTGGTTTATAGTCTTAGCACCCATACATAAGAACCTACTTTATTAAAATATTGGGAAATGCATCATATTAATGATACAAATTGCCCACACATAAACTCACTGTATGTCGCTTATGCTGCTTCTATGACTTTCTATAGCCTGTGTACATGAACTCAGTAAGGAAGCAATTACAAGTATTCTTTCTAATGACTGCATGATTGCACTGCCTTGGGGGGATTTGTGCCTCACTATAAAATATGTAATTGTAGGATCTCTGCTTATTTGCATAATAATTTAAAACTGCGTTGAAATGCACAGTCAATAAACATTTGCTGACAGCAAAATAAATACCTGAAATCATTCAAGCAACAACAAAACAGATGTTTCCAAGCTATTATTTAGGTTAAATAATACATTCCACTGGCACAGATTCAGTACTGTATATGACCGAAATACACTTTACATACTGTATATTAATGTACTTGCTTTGCAGCTACAAATATGTTTAGTAATGATTGTGATTTAAAAGCATTGTTGTCAAGTGCTATTCCAACTCAAAGCCTGCTGGCTTGCTGATGTCTTCCAAAGATTTTTTTTGGCCCCAGACCGGTAGGGGCTCCATAGACTTAGATATATTGGGTGTCTGGCCCAAGGTGTGGAGAATAGGACAGTTGAACAGCACTGGATTAGTATAACATTGTTATACACTGTATATATGTATAGTGAATAATATACCATCTGTACAGTATGTGTATATATATATAATATGCATAGTAATCAATTACTTTAGCTGCACTGTTTGGCATTTTGCTTTGTGCAGCTGCAAAAAATGGAGGGCATGCAGCAGATAAATGAATGGGCAGCCCTGTCTGCTTGGAATGTCAGAATAAATGTGTACGTCTGCCCTCTGACCTGCCTGAGTTACTGTACTAAGAGCTGGAGTGCTGCTGGCCACCCCTCTGATAAAGTACAGCATGGTATTAATAACATCGCTATCACTAATATGCTTCAGGGCCAGCGCCAACATCCAGGTTTTTTCTACTGCTAATTGATTATCTGATATGGGATGTGTTGGCTTGACAGTATCATATTCACATAGTCTGAGATACAAGGGCAGCTGGCATGTTCCTTTCTAAATATTCTTTCTGGCAACTTCCGAAAACCAGCTCAGGGCATACTGAAAAGCTTGGCACTTCCCCCAGAAGAAGCAAAGATTGCTTGCAGCTAAGCCACAGAATGAGGTGGAGAGCTAAACCGGATGTTCCCTAGTGTCACCCTGCAGGAAGGCATTAAACTAAAAGTAAATAAAACAGTAATTCAGTACATGCATTGAAATGCTGACAATAATTTCATACTAAGCAAAATGTCTTTGTGCTCTGACTGCTCTTCATTTCTTTTCATATACATACACTGCACAGTCTAAAATTTAGTTCTGAACAGCACAGTTAAAATTACTGGTGTAAGTTATTAAGAACAGAACCAGGTTACTATATAAAACCTTTCTGTAAATATATATATATATATATATATATATATATATATAGCAAACCCAGGGTGGCACTCTGCTTCAGCTCTTAGCTCGGGTGCAAGGTAAGTGATTTAAATATCCAAAAAAGACCAGCAACACTGAGTTATATTCCAAAAACAGTCAATTGTGTATTAAAAACGCATGAACAGCCAAGCGTTTTTAATACACAGTTGACTGTTTTTGGAATATAACTCGGTGTTGCTGGTCTTTTTTGGATATATATATATATATGTATATATTGTAGTGCAATCACAACCTTAAAGGAACAGCTTTTTACAGTGTAAAAATGAAACTAGGTAAAACAGATAAACTGCACAAAATATATAGTTAGGAAAAAATGTAATCTATAAAGGTTGGAGTTAGAAGATGTTTAACATAATAGCCAGAACACTACTTCTTGCTTTCAGCTCTCCAACATGTTAGTCATCGACTTTAGGGGGGGGGGGCACATGGTACATAACTATTCAGTTAGTTTTTGAGCACGCAGGTCAGATTCAAAAGCAAACTAACTGAACAGTTATGTCCCATATGCACCCCCCCTCAAATCACTGATTGGCTACTGACTGCTTACAGCTTAGGAAGCTGTAAAAGAGGAAGTAGTGTTCTGGCCATTATGTTAGACATCTGTTCAATCCAGCCTTTATAGATTACCTTTTTGGATTACTAACTATATTAAAAAACATTTTTTATTTTACTTAGTTTAATTTTTACACTGAACTATGCCTTTAAAGACTTTGCTTTTACTATTATTACACTACCTTAAAACACTATAGTTAACCAAGTTTTACTTTACTTTAAATGGTGCTTTTTAAGATTGGCTATTAGGTAGCCTCTAAGCACACTATCAGCTTACAGGAGGCATCTACTAGTATTTGGTAGTTTGGTGAGTCTGGGCGACTGGGAGTTACAGACTGTACTTGGTGATTACATTCTCTATTGTTTCTCACTGTCTAGAACCTGAGGGGGCAGGTAGTTGGGGTTAGTACTCAAATTCCCCAGCTGCTCACAGCCAAAAGACTGCATCCAAATTAGGAAATTGCTACTCAAGTTTAAGATCCATGGCATAAGGGAGATTAGTTGCCAGTGGTAAGCCTGAACAGTTTGGTTTATCAAACAGTTGTGACTAAGGTAAATTTTTAAATAAAGTTAATTTAAGTTATTTTTAAATGAAAGTACAGTCTTTTAAAACTTTGTCACATGAGCAGTTTTCTGGAGCAGCAATATGTTACACTGGGGAAGAAGGGCAGTTGCTAATAGCAACAAATCAGCAACATACCTCCCATTTTTCGACCACGCCCTAAATACCACTCCTATTTGACTAAATTTGGCAGGTTATTTAAAGTTTGAACACACCTGTTTAGACCTGTTTAGGTTATTAGTTACAATTGTATCTCAGTGCAGATGTGGCTTGTTAAATTTCTGGGCTCTCTGCCAAAAGCCCACTTATTTAATTAAAAGCGAGAAACAATGTTTCTAAGTGCAGGTGATGCTTGTTAAGATTTCGGGGCTCTCTGCCAAAAGCTACTTTTAACTAAATTTGTATCTTTTTTAGCTTGAGTACAGGAGATCAAAGGGAAATGAGGGACTTTTCAGTAAGAATCCGGGACTGCGGGTTGAGTTGAGCTGTCAAAAGAGGGACTGGCCCGCGAAAATCAAGACAGTTGGGAGCAGGGTCAGACTGGGCCGCCTGTGGTGGGCCCCGGCGGCCCAGACCCGACCCTTGGCCGCGCCCCCCCTGCCCGACAGCTCCGACGCGTCGGGAGAGGACGTCGGGTGGGGGGGCCCGGGCACCTGCAGGGCCCCTGGGGTGGGAGAATGTACCGGTTATTCAGTCCAGTAACTTTAGACTGATCAAGTAGCTGTATAACAGTGCTGATGATATGTGAATCTAAACTGTATGATCCTTAGAATTTGGCCATACCTTCTGAAACTCTACGATTGTGGTCAAAAGAATGAGTCTCAAAGTCAAACGGTGAGCACACGTAGGTATGGTTTTCAATCCTTCCATGATTGTGCAGTTAAGTGAAAGCTGTCACCATCTGAATATGTGTCCAGATTCCAACAGTTTTGAGTGAGGAAGTCATAGGATTATTTTGACATGACACAGGAACCAGTTCTAATCTCTCCTGTGTCCGTTACCAAGCTCAGATCTATTGCACACAAAACAAGCAAACAAAGTAGAGCTATTGGGTTTCAGCGAGTGTTCTTCACACTGTGCTTTACAATACCCCAGATTTCCCATACTAACAGCCAACTTTAGAATAACTCTTGTTTCTTTATCTGTGATTATCACCATGAATAACTACTTTAGCTTCTTGGTAATAAAAGCAAGTCATGTAATAAATGTATAGGAAGCAGGGAAACAGGGAATATGCTACCACCAATGCAGCTAGTCTGCTATATTTTCATCCTATGGACAGCAATCACTGCTGGTGCAAACTAGCTGTGACCAAATTAATTCCTTAAAGGGAAAACAAAACTCTTCTCTTGTTTTTACTAAGTCTTAGATCCACCATTGTGCCCCTAAACTACCTTACCATGGTGCTCTATTAGCAGCAAGAATGCAGCTTTAAGCAGTGGGGAACTTCTTAGATCAAGCAGTATACTTAAATTGCTTTAATACATTTTTATTTAACAACGGAATACAATTCTTTTAGTTGCCAAAGGCAACAGAAACAAAATGCAGTAATATGGTGATGATCTGATTATGCTCAACCTAAGCATCTGCTTTGAGTTAAAGGCTAGATTTTGGAAATTCTTTGGGCAGACAGACATGTGCTGTGATACTTTTGCTAATTGAGGATGTAATGAAACATTTATTTTATTTCTTAACTTTTATTGCTTTGTCAGGATTCTTTAAGAATACTCTTTCAAATATCTTAGTTTCAGTAAAAAAATAAATAAATAAAATAGGTGCACCATGTCTTAGTCTTTTAGGGAGCAAGGTTTATTATGTCTTAAATTGAAAGAAATGTTAAATACTCATTCTTATCAAAGATATGTTCAAAAAGCATATCAAATGTGTTCCATCTTTAATCCACAGAAAAAACATATAATAGCACACTATCTCTGCTATTACCCTTCAAAGCCTTTGATTCTTTGAAGTCACCTCCTTGCCAGCTGCCTGAAAGCTAAATGAATGCATCTCAGAGTACTTTTTCAGAACACCATACCAACTCTATATTTCCCCATTGAGGAGATGTTCTAATTTTATATAGGGGATATGCTAAGGAAGTCTTTCATCTTATGTTTTAAGCTTTAGTTGTTATTTATGACTTGTGTCGATGGGCACTAAACATGCACTCTTGGAATTAATTATTGGCTAATTAAACCATCTTTAAAGCTGTTTAAAAAAAAACCAAAAAAAAAAACCTATGCTTATGTTGTTGGTTTGTGCACTTGCTAACAGAGGAGAAACAAGTAGAGGTTGACTGGGTAGATGAGACGCTTCAGCCACCATAAAATTCTATTTCCAGAATCTCTGTTCAAGCAATTACCTGGCTGAAAGATCTCAGAATGTGAGACATGGAATGTCAGTCCACAATGGAAATCTTATACTTCATATAACTTTCCCATTAAGGACGGTATATATATATTAGAAACATGTGGACTTGCTCGTCCAGATGGGTTCTCGGCACACTGAATGAGGATTTTTTCCCCAAAATATAGCTTGTACAGTGTTATTGTTGTCACTGCATGTTTGCAGAAGCAACACATAACAGCATGTGTGATCCAATAAAACACAATTTTTGTTTGTTTGTCTTGGCTTCTGGCTCTTGCGAGATTCGCAAGAGGACGCGGCATGGGAAAATGTAAATAGTGTTGTGTATTTTTTCACAGCAGGACTTTTCTGGGGTAATAAAACAAGTATAATTTATTAAAACACCCTAACAGAGGCTTGGCTAGTGTTAAAATTTTAAACTTTTATGTTTAACTTCTGTTTTTGTTTTGTTTTTTTTAAACTCTACTCTCTGTTTTACAATTTGCTAGTGTCTAGTTGATTGGTCTGTGTGGCTGCACCCAAGCCATTTGCTATATAATTAAACATGAGTTCCATAGTCCACACTCCATAGAGTAATTAGCCCTTACTGCTTCTTTGTAAATGACACCCAATTACTTTTTTGCCATGTGACTTTTTTGAGCTATGACTGAGATTCTATGTAATGTTTTTTACAGAGCACGAAGGGCAACATCTAACTCAGTATTGCTATTTACCTTGCCTGATAGTATTAGTATTGCTATTTACCTTGCCTGATAGTATTAGCCAAAGTGGTATCTTTTCAGTCAAATTGGTATATTTGTTCAGTTTGGGTCCAAAATTTTTTCTTAGATTTAGATTCCACATGTTTAAAACCCAGAGTGGCTGACTAGTATATGCACCCTTCCAGCCATTTGGCTGCCTGACAAATTGCAGGATCAAAACATTGGTCTCATGTACTATTTTTCCACCACATGGGTGGCCAGATTAGCCGTAGGTGGAGTTGTTTTGCTTTCTGTTCAAATGCATTGATCTTAAATTGTATAGCCATTTTAATCTGTGTTAAATTATGTGTGTTCTGTTGTTTATACTGCTGTAGCAAGGTAAGGAATCTGAGCAGGAAATAAGGAAGGCTGGCTAGCAGTCGCAGAGTGCCTGGAATGCTAACAAAAAGCAGGACACAAAATCCATTGTTTTGTGTTTGCAGTCCTGGAAATATTATAGGGAAAAAAAATTCAATTGTGCCTCAACCTGTTTCAAAGAGAGTGCAAACATCAGGGACCAAAATCTCTTTACTGCTTATTCCTGCCTTGCCAGTAGGAGGGGGATGTGTCTGCCTTAAGGAAGGATATTTCCATCTAGTCATTTTCATAAAGAATATCACTTGTAGATGATTTGCTGATATATTCACTTTCTATTGCAGTGCAGTATGTCCTTGGATTATCTGTATGAAGCATAAAACTCACAGTAATCTTTCCGAGTTTTCCTTTGTGATAGCTATAAAGTGTTGAGCTCTCGGAAAAGCATGGTTTCACCTTTCAGAGTTGCATATCTCTTTCTGGATGGAAGGAAGGAAAGAAAGAGGGGTCTGAAATGAGGAGGGGTAATCAAGACAGCTGTTAGATTGTGGCACTGAGGTCAGATAACTAAAATTGTATTCTTCAGTACGCTTACGCTTGGAGAATCCCACAGTGGTGCCCTTCCTACTGGAGGACAAGGTCAAGTCTATAAGTTACTGTTATACCCAACCTAAATATAAGAGTTGCTTGTTACAGGATTTACAGCTTAATTTATATTAAAGGTATCACCATTTAATGCTGAATAGTGAGGTTCTTTAATCCCACTTGCTTTTATAGCAGTTGGATTTACTCACTCAGTCATATGAAGATTAATCTTTTGATGGCACACTTAAGTTTTAAACATAACCTTGGGTAGGGTGTAATGAATACACTCAAAAGCACAGCGAAATACCTATCCTATATCTTCAAAATGAGGAGACTCATAAACTTCATATAAAAACAATCTATTACTGCAGTAGGTAAGCATATACTGCTGTTAGAACATACTGAAACATGTGTAGTTGCATAAGTGACTTAAAAAAGACTTCATATTTATTTATGTTATAAGAGCCATTAATCACAAAAAATTATAACAGCCTATAAAAAGATATAAAAAGATGGCATATGGGATCACTATAAGTTAGTTTTAAATTAAAATGATTTTAAAAGAAGTGTCACCTTTTGATGAAGTCTCCACTTAAAACCCTGCTTTTATGCAAAGCATGATTTTTTTTATTTAACATAATGTTTTCCTTAATTTTGCATTATTAAATACAACTAGGGTTGCCACCTGTCTGGTTCTGGTTTCGGAAGGGCTGTCCAGGTCAAAACCTTCTGCCCGGTGTCCCAAATTAGAAAAACCAGGCAGGACTCGGTAACATTGACTGATCGCTGCATCATAGCCCCCCCCCCCGTGATGCCATGGCCCCGCCCTATGACACCAAGGCCCCGACTCTTCCCTGCCCCCCATGACATCAACCCCACCCCCTGCCTGGCTTTCTTAGCCAGCACATGTGGCAGCCATAAATACAACATACCTGACCCTAAATACCTAAATAAATGGATGCTTGTCATTGCAACAGATTACAGATATCTGCAAGTATAAAAACAAAAAGTTTAGCTTCAAAAGAAACATTTTTACACATATTGAATAGCAATAACTGGAACATTTTTGACATTCACAGTGATTATACCTTCAGTTAAATATTTTTCAATAGTACAGGTATGGGACCTGTTATCCTGAATGTTTGGGGCCTGTGGTTTTCCAGATAAGGGATCTTTCTGTAATTTGGACACCATACTGAAATCTGCTAAAAAATAATGTAAACATTGAATAAACCCAACAGGATTGTTGTGCCACCAGGATGGATTCATGCAGTTGGGATCAAGTACAAGGTACTGAATTATTTGAGAATTACTTGAATTGGGATCAAGTACAAGGTACTGAATTATTATTCCAGAGAAAAAGGAAATCATTTTTGAATATTTAAATTATTTGATTAAAATGTAGTCTGTGGGAGATGGGCTTTTTAATTTGGAGTTTTCTGGATCATGGATCCTATACCTGTACTTGGGATTTGGTTTCTTGAACCAATGGATATTGCAGGACACTTGTCTTCCAAATTAGCACAGCACAGAGAAATGTGACGCAGTTTGAGCACCAATGCATAAGAGGAATTCAGCTGCAGAATGGGGGTTAGGGAGTTAAACATTAGTAAACTATTAAGATTTCTTTCAGTTGCAAGTAAACAACATACAGTATCTAAAAAGGGATATTCATGTTAATTGCCTTTTAAATATACAGTTTAACGTCAAATTAATGCACACATACTACTGGTTTTACAGGGATAATATAAATAGACACTAGTATATTTTCCCAAGGGCTAATTTGAATACAACAAGAATTCTGTGTAGGGCTGACCTGTGTGGGGGGAAAGCATGGGGGCTGATGCAAATGGAGTGTCAGGTTTTTTAGTAAGCTATGTTCTGTAATTCCAAGGTCACTTAACAAAATGCAGCATCCTTGTTCCTAAATGCCATGGGCGGTTGGTTAGAAAATTATATTAGTAAATAAAGTGAGAATTGTAAAAATCTGACTGGGGCTTAATATGCATCAGGATGCACAATAAAAAAACCTCTTTATTAGTAAATTCACTTTATCTGTCTGTAAAAGTATGTAATATTTGCCAAATAACCTATTTTTTACAGAAATCTTTATTTATCTGCATATGTCAATTATGAATAGAAGCTTGAGCTGCCAAGTTGTTTATTTTGCTTAGCATTAAATAAAAAAAGGCATAAACTCTAATGCCCTCAGTGACCAAACAGAAATGTCTAATGCTTGCATATTTTTGACAGCATCAAAGAACTACAACATGCAATTTGAGTGCTGCACTAATAAATATAGAGGAGAGGTATAAAGTACTTGACTGAGCCAACAACTGGACTGGGTATCAGGTGTACGGGTCTCGGCACTTGTGAGGCAAATCAAACAGGGACAGGGGGAAGTTAATAGTCAAGTGGCATAAGTATCAGCATTGCAACTGCTGTTTGCACTTTCGGTGCCAGTGATATAATAGAAGGAGTGAGCTTTCCACTGATACGATGATAGATGGCCAAAAGCTCAGCGAAGACAGAGACGCGGGAGAAGGGAGCTTAGATTACACAATGGGGTCTCATAATGGGTTTTTTAGAGCCTGTGTAGAGGATACTGCAAATATAAGACACTTTGATTGTGAGTTGAACAGTTACTAATACTTTAAAAATATTTTTAAACATTACTGAATGTTGTATTTCCCATAATTGCTTTGTGTAGTGGAATAATATGTTTAACTGTGCACCATGCAAGTATTGCCTTTAACCCATTCTCCATAGAGAGGTACAGTGTGTGTTCAGAAGTGTGAAGATTTCGGTAATAACAGCACCACTAATCATTTTAGAATTTTAGTTGAGCAATTTGCATAGGTTTTTAAGACAGGCAAGGGTGTGCAAATCAAGTCCATGCAGCCGTTGTCAGTGTCCTGAATAGTAAATATGAAACTGAGACGTCAAAAAATATTTTAACATGATTTGAAAATTTATATATATGCATGGGTTTGATGATGGATTTAGTTTCTGAAGTCCCAAAGAGTTGAAGCAAATGTTTGAGATCGCTGCAGCATATCAGAAGTCTCGGGTGTCCATGGTAGAACTGGGATGAGACTGGGACACATAGTTTAACCGTACAGGGCTTTGAAATCATCAGCAGTGATCGTCGCTGTCCAAACAGTTGTCGTGTCAGGTGCAGTTGGGGGCACTCAAGACAGGTTGATTGGAAGGCCATCTCCTGCTGCCAGAGGATGTCATTCCTTTGCCAGCTTGGAAGAATTCCAAAATCATCAGCACTGCGCATTCATTTAACAGAGCACAGATGGAGACTGTCACCTTTTACTGGTTTCCAGCCATGGGAGGGCATAATTATAACTACTGGAGACTGTTAACAAGGATGTGACATGCTGCATTCTTGTATTTGGGTGGCAGAAAGACATTCTGTACACGCAAACCTGTATGTTTAGTTGATCAACCAACAGCAATAAATATATAAATATACAAAGGGCTTAAGAAATATAAAAAGGAATAATGATATTATTCTTTAATGCATACCACCCATATTGTATGGAATTAAGTTAGAAAAACAGGTGGCAGACATTGAAAGCAAATGGTCAAATAAAGTAGGATATTAAGTTGAAGGCAATATCATTTAGCTGGCTGTTTTGAGAAGTGAGAAGTAGACAGGTCGATAGTGTAACCCTATAATGTAACCAAGGTATATGATGAGACTCTAATGTTAGCATATAAAACAGCAACTATTTTTTTCCCAAGTTCTAAATATATTCCTGAGCATTAGGAGTTTAAGATGAAAAATGGAGGTCTGTGTTAAATCTTTACTCAACTTGGATCACCCAAGCTTGAGTCTAAAAATCAATTAAATATTAAATAAACCAAGTAGGATTGTTTTGCCACCAATATGGATTCATGCAGCATTACAAGCTACTGTTTTATTGTTACAGAGAAAAGGGAAATCACTTTTAAAAGTTGAAATTATTTGCTTAAAATAAAGTTCCATGATCCAGAACTTTGTGGATAACGGGTTTCCAGATAATGAATCCTATACTTGTACTAGCCTAGCCTAGGTTAGCTGCAAAGTACAAATTCTAATAACAGTAGATACTTGTACCAAACACATGCATCATTGTTTAAAATGGAAAGGCTTGTAGGAAAATGCATTTCAAAGTTCTGATACAGAAACAATGGGATAGAGAGTTGCCAATACCTAAGAGATCAATAGATTGAGTAAAAAACCTTTATATAATTTCATACCACAAGGTGCCATTTATCTCATTTGATTCTACTTTCCATTGTAGAATGTGTGGGAAGAACGGTTTGTCAGTTGGTATTGTGAGATAATTTATAATAGTTTACGCATCATTTACTAACACAAGTTCAAAACGCTAGGTAAATAACCCACAGCAGTTTCCCCCTGAATTCCAGAAATAGCATGCTCTGCAGATTGCGTGTGATTCGTCAGTGCAGGTGTAAATTAGTATCTGCATTGAAAAATAGCGTGCAAGTTGCAGAGTCAGTGTTTCCTAGTCAATGTGTGCGTGAGTGGCGTAACTTCAGTTGCATGCAACATTGAAACTTTAATGGGTTTTTCACATGGTGCAAATCATTTATGTGCGGCACACTAAAGGAAACCTGGCTCAAGGCAAGTGTTCATTCCAGTAAATTTGGAATTTCCTATCTTCCCCTCACCTCCCTGAACTGTTATGCCACCTGATCAGCATGGCTGCATCCAAGCTCCGACCACATTCACCTCCCCGACTTGCCCACCTATTCTCCATTTCTGTCCCATCCATTCCCCGTCCTGTTGAGTCTAAGCTGAAAAGTTGAATTAAATGCCATTTTTTTGCTTCTGTGCGCTTTGCTTTTGTGCGCTTTGTTTGTGCTTACTAATTATGTTTTGCTAACCATGCACCCAGGCAGTACCTGCAGTTCTCTGTCTGCACCATTGCTGAACTTTTGAGATATATATATACATGACAGTTGGTGTACTTTAATTACAAAACAATGTTATACTAATCCAGTAATGTTCAACTGTTTCCATTTCTCTACATATTGGGCCAGATATCTAAAAACCTAACATTTGGGGCCAATGTCACTCCAAGAAGTCTATGGAGCCCCTGGCAGGTCTGGGGCTAAACAACAGTCTGGATTTTACCATGGAAAAGTGTCATTATTGAACAAAGCATCTGGGCCATTAGTCTCTGATGTTTTGAATAATTTAAAAAAATGGTTTTGTTGTGAGTTGTGCAGCAGTTCATTAACATGGTTCCAGTCAGGCAGGCAGAATTCATGAATTGCTAGGGCTGTCATTTTCTGTTAGCGCATAAGTTAGAAACCTGGCCAAAAACAAATCTAGACTAGGAAATGTGTGGATTCTATTGATAACAGATGCTCCCTGTTAGGTTTAGCCCAAAGCATGCAAAAGCATAGACAGTCACATTTCTTCTCAGAAGCTCTATGAAATGGTTTTGGAAATGACCCTTATTAGTACGGTTGAGAGGCTGCATATATTTTCATTTAGGCAATATCAAAGCAGTAACCGTTGAAATGCTGCTGCATAGCATTTGGTCACACTTTAGAAAGATCTATTTTCAATTATCAGTACAAAGCAATAGTATAAATAGGCCAAACTATGTCTTTCACCCAGGGCCAGGCCCCTGATTATTTGGTTCAGTTCAATACAGACAATAATGCTTCTATACTGTGTAGGAATAGTTGTCTACCCTACAACCACTGATACCCCTTCAGACCAATTAGGCAGCTTACCTGCCAGTGTTTGCGGATCCCTGTTGGGCCTCCCTAACTGATATTGGCCCGATGTCGATTGGGCTGGCTTGATTTTCCCTTTGGATCTATGACTCATTGAAGTGGTCCTCTCTTTGACGGCTCCTATGCCCCTCGTTGCAATTTGATCATTTGGCCCTAGATTTAAGCCTTCGGCTGGCATATCGTGAGAAAGATCCTTTTGTTTGGCAACCTTGCCTGGAAAAGGCTTCTTCTGTAATGATGCATTAAGGCTTTAATGCCTTAAAGCATTTAAACATTTAAAAAATACAATAGGATGGCAGTGCAATCAACTGGATTTACTGTATGCTAGCTTAGTTACCATTAAGTACTAGGTACAGATAAGACATCTCTTATGCAGAATGAGTGGGACCTGCATTCATTCCTAAGGATACTAAGGAACTTTTAAATATTAAATAAACCCTATAGGATTGTTTTGCCACCAATATGGATTTATGCAGCTTAGTTACCATCAAGTACAAGCTACTGTTATATTAAAACAAATCATTTTATCTTAATATTACTGAGTCTTTTCTTCCTTGTAATAATTTGTAAAGTTTTTTTTAATGCATTCAAGATATAAAGAAATTCTAATCTGTATTCCTGTATTATTTTAAAACCTTGTTTTCCATTCCTGTGTGGTATTATAATTGCTTTCTGCTTTTTTGATTTTAAAGCATTTTTATGCCCCTTTGAATCTAAAACAATTGTTCTGCCTGTATGACTTTCTAACATCTCTTTTTCTGCATATTTGCTAATGCAAATGATTTGTTCTTCCCCACGCGTCTGCATTTTCTTTTTGTAATATTACAATGCTTTGCCCTTTAACACTGAGCGGTTTTCATCCTCCTTCATTTCATATCCTTGTTCCATAAAGTACTACTGTTCCTTATGAGAGGGGAGTATCTTTCTGTGGACCTAATGCCAGAGATACATTTGCACATAGGCAGGTATATCATGCAGTACTTGACTTTTATACTTAATCATACCCCTGGCCTTTGCTGTTAAGCCCTGTTATTTTAGCTTTGACTGCAAGATTAAGATGTTGCATGCACAAACTGCGAGAAGCAATTCTTACACAGCAGTATATGCTTTTTTTTAATATAAATTGTGCTTGTCAGTTTCATTCTGTTTCTGACTAGCAGGGGAGCAAATGTAATTTTGTCATTCTATAATGAATAAAACATCAGGAAAATGTATGTAGAAAAATGCTCAATTTCCTCCTCACCTGCATTCTCTCTGAAAAAATTATGAAGTGCTGTTTAATTGAGGGTATTATGATTTTTGTTTTTAACCTGAAAAAAAAACCACTTGAGTGCAAATCAACTTCTCTGTTAGCACATTAAACATGTGTATTTCATTTACAGGTATGGGACCTTTAAAAATATCAATAGAAGAAGTGGGGAAAGGCAAAGATTTTTTTTTTATCACTTTTAATAAACCCTCAGTCTGTAGCTGGAATTGTTTATGGAGGTGTGAGGCTCTAAACATGAACAGCTCAGATTTTATGTGAAAGGCTAATCTTACTCACCTATCTTTATGAAACACAAGTATCAAGTGTTGAAGGGATTTGGGAGGTGCACAAGTCTCATTTACATCCTCAAGTGCAGTTAGCAAAGTGCAATTTCAAGTGCAATTGCCATGTTTTTTTCCCACAGTGCAGTGTTTTTCCACAGAATTCCAGTGCCATTGGTGGCTGTAGCTCCAGGGTTCCCCTATGTCAATAGGTGCAGCAGCGCTTGAAGCAGGGGAACTGGAAAGCTACCGCCACCCCCTAACCAGGCAGAAGCTCCAGGGACCCTCGCACCCACTGTCAATAGGCGCAACACACTTGGATTGTGGGGAAAAAAACATGGTGCTCAAAATTCGCCTTGGCTAATAGCACATGCGGACTTAGTGGCGGATTTATTAACACTGGAGACAAACATCATCGATGATGTTGCCCATAGTAACCATTCAACAATTAGATTTAAACGTCACCTACAAATTAGATTAGAAATTGGTTTCTAAGGTCAACATCACCAGTGATGTTTATCTCCAATGTTAAAAAATCCCTTAAAATATGCCCTAGTATCTTTTTTTGTACCGTGGTACTATAACTGTTTTAACTGTATGTCTGCCACTTTTAAAAAAGTTTCATTTTGTCAAAATGTATATATTAAGTTTTTGTTGTCTGGTACATGAATTATAATGATGAAATATTTATTGATTTCACAAAAGTAATAAAAGACATATAGGCAGAGGTAGAGAATATGGACTGATGCAATGTGGCCTACATAAGGTGGGGTTTCTGCTCTTCAAAAACTCATTGTCTTCCACAGAAATATTCTCTTTTCATAGACACTCACAGTTTCTTACTTCATTAAAGAATCATTAAACATCTGATGAGGACCCTGGGCATCATGTGGGACAGCACTGATTCAAATGCAGCATTGTCTTCTGTAAATACTAAAAGAACAGTAGATGCGGTTAGCTTTCATGATTCTACCTAAGAATGGTTTTTCCTCCATAATATTTAACACAGTTTCTTCTACATCAGCTTTAATAATAATCATTTTTACACATCAATGTCAAAAGTAGTTCCATTCCCATACCTTCTGGACCCTTCGACTCCCAGATTTAACGCAAATTACTTTTGTGGACAGGATCTTGAGAAAAACTCTACAGAAACCAAAGCCCTCTGGAACCATGCAGTGCAGCAGAATTTCTTTGAATATATAAAAAGTAGATATACTGTAGTAGTGGCTGGAGGAGCTGTGCAAGCTGTGGTATAAGTAACTTAAATAAACATACGATCAAATTTGTCAGTAAAACCTTTCACAGTATAATTTTATGTTCCAGAGCCAATAATAATAATTATAAGAAATCATTATGCTTTCGACTTTTGTCAAAAAAATAAATGTTACTGCATTTTGAAATAATATGTGGTCTTTTTAGAAATCTAAAATACATCTCCCTGCCATATAGTTAGGCTGGCAGGGAGCAGTTTGTCATTTACTGGTGTAACTTTTTTTTTCAACCATAAATTACACTGAGTGAGATGCTGACAATTAATACCGTGCTTGTGCCAAGGCAAACACATTTCACAGTTCAACAGGGAATAAAGAGCATGCTACTGAATCATTTACTAGTGTTTGAGTCATTTTACAGTAAGTATTGAGACAAATCCCAGCTTTGAACAGACCCTAATAGTTAAGTATAATGCTACTTTATATAATAGAGAACATTATACCATATAGTTACTTATTTGAATGAATGGATAGGATATGGGCCCAGTATTTCATTGTATTATCATTTTTGTCAGTGGTTATGCAACACCTTTGCCTCTAGGCTAGATGCTTCCTAGATTAGACTAATTGAGGGTTGTGGTCATAAATAAGACTGGAACAGCAAATCATGGAGAGTAATTTAAGGCTATAACCGAGAATATAAAGGTCAAATGCAGTATGCAAAGTACTGTACAAAAAATAATCCCACAATCAGCCATTTTTTGCATTTTGCATGCTGCGTTTAGCTGCCTGCAAATGACTTTGCAGTTTAGAGGGATGAACCACTGGCGTATAGCTGCAGAGGTCTGTAAAATTTGCAAAGGAGTGACTAGTAATAGGTGGTGCCAGGACAGAAATTTCAAAGAGTAAAATAAAGTTCAGTTTAGTAGGGGCCCAATCAGAATGCATAAAGTCAGAAGTAAACAACCCTTGACACATATTACTACTTTATTCTTATCTATCCTATGCTATAGAATGCCTATGATAGAAAGAAGCCACGTGTTTAATGGTTTATTAAAATTGGATTTATAAACTACACATTTCTTAGTACCCCATACACCTGCACCAGCAAAATAAATGCTCACAGAGCAGGATTAGATTTAGTTTAGATTACTCAATTTTGTTCCAGTTTTGTGGGTGTTCTTGGGAATTGGCTTTTTTTAATGTTTTATAAATAATGCAAATGACATAAAAACATCCAGTTCTTTTTAATTAGCGCAGATGAGAAACAGACCTGGAAAGATACTGGATGAAACATGATGTAGATTGATGCAATGTGTTACACACATGGAGGCATCTGTTGACAACGTATAAGAATATAGGCCTCATTTATAAAAATGTTGTCAGGTGTAAAAATACAGGCGCACTTTACTCCTTGCCCTGATGCAAATGACATTTTTACGCTTCTGGAGGGTTGTGGATAAGTAGCTATTGCAGAATATATTTTGGTGTGGATACTGGTGTGCGTAAACACAGCACCAGCTTCAGAAGGATCGTGCCTGCAGGACTTTGCTATATTGGGCACAGACTGACCTTTTACCAGTTGGCTTGCTAATGCAGTGTTTACAATAAAATGTATATCCCATAGCTCTGGTGGTTACAGTGCATGTGTTGCACCCAGAGTTCAACTTGGAAGGAAATGCAGGTAGCCTGCATGGGGCAGGTTTAGTAAAGTGTGAAATTAGAATTACACTGCTATCTACTCATTTCTATGGCAAAGAGTTCCAACATTTGATAACTATGCCTCTAAAAATATATAGAAATAGTATAATAATACATAGAAAGAGAAGTAGTGGAATTTGACCGTGCTTAGCTCTAATTTGATAAATTTGATAAATCTGCCCCAACATTTTAGTGGCATTGGGATGATATTATTGTGTGTGCTTCACTTGAGGTATATTTATTTTTGCTAAAATCAGTTCTGTAATATTTGAAAAGACTAGTTCATATGTTGTAATGCTGTTGATACATTTAAGTTTTATATTTTGGTTTGTAATTTAATTGCAGTACATTCAGTCACATTTGCATGTTTTAATGTCCTAAAATCAAGGCAAGGCAACTGAAATGTTTCTCTAGGTTTATTATCCAAATATAGCAATAGTTACTCTGGCTACTATACTGACTAAGCATTGGATGTAGTTAAAAGTATAATACATGCAATCTGTACAGTTTTATATCATTAATGAAAACAAGAATACATACTCTTCAGCTTTCTTCACTGCCTCCATAGGAATGCTTTAAAGCCTTCTAGTAAAAAAGATGTAGCCCTCAGGGTCACTTTTCATCTTTGCAGATGAAAAAAATATCCATCTCTTGTACTCTCTGTCCCTGCAACAGTTGCTGAGACTCTTCACCCTGTTACTGTGTATTTACCCAGTAAGCCATTGATACCCCTGGGACTGCAAGCTTCACATTTGTACAGACTCCACATTTGTACAGTCTTTTCTTCTGCTACTAGAAAACCACAACCAATAAGAAATTCCTACAGGAGTGGTACATAGTCAAAAGATGTAGCTGTTAGATTACTTTAAACAAAAACTTTGCTGATAAAAATCTTGTTCCTTGTACACTTTGACCTCCACAGATCACAGCATTAGCCAGGACATTTTATATTTGTACTTTTCATAACCTGTGCAAGTTAAATATATTTTAAAGGAAGGAAGCCCAGCTGAAGGCTGTGAGCTGGATGTACCCCACCAAGGGATTTTGCAGGGACGGGGTATTGAGCAGGGTCAACATTGACTGGGCTCAAAAACATAATTGCACTAATGCAACAAAACAATTCCATTACTTACAGAACCATACAAATGCATTCTACTATCCTGTCAAAGCCATATGAAAATAATGCACATGAATTTTTATTTGCCCTTGTAAATTTGGAGTGCCATCAGGAAAATTGGTTCAATGTGCCATATTCTATTTTGTGTGCTGTGCGGTGTTATAATCAAAAATAATGTAGTCTTTACTAGTCTGTGGTCTCTTAACCCATACTGAACTTTGTGTCTGACGCATATAAGGAATATATAAATATCAAAGAATAAAGTACCTTTTAAAATAAAAAGAATGTTCTGTATTTTCTAGTGCTTGTAATGCAGAGCAAATTTTAATACTCAGATGTTTGGTTTTAATCATTTTCTTGAAAATCCAACTTTCCTTTTTTTTCTTTCATTCCATTGGTTTTATTTAGACTTGTCCTTGAGCATTTTATTTATACCCTAAGTATGTCCTTCCTGTTGCAGATTTGTGAGTCAATAAAAGGAAAGCTTTTCCTTCCAACCTTTGTGCTAAATCACTAATAAAAATATTTTATGGTATTGGCCCCCCAGATAGAGCCCTGAAGCACTTTTTTCCTGCCTTTCTAAAATGATTCTGAAGCTCTAGTGCGAACTATATTGTTAGGATGCTTTGTAGCAGTGGAGGCAGCCATGCAGAGTCTTGTAGCTGTAACTCTGTAACTGAAGACCATGTTTATTTACTGAAAAGAGTCACAGTAAATACATGGAAGGCCTGTTCTATAATAATTTGTTCAACATGATGGATGGATTTTACTTCTGGCGGTAGCAAAGCCATATAACAGATTTATGTAGTGAAAATAAGTTGTTCTGATCAGCTCTTGAGTTTGTAATCTGTTCATAGGAAAGGGACCAACTTACAACAGAACCATGCTTTAACCATTATACACTAACCAGTGGTGGGACATTATGATGGGAATTGTAGTGCTAGCTAGTCCTTGTCCCCTGCTTTCTTTTTTTTAAAGGTATAAAAATACTATAAGGAGAATGCGGGTCTGAGAAGGAAAGTTGAAGTATTTTATGCAAATCCCAAAGTAAATATCTCATTTACACAATATCTCATGCTACACTTTAAGAAATAATGCATGGTCATTTTCTTGGTCATGGGTTATGCAATGGATATTTGGTGGGCTTTATACAATATAATAATCAAAGCTTTTCCTGTACTGCATGACTTAGCTCTATTGAACTTAAAAGGAAAACATTACAAGGTGAAGGAAATTGCTGAAGGGCTAAAGGTAGGGATAGAGACAGACTGGCCAAAATGTAACAAAAATCTGAAAAGAAGCGAAAGAAAAGAAAAATTGATAAAGCAAGGCTAAGAGGCTGGAAATCACATGATAGGGACAGGTAACTGTGGTCAGGGGACAGAAGTAGCTAAGAGGAAAGTATTTTATGTTTTAATGACTGAAATGCAAATGTGGAGATGTGTATGTGGCGAGAATGAATTAACTGGAGATTGTAATTTGTTACATATTTTAAAGTAATACTACATGTTTCAGCTTGTGGTATCACTGTCATCACTGTGATCTTATGTCTGGCTATAAACAATTTTCTTAAAAAGATAGACTTTTTGTGGTGGAAACAGGCTCTGAAACTTCCAGAAGTGACTCTTAATGGCAAATTTAGATGCTGGGATGCTGATTGGTTTTACTGGGGAAAGCCAACCACAACCCAAGTTCCTGGACTGCTAAAGGGAGTGATTTCTGATACGTGTCTGTACCAGTAAAATGACAGATATTTTTACCATGAGCTGAAACATGTAGGTATCTCTTTACATCTTATTACTATCCTTAATATCTAGTGTTATCAGTGGTACAAGAATCCAATAGAAATAAACACTCTCGTGGAATTACACATTTTATCAGATGCATTCCTTCACTTTTTCACTAACCTATTGTCCAAATAACACATTCGTTGATCAACTCATCTGGTTTATATGTTGGAAAGTGTTAGAGGAAAGCTGACAGCAGATTTATGGAACTACTGCACAGGCTTTTGCTCTTTTAAGTTTATCAGGTCAGTCGTTCCCCAGGAGATAAAATGAATAAAAGACATAATTTAAACATTCCGAGCCATACTTGACTGCAATTATTTTACATAAATATGGGAATTTTCAATGTCAGGATAAGGGGAATATAAATTAGAGATTCTAACCTACAGCCCTCTAGATGTTGATGGCATCGGGAAACACTCAGAGTAATTCTTATCTGCCATAGTTCCATATAAACGAGTGGAGTTTTAGTGTCAGGATAAGAAGTATATAAATGAAGGAGTCAGACATTTGACCCCATACATTTTCCTGAGCTGTAACTCCCAGTAGGCTGGGCTCCCATAATGTATAAAAAAAATTTGTTTGAGTTTTAGGTCTAACAAATAATTATTTTTTTAAATATATCCAAGGCTTAGCTCACCAACATTTTCAGGCATATTAAAATAAGGCCCAGAGCAGACTGTAGAGAAATGATATACCTACAGCAGTGCTGTCCAACTTCTACAGTGCCGAGGGCCGGAATTTCTCTAGCATACATGGTGGAGGGCCGCTAATGGAAGCCAGTTTTGACCACTCCCCTTTTTGAAACCACACCCACTTCAAACCACACCTATTTTATCACAATGGTGGTAGCACAGCAAAATCCCAAATGCTTGGTCCTTACTGTGGGGATATCAACCATCATTCATATGTGAAAGAATTATGTCATATTAAGATATACCCTTAAATTCCATATGCCTCCTCCTCCCCTGTGGATAGCAGAGCAACCCCCAGTACATAATTACACACCTTAGGGACCATTTAATGGCTATTTCCAACTGCTAACAAACTCCCACAACAAACCCCTGCCAGTTTCACCTCCCACAAGCAGCATAGGGCAAGCAGAGTATGGCACACACAGGCAGCACTCTGCCTGTCCTATGCTCTCTGTGTGTGCCATACTCTGCCTGTCCTACCCTGCCTGTGTGTGCCATACTCTGCCTGCCCTACCCTGACTGTGTGTGCCATACTCTGCCTGCCCTACCCTTCCTGTGTGTGCCATACTCTGCCTGCCCTACCCTTCCTGTGTGTGCCATACCCTCCCTGACCTATGCTACCTGTGTGTGCCATACTCTACCTGCCCTACCCTGCCTGTGTGTGCCATACTCTGCCTGCCCTACCCTGCCTGTGTGTGCCATACTCTGCCTGCCCTACCCTGACTGTGTGTGCCATACTCTGCCTGCCCTACCCTTCCTGTGTGTGCCATACTCTGCCTGCCCTACCCTTCCTGTGTGTGCCATACCCTCCCTGACCTATGCTACCTGTGTGTGCCATACTCTACCTGCCCTATGCTGGCTGTATGTGCCATACTCTGCCTACAGTACCTATGTCTGAAGTGTGAAGAAGTGAACAATGGGAGTGATTACAGTCTGAGCCTGAGGTGTGAACACTGCAGGGGGTGAACAATGCAGATATTAAAAGGTGTGAAAAACACAGGGGATTACATTTTTAAACAATACAGAGGGATTACAGCCTGAATCTGAGGTGAGAACCATGCAGGGGGCCAGTTAATCTCAGTACTGATACCATTTAATGCTTACTCAAAGGTAAGCCATCAAAGCAGCCAGACAGGTGGGGGGCCACACAGAGGGGGGTCGAGGGCCGCATGCGGCCCGCGGGCCGCCAGTTGGACAGCACTGACCTACAGTATGTTCACCTATAAATTACTTCTACGGACCTGTCTACTGCATATGCGTTTAGAACAATTATGGAGAACTGTCTTTTTATCCTTTGACAATCATGTCTTCCAAATGGCAAATACCAGACACTATAATGTGTATATTGGATTGATTTCTGTTTTCTGTATCTGTCCATTTTTCAAGAACCAAAATGTGGAGTCAAACTACAGCTAAAATAAACAAAAAGAGGAATTCAAAATGATTCCTGCAGTGCCAAGATCCCAAGTATGAAATACATGTATTTTTCTGAGAAATGCTAAATTATTATGCAGAACCCTTGCAATCTTGCATCTCACATACATATAGGGCAGATATAATAGAATATACGCATGCAGTACATACATTGCTTTTTGTGTTTTATTTTTCCTTCATAAGCTATCACAAGTTTTAACAAATTTCTCGCGTAACCTAATCTAATTTGTATTTATTTTAAGATTAGTGGGTGAGCTGATAAAAGATCTGGGAATGAGAAGTTTCTAATATCTGTGGTTTAGGAAGGATTTTTGCATTGGCTTATATACAGCTATTCCATCTTGTTTATTTTCTTTAATTGAATTCATAAGAGACCTCTTCTGTCTGTCTCCACTGTTTGATCATTTGTACCTAGGACTGTATATGGGTCCCTTGGCCTAGCAGTTGTTACATCTCTGTGCCATTCTTGTATGTTAGTCTGATATTTATTAACAGATCTACAAGGAAAATCCAGATGCAGTGCTGTGTTGCCAGATCTGACGGTAATGATTGTATAATACACAGGGTCAACGTTTGGTTTGTCCCATTTCCAGACACATGGGAGATGTTGACCCTTCGTCTGGCTCAACATTTTTGGAGCAGCCCAAGCTCTGGAAGCATTTTTCTCAGAGACATTCTTTTCTTTTTCAGCTTCATTTATACATAAAATAGGTCCCCAAACAATGAAGCTTTTCTTTGGAGCCTTGGGAATGCCTGTTTCATTAATTGCTATATTTCTGCAGTGTTTACATTTTCAAAGCTAAATGATTGGCATTGTATGACAGAGTCAGATGTATTCCCCAAAAATACTAAAATAGAGTCTACTGTTTACAGGCCTACACATTTGGTGGCTTCTGTAAGATTGGTAGGGGTTAAGTGAACAAAATTGAGGCCATATGCTGGACACCCAAATTCATTAAGTTATTCATGTACAATTCACTTCACCAATTGAACAAAATTTTTCACGTGGATATCCTGTATTACTCATTTCATCCTGGCAGGTCCATCCTATATTTGTATAGCATCTAACTTGTATAGCATGTATCTTATGGTGCACTGTAACTCCAGCCTACATACGATTTTAGCTCAGGCTTGGCTCATCAAATAATGTCATGTTTCTGTTTCCACAAGCAAAAAACAGCATCATGGAAATTAGTAAGAAAACCCCTAGTAGGTTTGAAAAAAATAGCATTGCGTTATGAAAGAATGGGGCTCCAACACACTACTCAGTCATTGGCAATCACTGCTGCATGCGACTACTGGAATGTGCACAATGACTGTGACTTCCAGTTATCCCTATTTCTGTCATACAGTACTGAAAAAGTAGCAGGTTTTGAGCACACTTAAATGCATCAGCTAATGATACCATTATATTTTGCCTGGTTGTACTCATGAGCATTCAGAGTTGTGTTTTATGGCATTCGCATTTCATCACATTTTCTTAGAGACCACATTTTTTTGCGCATGGGGCATGTTTAAAAAACAATAGAATAGGGGTTACATTAATAAGTTAAAACGCACTTAGGTGTGTTTAAAAAAACACATATGAGCACAAAATATGCATTTTATAGCATTCGCCCACATTTCTAAATGCATAAAAAAGCATCCCTGTGTGAGAGCCCTTCATAAGTGCATTGCTCTAAGAGGAGTCATTCCAAGAGTGTCCTAAGTGAGCTTCTGAGCACAAAAACATTGCTAAATAAATTTCCTGGTTTGTACAGCTGGATATAATGCAAGTGACTTGCCCCCAAAGGCCAGTATCTTTGAATGAATAATGAAATAATCTATTCTAATTGGCCCTTATATCAATTTCAAGTGCAACAATAACATTTTTCTGTGTGTTTCCTAATAGCCCTCTGTGCATTTATCTATAATATATTATCAGAGAGGCACTATTTACTTAACCTCGTGCCACATCATGACACCAGTGACAAACAGCTGGATTTCCTGTAAGTAGTAGGCTACCTGTTTCTTCAGTCATGTAACATCAGCTGCACTATTAGGTTACTGCAAAGCCATTTTTAATGTGCATCTCTGAATTACTTTTATTTTAATGCTCTCATTCATCAGTCCTAGTCTTAGTTAATTGATATCCATAAATACCTCATCAATAAAAAAGGAGGTCCCTATTGGCAGATGTAAAGCAGCAGAACAATCGTCTTAATTAGCTTACTTACACAGACTAGGGGAGAATTGATTAATGTGCAGTTTGTGGCCACATTAAAGGCTTTGGCACACAGTAAGGTGCTTTACCCCAGAGAATTTTTAACTTGTGGCAGGCTTTTTTGATGCCTTTGAATTTGAATCTACACAGTGCAGTGTTACTCCCTCTTTTCTAGCAACAGAACCCTAGGAGTGGTTACTAATAACGGGCAGGCTGTGAGTGAGAGCACACCCCATTGATGCAGCTTTAAGACTCTGGAGGCCATTGTGCTTGTTATGGGAGGTGGGGAAGAGATTTGCCCTACCCAGTGAATTTGCAGAGATAATATCACGTCTCTAGTGTCTAACGTAGTTTGTTGGTTCAGTGGGAAGGCAAGATCATTTGGAATGGCAATGGCTCATTGGAAAGGTCAACCAGTTATGAAAGGTTATCAACTGTTGGTAACCTCCTGGTTATATTTTTGAGGGACCAAATGCCCCTCCAAATGTCTTGTTTGTAAAATTGGTGGAATAATGGGTGCTGGTGACATTCTTTGAGATGTTGCAGCTTGTGAAAAAGATTCCTTGTGTAGAGATGTGGACAACAAATATGTAACTTGTTACCAGTATATTGTAATGCCCATGAGCTACTTGCAATTATAATTCTGTATTTTTTTTTGTTTGGTTGGGCAGTTATACTAAGTTAGTAGAAAAGACTGAAATGTTTCTTATTGTTAACATAAGTGGAGACAATATTTGAACCCTATTGCTGCCACACATAGTTATATAAGTGCCAACATATTCCATAACACTGCACAATAGGAGGGTGTATACATGAAATATTCAGATAACATACACTTATTAATCGATGCAGGAGGTTGGAGACAACGTCTCTGTGTAGCCACGTAGCTTTTTTACTAATTAGCAAGACATCATCTGAATTTTATATGTGTATGGTTTTAAAGTCATCAATTAAGAAAGCGTTGGTGGTTCCACACTATCCATCCTTATGTCACTGCAGTGCTCTTCCCCTTTATTAAATTTCATTTGACCAGGTGAGACACAGAGTACTAATTGCTATCCAATTACTGATCTCCTTTACCTTGGAGTATGCAGGAACCCTAGACAGATAGATGCAATTCTAGACAGATAGATACATCTAAATAATAGTGTGTTTATTAGGAACCAATATCAGGAATAGTATTTTACTAGTAGGAATAGTATTTTACTATCCTGGATGTCTCTAAGGGGCTGATTTACTAAGACACGAATTGGAATCCGAATTGGAAAAATTCCGATTGGAAAACGAACATTTTGCGACTTTTTCGTATTTTTTGCGATTTTTCAGTGACTTTACGACTTTTAGGAAATTATCGCGGCTTTTTCGTTACCAATACGATTTGCGCGAAAAAACGCGAGTTTTTCATAGCCATTCCGAAAGTTGCGCAAAATCTGGCGATTTTTTCGTATCGGTAAAACTTGCGCGAAAAGTTGCGCCTTTTTCGTAGCGTTAAAACTTGTGCGAAAAGTCGCGCCTTTTTTCGTAGTGTTAACTTAAAAGGCGCAACGTTTCGCGCAAGTTTTAACGCTACGAAAAAATCGTGATTTTGCGCAACTTTCAGAATGGCTACGAAAAACTTGCGTTTTTTTGCGCAAATCGTATTGGTAACGAAAAAGTCGCGACAATTTTCCGAAAAAATCGCAAAATACCGATCATTGCGAAAAAAACGCAATCGGACGCATTCGGCCCGTTCGTGGGTTAGTAAATGTGCCCCTAAGAGTAAAACACCTGCAGGCCATAGGCTTTAAAGGGCTCTCAAGAAAATCATTATTTATATGACATTTTAATATCTATGTAGTAGTGATTTTGCAATATCAAACAATCATCCAACATAAGCCAATAAAATGTTGTTTACACTTTTACAAGGGGCATTCATTGGTCATGGGGCCTCTCCGAGTCTGGGGTGAAAGTTCAAATGCCCTCTCTTCCCTGCCATAAAAAAACAGACCTGGGTAATGGGTAGTTGGGAAGAACATTAAGAAGTACTGCAGACAGTTATTCATATGAACAGGAAAAGTGTCATATAAATGTTGCTGAATTATGCATTGATATTCATTGCAAGTATTCAGTCCCAATGAATAGCTCATCATGGTTCATTTTGGTCAGTGGATGTTTTATAGTGAAATTGCCTGACCCTCTATTTATAAATGAGCTGCAATTAACCATGTGAAATATTTAAGGGGTGAGCCACAGAAAGCAGAGGTCACAGAAAGCACCAATCTGCTGATCATTTCCTCCATCCGCATATGATAAAAACACGCCAGTGGCGATTACTAGCTAATACCGCTGATATTTTACTGTCACCAGGAGAATGATGTCTGAAATCAGACTATTCCTATTTGTCTCACGCCATAACTCAATGTGCTATTTCATTTCCGAAAATTGGCATATTAACATCTTGTAATGTTCTGAATCTACCGTGCCTAGAAAGAAAGTGATGCAATACTGTAAATTATGGGTATAACTTTAAATGGGAATTTCATGAGCCTTTCACTGAATGGTTGGATTGTGCTGTTCGACACAAATAGATTTTAAGGCATTTAGTATAATCCTAGATGGGAATGCTAAAAGTACAGTTCCTGTAATATTGTGTGTACTTAGCTATTAGCATAAAGGGGTTAATCAAACTTGCCAACACTAGTACCAGATTAAACTAAGAATATAAAAAGTGATTTCCTCCCACACCCCAAAAACACACAGGCAGGTAACTTGGCTTCTGATTCAATTGACCCTAATGTGTGGGAATGTGATAGGGAATGTAAGCTCCACTGGCAAAGGGACTGATGGGAATGATGAACAGGCTCTGTAAAGGGCTGTATAAAATGTGTTGGCACTATATAAATAACAGACAATAATAATCAGGGTTACAGAATTGTAGAATGTAAGGTAATAATTTCACCTTACCCAAACCCTTGTCCTGTCATTATGATTAAAAGGTGTAAAAAAAAAGGCAAAAAATGTCATTAAGGAAAATTGTTGTGGATCCTCCACTTCTGTCTAGTTTTAGTCAGACTGACTGTTTAAATGGTAAGTCAAATGCAAGTACATGGTTTGGCACAAGGTACTCTCAAGCTCTTTTTTTTCATCAGTGCAAAATATTAAGGAGAATTCACTTACCTACACACACTGGGGCAGATTTATCAAAGTCCGAATTTCAGACATTAAAAAGCACAATACAAAAAATTCTGATTAAATCCGATGTTTTCTGATGTGTGCGGTAAAAGTATGAAAATTCCGGATCGTGGTCGTAAAAAAATATCGTAGTACAATCTGAAAGTTCTGAAATTTTTGTATCCGAATGATTGTAAAAGGCGCAAAAACCTTTCTGACTTTGATCCTACAGTGCATGTTTTTGGAAGCCTCCCATAGGACTCAATGGCACTCACAGAAAATATACACAGTTCTAAAACTTAGAAAAAACACAAATTGTTTTGTATTCGGACTCAATCGTACATTGATAAATGGGCCCCACAGTGTGCAAAGTGCAATTTCAAGCGCAATTGCCATGGTTTTTTCCCACAATGCACCTATTCAGGCATCATTGTGTCTTGACACAACTGCAGTTTGCCAAAATGGACGCAGCCACGCATGTGCTTTGTCACAAATCAGGTGCAGTTGCAGCAAATATTTTTAAAGTCTGTCTGATGTCATTTTCAGTGTTTGGGATGCAAATAGCGCGTGCTCCCTATTATTTCAGCACAAGCGTGCTGCACCGGTTGATGCAGGGCACCAGAGAATTCTGGAGCTACCACCTGGTCAGGAGGTGGCAGCAGCTCCAGGGTTCTCCTGTGTCAATAGGAGCAGCACCTGATTATGAAGGGAAGGTCTGAGCACTACCGAGCACAACAATACAGAAATGTGAACAGCCTAACAGATGGCATTTTGGTTATGTTATATGGAAATATTTCAAAACTTAACTTGCCCTGTCAATGGTATGTCAGCCCATTCCATGCCTTTAGAACATTCTGTGGAGTCTGGAATGTATGGCACTCTTATAAGCCAGAAATATCAAAAATATGAAAAACCCCCCTATGTTTTAATACAGAATGTGCATTGTTCTTTAATATCAGAAAAAAAATCTACATCTTGGAAGCATGGTATCTTTATTTAGAAATAATTTCCATTTCCCTTAGGCTCTGAACTGTGAATTCTATAGAGCTCATTTGGATTCAGTGGACAGGGGCTATGTGGATAGAACAGATCAAAGGTGTGTGCCCTGAGAAAGCTGATATGCAAGCATAATAACACTTACTTCTACTTTTAAGTGATTGTCACACAAAAACTGGTGAGGGTTAAATATTTATTTTAATAGATTTTTAATGTTCACACTTAAAAATGTTGTTTGCGTTGCAGTATGTGTGACATTACAGTGTATTACATATGCTGTACGTTTGTTATGTAGATATAGCAGCTGGTGTGTTGGGACCTTAGCACAATTAAGATGAAGTGCCCTGTTGGACACGAAATGCATAAGACTGTAGAGTGTTATGATATAAAGGTTTTTTCTCTCTGTGGCCTGTGGATCTTTTGAGTACCCACTACCCATTTATACTTTGTTTATAGATTTCTGAGCTGAGGGGCTGGAGCTCCTGTACTTTTTTTTTGATTGGTGGGTTGTCAACTTTTGATCTGTGTTTTGGTGCCATTTTCTCTTTTTTTCTGGAGTGTGGGGATGTCAAAGGTCCCTTCACATTGTCCTCAAGTACCATAACTTTCATTTTTCAGTTTCATTTACCAGGACTGCCCCTTTTTCCCATTAATGGAGAAATAAAGCTTAACTAAAGAAGTAAGATATAAATGTACATTTTGTGCTTCTGTACCAGCTCAAGGCAACCAAAGCCCTTTAGCAGGGAAGATCTGTGCCCCCAAAGATGCCCCAGTAGCCCCCATCCTGATAATTTGTGCCGACCACTAAGCTTAGCTTCTCAACAGCTGCCCTGAGCTCCCTGAGCATGTGAGTGTCACTCACACTTTCCAAGATGGGGTGCTCCCATGACAACTGTAAAGTCCTTGATCATTGGTGCTGCTGAGATGCTGAAACTTTGAGCTGGTGCAGTATGCTTCGTATATAAAATATGGCATTTTAAGCCATATTCATTTTTAGGTTTTAGTTCTCCTTTAACAATGAGAAAAAGGAGAAGAGAGCAGAATGATCATTGTATAGAAAATGTAGGCCCTAAAGGTGCTCAGAACTTGGTAAAAAGAATTAAAGAATAGGTGAAATGTTTGCATTTTAGGGCAATAAAATGGAGTATATGATGGGTTTGCACCAGCAAATCTGATAACTACTTCACATTTTCAGAGTGAATTCTGCAAACTGACAGGCATCTACTTACCACCAAGTGTAAGAGCAGACTGGTAAGTGTATTTTTATAGGCATTCAATGCAGGTAAAGGCCCAGATAGAAAAAGACACAATCATTTCTCATCAGTACCGCAATGCATAGAAGTGTTTCACAGGACTCATTGCCATCTATTGAAAGGCCCTGCAATAACTATGTTTCATCCTTTAAACTTACACGGCACATGAATACTCCATGTAGTTTCTCAGCTGTTGTCAGTTTTTACAAGCCACCAATTACATAGAGCCCTCCATTATGCCATCAATAACATTGTGTAGGATTGTTATTGTTGTTGCATTGCTGTTGTCTTTGTATCTCAGGCAACATCTCCTGGCACTGTTGAAAGCCCAAGCGTTCACTCATGTTAGGAATCAACATTTTAGCCTAAGAGATATTTGCTGCCGCTTGTATTTCATAACAGGTTTATTTGCAAGCCTGGCCTGCATTCCTAAATGAATCCCTATTTTACATTTAATATACTTGTGGCTAAAATATAATGCCCTTCAGGTATCTTACAGATGAAAGATATTTCTCTGTGATGTAGTATTGCTTTCAGTACTAAGTTAAGACATCTGGAAAACATATCAAAATATTTTATGGACACAAATTTTGTTACCAAACCGATAGCGTTTTCCTTATTCAAAAGTATACTGGTGATTTCAGCAGCAGGAAAGTATATGTGTAAAACTATGTTATTACACTATACAGTACAATACAGTATTAAATACCTTTCTTTTACATCACAGGTGGCTCATTAACAGGTGCAAATATTGTTCTTGGTCTAAAAGCCATTGCAGCCAGACAGCCAATCGCCAGTTTGTATTAACCAACCTGATTAATGATAACTAGGACTTGATTGGTTGCAACGGGTTACTAGATCTACTGCATATGCCTTATGCATGTTTATAGGGTAATTTATCAACATTTGTATTTATCTTTTTGTAATTCACTTTTCTTTGCTTTAATAATCATAAATTTCATTTATGGTTTAAAAAAAAGCAAATTTTCAATATTTCTTACATAAAAAACTCTAATGAAAATCTTCGGCTTGTGAACGTTTGTGAGGCAATGCAGAAGGTAACAGGAGCTGCCCTAGGCAAAGCTTCAACTATTTAATCATTTTGAGTTTTCCCATTTTTTTGTTTTTGTGACCCATTCAAAATTATGTGGAAATTATGAATCTGAATTCATTTTTTTTTATTTGTTTGTGAAATTTTTCAATAAATAAGTTAACCTATTGGAGGTTATTGAAAAAAAATAGAAAATTACACATATATTGATAAACTGATGTCCTTCTGTTGCAGGTAGACTTTAGAACAAAATGCCGTTTTAGTCATAATCCACACTAGCCAGAAATGTGTTATAATGTAGAAATGTAGAAAAAGAACCCTTGTGCTATATTTTGCTTAACTGGTAGATTTGATAAATCTGAATATTGAATAGACAGTGCCATTTCAGTTATATGTTATTTTATTATGAAGAGGGTTTGTTGTGAGCGTGATGTGATGGGTTAATGCTAGGGAAATATAGAGGTGAATAATTTATCCTTTAAAATAAGAGGAAAAATGTTTCATACAGAGTAATAATTTTGACTTGAGGGAAGGCAGTGTTGGCACATTTGCTGAACAGTTCAACTCAGTGGGGGTCATTTATAAGACCTGGACATATCATTTATAGCAACCAACTAGTAATTGGCTTTTTTCAGTCAGCTGCAGGTTGAACAATGAAATCACAAATTTGATTGGTTGCCATGAATAACTGCTCAGGCGCAAATTTGCCCAGTGTTTTTAAATGAGCCCTTGTGATGCCGTTTGTGATGTCATTTGCTCAGGGCACCTCCGCTTATGAGGTATGGATTCCTACAGATAACTGCAGCAGAGTAGATGTTGCTTTAAGTGAACAAACAGAAAAAAAACAAGTGCCCTAACAATTATTTTCCTACCCAGTGTGGCGTGAAATAATTAAGCCTAAATTAATTTTTAATGCTAATCCCTGCTTAATACCTATGACACATTTCATTGTCATGCCAATCAAATATAATTATGGCTTGGCATAGGTGCAAAAATGAACTGTTTGTATGGTGCAGGCTGTTTTCATCTCATTTAATAGTGTTAAATTATTTGTGAATTTCTTGCTTTGCTAGCTGTCTGCAAGTTTTACATTAGCCCCACAGAACATTGTGCGTGGGAAGGTCTCAGTATAAACAGCGCGCCTCATGAATTTTCCTTCTAGTTCATTATTGTGATTACTTCTCAATTAAAGGTCATTGCCACACAACTAGATAGGGTTATTTGCAATAGAAATGCTAAACCCAGGTTTGGAGAATGTTTTCTCTGAGTAATTAGGCTAAAATAGTTTTGCCTGTGGAGAGTAATGGTCTCTGCAGTTCTATAAGCGGCTTGTTCATTAACACAAACACAAAGGTACTAGCAGGGAAATATCATTAAGTATATTATGATATCTATGTATTTAACAGGACATCAGGTTTCCCAGGTAACATTACAAATTGTACTGTGCCATGAAGGGGCATTTTGCATAACAATTCTTACAGCTTATTTTAAATGGAAATACTTTTACAACTTTGCAAATAGTTTTTATTTTGTATCCTTTTCATTAAAAAGTATTCTGTAATTTAAGGTAAAACTCCACTTTTGGATTAAAAAAGTTCCTCATCCAGCAGAGCACTTAAAGGGATACTGTCATGATATTTATTGTATACTTTTTATTTCTAAATTACACTGTTTACATAGCAAATAATTCATTCTACCATTTAAAATTTGGACTTAGATTTCTTACTATTGACTGCTATTCTGATATCTCATGGGAGATGCTATCTTGCTCCATTCCCATTGTTCTGTTGATTGTCTGCTGGGGTGGGGAGTGATATCATTCCATCTTGCAGCTCAGCAGTAAAGTATGACTGAGGTTTATCAGAGCACAGGTCACATGGCTGTGGCCCCCTGGGAAATGAATAATATGGCTAGCCCCATGTGAAATTTCAAAATGTACTCATATGTTTTGAAAAAAATATGTTTCCCCGTGACAGTATTCCTTTAACTATAACTCATAACATCTATAGTCACTGTGTCATGCATAAGACTTGGTCACTGCTTCTTTTAGGGCTCCTCATAATACCCTACTGCTCTTATAGGATGACCACACACAGGCATTTCACTAAATGAGGAATTTTCTTTTAATGGTTCAAGCTTATTATTTTGCTCCTGTGGCAAACTTTCCATTCAGAACTAGTGATGTAGCGAACATCACCGAAAATGTTCGCGAACCCGTTCGCGGACTTTCGCCAAAACTTGCGAATATTCGCGAACTTTGCGAACCCCATAGACTTCAATGGGAAGGTGAACTTTAAAACCTAGAAAAGCCATTTCTGGCCAGAAAACTGATTTTAAAGTTGTTTAAAGGGTGCCACGACCTGGACAGTGGCATGCAGGAAGGGGATCAAGGGCAAAAACTTCTCTGAAAAATACTTTGTAAAAAAAACGCCAAAAAAAACCCGCCAAAAAATAACGCCAAAAAAAACCGCAAGCTATTCCTATGTATATGCATAGGCGATAAAACGAAGCGAAAAAACGCGGCGGAAAAACCAAGGCGAAAAAACGTGGCGCCAAAAAAAAACGCGGCGAACCCAAAGTGGCGAACATCGGCAAAAGTCCGCGAATTTGCGCGAACGCGAACACCCGATGTTCGCGCGAATTAGTTCGCCGGCGAACAGTTCGCTACAGCTCTATTCAGAACAACTGCTTTTCTGGAACATAGACATCTTTAAAATTTGAAACCATATATCCAAACTTGTAAACGTTTTAAGTCTCATTTTTTCTCATCAGTGCGGGCATGTATTTATATATATGGGCACCCAAGGGCCTGTGCCAAGGCCTTTCAAAGGTTAGGACTTGCAAAGCAACCAAACCACATGGTGCAAGCACTCCTTACCGAAACGTCTCTGGTTCTTCCAACATGACAGATGGAGCACATGGAGTCTGTTGCACTAGCAGCTCAAGAATATCGCTTGTCTGAGCAGCTGTATTTGCCATTATTGCCAAGTCAGCTTTTATCAACGTATTTAAATCTACACAGAAGACTGATCTTTCATAACTCTCTTATAAATAAATAATATTTATTCAATAGACTCTCACCCTTTTTTCTGTATTCTAGTGTAGTGACATGCAGGTTTGAGATGATTAATTTGCATTTATATACAAACAAGTAAATTTGCATGCTTTTAATTATTTTGTGATGATTACCTATCGGGCTGGATATTTCATATAGCTTATTTAAAATAACAGTTATTTGGAAAATACGCCATATTGCTCAAAGATACAGCCTGGTGCAGAACAGGGATTTACTTCCTTCTTTACTCAGTAGGACAAGAACACTTAAGATCTTAAGATTCTAGAATTCCAGAATTTCCATTTCATTAAAAGACAAGATTAATTCAATTCATGTTGTAAGTACAACATTATAGACATGTACTGTAAGTACAGGTACCCCTTATCCGGAAACCCATTATCCAGAAAGTTACGAATTACAGAAAGGCCATAGACTCCATTTTAATCAAATAGTCCACATTTTTAAAAATGATTTCCTTTTTTTCTGAAATAATAAAACAGAACCTTGTACTTGATCCCAACACAGATATAATTAATCCTTATTGGAGCCAAAACAATCCTTTTGGGTTTAATTACTGTTTAAATACTTTCATTAGTAGACTTAAGGTAGGAGATCTGAATTAAGGAAAGATCCCTTATCTGGAAAACCCCAGGTCCCTAGCATTCTGGATAATGGGTCCCATACCTGTATGAGATATGTTTTTACTTTCATATTATTTGCTTTCCTACAGTTCCTGTAAATGCTGCATATTTGCAACTGGTTAAAAAAGATTTCTTTTAGTCCTACATTTCCTTTAAGTGTCCATGCTTAGAAAAAAGCGCCTGTTCTGAGTAAGTACATGTGCACTGTTTGCAACTTGCTATTCGCTAATACCTCATCCTGTTTGTAACCTTGCAGATATAAAGCATGTTTGATGGGGGATCATTCTGCCTAGAACTCTCTGTGATATCATGGTTGTTGGCACCACAGCTATAAAACGAAGAAGGAACCTTGCATCAATCACTCTGTTAGTTGTTATATTTATTGCCCTAACTAGGTCAGAATGAATATTCCGTTGCATTGGTGCAGAAGGGTGAATATTTTTTCTTTATACACGTATATTGTAGCTAAATCTAGAGTGTCAGTATGTTACTGAGTTACCAATGAGAAGGAACGTAGATGGTTCTATACTATGTACAACATACTAATAATTCATTCTGGGAGGATTTTCTCAGCAAGTATTTAAAGCAATTCTGATGTCTATCATCATCTATACTTTTTAGCACCTTTCAAAATATTTTATTTTAATCTGTAATAAATGAAATTGTATTCATTGCTTCCTCTTCAGGAGTCAGCATTGGTTTATTTTGCTACACCTTGCTCTCCATCAGTAAATAGAGAACTCTAAGCCATCTGCTTAATTATGAGTAGGTCCTTGCTGCAGACTAAATTAAACGAGAAGGAAAGTCATTTTGGAATTTTACTGCCAATAGATTATATATAATACAATATATACAATATACACAATACCTGTATATACAATATATTTATTCTGCAGAAAGCATTGCCATACCTTAGTAAAGAGCCCTAGAAGCTCCCTCTGATAGCAGCTGCCATTTTAGCTTGGTGTTCATTGCTTCCTGTTTGCAGTTTAGCCCTTATAGCTCAGATCACACATTACTAAGGGTGAGGGGAGGTTTAAGATTCTAGTTTTATTAATTCTTAAAGTACGGGGAGAAGGAGAGGGGAGAGAGGAGAGAGCTGGGCAGATTCTGGCCTGGGGAATGAAGGATTTTCCTGAGAGAGGGAGTCAGATACCCAAAGAACATGTTTACAAAAAAGGAGACAAATCCTGTGTTTCATTTGATAGAGGAGCTTATGGCTGTATTTACATAGACCCTTCTCATAAAGCTTACTTAGTTTCCTTTTCCTTTAAATCAGATTAAGGTTTCTGAAAAGTTTATGGGTCTGCAGAGTAAGGGCAAGCTACCTGAAGCAATTTGTTTTGAATGCTTTGTGGCTACCAGGTCAGGCCATCCAGTGATGCCTTCACACCAATTGGGATCTAGTCTTGCTTGAACTGGTAATTCTAGAATCTTAAACTTTAAAGTGTTCTTATCAAGTCAAATGAACAATACATAATTGCATAAATACAAAGCAAATACTGGTATAGCACCAATGTGTCTCTTAAAGCAACATTGGGTATCTTAAACAAAAAAGAGCATTACCAACGCACCTTTTGTGGACATACAATGTTTTTTTTTAGTTTTTTTGAAGATAAACTATTTGACTGGCAAAGCCAATGAATGGAACTTAAGGAATAAAAGAGAAAGAGAAGGAAGTACTAATTGGCAAATTACTCCTTATTATTTACTTTTGCTTCCAAGTAGAAAATAACGATAATGAGGATCTTTGAGGGAGATGCCCTTGAGGGGGACTAGAAGGCCTTTTGTTCAATTATTTTAAATGTGAAGATATTCAAAGAACATATTGTAACATTTAAGCCATTGGTTTTTATAGCGCAAATATTTTAATTTAATGGTGTTTTAATCTCACCCCATGGATGCTTATATATTTAGAAAACTATGTGCTGCCAACCGAACCTGAAAGGATTTTCTTGTCTGATAACTTTCCTACTGTTTGACTCAAGCAGTGAGATACACTGATCCCAGTAACTTGTCAAGTGAATATAGAAGCTTCAATTATTTTAGGATGTTTTTTGACATGGGTGTTTTTGTTCTGCGGTTATGTACTTTGCCTTTCTAAAGATTCCTTGTACAGCTGTATGCACACGCTGTTAATGCTACCACATATGATAATATTAAAGGCCGCATCTGAAAGGTTTAAATAAAGCAAACCCATGCTGAAAGATATTAGCTGACTTTGTTTTAATTTGAGAGAAGAAAAAGTTTTAGTTCAGCAGAAAGTAGGTATCTTTATGTCTACAGCTGGGCATTCATGGTTGGATACACTTGACTAATTTTTTTTTATATATAATATAGCTATATTATAGAACTAAACTGGCTATCACCATCAGTAACTGGATACGTTGAATCGTGATTCATTCTGTGTGATCACACCTAATAATCTCCATCTACAGGGGGGAAATTATTAGCCTACCACTATGTGGCCATGAAGAAGAGAAGCTTGAGATAACTGGGTAACTAATTTAATCTTGGTTCACAACAAGATGATACTTGATTCATACTTGGTTTATCACTCTAGTGCTTACCCTTACAGGGATGCATTTGGAAATTGGTGATAATAATACTTCATACATCATATTTATCTAAAACAGGGGCCATGGAAGGATATGTAATTCACTACTTGAAAGTGAAAATCAGTAAAATGTAAACATAACAATAATCAATGAAAAGTTATTGAGTTAAAATGCCATTACTAGTGGCCAGAATTTCTTATTCCACTTTTGATCCCATCAAGTTCTCACTGTGATATTGTTCTTGATTATGTGCTCTATGCTTTACTGTGCTGTCTGACCTTGATGAAGTAATATTTAAATCATTCTTGAATGCCCCATATAAGTCTTGGTATTGTGGCCTTTGTTTCTGCCAACAACTGGCCTTCAGAGACTCTTCAGATCCCACGGGAGACTGTAGTGTCTTCCAGCTTCCTTTAGAATTTATTGAAAAGATAAGTTTTAATTATGTTGGATCTTACAATCTTTGAATAGCTTGTACAATAGACAGGCTCTTTATATATATATATATATATATATATATATATATATATATATATATATATAGCAATACACTGAAGTTATTATAAGATTTAATAACAACCTATGTATTGTAACTGAGGGAAAATAATATCTAGTATAAATAAATTTAAAGCAACTGAACTTGTTTGGTAATCATTGAAGACGTTTTACTACTCATCAGGGAAAATAATGTTGTACTTGTGCATTATGTGCCATTGAGTTCTTCACCAGAAAAGTAATACTTTTTAGCAAAATGTTTAAGATTTAAACTTTGGTGTAAAATAAATGGCGTAAAGCTTGATTGTTGCATTTATACTCAAATTACCTCCATGCTGGGTAATTTCCTTGTTACATAAAATACAGACTATTTTGACAAATGACAACCCTAGTGATTGGCAACAGACTGACTGAAGAGCCAAGTAATAGGGGCATCCTGATTATGTGCTACTGTTGAGCTGCTGTCGTCACCTTCCCAAATTACACACTTTAAGGGAAGATGGAGGAGATGAGTAGGTTACATATTTTAGGTGGGGGTAAAATCACAATATGACTAACAGAAAGTGTTTTATTTTAAGCATGACCAGAACACAGCATAAATAATAAAAGCTGTTCATTCAGGATGTCTGCAGGTATAATTAGGTGCACATGCTTCCTCCCTCTCTCTATATATATATACTCCATCATTTTGAAGATCAAGGTAAGCCTTTCACAAGCAGATTTATGGAAGTAGAGTGTAAGAAAAGGAAATCCGCACTGTGTTTTACATTGGAGAATTTAGGTGAATAAATTCATTATTTGGTTCTTTAGAGCAGGGTGTAGAAGACATGTATTTTTGGACTCCATGCTCACAGGTGCCCTTTCTTAGATAATTTAACATTGTATAAAAATTGCTAGAGAATTAAGTGAGGGTTGTCCAAACTGTGACCTTCAAAATCATCTTTATTATTGTTATTTCCAGTTACTCATTTTAATAAGGTCTACAAATAAAACAGCTCAGTACCCAGAATTATTCAGACACAAGTACCGGAATGTAATTAAAGTCATGAAAAAAAGAAAATGAACTATAGTAAATAGTTCTTTGTAAATGTTATTGCAATTGAGTGTTTGTTTATCCCTTTCTGTTCTTGAGTTCTTAAGCACATTTAGAGCATTTTAGCTGGGAAAAAGTCAGGGTTGGACCTGCTCACCAGAGTACTGGGAACAATCTTGGTGGATCCCTTTTGGTCCCCGCTGCCTGACCCGTGACCACCCAAAACTGTATCTTTTCTTTGGATGGAGCAAAACAAAATTAAAAGTAGCCTTGTGTTTCACTGTGGAATGCACTGCCATCTTGAATTTTTTTGTGTCTCCAAGCAAGAAAGTTTGGGGTATTCTGCTTATGTAATTGTTAGTGAGGTAATGCTTGCAATCTATCCATTGTTATGTGATTTTTCTGGCATGTTTATGGTTAATGTAGTGCTCATTATCCACTGTACCCCAGTCCGACATTGTATAAGGCTTTTGATGTGGCAGTTCTTGCAATACAGCAGATATTGCCTATAGCAGCACATTCTACAATGTTATCTAAATGTTTATCCTGAGGCAGCCACATTGAAAACAATAATAATGAGGCATTTGCTATACAGATGCAGGCATTACTATACCCAAACAGGTTCATGTGAAAAATCTTTTGTCATGTTTTGTCATAAGGAAGTACTTACTATGCATAAACCATGAAGAAACTGTCATTATCAACTCTTATGTCAACAACACTTCAGAGTGTGACCTGTCGAATGGCCGAGCTTCTGCTTATCAGTTTGAGGAATGTATGAACGTTTGTGTTTTAAAGTGTAGCACCTAATTTGTGTTGATTTTTTTGTGATTAACCATAATGAAACTGCTTCAAGAGATAAGCAAGGACATTTTTCAAGCAATTGTTTATCACTGAATCACTTGACTGAGTTTTCACCATCTGGTCCTAGACGGTGGCTATTTACACATGTTTAGGAACTCACAGACATACTGTAGGTGCAATTCTGTCTGAGTGCAACGACCCAAAGTAACTAGTCATTTAGCAATTAGCTTCGAAAAGCTACTGTGATTAAATTAGGCATATAGATGACTACATACAGATGAGAAGTATCCTTTCTTTTTTTTTTGCTTTAAAGTTTGTACGCATAAGCTGATTTGCCATATGTGTACAGTGTGCTCACTTTATATGGTAGGCAGAAATTGGCAACTGGACAGGCAGTAACTACATTTAGATACAATAATGTTCATGCAGCCCTAAAATGGCTAAGCTCTGTGGCCAATACATTCTCCTGTTATAAAGTTTGCTGTCTGACAAGAGGAGTGTGGAGGTATAATTAACATGTATTAACATGTATTTAAAAAGTGCAAACATATTTCCAAGCACTGTAGAATAAATGGGTGTATACATTGAACAACAGCTTTACATACAAAAACAACCAATAACTTTTCAAGTTAACAAGGATCCTGCTTACAATCTAAAATAGGCAGCAAAATGTTTTAGACCCAAATCCAACATTTAATAGATGAGTTTAATAGATGAAAAATTCTGATTAGTAACCATGGGCTACAAAAATGCTATAAAATTGCACATATGCTTGTGAATTACTCCTATGGTATACATATCTGAGCCCAGCACAAGTGCACAATGATGGATTTTAAAGTAAACATTTTGGTTTAATACACAGCATGGCATGTTAATTTATTCTTTAGAATTTTTTGTTGACAATTGCTACATTTAATTTCTGCTAAAAGCACAAAAATACTCATACTTTTTATCATTTACTTTCTGGCATGTTTCAGTATGTGGAAGGAAACCCACACAAACATAGGGAAAGGATACTAATGCAACACAGATGGTGCCCTGGTCAAAATCAAACCCAAGACCATGTCACACATTTTTGTAAATTACCTGAGATTGACCACAATCACAGAAAGAAAATTAATTTGATGTATTTCATTTTATTGGATGTGCAGAGTGCTACTTTTTTTTAGGGCCACTTCCTTACACAACTGCAGTGTGCAAAGTGCAATTTCAAACACTGTTCACCATGTTTTTTAACCTAGAATGCAGTATTTTCCCCAGAATTCCAGCATAATTGCTGCCAGTATGGGGAGTAATTAATGGAGTTGCATCAGATGCATCAAAATACAATTGCACTTGCGCATTGATGCAAATTGTAAGTCCAGATGCACTCAGTTCTGGAGCTTGGTGTCAAAATGACATCTGCATTTGATTATTTAGGCTCAGGCCTGCAGCACATATTTACACAGGCCACTGTGGGAACCCTAAAAATGGTCAGCTTGGAGGTGGCAGTAGCTCCAGGGTTCCCTTGACCAATACACACACACTTGCACATGATTTGCAATGATGGCATGATGGACAGACCACCATTGAGCTCATAGTTCAGACACAAGTGCCTTTAATAAGTGCCATCACTATGTGCACTGACTGCATCTACTTCTGTATAATAAGTGGTCATTGCAGTGGTCACCTTTGACTTAACTTTTAGCAGTGAGTAATATTCTGAGACAATTTGCAATTGGTCTTGATTTTTTATTATTTGTAGTTTTTTGGGTATCTTATTTTCAGTTTAGGAGCTCTCTAGTCTGGAGTTTCAGCATTTATTTGGTTGCTAGGGTCCAAGTTACCTTAGCAACCAGGGAGTGGTTTGGATGAGAGACTGTTATATAAATAGGAGAGGGCCTGGTTTGAAAAGGAAGTTACAAAAAGTAACAATAACAATAAAACTGTAGTCTCAAAGAGCAATAGTTGGAAGAAGGCAAATAATTTAAAACCTTTACAAATAAATAATGAAGAACAATTGAAAAGTTGCTTGGAATTGGTCTTTCTATAACATACTAAAAGTTTAAAGAAGTCATCCACCCAAAAATGTTTTATTTGCATAATGAAATCTTTTCAATATAAATTATTTAAATGGTGGCTCAGAGCATACTCTATTCACTGAGCCCATGTTAAAAAAGGGGGTATTATAAATCCAGTGAAATAGTGTAAGCATTGCAGCAACATTAGTGAGAAGTGATAGGGATAGTTAGCCCGTGTTAAAAAGGGGGGTATCATAATAGTGTAAGCATTGCAGCAACATTAGTGCTGCCCAGTAAGTGTAAATGCCCTGTTTAAATAAAATCAGTAACGGTGGACCATCATCTATGTACCTAGCAACATACTTCCGTATTCTCTTTTTTTATGGATAGCCACGTCTGTCTTGCTTATGGATATTGCCCCGACTATTGATCATTTTGTCCACTAAATCTGTGTTGCATTAAAGATAGCTGTTTTACACATGTTCTCTGCTGCTGGGAAGCAAACTGTTGCTGTCATTGATTGGCTGTAAAATGGACATTTTCCTGTGGGCTGCACAACTAAGTGCATATTTTTTCCATGATGTTTTCATGGAGCTCAGGAAACAAATCAGTGAGAAATGATGGTACAGGTACAGTGATAAAGGCGAATGTATAGCTAAAAGAAATAAAGGCATAGTAGATCTTTATATACAGTACATAAAGAATATAGATGTTGAATATTTAAAGAGTTAAGGACTTTATGAACTAATAGGTTTAACATGATAACACATAATCATATATGACCCCCAGTATCTTACATTTGTAACAGAAATATTTTATACAAAAGGAGCATTAGCAGAGCAGTGCCAGAAGGTAATCCTTCAACAGTAAAGTAGGATCAAATCTGCCAATTGTGTGCATTTGTAACATAATATTGGGTAAAAATTAGCTATAAAATTTCAAGCAGCACGCACAACGTCTGATCTTGGCTGAGACAAGAGAAACATGTGCTGTATGAAAACATTTAATTGAATTTATTGGGTTGGAGTCAAGTCATGCAAAACTGTTTCCCTTTGTTGCTGAAATGTTTTCCATCAGTATTTTCAAGGTGAAAAAACAAATTGCAGCCGCTACACACACACACGCTAGAAAGAAAATGCACAGTCAATTTCTCATTCTTTTGGAAAACAAAGCAAGCAGAAAGGATTAGGCTATTTTGATTGAGGTTATAGAGAGGGCGAACAGTACAGCCATTATATTATGGTTTGGTCGTGATCCATATATTAGTGCTGCTGCTAGTGCCAGTCTGATCGTAATACTGTTACATCGCAAGATTTACAGTGCCCACAAATGTATTTCTAGAAACCTTTTAGGTGCCAGGGATTAGAGCAAAGCAATTTATTCAGCTGGGCTTGACTTCGGGGCTTCTTTTACTGTGATGGGGCCAAAGGAGGCTGGAACTAGTCCAGACTTTAAAGATTTAAAACTTTTTTGGAAAGTAATTTTGTGCTGTTTACTACTGTTGCGCTAAAGGGGATTTAACTCATGCATTATTATGTTAACAACTACTTAGCTACTTCGATTTCATTATCATAGATATGTAGATGATTAGAAATGTGAATGTAAAAATTTGTTCCATTTAGGATAGCATTTAATGTTTATAAGATGGTTCAGCATTCTTCCCCAGAGGTTTACTGCTCAATAATACAAAATCTTTTCACTAGTTCTTCTCTGGCCAGGGCTAGAATGAGGGGTCGGCAGGCAAGGCACATGTCTTGGGCACAAGTGGATGGTAAGCAATTGAGCAGACAGAGGCAGTGGGGAGGGAGCAGTGAGCCAGTGGCACGGGGCAGGAGGTGGTTAGTGTTTGTGAGCAAATAGATGTGGGGCAGCAGGCAGGGGGTGTAGACCTTCATTGATATAACCTATCTGAATGATAATTTGTGCATTAATTATTGGCAAAATTGCATCATTTGTAAACAAATGTTGTCTTCTGTTGTCCACTGTATTAAATTTACATGACAAAGTAAAAGTAGGTTCTACAGGTCTAGTAACTTGTATCAACCAGCAGGTACATAAAATATCAGCAGGTACATAAATATTTGCTTGTTAATATAGGTTACTTTACTTGGGTAAATGTTGCACTTCCCCTAAGGCTTCAGCATTTGGTAGAATGCTAATGATTCTATTCTGACTCTTGCAGTAGGTCCTGGGATTCTGAATAAGCCTCCTAGGGTCAACCAAAAACCTGACATCTAGGACACATGTTTAAGACTATTATATATAGATAGAACTAAATGTTATGGGTTTAGTAGGTCTATAGTAGGAATAATAAAAGGCTGATGGCATTTTAAACATGTCTTCTTTACTAGGTGGTTAAATGTTTTGAGATAGTTTACAAGAAAGGCCCTTTCTGGAAGCCTTCATGGTGACTGCCTGTCCCTGCTGGGAATAGCACACACCTAAGGCAAGTTAAAGTAAATATAAGAGTAGAGAAAGGAGGGAAAGTTTATTAAAAATCTAAAAGAGGAAAAACTATGCACAGCTGTAAAGTTGCTTCTACTAATTCTGTCAGCCTCATACTAAAAAAATGTTCTTTGGTTAACTTTCTCTTTAAATGATCTGTACAGCTGAAGAATCGATCTAATCCCCACTGCACATGGGGTGCACAGAGAACAGCATTATGCCCAGAACATATGTCTTTGCACGCGAGATCATTTCATTTAATGCAACTCAGACCATAGAGAAAAGTACGTGGATAATCCTTTGTTTGCCTTATTTGTGCCTGTGTTTTAGTGTTTGGTTTAGAAATTCCATTCTCAACTACAGAAATGTTCTCACGTGCAAAAGTATCTTTCTGTCTTAAATAAAATGACTTCCTGTTTGTGATAGTATCATCATTAATCTGGCAAATCACATACATTTAGCAGACCATAGGAAATGCTTTGCGTCCTTAATTAAACTCTTCAGGAATTCACCATTTTACCCTACAGTTGTGCTAGATTTTCCAAATGCACAGATGTAAGTTTCTATCATTTTCTGAACCTGTATCTTTTTACTATAATTCAGCAAGTCTTTTGATTTTCCCATATGTTATATGAAGGTGATGACAGACTGACACCTTTATATATATTGCTCAATAAAGCTTAGGACCTGCATACAGGTCTTCTATATGTATGCCGCATATAATTAGATATGCTTTAACCTACTGCATAATATTTCAAGAAAAGGATAAACACTATGTTGCCAGCAAACCATGCACTAATATTACAAAAGAAAACACAGTGGGTACTACATTTTGATTACAAACTGAACTTTGTCTAAGCCCCAATATATCTAATCAGCTGTTCCCTCCAGCAGCAGTGCTCAGTTCTAAAGAGTTCTCTTTGTATCTGTTTTGGTAATGGACAGTAATTAGAAATACACAATATGACAATGCTGTCTTTAGGTAAATGTAATCCTAACCGTAGTATCTTAAATCATGCCCCCTACTGGCAATAATAAACCTGAACCTCCAATTATTTAGCAAAAACGAAATGATATAGTTCCTATATCTATACTACAGTGCTGGTGCCTCTACTAAGACTTCACATATAACAAAAAAACAGCATACAAGGATCCATAAAAGATTCAGATTAATGGGTCAGTATATTAATAAATGATTAATAAATCAGTGGCAGATTTCCATTGGTGTGCTATAGTTCACAGTGAGGACGAGCATTGTTAAAGGGCCTTCCTTTTTTGTTTTTCTGGTGCCGTGGCAGCTGACTGGATAGGACCCCTTCCCCGGAGTGTACAGCACATGTACTGAGTGCTGGGGAAGAGGTACTCACCCCCTTTAGCTTTGCTACCAGATGTATCTGCAAGTGTCCAGTGGCAGGAAAAGTGATTCGTTTTTTTTTTTTAAGCATTTCTTTTTCTTATTATAGACATTCATGGGCTGAGCCCTAAAACTGTCACTCTAGGCATGGGCCTATGGGTGCCTCTTTATAAATACAGTCCTAATTAGGCCTTAGCAGTAAGGAGGGAATAAGACTGATTGGAGAGAGAGATCAGAAATCAGGGAAAGGTATAGTAAAGTCCTTGGTAAAACAGAGACACCCACTTTCCTTCTTTGTGTGTAAAATTATGGTGTAAGTGATACTGAAAAATAAAATATTTTCAGACCAAAAGATTGCAGAGGGTTTTGATGTTGCTCTCCCTATTGATCTTTTGTAGATCATTTATCACATATTCATTTGCCTGTTCATTTGCTAATTGGCCAGAAAAGGTCACTAATCAATGGCCTTACATCTGACTGCAACTGATGCCATTCAGAACTCCAGGGTGCAAGAATTCATGAGGATGCTTCTTTTGTCCCTATTAATTTTTGTGAAAAAATACTTATTAGATATGCCAGATGTACAGTGTGCACGGCACATATGTAAGAGTAACTAAAAGGCACTTATAATCTTATCTCTCATGAAACTTCTGTGTTGATGCTTGCACACTTGTGGATTATGGGCTGCAATGCCACTGGGGCACTCGCTCATTATTTGGCAGCACCATCCCAGTGTGGGCAGTAAAGGCTTGCGAGGGCCAGTTACATTTAAAAATAACATTTCTTTCCCCAGCTGGAGCACAGGCTTTATTACAGTGCATCTCTGGTGGTGGAAACAATATTTTTGTGATAGTTGCCCTTTAAGATTAAGCAAGGGTGGGAATGGGTTTCTTGCTCTCCTATCTCCTACATTTTACTGGATTATAAAATTACTTGGAATATTTAAAGAGGAATTGAAAGCTGTGCTTATCCCTTTCTATTTTAGAAGCAATTTAGAAGAAATTTTCTGCCAAGTCTATTAGTCAGATAGATTCTGATTGTCTGATTGTTTCAGGAGTCACTATCATATGTGCAGAGAATGTATACAGCCAGGCATATATTGCTTTCATTAGCATTATGTTTGGGTGGTGTTCCTTTTAAAATGTACCTTTCTTTTGCTGTTGAATGGTCGAAGAGACTAAAGTCTTGCTGGACACATTTTGGGGTTTAGCCATATGCTGCTGCACAACCTGAGGTGAAAAGGCCTTTGTGTGCAGATAATGCTAATCATGTGTTGTCAAGTATTATTCTTTATGTATTGATTCTGCTTATTCTTTATGTATTGATTCTGTTCTACATTGCCCAGAAGAACAGGGAGACCATAATGATAAATAAATAATGCAAAATGGTTTAAATAAAGTATCCTTATAATTTTTTAAATTGTCATTATTACATTGGTAATAACTTCAATTCGCTTCCTGAAAATATAAGCGTGGAAATGGAAAGTTAAAAAGAAGATAAAATAAGAGTTTCCCCTTTTGACCTGCTGGTGGCTTTGAGTCAATACAAATGATGTACCCATTGATGAAGTACATGTGTGTTTAGCCTTACTAACTGCCCAAATTATACACAAGCATTGCTAATAGATTAGAATGTGTTGACCGTGAGGTACTTTCCTTAACCTCTGCACCCCCTGTGCATATAGCAATGTCAGCCTCTGAAATCTCTGCTAGTCATTAAAGCTCTTCTCTTTTCTCCTAAGGAAGAATATGGAAAGCTGGCCTTTGTAAACACAAGCCACATCTGTCTTTGGAGCATCCATGCAAGCTTTAAAATTCAATTGTTTCCCACATGACTGTAGCGCTAGAATGTTTGATATTTTCCTTTCCAACAATGCCTTAGAAAGTAGCAAGCAATAGATCAGAGTATGGCTACATCCCATTTATCTGGCCCAGAAACAGCAATGAGCTAAGGCAACTTTTAAAAGAAGAAGACAGTAAAAGTAGTTAATGTTCTGTGTTATCTGTGAGAAAACACCCATAAAAGTGATTGAAGCAAAACATAGAGAGACAAAATAGTCCCATTAACACAGAATGTCCTACTGAGCAAGCAGTAGCTCTTGGGGCTTCCTGTATATATCATTCTAGTGTTGGACACCACATGAATGGCCTCAATGCATGACCGACAATTTACTTTGTTACATTATGTGAATGCATGGATGCATGTAGCCTCGTAGCACTATGTATGTGTGGTGTGTAACCATGCACATCAGCACTTGAAGGCTTATAGTCAGATAGAAAGAAAATAGCAAAAATTGGTTGTTGAAGCCCTGAGCTTCCAATTATAACAACCATGTATCATTTCATAATGCCATACAAGCTCTTAATTACATCCATAAAGTATAACAGTCCTTACATTAATTGTCTGTGCATAAATGAGAGAGAAAAACAATGCAAATATAAGTAACGGGATGGTTATTATATGGGTTGTACCAATGCATGACATTCTTGCGCATCATTTAACTCTTGTCTACTGTAGTTAAGGTACTGAAAACAAGCATCTGATCTAATTGGTACAGGTCACAGAACTTGAATAGATATTGCCCACGTTACTTCTAACCAATATAGCCTTTTATTATACAAAAAAGTCATACATAAGAAGCTTGTCAGTACCTTTTAAATACAGATCACTGTACTTAATTATCTACTTCCTTACCCTATTCCATGATAATACCAGTGAACTGAGCCTATTGTTTGTCTCAAGGATGTCCATACAGCTTTCATGCTTGCCTTGGGGGCTAGGATGCAAAGCTTCGACTGGCTGAATATATTGTTTAGAATGGTACCTTGGGCTATCCCTTGTAAAGAGGAAAGGATTCATCTTCATGTGTGTATATATGTGTGTATATATGTCAAAACTAAGTTTTTTAAAATAGCTGTTAGTGAAGGCTTCATATTGGGTGTATAAAGTAGAAATTTGATTAGAAGTTAGATGTCTATAAACAAATTGCATCTGCACCTTGCAGGAACTCTAACTGAGGAATATTGTTTTGTTGTAGCTACCCTTTTTCAGTCTGATATATGTTTGCACCCTAGAGATCATTAATAGCCCCCAAACAAGATTTTTGTACACCTTTCTCCTTGAATATCTTTAGTCTATGTAATGGTACTGAGCTCCCAAAAATATTCCCATCCATTAATAGAGTTGCCACCTTTCCTAAACTTTCTTACAGGCCAGAAGGAGGAAGGCACCGATCTGTCATGTCATAGGGGTGGGTTGCTTATGTCACAGGGTGTGGAATAGGAGGTGTTGTGACATGAGGAGGCTGGTAAATGGGAAGGCACTGTCAGAAAATGAAAGCTGTGAGAGAGTGGTTAGAAGGTTTGAAAGACATGGTTTAGCATCGATACACATTAGGGAGCAGAAAAAAGCATCAGCAATTACACATTTGCAATACTGGCCCCAGCTTTAGCTGGTAATCTACCGACTAGGTTGCTCAAATGACAGCTGGGTGGCAACACTATCCAGGACTTCTTAATAGCGCCACCCATTGGATTCTTCTGCAAAGACATAACTGGTCTCCAAGACCTTCATAGTTGGCATATATAGAGAAAGTGGAAGTTTAGAAGAAAGTGACTTCTTTAAAAAAGGATATTATGTTGTCCCTTGCCACTGTAACTGTAAGCCTCTTGGCCAGAAAGAGAATAGCACCTAGTTACTTGTACTACAATTACATGTTCCTGTGACCTCTTTGACATGACAACAACTTGTATTTTACATTGGTATCCCATTATCATATACAAAGGAGAGTCTAAAAGTAGTGCAGAACATCAAACCTTGACAAACAAAGACACATGTAAGAACTATTTGATACTGACATGTTACATTTCTTTCTCCTTCATCCTTTATAAAAATGGCATCTGGTTTTAAGAAAAAAACATTATACACATTTAAGCTTTGCCAAGGGTCAGGCTTTGAAGCACTACCAACATAGGATAAAGGTACTATAGAAAGATGTCAAAGGGACATCGGCTTCAGATGAAAAGTACAGGAACAACTGTTTAACCTCTCTGCCCTGTCCCATTGGCCTTTAACCTTTATACATCAATACAACTATTCCTGCCCTACAGAGAAACAGCTGTAATTAATGTGAAATAAAGGGCAATTAAGCCTTTTACTTAAAAAAAATGCATACTTAGTAAGAGTTAAAAAGTGAACTTTTCAAGTATTTTCAACAAATACTTGAAGATGCAAGTATTTGTCAGCAAAGAATGGAGGCATCAGACTGACATATATCTATATTAATTTTTATATCTTTCCAGCACATTGGTTGGGGGGGAAGATTGCTTTTAGAACTGACATTTTCGTACCAGAACAGAGTATGTAAAATTACAAATGACATATGATACGAAGCGAAAGATATTTTTAGTGCCTGTGTAAAGGATGTTTAGCGTGCTGCCCTCCAGCCATTATTGAGGTTCAGCTTACCTTATAGTGAGCAATAACTTTCTTTAACCCACAGAGTTGCAAAAAGGCAGAAAAAATGTTGCTCTGTGTGCATACCCTTCCTGTGTGTGGGCCACAAGCAAACTGTGTGATTTTCTTATCTATCCTGTAGAGTAGTCATTCCTATAGGATTTTTATGAAAATATCATGGTACGATCTGATTTTCATATCTAACCGATTGTAAACGGCACGAAAAACTTTCTGACTTTGAACCTTCAGTGCATGATTTTGGAAGCCTCCCATAGGACTCAGTGGCACTGTGCAGCTCCAACCTGGCCCAAGGAAGCTTGAATGAATTCCGAAACTTTCATACTCGTTGTGACAAATATGATTTTGTCGCACCAATTGTCGCAAAGTATGAAAAAGTTGCGCCAATTAACGAAAATATCGTAGAAAATACGTACAGTTCTCAAACTTGATGAATGGGCCCCTAATGTTTCCTCTCCTTTCCCTGCCTCCTTACTCCAGATACACAACAATTCAAACTGCAAATATTTGTATCATATTATTAAGCATGTTGGAATGCATAATAACTAGGGCCGCATCAAATCCAGGATTCGGCCAAGATTTTGCTTTTTTCAGTTGAATTCGGCTGAATCTTTGCCTCTGGCTGATCTGAATCCAAATCCTTAAAATCACGAGACTTTTTGTCGCATAAATGCACAAAGTGTGCAGTTCCCTTTAGCCCTTCCTTATCCTAATTTGTATACACATATTAGGATTCGGATTTGGTTAGATATTCGCCCGAATGTTGAGCAAACGATTCAGGGCTCAGCCGGACCCTAAAATAGTGGATCCCTAATAATCAAATAACGTTACAAATTCACCAAATATTTATTTTTCATTTATTTTTCATTTTTTTATATTTTATTTTTTCCAACTGCCATATCCTACACAGTAAAAAAAAATATTTTGAAAATGTGCATATTCACAATTGCATACAATGCACAAAATTGCATCATCTGTCAACCAAAAAAGTTGCCTTTAGTTTTCTAGCATTATAAAATGCTTAAATGGCATTAAGGATTCACATTTGTTTGACTGAATGCTAAGGAATTGCCTGAATCAAAATTTGATGGAATTTGTCTTGGCCTTTAGTGCATTGCTAGCAGCCATAGTGAAACATAAGGCATCTAAATTGCCATGTGCTGCTTTGCATTAGTGATTTTTTTGTCCTCTCTTTTGAGTATCTTCTAAAATGATAATGGAAAGAGTGACATGTATGTACAGTTTCACATGTGTATGTATGTATAGCAGTGCTGGGTACTTCAGCTGTAGTTGCTAAAGGTAGATTGAAACCATGCTAATAAATAATTTTTAGCAATTTAGCATATCCATGAATGCCTGAAGTTAGAAGCAGACCATAGATCAAGGGGCTCTCAGGAAGCAAATGACTTCACAAAAGGTTTTCTTCATTCACAGGAACCTTCACATCCATTCTACTCAGGGGTGATAAACTGCCTCTGTGTAGATGTGGTCTAAGTGATATGGCAAGAACATCTGTCTTCCAGCGGATACTGGTGCTTCATAATTCCAGGCAAACGTCATTTTCTCCTTTACAGAGTGCATTGCCTTGTTTACTTAGAACAATTAGAATGGCTTACATTTCAGTAACCATTCTTAAAACAGAAATGGGAGCTTTCCTTTTCCTTATGAATATGCTGCATTTGCACTACTAGGCAGAGCTAGAATAGCATTGTGGTTTTGGCAGTGACTGGAAAGATAATCGTTCATGTTATCCCTTACATATTTCAACACATTCACTGGGGCTGATATCATACATCGTATAATCACATAGGATTACATTTCAGAAGCACTGACGTATCTCCTTAATTCTGGGTTACAGTTAGAGCAGAGCAGGTTTGAGGGCCATAAGTTAGAGGAAGGAAACTGAATAGTAGCAATACTGTTTGTCAGATATAAATCCATGCATGTGTCTTTTCATGTCACCCTGCTCTGAAGGAACTTTTATTTTATTATCTAGTGGTGATGGATTTAAAGGTAACTACTTCCATTGCTTTCTGACTGCTGCAAAACAAACTATTGAGCATTTGGCTGTTGGGGCGGGGGGTTGAAGGGATTGCTAGCACCTAAAGCTGTGAGCCAGGCCCCCTAAAAATATTTGTGGCATGGGGGGGGGGGGGGTGGTCAGTGTTGTAAGGGTACATCACTGCCCTAGCTTATCATTACCCCCCCTCTTCAATTTATGAAATGATGTGTCTTGTAATGTGAGCTTACATAAGTGTCATCTTGATTACAATTCTCATCATTGTACTTAGTGTATATAAAAACACAGGCCACTACAAACTCCTGATGGACCAAGTATTCAGCTTATCAGCTCATGTATGGGGCCCTCAGATGGGCTTACCTGATTGTCGGAAATCATCCAGATGTCAATCAGGCAGGTTTGGCCCGTTGATGCAGTCTTCACCTGCATCCTGTCAATGTGATTCGACCGTTTGGCCCTTGGGCCAAACTATCAGATCAATTTCATATTGCCTACCTCAAGATGGGCATATTGGGAAATCAGTTGCAGTGTATGGCCACCTTAAGTCTGTAGATTCCATACTGACAGGGGCTGAAGTAAACAAGGGATTACTAAATCTACCTGCACTATATAAACAATAATTTATATAAAGTATAATAATAATATATAATAATATATACTAATATTTAGAAAACTCTCCCTTAGCTACTCAATTTTGACAAGCACCGAAAAATATTCAGAACTTTATTATTCTTGCCCCAAGCACATCAGATTATCTTCCTGGAAAAACTAGGGAGACAATATATTGTACATGTCGCTCTGAGAATCTGAGAAACCAAGAGGATATTTTCTAAATGGGAGGTGACTTCTTTAATTGAATTAGTGTTGATTTATTTTCTCTCTATTAAATCACTTGCAGCATTGAATAGAAGACTTTATAATAAAGATTTTTAAGGAACCCTGTCTCCAAAAATTCCACTTTATACAAATGTGAGTCACATTAACACTTATATTTTGGCAGCTTCCAAATAAATCTACGGTACCTATTTTTATCTGTGGTGAGTAATAGTTTCCCTTCCTGTCGAACTTTTAATTGCACACGTATAAGTATACATATTCACGTTGCACCAATATTGCTTTAAGCAATAAAATATGAAGTATGCAGCCGGGGGGAAATTGATTGGCCTGTAACTTGACTCACAGAAGCTCAAAATATACAGACATTAAACACAACAGAAAGATTTACTGGTACCAATGAGAAATATTATGCTGGAAAGGAAATAGTAAAACACACACAAATTCACTTCATAGCCATCCTAAAAATAATAATTCCTGGTGTAATAGTGTGGCAAGGAACTGATGAATGATAGGAGAGTAATGGAAACTGAGTTCATGGGCAGTTCTTTGGGGAACCTCAACTTGTCTGGCACGACCTCAACCCAGACCTTGCCCAATGAAGTATCACATCCGTAATGTATGTAAATTGGATAGGTGCCTTTCTCATAATACTGCTCCTGTTACGGAAACCTCCATCTTTTTTTTTTTTTTTTCAAATACAGTTTGCATTTATTCAGATCACTTTAGCTTGTCAAGATAGCAGTACATTACAATCATCATCTTGCACTAAGCTTGGGCATTAAAGATGTTTTTAAAGCTTCCTATTTCAAGATGCAGCCGCAGAAAGAAACAATATGAATGTGTTATATAATTTAAAGCTTGTTTCTTGGCAGTTTGGGAAACAGCTGTAAGTTAAGCGCCGTTATAATTCTCCAAGCACATGAAACTTCTTTTGCCTTGCACATTACATCTTTCTTATGAAATGTTTCCATAAATTTAAACATCGTTCCTTATTAAAATCACAGTTGAGTTTATGTACCTTGACTTTATTTACTTATTCCTCTACCTCTGCACCAGAGCACAATGTCTGAACTCATTTTCTTAAAAAGATTTTAGATTTCATTTTTATACAGGTGCTGACTGCTTCAGATGACCTCCATAACTGAGGTTTGCTATTTGTCGAATCAACTCATTATATTTCAAAAATGATATTAAATATTACCTTGTATTATTATTCCTATTCTTTATGTACATAGTGCCATACAGAGAATATACATCTTTTACATCAATCCTGCTCCAGTGAAACATACAATCCAAAATCCTTATAGTGTCTCTAGTTTCACACATCAGTCAATTTATTAGGTACTTTTTTGCTCTAGTCACGTAGCAATGCAGTTATCTATAGAGCTCCAGACTATATATAAAAATATTAACTTTTATTTTTAGTATCTGTATAACAAGCAGATTGCACTGTGTGGGAAAATGCAATAACAGGATTAAAGTCTGCTTTGGTTCCAGTGGTCCATAGCAATCAGCAGGTAGACTTAGGTGCTCTGCTGTTTGAAAGCTGTTATCTAATTGGATGCTATGGATTACTAGACCTGGAGCAAGCTTTGCTTCTGCTATCACAGTACATCCCCGGCGTCCATAAATACAGACGCCTTTCTGTAGCTGCAGGCCCTCTTAAAATATTTGTGAGCACAAGCCCAGTCAGTACTGCTTATAAAGACTTAAAACTCCAGCTTGATTGTTATCTTCCAATGAGCTTTTTGATGGCAGGTTTTCTGACATTTTTTTTAAGCTGCACTCAGTAATACCAATGGCTCAAGAGCAACATGTTGCTCACCATCTCCTTGGATGTTGCACCCAGTGGCCTCAAAGTAGGTGCCATTTTTAACATTTCTGGCTTGAAGGCAAGTTTTGGAAGCATAGAGATACAGGCTAGCAGTCCACATGGGTTACCAAATAGCCAATCACAGTCCTTATTTAGCGTCCTTAAGGAACTGTTTTCATGCTTGTTTGGCGTACCAGTACTTTTTACATCTGCATGTGGCTCATGAGTAAAAAAGGCTGGGGATCCCTGCAGTAATATAATCTGGCCTTGGCTACTGGATCTTCTGGTGAACCCACATATCCTATGTGTTATGGTTAACATTACAAATCAATGAAAACATTTTAAAACTTGCATGTGATTTGGTTGGACTGATGCACAAGACTGTTGGACTGATGCAATATCCTCTGGTATTAAGCAGCAAAATGTTAAATGTCAAAGTACTCTATAGTAGCATTTCTATTTCAAATAGTACCTAATATATGCAGTTCCATAAAATGTAGTGTTTGATTGCAAAATATTTATCATTTTACTTTTCATACATTTCCATACACAGGACATGCTTTTCCTGCTGATATTCTTACATATATAAGAGCACTGCCATATTCCTTGGCATTTTCTATGTAAAGGTTGTGGGGAAGGAAGGTGGATTGGTGCTGAAGGAGGTTGGTAGGCTGCCCTTACAGGCTGGGAATTTTTAGCTTTTATTGTTCCACCTGCGGCAATAACTGGTTCCTAAGGGTTACTGCAAATTTGCACGGTGTTGGTAATGAACCCCAGTGGCCGAACTTTAATCTACAGGGTATTTCATAACATATTTCAACATAAGAATTTTAGGAGCAAATCTTTGTTGTCTATTTCCTGGATTCATTTTGCTCTGTATAGCAATATTAGAACTTTTAGAATGACCTATAAGCTTTTTTTTCTTTCTTTAAAAAACAATATATAAAAAAAACCTATATAAGTATAAAACAAGGATATGTGATACCATGCTATTGTTTGCTAAATCACTTTCTTGTGAATCCAGCAGGCTGTATAAAGTATGTGTGTGTATAGACTTTCCTTAGAGGGTAGACATCTGAGACAAATTTCCACATCAATTACACATCAATGGAATATCTGATAGAAAGATGGTATCGCATTGCATCTTTGGAACGAGATATTTGTAGGATCTCTGCCAAGTTTCACTCATTCTCCCCTGGTTGCTCATGAGGGCCCAATACCCAATAGAGACTGAACCTTCAGTTAACAAATGTAGGCTTGGAAAATCACCTCCCCCCCCCCCCATTACATTTCCATAATGCCAAATGTGATATATCTTACTATAATAGAAATTTTAGTGCCTATAGTAGAGCTCATTTACATGTCAGAGTGCACACATTTATAGTTCTTGTTACTAAGAGTGGAATGGTATTTGGTACATTGCAAACTAAATTCTACATACTATGGCTACTATCCTATTTCATTCTTTGCAGTAAATAAAAGCTTGCGCCTTTGGAGTGATCCCAAGTCATCCCTGGGAGGATGTGACAAGTCTTGTTCTTCCTGCTGATCCTAATCTAAGAGCCTTCATGGAAATGGTACATTTTGCAACTGAAAGGCGTTGTCTGGTTTAGCATCACTGCCAAATTAGGCCAAAATAGTGGCCTTAATAAAGGTCCTTTTAAATTAATGATATAACTTTTTTTTTTTAAATCCATACAATAAATTAAAAACCTCAGCTGTCAGTCATATATTGCCCTTGCTTCATTGATGCCTCTAGTAAAGCAATCACTTTTGGATTAACAAAATAAAAGGATTTGTAATTTTTTCTGCTGACAGGTCTCCTTTAAGATCATGTGATTGTTCCCCAGGTCCATGTATTCTTCTGTGGAGAGAGGCACGTTGCTATTTTCATTACAGATTCTCCTATGGTAATCATAGAACATGACTTGTACCTAACAGTACCATGTACTTGATCCCAACTAAGATTAATTAATCCTTAATGGAGACAAAACATTCCTATTCGGTTTATTCAATATTTAAATGATTTTTAGCAAACTAATATTATGTAGATCCAAATGACGTAAAGCTCCCGTATCCAGAAAACTGCGGGTCCTGAGCATTCTGGATAACGGGCCCCATACCTGTACAAGGTACTGTTTTATTATTACAGTGAAAAGGGAAATATTTTTTTTTAATTAGAATTATTTAATTAAAATTGAGTCTAAGGGAGATAGTCTTCCCATAATTTGGAGCTCTCTCGATAAGGATCCTATACCTGTATATTGTTCTTCAGTAGCCATAAATCACTTACATCCAAAGTGAGACTGTAAAGAAAATGTTTATCTGCGCTGAGCAATGATCATAGCTGCCTAACTGCAATCCATTGCATTGCATTGTTGAATCAAATGGAGAAATTAATTGCTGAAGAGCCTCATTGCAGCCAACAGACCATTTTATATTTTTACACTCTGTTAACCCATAGAGATGCCATTATTCACAAAGTTGACCATTGTTGGAAATTGTAATGAGATTTTCATTTTGCAAGCCATCACATTTCTCATAACCAAGCCAGTGTAACAGTTTCAAAGACCCTGCTATTAGGGTATACAATATATTGTAAATTGCATGTTAAACCTCAAGGCAGCGTAACAGGTTTTTTTCTTCCTATAATCTTGATGAGATTGTAGCTTTAGATAAAACACAGTAAATTAACAGATCATTCTATACTCAGTTTTTCAAAGGCTTTTTAGCATATACAGTATGTGTATGCATGGACCCTGTAATTAATTTGTAATTTTGAAAATGTTTAGCCTAATTACTATCCATTAAGCCTGCTGTGTTAGTACAGTAATTCAAATACATACAGTATAATGTATAATGGGCTTGTTGCTTTTCATCACTAGAGGATCTAAAGGAAAGTAGGGGAAAATGACTGAAACCTCCCACTGTGTATTTACAGGAATGTTTATTCAACTCTCCAGCCTGTGTTAAAGGAACACTATCTCTAAAATGCAGCTTGCTTGTTTATGAAAGAGTTGCTTGTAACATTTGCCGGAATATAAGTCATATTTTCCAGAGTATTTGATACAGACCCTGTTCCATGGAGGAGCCAATTTTTTATGTCCAGCAGACTCCACGGTCGCATGAGGCAAGGAGTTCTACACTAAGGCTATTGAAGTGCACAGCAGAAACTACTAGGAAAGCCAGGGGAGTGCAGCAGGATGCAGACTACAGAAAACCTAACAGATCAAATGCAATTTTAATATAAAATTAGATACTGTATAAAAACCTGGATATTATATAGTATATATATATCTGTGTGTGACTTTTGAAACATATTACTTTCTGAATAACTTTATTATAGCTTTATTCTTCTTACAGTATGCAAAACTATATTGCCACTAGCAGGCCATGATATACAGGTATCCATAATGCTTAAGACTGGGGGTTTTCCAGATAAGGGGTCTTTATGTAATTTGGATATCCATAAAAGGAGCACATTTAAATGTCAGATTAAAGCTCACTACAGAAAAATTCACCCACTTTCTATTCATTCCTATTGGATTTTTAGAAGTATATTTATCAATAAGTGAATTTTACATTTCCATTTGATAAATACGCTTTTAAAAAAAACCCATAGGAATGAATAGAAAGTGGGTGAATTTTCTGTAGTGAGCATTTATCTCTCTTTGAAAAATATGCTCCTAAATCTACAAATAAAATCATTTAGACATTAATTAAACCCTAACAGGATTGTTTTACCTTCAATAAGGATTTTATTTAGAATCAAGTACAAACTTACTGTTTTAATATTATAGAGAAAAAGGAAATCATTTAAAAAAAATGAATTGTATGATTAAAATGGGGTCTATGGGAGATGGCCTTCCCCTAAATTGGAACTTACTGGATAATGGGTTTCGGAGTAACGGATCCCATTCCACAGCAAATATTGTAATTAATCAAGGACTTCCTTTTTCCCTGAGCTCTATTACTTTTAGAAAATAACACTCTTTTAATTATTGATTGAAGTATCTCACAATATAAGTTGTATAAAAGTCTATAGTGCTGCAAGGATTAAAGGCCAAATTAACTGGTGATGTGATATGGTTGCAATAGTATAACATTTATTGCATCTGGCTCATATTCTTTCTTGTATATTATATTGTAATCATTTCTATTATCCTGTATTAAACAGTGCACAATTGCTATAGAAATCAGCACTTTTAGCTGATTTCTGCAAGCACAGTATGACCCCCTGGATCTGGCATAGAACTGATATACTTGTCTGTTCTCATTGCTGGGGGGGTGTAACTTGTGGACTGCATGGTGGTTAAAAAAGTGACTAAAAAGAAAAGATCATAAAGCAGGTATGCAGAACCTGCATCCTTGTAACTGTTATTGATTCCCAATTTCTTGTCCCCACACCAGCTGAGGGATGGCAGAGGAATATGTAGCTGAATAAAATCTGGAGGGAAGCAGATAGGCATTTCAATTATAAAACCTAATTGCAGGCCTTGGCATCTTGAGCTCAGTAAATGCACGCTGCTGGGAAACTAGGATTCAAATGATAGACAAGTCTATATCTGCTCCCAACTATTAGTCCCACGCTGACACTGTCAACAACCCAGTTTTAGTGTGAAAGCACCTGCAGCTTGTATCTTCAGCCCTGTCACCCCTTTGCTCAGCATTAAATTGCACAGCTTTGTTCAGCTTTGTTTCATTGCCAAGAAGAACTGTCTGCTGTTCAGTAGATAAAGGGATAATTGATTGATTCATTTACAACAGAATTTTCCAAGAAAAATATGTTTTCTTATATAGATGGAGTTTTGATATGCCATTATGCTTCCATGGGCATCTCTCATACCTTTTTACTGGAAATGACAGATTGTATTTGTACATACAGATATATGTATTTAACTGAGGGAAAGCAAGAGGAACTATTCCATTAGAATTGCCTTTAATAGCAAAATAATGAGAATATAACTATTATTGATGTCCTCATTTGTTCATTTTGCCTCTTGTACTGTGGTTAGCACTTTTGCCTTGCAGTATTGTTGTCTTAGGTTCAATTCCAGCCAAGGTACTCCCTGCAAGGATGTTTTCCCCATGTTTGTGCCTCCCACCTTTCAAAAGCACACAAGCAGGTTTATTTGCTCCAGATAAAACTAACTCTGTAATCCTATCCTGGTTGAAACAGGCTAAGTCTGGCTAGTGAGATAGAATATGGGTTACACTAAACTCTTTGTCCATCAAGATGGGCCTTTGCAAATAAAAGAATATATTGAGGTGGTGTAGTGCAACTGCACACCTCCACTGCCACAGACTAAGAAATGAAAGACATAGGACGCAAAAGTGAACAAAGTTTTAGTTTGTAAAGAAACAAATCCTCAGGGAAATACTCACATACACAGAGCAGAGCATTGTAGCACCACTGTGGAGATTCGTTTAAGGCAGTGCTGTCCAACTTCTGTTGTACCGAGGGCCGGAATGTTTCCGACCTATGTGGTGGAGGGCCGATAATGGAAGTCAGTTTTGACCACTCCCCTTTTTGAAACCGCACCCACTTGAAACCACACCCGTGACCATCACATGACCATACCCAGGCCATACTCTGCCTGCCATACCCTGCCTGTGTGTGCCATACTCTGCCTTCCCTACCCTACCTGTGTGTGCCATACTCTGCCTTCCCTACCCTGCCTGTGTGTGCCATACTCTGCCTTCCCTACCCTACCTGTGTGTGCCATACTCTGCCTTCCCTACCCTGCCTGTGTGTGCCATACTCTGCCTTCCCTACCCTACCTACTCTACTCTTCCTGTGTGTGCCATACTCTGCCTTCCCTACCCTGCCTGTGTGTGCCAGTCTTGGCTGGTTTGTGCCAAACTTGGCCTGTGTGTGCCATACTCTGTGCCATTCTTGGCTGGTTTGTGCCAAGGTGTGAACACTGCAGGGGGTGAACAATGCAGAGATTAAAAGGTGTGAACAACACAGGGGATTACATATTTAAACAATACAGGGGGATTACAGCCTGAATCTGAGGTGAGAACCATGCAGGGGGGGGGGGGCAGTTAATCACAGTACTGATACCATTTAAAGCTTACACAAGAGTAAGCCATCAAAGCAGCCAGACAGGTGGGGGGCCACACAGAGGGGGGTCGCGGGCAGCCAGTTGGACAGCACTGGTTTAAGGAGTTGAAGGATATCCCTAGGGTTCACACCTCAAATTCCATACAGTGGATACACCTGGATCAGGGATTTAATATAGCCTGATTCCCTTTTCACTACTGTAGTCACTTCACTAAAGAAGCGGAGCCAATGGAGAACTACTTCCCACTATTTCTCCTCGTTGGATCACATAAACTGTTACTAGCTATTTCTTTTATCACAAGTTTTTTCCTGTACGCTAATTAAACCTTATTCATGGTCCCCGCTTCATGGCTTCACTAAAGGAAAATTGACCATAGTGGTGTGTGGATGTCATACATATTAGATTGTAAGCTCCACTGTTTTATTTTATGCTCAGCTAGTACAGAGACTGATGTAAATAAGGATTAATCTCTGTACAGTGACCAGGAATATGCATGATACACATATAAATAAATGATATAACAATAATTGTGTATGAATTCAGAATAAAGTATTGCAGTGTCTGATTTCAACAACATAATAAATAGCAATTCTATTCCGTACAGATGTCTTCCAATCTATGTATTACAAATCTGTATACTCCATATAAAAGATAATTCCTGAGATCTTCTTATTAGGGCCAGTGTCTGGGAAATTCTGTTTCTGTTAAGAGATTTAAACTGGCATCCTCTATGCAACAGAGCAGGCATGCAGCCAAGGCACAGATGGGTCTTTTTTGTCATTTTGGGAAAAACAGTCCTGCTGTGATATTATGTATGCAGCCTTGTTTATAGGTTGAACCATTGGCAAAGAATCCTGAGAACTTCAGGCTGCTCTAGCACCCATGCATACATGAAATACAGGTAGGGTGCTTTGTTGTTAGAGTTTCTGGAGATGACGGTGTTTTTTTTTATTTTGTTTCCACACATGGGCATAGGTTTTCACTGCTAGCTGCTTTTCGAATTCCTTCTAAATATTATTAGCGAACTGTAATTATATTACTCTCATAATTTGCTATATAGTATACTTAACTGGCAGCATTTGCTATTAGTCATTTTCTGTACTCTCTGTAAGTAAGAAGCATAGTTATGTGTCAAAGAAGCTGTTCCAAGTTGGCATCAAATAAATGGCATATTTAAAAAGCTCTCTTGATATCCTTCATGAAGTAACATTAACATTATCCATCACAATAACAGAAATAGTACATGAGAAAGACCTAAGCTGTGTGTAGTGTGGTAAATGACACCATTAAATGACAATGGCAACGTCAATGTTATGTCCTCTCCATACCACCCACAGCTACCCTTCAAATTACCACTCCACACTTTAGTTGGGTTGCAGCCAGTTTATTCACCAACCATGATAATCATGACATCATTCAATAACATCATTTAACCATAACATGTTAACATCATTGAATAACTTCACAACTAACAACATTAAGCCAGTGAAGGCTTCAATTTAGTGGGAGCTATTCCTGCCCCCAGCCACATTCAGGTCCCTGAGGTTCGCCATCCCCTTTAATCTGGCCACCGGCCAATGGCCAAAACTCCCTATCCTCAAGCCTAACCTGCCTTTGTCCTAGCTGCGACTGACTCCCTTCCCATCCTTCCTTAACTGCCCTTTTCCCTCCTTTAATTTATGGCTGGAGGGTGGGAGGTAAGGTGCTAATTTAAAATGGTGTCCTCTCTTTTAGTCCCTCCTCCACTGAAGGCTAACCCGCACTTCCCTCGGCCAATCAGGTTACTACGACCTTTCCCCTGACTTCACCACCCACTCTTTTCCCGGGCTTTTTCCTGGCATTGTCATGGCCCCTCCCCTCGACCGTTCCTTACTCAGTACTGGGGCCTCAAGACTTTAGAACTGGTATAACTTAACTGGACAATATCAGGAGCCTAAAAATCAATGGCGTGAAATGTTGAATGTAATGCTGTATAAAATCAGAGGTGATGCATACTCATTTTTTTTTAAATGCAAAAATTGAACTTTTTACCAGATTTGTACATTAAGGGGCATAATTATTATAGTGTATAAGCCAGCAACCATTAAGATCTTTGTTTTCTAACTCGTATGTTACCATTCTAACTGCTAATACTATAATATGTATGCCCCTTAGCCATTTGAACAAATTTACATGGCATACCATGGCATTTAACAGATGATGTTTCGTGATAAGCAAAATTGGGCCAAATTTTGCTGAATTGCGCTGAAGGCAATAGAAAGGCTAAAGGTTAAGGTGTTTGTTTTTAGGACCACTGGGTTTTTTTGCAAAAAAATGCTTCTAACATGGCAATCTTGATGCAAAGATGTCAGACATTTTGACACAGGGATGTTGGATGTGCCAATCTTAACTAACAGATGTCAGACATGTCAATCCTGACATCAAATGCCTCAGTCTTGATGCAATAATGACTGGCTTTGGTATTTTATTACCACTAAAACAGACCATGTGGTGAAATTTTAGCACTGGTTCACCAAAGAAAAATAGCAGCTGGCAAAACCTCAAATTTTACAGCAAAACTGTACTGCCCCAAAAAACGTCATTCGTCCCTAGTGATGTTTTTTTTCTCTTCTTTTTATACACAAAGGAGCTGCCATATTATGAAGCTCTACTAAGGAATTTGTCTTAGATACCTATTGTAAAAATGTAATTAGCTATGACCACTTAGAGGTGCTTTTCAATTGGCATGTACGAAGAATTGTTTTGATTTGGCAGTTATGCGAAATATGCATACTATGAATGCTCTCAGCATACAAACAGCTACAGTATGCCTCATACTAGTGAAAGTGTAAAATAAACCCTATTTATACTTACAGATATCCCTAAAAAAGGATGAGACCGAGTGTGTATAAGTCTTTCATCTATATTAATGTTCCTTAAATAAAATATTGTTTCTTATACATATACCTCTGAAAACTTCCATACTAATGTAGGGCACAGCCCCGAGGAACTGTGCTTGAGCTGATCAATAATGACAATACTAACAAGCGAAGAGTTGTTAGAGAGGCAAAGGAAAAAATCCTAGCCATTTATAAAGTCCAATAATGCTCCCACAGGGGATGTTTAATAATACAGAAAGAAACACAAAATAGACGCTTGGCTGGAATTTTTGAAGTTACTGTAGAAATCAGAGGAAAACACATCAGTTTTGCCAAAAATTTGCATGCTAATGATTTCATAACCAAAAAGCATTTGTGTGGTCAGAACATTTATTATCACTTCTATTAATATCTTAAATGGAGACCTTTGTATTGATGATGATAGTGCTGAGAAGTTCTAATTTTATTTTATGGTTTGCTGGTGAGATAGTTAAATATAATTTCAAATGTAGGATCATATAACATCATATAACTCCCATTAATGTCAATGGGGATTGCCATTGAAGGTATGTACCTTACCACAATGAAAATTATGACAGTACTTTAAACTTAATATACTCTTTGTGGGGTTAAAAGGGATTCTGTTTAAGCTCAAAAGACATTTCATTTTCTCTGCTACTATAAATTTCACTGCACTATCCACGCCATAATTGCCTCCTATTCTTGTATCTTTAACCATAACATAATTGGAGAGATATGCATTTTGTAGGTCAGGATAAGGTTAATAAAGGACTATTAACAGTTGCCCCAAAGAATGATTTCCTATCTGTAGGTCTTTGATACTACAGCCACTGCAGAACTACAGATCATCCTTTTAGCTCAAAATTTTTATTGCAAATAGTACAAAGTTGATCCAGGGACTGGTCTAATTGTTATCTTAGACACATGAGGGCCGATTCACTAAAGTGCGTTAAACGTGCGCTATTTATAGCATGCGTTAAAAATGTTATCTTGTCTAATTTTTCACGTCTTAATGCACAATTCACTAAAAGGATACTTGTGTTAATTTAGACGCGATGCTGCTTGTATTATTTTAGTTGAGAAGACTATTTTTGTGCGGTATTTGACGGAACGCACGATAATGAACGCATCACGCACAAATAGTCGCCGCATGCGGGAAAAACGCACGCCATATTAGCAATACACGGCATTACTTTTGTAAAACTACTTTTATAAAAATGACCATTTCCCAGCAAACTGGAGGATGCATCACTCTAGGGCCAACACATACTTGAATAAATCCCACTGCGAAGTCCATATTTTATTGCCAAAAGCTCATTAACGGTACTGTTCTGTAATTACTGCCTGCCCCAAGTAGGTGTTATTTTTCGAAGAGACAAATGCAATATTTAGCGCATCCAAGTGTTTGTGAATCATGCGTTAGTATTATTTCTGCGCGCAAATTAACGCAAAGCAGTAAAATTAATGCAAGTGGCAGCGCAAAATTTATTCATGCGACTTAACACACGCGATAATACTTTAGCGAATTGCATATTTTTTTCGCGTCAACTTTAACGCTAAAAAAGCATGCAATATGCATTATCGCACTTTAGTGAATCAACCCTATGGAGCTACTAGTAACAGCTACTTTTTCACAGCTACTAAACGCTAGAACATACCCTGCCATAGACAATACTGAGAATTGCCTCTGCTAAAACACACATGGAGACAGTTATCAGTAAATGATCAGCATTGTCTATTTTAGTAGTCAAGCCAAGTAGCTGCTACTAGTAGCTGTGTATGTCTTCACACACAGGTGCCCATTTATTAAACCACAATGACTGGAAAAAATTCAGAGTAAGCACGATGATTTCTGATGTTCGAAAATTCTTTTATCTGTCATACGAAAATATTGTGGTTAAGTTCCGAAAGTCACAAATTTTTCGGATCCGAATGTTCGTAAACGGCTTTGAAACCTTCAATGTATGATTTTGAATCCTTCCATAGGACTCAATGGCACTCTACAGATCCAACCTGGCCAAAAGATAGTCTCAATACCAAAGCTTGAATGAATTACGAAATGGTCGTAGTCTTTGTGGAAAATACAACTTTTTCGCGGAAGTTAACAAAAAACACTTAAAAGTTGTGGAATTTTAACAAAATTATCATGGAAATTTCAAAAAGTTTTATAAATTAGAAAAAATACGATTTTTTCTCAAAAAAAAAAAATTGTGGTTTAGTGAATGGGCCCCATAGAGTCAAGAAGGAGTTTTTTCGCCTTCTGAGGTAAATTAGAGAGGCTTCAGGAGTTTATATTTAAATAAAAGATTGTATTCAATAGACATGTTTTTTTTTCAAGCTATTTTACTATGTTATTATGTTACTATGGGCTTCTCATTAGTTGATATAGCACAGTAAGTACAGAATTAGTTGATGGCACAGTAAGTACAGAATTTGAAGTACAGCATATCTAGCCATATTACTTACTGGGCTATAGTTTCATTTCAGCAGGATTTTCCAGTTTGTTGATTAAATGATGTATGATATCAGCTATTGAAATAATACATTATATCCTTGATCTGAATGAGTTTGGGACATACACACTGAGGAGACTTTGGGCTCGAGCATTTGTATCTCAAACCCTCGTAGGAGTTCCCAAACTTTTGTGTGGTTTCTTCATCCAAATAGCGCGATTCGTGTGAATTGGGTTTTTCTTTTCCCCGACCAAAAAATAAAAACTTTGGCGAATGAAGAAACTACGCAAGAGTTTGGTAACTCCTGCATGGTTTGGGGATACCAAAGCTGGAACCCAAAGGCTTGAGTGTTAATAAATGTGCCCCTCAGTGTGGAGTGTAACTCACAGAATTAGCATTAATGTCCATAAAACCAAATGCTATTACCAATTTTTTTTGTCAAAAAAGCCAAATCAATGCATTTTAATTGAGCAGAGAGCTTCACTCCCAGTGTCAAATTAGTCATTTATGTGAAGAAAAAGGAAATAACAAATAATAGCAAAGGCTGACAGAGCAAGGGCAATAAAATGAATAAATGCAGAGGCATTGGAATTTGCAGCAAGAATGCTGTTAATAGTTGGGGATAGTTTCAGTGGGAAGGCATTTTATTTAGACTTGAGAAGGAAGATGGCATGACATTGGGGTTTGTGAAGGACAACATGCAAGATGAGACCATTTGTCACAAATACAGTACATGTAACTGTAGTCACAAAAGTTAGGAAGGAAGCTGGGTGGGAGCTACTGTAGATGAAAAGGTCAGAAGTAGAATTCTTGGAAGAAGTAAGATGCCAGACTAGAGGCAAATGTCCAATACAAGAGTCAATCAGGCATAAACAAGAAGTAGGAAACGTGGCAGAGGTAGGTTTATATTTACAGAAGTACCACATTAAATGGCCCTGGAGTGTATTGTAAGCAAAAAATGCAGCTCTAATGCATGCATATGCATGCATATGTTTTAATCTGGTATGTGCTCTAGTATCTACTCTAGTCAGTAGATTCACATTAGGCCAAAAACACCCCAGAAGTATATATATATACAGGAACAAGGACAGCACTCCTAGGATTTAAAGAATTGTGAACAAAATGTACCGTATATACTCGAGTATAAGCCGACCCGAATATAAGCCGAGGTACCTAATTTTACCTAAGAAAACTGGAAAAACTTATTGACTCGAGTATAAGCCTAGGGTGGGAAATGCAGCCGCTACTGCTAAGTTTCAATAATCAAATAAATAACAGATAAATAAATAGATAACTTTAGGGAAAGAAAAATGCTACAGCAGCAGACAAAAGCAAGTTTGGGAACGCTAAGGAAGCTGCCATACTAATTATCAAGTACTTGGACCCCAGTGTACAAGTCCCACCACAGTACTACAATAGTTAAGCTCCCATCAGCCTTAGCCAGGCGTAAAGATCAGGAGAAGCAAAGACTGGCCATAATCACTGCTTCTGTTTATAAGGCTGTGGATTTTATAAGCTTCTGACCTTGTAAATCTGCCCTTGTGCTGATGGTTTAACACACTCAATGTTTTATGGATATCTCACTGCATTATTATTAGTATTATTTTTTAAAGAAATGCAATGCCCAGGATGCTGCAAACCCCACCCAAACCCACGTGTAGTTATCAACAACTTAAATGGCAGCTATCATAGCTAAATGTGTGGGAGAAACAATACTATTTTGGACAAAAAAAATGCTTGTAGTAAGTCCTAACAGCAAGTTGTAAAACTTGCTTATTATGTGCATGCTTGTGACCAAAATGGCTGGCCATGCTGGGAGCACTCTCCCATTGGGGCATCATAGCATTTAGCTCAGCCTGCACACCTTACTAGTATCTCTCATTGCGCACTATTCACAAAAATCAGGCAGACCTCTATCTGCAAGGACCGTACTTTAATTACCATATATACCCCAAACTCCACTTTTGTCAGTCCTGCCGACGCGCTCGCACCCAAACCCCACCCCCGCCTCGTGGACGGACTTGTAACAGCACAGCGTGTGTAGTACCTCCGCTTTGGCAGTCCTGCCGACGCTGGATACGAAGAACATGCTCACACACGGGGGTCCTCGTGGATTGCACGGACACGCCGCTGTGTCCCAGCTGAGCATAATGTTGCGCGCACGCCGCGTCTACATGCTTTGTAAGGCCGGGCGCGCACGCAACTCCCGTATGTCATGTAGTTTTAGCTCAATTACCGTATACACCCGAATATAAGCCAATTGTTACTTTTTAAGCACATTTTTAGGGCTGAAAAACTCGGCTTATACTCGAGTATATACGGTAAATGCAAATTTCATAATTCTTTAAATCCTAGGAGTGCTGTCCTTGTTCCAGTGCATTTTTTTGTACTAGCACCCAGGTTTTGTTGCTGCAATATAAAGGCTGAGGCACACACTTATAGGGATTACAACCTGGGTGCAAATCAGATAAACAATGTAAATATGTAAAAAATTCATGCACACCAGGAAAATTTCATCAAAAAAAGATACTTATTTTATTTAGATCGACGTTTCGGTCCTCACCCAGGACCTTTATCAAGATATATATATATATACCTATTAACCATATCTATCTCGCTGTCTAGTATCTTGCTACTAATCTTATCTGTCTGTCTAGTATCTTGCTACTAATGGTATCTGTCTCTCAGTCTAGCACAGGCATCTGACCATTATCTGGAAACCCGTTATCCAGAAAGCTCTATATTACGGGAAGGTCATCTGCCACTACTTACTTTTTTTTTGTAATAATAAAACAGTACCTTGTACTATATATATGTGTGTGTATATATATATATATATATATATATATATATATAAATGTATATAAAATTATATTTATTGAGAAAAAAGAGCAAAATAAACATAGCAAGGCTTGTTCAACAATTTCAGCAGGAGTTTGCTGTACAGTACTTAGTGCCAGGGTCAGACTGGCCTGCTGGGGCACCGAGAGAGAGCCTAGTAGTTCCTGGTCCTTTTGGGCCTAACTGGCCTGGGTACATTAGTAGGCTGTATGGTGCAGTGTGGGGGTGAAATGCATCAGAATCTATGGTGGTAATTGTCACACTGGAGGCAATGCCAGGAGTGGTGTGCTGGAGTGGAGGGATTTTCCTTAGTTGGGGGGCTGACAGTGGGGCAATGTGCCAGAAAGTGGGCCCCTAGCTCAGGTTTTCTGGTGAGCCCTGCCTACCCTAGTCTGACACTGCTTAGTGCAATAGAAATGGTGCCATTTGCCTGGCAGTTTCATAAATAAGTAATTTATGTAAAAAAAAATTGTATTCATTGCTTTAATGCAAATTGGTTTATCATGGGTTCAGTATTCATAGAAACAGGGTTGAATTTTCAATCTTTTATAAACAGTGTCACAAAAAATATTGCTTTTCAGAATCTTCAAAAGCAATCACAAAGCATAACTTAAATTTCACCATAAAGCATAAAAGAAAAAGCCACTAAAGGCATTCTTTGCATCAAAAGATAAGAGAACCAGAGAAAATTACTTAAACAAGCAGAACATTGTGTGTGAGCGCTATTAAATGGAATGTTAACCCAAAAATAACATTTAGTCTAATGAAATAAAATATAAGCAACTTTCTAATATATATTCATTACAAAAGTGAAATATTTTTAAAGTTATTTGGAAATGGAATTGCTATTGAAAACAGTAACTGTCTGTCCTTTGTTATTCCCTCCTCTCACTTTTTGTTCCGACTGTTGAAACAATATAGCAGAAGCCAGCTAACACACCTGTGAAGAAGCATGCAAGTTATTGTGGGAACTGTCTTTGTACTATATATATGTGTATATATGGTCTTTGCTGGAGGAGTTAAATGCTTGCAAAACTTGTAAGATTCATTTTTGGGTTTACAATAGCATTTCCATTTTAATTCTGTGTCCTTTCAGCTTCCAATTTTAAATGCTATCTGTTTGTCAGGCTCCCTGACCCCTGCAACCAAAGGCCTCTTACCTTGGGAATCTACAGTTGTATTATTATTGTTACTTTCTATTATCTAATTCTCTCTTCTGTCATCCAAATGACTGCCTGTTTGCTAGGTTAAATGGGACCCTAGCAACCAGATAAAAGGTGAGATTCCAAACTGCAGGGCTACTGAAAAATAATTTAAAAACTACCCAAAAACAAAAAATTAAGATTCATTAAAAGTATCCTGTTATCCGGTAAAGAAAACTCTTGTGAATGGAACTAGAGAATATTCTTGGAATCCCAGATGCAAACAGCTTCATATCACTGATATTCATCACCATGAAGGACCTGTTGTCCTGTGTTGTCTGGAGTGTATTTGTTTCATTGTTTGTTTGCTGTTAGTAACTATAATGAAAACAGCTGAATATGCGCATCATGCCCAGTGTATTACAAATTGCTGCGTTTAGTGAGATGCCTCTCGTGCAGCTGTCACACTGGTCCTCTTGAAATGATATATTCGTTGTTTGAGACAGACATGGGGCAAGACTTTTAACTGAATACAGCCAGCAAAGAAATGGTTTAACGTGTAAAGGGATGAGCGGCATGTGTTGCAGAGCCAGATTATTGACTGAGAAGGTGCTCCGAACTTGTAATGTGCCGCACTTAATCTGGCAGTATAGCCTTTCCTTCTCATTCATTCAATGCCGTCACAACTGAAACGCAACACCTTGGTGTTCAGCGAAAACTTTCATCTGTCATCATAATCAAGAAGGGCTGTCAAGCCTGTCGGTGGAGTTAAGTGTGCAGATCAGCTCTCTTGGCGGAAGTGCTACATATACCATTCTTCAAGTAGATCTCCCCCTCCCTGTTTTTCATTTTATTCTGACAGACTCACAGGGACCTGTCAGTGCATGTAACACCGTGTCTATATAGGTTTGTACACTGAGTGTCTGGGTAGCTGTAGCTAAATCATAAACTGCTCCTCTGCAAGTATTTTGCCTCGCCTGCAGATGCACCAGAATACTTGTGCTTTAACAGAACTTAAAGGGGTACTGTCATGATTTTTATGGTGTACTTTTTATTTCTAAATTACACAGTTTACATAGCAAATAATTCTACCAATTCTATCTCAGTGCATTGCGCCTGAGTCTGAGCTTTCAGAAGGAGCCAGCGCTACACATTAGAACTGCTTTTAGGTAAATTATTGTTTCTTCTACTCCCATGTAACTGGAGGAGTCCCAAGCCGGACTTGGATTTCTTACTATTGAGTGCTATTCTGATATCTACTGGTAGCTGCTATCTTCCCATTGTTCTGCTAATCACCTGCGGGGAGGGGGGGAGGATATCACTCCAACTTGCAGCGCAGCAGTAAAGTGTGACTGAAGTCTATCAGAGCACAAGTCACATGTCTGTGGCACCCTGGGAAATGAAGAATATGGCTAGCCCCATATGAAATGCCAAAATTAAAGACTGTTTTTGAGAAACAGATTTCAATGCAGAATTCTGTTGGAGAAGCTCTATTAACTGATTTGTTTAGAAAACACATGTTTTCACACCACAGTATTCCTTTAAAGGGGAACTGTAGGTAAAGTTCATTATGTGAAGTGTATATTGAGTACAGGTACTTTCAGAAATTAAAATCTGCTTGAGCACATGTATGTGGGTATTCTTTAAAATACCATTGTAATTAGAAAATTTGCCTGAATTGTGCCTAAACATTGTTAATAATATACAATATACTGGAGTCTATTATTTAGAATGCTTGGGACTTTGCGTTTTCCAGATAAAGGGGGTTTTCCATAATTTGGAGTGGGGGAGTTTGCATTAACTTTTACACATGTTATAGAATGTCTGATTCTTTGCACCTTTTTTTATAACTGGCCTTCTAGTTTTTTATGATCATTTTATAGTTTTTGAATTATTAGCCTTCCTCTCTCTGCCTTTTTCTAGCCCTTTTCTATATTATTGTTATTATCTTTTCATACATCTTTATTTTAAAGCATATTGCTATTCATCTTCTCTTCTTTTGTTGAAACCACTGCCTGGTTGCTACTGTAAATTGTACCCTAGCAACCAGATAGCTCCTAAAATTCTAATCCAGAGAAGACAAGTTGCAAATTGTATTACAATATTACTGTCTACAACTATTTTGTACACTTTTACATTAAAGGGATATAAATGTTATTATTTGGCTGCTTATTTCAATAATGCCTTCATTGTTTGCATTTTGTTTAGTTATTAATGTTCTTTGGGGATGCTGGGAGCTGTAGTCCATGCACAGGGGGAAGGACTCATGGTAAACATCCCTGCAGTGCAGATGTCTGGCAAACATCTACTTCTGGTCTGGAAAATTTCTATTCACTCATCTGTAACTGGCAACAGCTTTTTTTACCTTTTTACCTTCTCTTGTCTTGAGCTTTATAAACAATAAGATTTTTCCCTGCAATCGAAATGAAAGCCGAAAGCACATTTATCTGTTGGGGAGCAGTGCAATTCAGCCATATGTTGCAACCACAAAGTGTGCATTTATTATCCTACTAATACATTATTCTACTCACTTTTTCAAACAGTAAATCCCTCTCTGGCAAAGTTTGCAGCTTCATTCTTTGTCACTGACAAACTGGCCATGAATTTTTCCACTCAAAATGACATTTGGATTTTCATTGTAAAAAATAACAAGAAATGAGAAATTGCCTTAACCAGTTTAGGCTAAAATACTCTCCCTAAGCTTAATAAATGTGAGAAATCCTTTATATGGGAAAACACATTATTTAATGACAGTTTTTGCTGTTATAATTCCCTGTTCCATTATTATTAGAGAAAACAACTCATGTGATATGCTTCATCACAGAGTGTAAAAATGCAAACTTTTCATCTTTAGGAGGGGGAAAAACATATAATGGGTCTTTTACAAATGAAAAGTGCAAATACTGTATACTTGCACCCCAATGCTGGTTCAGATAGGTGCAAAGTATCGGGCACACAATAAAAGTCCTATCATTAATAGCCATGAGCAAAACTGATCTATTTTACTTCTCTGTCAAATTTGCAAAACCGCGGGTAAATTCACAGAACTGCAAAATTTCACCGAACTGCATTGGAGTAAAGGGGAAGATGAAATGACATTGTGGTTCAGGTGTTTTTGTTGGGGATGGTCCGGATGGTGTGCCAGGTTTTGCACTGCCCTCCTGCTCCCTTCGATTGACATTTAATAACTAGACGGCAGCGTAATACCTCTGATGTGCCGAACTTGATACAGTGATATCAGACGCGTCAATCTCAATGCAGTAATGACAGGGTGAGGGATTTTTGCCTAAACATACTGTATGCAGAATTTCTGGCAAAAATTTGCAAATATATATATATATCGATGCTGGGAAAACTTCAGATTTTTCCAAAAACTCTTTGGAAGTCATTAGCAGCGCCCTAGGCACCAGTCCTAACTGTGCCTCCCAGCTTGTGGTGATGTCACATTCACAACTACATGTGATGTCACTCCAGCTATGCATGACTTCACTTCCACTATACGTGACTTTACTTCAGCCACAATGTGCCTGGTGACCCCTTTCCCTGCACAGCTCCACTGCCAGATTTACGCAGATTTTACGTCTCTGGCAGCACTGGTGAGCTGACGCTCTAGGTACAGACCCTCGGGTGCCTATATATAAATACAGCCCTGGTCAGTAGCCCTTCTTTTCAGATGTATTACATGCACTTACACATACAACTAACTTTTACCTAATGAATTGCACCTTATCGATGTATTCAGGGCATTGGGATGCCAAAAATGATTCACATCATATTTATATATTCATATCATTATTCATATTATTATCGAAACATAAATTATGTTTGTGTTTTTGTGTACAGTATTTATCAGACATTTATTGTTATACAGTGGAATAAAATAGTGAGTTGCATTCATATTGGGACTTTGCTCTTGCATTCTGAAATAAGTCCTTGTAAATGTTATGTAGATTGATAATATCAAGTAATTTCAAATACATCTGAGATTTGTATTTCAGACTCTGCCCACTTATACTTCCTGCAGTCATTTTTATCCACAGCAGCCATAGAATTTATGAGCTGGTAGGTGCTACTGCTTCCACAGAGAGGGGATTGAAAAGAGCCAACTACTGTTTCATATCTTTCAGGATGTGCTCAGGCTAATGCACAAAACAGAGAGTGAAAGGTATTCTTGTGGGGGAACATTTTTCCCTTTTTCCCCATTTTTTCACATAACTCACTTTACATTTTTGTAAATCCACTTTGAGATTGCAAAGACCATCCTTTTAAGCTGTTATAGGAAACAAATGTTGACAGAGGAGTATTCTAGGCTTAAGCCCTCAAGAGATATAACCATACAGGCTAGCTTTATGAGGCAGGATTCCAAACCACCATATAGTGCCGGTTTATTCAATTAGATTTGTTGGACTCTGATGATAGGCCAGGATTTGAGTCACACACATGTAAGAATTTTGTTTTGTGATATAGAGAACTAAGAAATTGTTTTATTGGTGCTTATGCAGCCCCTATTAAATGTCAGCCCTTGGAGCTCTTGTTCCATCTGACACACTTGGACTGATCTTTTTTCTGCAGCGTAACTGGCACAGAAAAGTCATCTGCCTTTGTGATAAACGCTTGTGATAAATGCCTTCTTTCTTGTCTTATATTACATCGCAAGAGCAATGAAACAATTGTCTATTAATATCTTGCAATTATTTTCTGATAAACAAAGTGAAATTATTCTTTCATATCTACAGTTTAATGTTGTCGCCGCCTAACTGATATAGCTGTTTGCATTGTGTTAGTCTGAAAAGGCCTATTTATCAACACTCTTATTTTTGAGGCTTTTGAAACCAGTGAAAAAGTGATTTTATTAAAACAACCTTTTAAAAAAAAAAGTGGAAAAAATTTGAAAATGTTTTCATTTTGTCGCACAAATGAAAGTTTCAAAACCTCTCCAAAAACCTCTAAATGCCCAAAGAAAAGAAGGATAACCCAGCTGATAAAGGACAGCTGCCATTGACTTCAACATGATATTGACAGCTTTTAGATTTTTACTTTCGGATTTGTTGCAGTTTTGATGCAAAAAACCCCTACATTTTTTTTGACAAAAATGTATTTTTGCGCAAAAAATATGAATTGTGAAAATCCCACGACCTTTAATAAATTAGTAAATGCCCCCAAGAGGCCCATTTATCAACATTTATATTTTTGTGGTTTTAGAGGTTTATGAAACCATGACCAAACTAATTTTCCCTGAAACCACAAATGCCAAGTGATTAAATGAATTAAAACAGCATTTAGAACAAAAATATGAAGGAAAAATCTGCGGAAAAAACATGCAAAGTTTTTAGTGTTGTCGCATATATAAAATACCATGAAGCAAAGAAAGATCTTGCAGTTGTTATAAGGACACCGGCATTAACATATACATGACATGAACAGCCTTTTGTTTCTGTGCCTTGTGATAGTAAACAAACTCTTGTTAATTGGTAAATAGTTTTTAAATATTTTAGTATAATGGTTGAGAGGTTCTGAGTGGCGGAGTTCCACCCTTCTTGCAATGCATGGGGTCCAAAAATTCATCATAAGAATCTTGTGTTTTATGAGTAAGGCAGAAGTAGAAGTTGAATGTTCCAAAGGTTGGCACTACACACAAAGCCATACACAACTCCATCCATACAAACTGAAAGTCCATGCCCTCTAGGATTTATCCTGCCTCCATCTGGAAGAGTGAATACCGTAATAATGTCTAAAGTGTTTAACAAGATGTAAAAAAGCTAGCCATCAAGCATCCGACTTGTAAAACATCATTGCCCAGACTGTCATCACACGCAAGACTCCGTGCTCTGCAGCAGGAAATGTCTAGCCAGTTTTAATGCCAGTAAAGATTTTTGAAGTTGGATGAGTTATTTTCACTGTCACAGCTGCTGTGAGATATAATGATAGTCTATGATAAAGTTAAGGCTTGTAACATATTGTGTGTATGTGTGTGTATATATATAGTTAATAATGTACCCCCATATTATAAAATATAAGGATATAATAAGTCACCAACGAGTTCCATTACTATGTAAAAGCACGGGGATGAAGGAAGATGACTTCTCATATCCTCTTTACCACAGGGATGCATTATTTATTATAATACACAAGTTCTAGTGAGTCATGTGACAGAAATTATATCACTAAGTAACTAAGTACAGATTTACCGATTATAACTGATGACATCACCAAGCATCAGTTATAAGTATATAGATTCAAGATATCCATGGCTATGTGTATATATATACAGTTATAGGAGACCTGTTATCCAGAATACTTACAGGTAGCTGGAAAATTCCTTCCTGACCCCCATGGTGATCGGAAACATTCCCTGGATCAAGCAATCTTAGTTAACATAAATTAAACACAATGCTCAAGTTTATACTGTATAAAGATACAGAAAGTACAATATACCAATGCATTCAGGAAAAAAATCCACATTCAGTTATTAATAGATAATATGAGAACAAAAAGAAACTCTTGACATTTTGCAAAATATGCAAAATATGCAAAAAGTGGGAGGGTGGGTGGGATGTTTCTACCTGCTCAGAAGATAAGGTAGTGAGTGTTTCTTTTCCAGACATCACATGCCTCTCTTTCTCTGCCCCCCAGCCCTGATCAAAACTAAATGCTCATTGGTTGTTACAGGTAAAAGCACTGGGGCAATTTAGTAGTTCAAGTTGCCCTATATTTTCAATGTGCTTCGATTAGACCTACTGTATGCTCTTTGTAATATAAGCACATTATCTAGTAGGTATATATTTACATATAAGGCTAATGCCACAAAGCGCTTGCTGAAAATTCCGCCCTATGCCTCCTACATGTGCCTGCGCCCGAATGAATGAGATATGCCCGGGTGCAGGCACATGTAGCCGATATACGCATGAAAACGCAAGACTTTGCATTATCTCACGTGCCTGCACCTGAGCGTATCTCATTCATTCGGGTGCAGGCATATGTAGGAGAGGCGTAAGGTGGAATTTTCAGCAAGCGCCTTTATGCTTGCCGCAAATATCCACCCTACGCTTCGTGTGGCATTAGCCTAAAGAGTATAATTAGGGGATAAAGTGACACTTCAGAGTATATTTTATCTTTAACATTATATATAATCTTTAACATATGAGAATGAGTGGGTAAAGTTGCTTTTGACTTATTTTTTGTTCATCTCTTTTATATATAAACATATTCTGCCCAGGCGATGCCCCATTAAACTCAGAATGTAGCACATAGGATTGGATTCTTTTATTTGGCATCTGCTGCTGTCTGAATAATTCAGCGTAACTACGTTCAAAATGACTTAACTACCTCACTGAAAGAAATGATTTTCAAATGACAAAGTGATAGCGCTCAGACGGCTGGCACCGTTTCACAAATAGGTTACTGAACCTACTAACATTGTGCCGGAGGATTAGATTGATCACAAACAGTGGGAGACTTTATGACAGTTCACATATTAGCTTTATAGCACTTGACATCTGGAAATAATACTATTTTTTTTATTTTATTTTTTTTTTATAAAAGCTACAGTATGAACATTTGTTATATAAATATGAAAGAAATCAGTTCAGTATTTCATTCTCTGGTTCATTCCTCATCGTTTTTGAGGAAATGTTAGCAAATCTTCTAAACTGCATTGCTCTAAAATGGAGCTACGATGTAAGGTAATCCCCTGGCTGTCCACCGTTTAACTCGCAATCATTAATCTTTATTGAAATGGTTTATTCCCTGTAGAGTACAATTTCTTTTTAACATAAGAGCTTTGAAATTGAAGTAGACACCCAATGAACAAAATATTTCATACTGAAATATTAGATGGCAACATGAGGCGCCAAAGCCAATATCAATGTCCTAATACACTCATTTAATAATATAACAGGAGCAACATGCTCTAGTTTTTGTAATGTGTTAACTAAGTCCTGTCTTACTTATACATACTTAGGGCTGTATTGTTCAGACTTGTGGGCACCGCTGCTAAGACACCAGCTGTCCAGCTCAAGCACTTGGAAAGTCCTGAATTTACTTTTCAGCAAATTTTATTATGACACAAAAATTATGATTTGAACATTTACAAAAAAACAAAAATCAAACCTGAAAAACAGGGCCTGAACTTGGGGTAGGCAAAAGAGGCATGTGCCTAGGCTGCAAGGCTTGAGCGGGGGGGCCATGGCATGTACCACTTGTCTGTTCACCCATAGTCCAGGCCCTTGAGTCCCTTTCATGATCCCTGTTCCTAATGCTCGCTTATCTCTCTGCTCCCCCCTCTTAGGAATGAATAAACATCTTAGGTGCATCTGATCATCATCTTGTTTGAGCAGGGGAGGTATCCAAGGACTAGCAAACTTTTTAATATAAATACTTATATTTTTTATAACGGAAAAGCAAAATGATCCAAGATATAGTAGACACCTTACACACCTTACATACCTTTAAAAAAATCATTGAATATTGCTTTGCCCTTTAACATCTTTTTCCTTGAGCGACCATTTTGTGATGGGCTGTGTGCTCCCTCAGAGATCACCTGACAGGAAATAATGAGTGGGAAGTGTGGGAGAAAAAGACAGAACTTTGGGGCATGTTTGCTAACACTTGAGATAAATATCACCCGTGATGTTGCCCATAGCAACCAATCAGATCTTTGATTTCTAGCTTGTAGGTGGCTGTTCAAATTTAATTGCTGACTGGTAATTGCTGTTAATAAACATGCCCCTTTGTCCATTATTGGCCGATGTGACCTAACATGTATGTGTGCCCTTGGTTTGTTTGTGTACACTGTGAATCATATGATCCCGGGGGAACTGCTATTGACTTCTACATGATCTCAATAAGTTTTAGTTGGCGAATTGTCGGATTTGGATTTTTAGGCATTTTGTCAAATAGTAAATCTCAAAAAAGTTGTTGTTGTTTTTTTTGTAGGACTTTTAGCTCTAAAAAATCTGAATTAAAAGAAAAAAAAATCTGACTGTTGGTCAATGACCCCCAATGTGTATTTAGCTTGCTTAATGTCTTTCTAGCCATGATATAGTCTCTCTACTTGGCCTCTGTATTCTTCTCCCCATGTGGGACATCACCAGACAGGCTTACTTACGTAAAATTACTTCTCCATTTAGTTTACACAGCTTTTTATGCCGTTTTTTTTACAGCAAATTTAATTTTACACACCATAATAAATAGGCCCCATAGAGTAATTATGTGATTTAGGGGGATGGATAGAGTCATTTGAAGGATGTTTTATAAAAAGGTTAACTTATTCGGTGAGGAAGGCGTAAGTAAAGAAGTGAAGACAGAGACAGTAAAAAAGACAGAAAAGGTATGATACTTCATTGAGCCAAGAGAATGGGGAAAGAGAAAAGATAGCTGTTTGATGAAAAGGTCATACCAAGGAAATGATTTTCAATACAAGTAACAACCGATAAAACATCAAAATGCTCAGCTACCTCATCTAAAATTATACACGTATAACCTGTAGTTTATCACTGACCCTCTTCCTGACTTCACCTTTCAAAATATCAACCTGATCTATACGTTTGCTTTGTCGATCCCTACAGTTGATGTTATATTCCAGTCCCTACAGAACTGTAAGCAGTACTCCTTAACTCATATATTTGCCAGGTATGATATGGAGTATCTAAAAAAAAGCCACAAAAATATCTTACAAACAAAACCATCACCTGTTTGATGTATGGATCTTGTGTCTTTTTCATTTCAACATTTAATATTTATGAACAGAATATTCATGCCATCTCTTAAGACTCTATAAATGTAATACACATGTAAAATACTTTATGTGTATAATAATACTTTCAATAAAACTTAAAATGCCACAATTCAGATGGAAAATAATAATAATAACAATATCAGTAATACTACTACTACTACTACTACTACTAATAATAATTAATAATATAGTGTGGACCCTTTATTAAAGATACAAAAGCAGGTAGAGAACTAAATGAAAACCTAATGGCTTGTTTGCATAGGCTGGTCACATTTAAGTTCTGTTTTTAATTTACCCATTATTTGGAGTGTGCACATTTTGCAGCCCTTGGGATATATACAGATGACATGCACGTAGCATTACGCCTCACAGTCCTTGCTCTTTGACCAGGCTCTTGTTCAAGTAACTTCAACATTACAATGAGCTTTTGTCAAAGCCAGTCTATTTATTACAAGTATTGCCACTAAAACCTTTATTGTACAACTAATCATTTTCTGTTCCTGTCTAGAGTTCTTTTTTTTATTATAAATAAAGAAATTAATGGCAATATAGAGTGATCTTTGGCAGCTGAGGATGTGACATCATCATAGTAGAGCATGTAGTGACAAAGTCTCTATATCACTATAACAGAATGCATTTCAGCACAGCATAAAGATTACAGGCTGCCTACCCTATTTTTGTTTCAGCAAGAAATCATGACATTTTCAAGAACACTAGTGCATGTGGTCATTACGAAACAGTGTCAACATTGATGAGAAAGATTCTCAATTGGCTGTCCTCTTGAGAGATTGCTACTGCCTTTCCTCAAAAAGTAATCCTTTGATTACTGCAGACAGGCTTCATAAGCCCACACACAAATGGAGCTTTTTTTTTTTTTCTCGGGTGACATTTTAGGTCCTTTGACAGTAATTTTTTTTTTTTTAACACTAAGCTATATCCACACATTTATTTCTCAGATGGAAACAGAAGAAGCACAATCTTTTCAGATGTGAAGGCCAAAAACTCCACAACTCCACCTTTCTCAAGGTGCCCCGTGGTTCTTTTCATCACATTGCTTCCTACAGTTTAAGAAATTGAATGTAGGATTTAAAGAGAAGTTAAGAAGGCCCAACAGGGAGATTGAAAAAGAAGTTACCCTTTCAAAAACTCATGTTTTATAAAAAGTATGTTGTAGTTATTCATTGAATTGCAATGAATGACTGTCTCCTTACAAACTAATGTTCACTGCTTTTAACTTATGTGTTACATCTATCCTGGACTGACACTCAATAGTGTTGATTTATAAAGGGCTGAATGAAATGCTTCTGTGAGCCTTAACAACTCTATTTTGTTATAGAATGGGCAAGATAGCATTAGTTCATATGTAATTAGTGATTTTGGATGTGTGGTCATTTTCTACACGAGTGTTCAATCTCTTCACTTTGGTGTCAGTGTCTAGCTCTTTTTCATTACTATATACCTGTACTTACCTTAGCATTTATTGTTCTACTGATTAAGTACTCTAGGGCACTGAAATAGTCACCTGGGAGGTATTACTGATTGCATATAATGAACATTAATCAACAAGTGCCAAAGATGGCAAACTGTTGCCCATTTGGGCTTTGCCAGCTACAGTCCCATACCTGCCACATAATCCAATCCCAGTATTAATTCTTAATTTTTATAATGAGAGACTAAATGGGAAGCAAATAATCATTTACATCAAAACCATATAAACCCAGCTTGCAGTTGCATCAAGAAAACTGCCCAATAAAGCTGAAATTCTGGATGGGAATGGTGCTTTGTAGGGAACAAGGCATGCTGATTTCACTTTGCTCACTGCACTTGCCACATAAATGAGCCTTTATATTTTTTAAATGTCTGCTCTGGGGAATTTTACAGGAAATTTATAAACATGGCTCCATTTATACACCACTGGAATTATCAAGACCTAGGGCTAAGCTTCAGTAATAAGGATATTTCCCATATAATCTAACAGTATTATGGCTGCTGATATTAAAAACCTTGTACCTGAACATTCTGTAACAGGAATTAACCAGCAAAAGCCACATGAGAGATGTAAGTTCTGATAAATTCTGTTTATAAAGGGTCACAAAGTTTTAGTGGAGTAAAAAGGTAAATCATTGTGTGAAACATGGTTTAAAGTTTAGAAACACATCCAGAAAACCCAAAGAGTTATTGTGGTTTTAAAATGTAACACTATTTTAATTGTTCCAGTTTTCATTCATTTTATCGTTAGGAAACAGTAAAAAATGACTCTAAATCATTATTTTCTTGTATACTTCATTCTACATTACATTCATAATGGATGGTCCAGTGACTAAATGCATGTCATTAGTAACAATGGTAAAAATATTAAAATTGCATATATATAATTTAAAAGGCTCCAGCCTTTACTTTTTTTGGTGCTCAGGATGTCAAAGGTTAAATGAGACAATTCAAATATATTACAATTGAATTAAAAAGTAGATGTACATCAGAGACAGACAATTCTAAGCAGATGAGGTAGAAGTTCTATAATAAAAGACGCACTGCATTTTGCCAACCACAGAAATTTGGGGATCTGGTCTGCAGTATTTGTGCCAGTCCCACTACACATAACATTGTGAATTCTTGCTTCCTTTCAATTGCAACTATAATCACTACGGGTTGCTGGTTTTGGAAAACTTTGCCCATTGCTGTGTGAGGTGTACATGGGAAAGTAAGGTATGGTAAGGTAAGGCATGGAAAATGAACCAGTTTAACCATGTTTTGAATGTCAAATAAATGTAATTTATTTCTATATTATTATTTATATAATAAATGTAATTAATTAATCCTTACCAAACAAATATGTATTTCTTTCAGGCCCACCTGGACAGCGAGGAAAAAGGGGGAGAAGAGGTGAACCTGGTATGTAACTTTGTTTCGTTTTATTTGAATGTTATAAGTCAAAGTTTTGCTTATATTTTTGCAATTTTCAGGAAATCGAATGGTTAATGTTTGCATAAGTAGCAATAACACACTAACACCTCGCCACCCACCCAACGTCCTCTCCTGAGTGCGAAACTTATTTTCAACGCGTTAGGGGAGGGACACCGGCGGCCAGGAGTGTGGAGAAAGGATTGGGTCTGGGACACAGGGGCCCGCCTGGTTTTTTCCCGGTGCCCCAGAGACCCAGTCCAACCCTGAAAATATACATATAATACATACACTTGGTCCCAAGGCTTTCCCAAGCTGTGAGTCAAATATAATAGGTTTTTCATTTTACTGCCTCCTTCTGTTGTTGAACGAGCAAAGTTATGCATTAGACACCATATGCCAGTTTTGCCCCCTACTTTTGTGCTGGGTAATTTAAAAGTGCCTGTAAAATAGCAGAAAATGAGTATTGCTTGTGTTAGAATGATGCGCAACTTAGTAGACAAGTAATAATAGATTTTGACCTTTAAACAGAAAATATTACAAGTAAAGTGCTTAAAAACAAGGTGTTTTGGGCTGATTTGTTGAAAATTTCCCCAAAAATCCTACTAGTCTTGCCCACCTGTTTTACTTCCTGCTGGCTCATTTCTCTTGAGGGACTGTAGAGTAGGAACCAATCAGCAACTAAGCAGACCTGATAGGTAACTAAGGCACATCTTTCCTTGTGTGACTGCAGGGCTGTGATTGGCAATTCCATGCCGACTGTGCTCCGGCAGGGGCTGTTAGGACACACTCACCCTTCATTTGAAACAGGCACAGAGACTGTAGCAAATCTATAGGGAGCTCAAATAAAGGGGCCAGGTTTAAAGATAATGATTATTTTTAGCTCAGAGTGAAACCTGCATCGTATAGTATTCATTATTGCCTACATAATTAGGGGGGATTGCACTTATCCTATACGCCTCCTTTAAACCTGTATAACCAGCATGTTAAAATGCACCTGCTAGTTGGTTATGGGAAAGCACTCATATAAACATACTTAATAAATGCTGTGCTGATATGCTTCTCCATTGTGAAAAGAAATCCAAGAGTAATGTGTCTGTTAAACCTCATAAACCAAATCCTGCACAGGAAGGTAATTTTTCAGCTAAAGAAAAGTATTTTACTGGTCTATGAATCAACCTTGCAAAAAAGAAATTCAATATCAAACGTAAATTAAAGATACATCTGTTAGCGCTTTTGTGCTGCCCCAGCATCTTGTATTACTCAGAAATCAGAGCAAGGCAGAGAAGCTAATTGAAAGCATTGATTGGGAAGTTGCAGCCGCTTGGCTTAATAAGACTGCAAAGTACTGAGTTTGATTGGCAAACCATTTGTTTCACAGTCCCCTGAAGGTACACTTTATGGAGGCATGTAGACTGCAATAATCAGTGCAAGGTGAAGATATCATGTCACAATGTGTGACATAGTAATAGCTACTCATTTATTGTGTTCTGGAGGAGGCAGGAGATGAAAGGAAATCTCCAGATGATCACATGAAATACCCTGTATGTATGATAGCAAAGGAAGCAAAATAAGGTTCATTCACATGAAATTGACTCCCTGAGCATCTGTAAGCTTAGAACTGTATACGGCGTTACCCTGATAACTAAAAGGAAATTGTTGGTACAGCCCTAATTTAATAGAAAAAAAATCAGTGGGTGGACTCATAAATCATAGGTATTGCAGGAATGTTTTCAAATGATTGCACCTGGCTGATAGGTTACTGGCTTGGCCAGGCAAGTATTTGTTTTAGAAAACAGTGGCTGCCCTGCAGGATACAGTAAAGGTTAGATCTGTTTAACTTTAGTCTTTGTATTTGAGGTAGTTCACCTTTATGTTAACTTTAAGTATGTTATAGAATGAAATATGCTTAGCAGTTTGTCTGTTGGTCTTCACTGTGTATTCTTCATAGTTTTTCTTTTAGATGGGTGTCACTAACCCCGGCAGCCAAAAACAATTGCTCTGTGAGACTACAACTGTTTGTTATTGTTATGTTTTATTACTTATCTTTCTATTTAGATCCAATCCAATCATTTTCCAGTCTCTCATTTAAACCACTGCCTGGTTACTAGGATAAATTGGATCCTAGAATCCAGATACAGTAGCTGCTAAAATCCAAACTGGAGAGCTTATGAACAACAAGCTGAAGACCAATTACACATTGGGGCTGATTTACTAAGACACGAATTCGAATCCGAATTGGAAAAATTCCGATTGGAAAACTAACATTTTGCGGCTTTTTCGTATTTTTTGCGATTTTTTTCGGCGCCTTTACGACTTTTCGGAAATTATCGCGACTTTTTCGTTACCAATACGATTTGCGCGAAAAAACGCGAGTTTTTCGTAGCCATTCCGAAAGTTGCGCAAAATCTGGCGATTTTTTCGTAGCGTTAAAACTTGCGCGAAAAGTCGCGATTTTTTCGTAGAGTTAAAACTTGCGCAAGTTACGAAAAAATCGCCAGATTTTGCGCAACTTTCGGAATGGCTACGAAAAACTCGCTTTTTTTCGCAAAAATCGTATTGGTAACGAAAAAGTCGCGATAATTTCCGAAAAAATCGCAAAATACCGATCATTACGAAAAAAACGCAATCGGACGCATTCGGCCCGTTCGTGGGTTAGTAAATGTGCCCCATTGTCTCAAAATATCCCTGTCTGCATCATACAAAGTTAATTTAAAGGTGAACTACCCCTTTAATTAGGATTTGATGCATACTGAATCTGCTGTGGACCTTGACAACAAACCAGATAGCAAGGACTTTAGCTGTACATCCCAGCTGTTATAAACTATAATTCCAAGCCTTCTCAGCCAACCTTTTGATGCTCCTGCAATCTACTGCATGGTGTATGATTCCTAAGATAAATGGCAAGGTCATACCACAGTTCTATTAAAAGTAGAGCTTCTTGAAATATAGCCCTTGTGAAGACAGTGAGGGATGAGGAAAATATGGTATGGATGTGACCTTGTAGAAAAGAATGCAATAAGACTGTTGTTTTCTTGTTTTCATATTGCCTTACTCACTATATTTTTTTCCTATTTTTTTTTAGGACCACCAGTAAGTATCTTGTACCATTTTCTCAATTGTATTGAAGGGTTGCAGATATTCAAAAAACTGTGAGTTGTTTTACATATTTCCTTTATTAAATTGTTGGCTTTGGCAGTACAAAGATGTGGTATTGGCCAAAAAGTTATCTTGTAGCTCTCCAGGATTTTCTGTAACCATGAGAGTAAGATATTGCTTCCACACAATATATGTTTGTTATTCTACAGATTAGTCAGTCCACTCCAGTCCATTTACATTTTCTTTTTTCCACTGTGTGGGCTTATAAAACAGGAGATAAATAGAGATACAAAAATAAAGGAGAATTCTTCTTTCCTGTCATGTTTACATCATTTATTATATTAGTAACATAATTAAATATTTGTGTTCTATTCATTTTAAATGTAATTTTTCCCATGCCTGTCCTATTCCACCAGCAGTGTGTTACCTCCCCTTTCCTCTCTCTAAATCCCTTTGGAGTGACTGGGCCATTTACATTGGTTAACTATATAAAGGATGCTAGTATCAAACAAGAGCATACAGTTATACAATCCAAATCATTTTATTTAGAACAAGACATATGTATCTGATCATGAAAAAGTTTATACAGGTATGGGATACCTTATCTGGAAACCCAGTATCCAGAAAGCTCCTATTTATGAGAATGTTGTTTCCCATGCAGCTCATTTTAAGCAAATAATTTTATTGTTAATTTCCTCTGTAATAATAAGATAGTACCTTGTTCTTTATCCTAAGTAAGCATACATTTTGGTAGAAAAACAATCATGTTAGGTTTATTAAATTTTTTTAGTATACTTAAGGTATGGTGATCGATCCCTGTAATGCAGGGATGTCCAACTTGCCACCGTAAAGGGGATTTAAAACAAGAAAATGAATTGATGTCAATTGTACAGGTATCGGACCCCTTATCCGGAAACCCTTTATCCAGAAAGCTCCGAATTACGGAAGGCCCATCTCCCATAGACTCCATTTTAATCAAATAATTCAGAATTTTGAAACTGATTTCCTTTTTCTCTATAGTAATAAAACAGTACTTTGTAATTGATCCCAACTAAGATATAAATAATCCTTATTGGATGCAAAACAATCCTATTGGGTTTAATTAATGTTTTATTAATTCTTTAGTAGACTTAAGGTATGGAGATCCAAATTATGGAAAGACCCCTTATCCGGAATACCCTTGGTCCCGCGCATTCTGGATAACGGGTCCTATACCTGTACTAAGAATAGTATAGCAACCCTTGGAGACATATTTATCAAAAATTGTATTTGTGTAATTTTTTGATTTTTTTTAACTCTGAATAATGCAAAAGTTACCTTTCTACATGACCTCTAAAGCTTTTGGATGTCAGAGTTTTTGCATATTTAGCTTAATAAATATTGAAAGTTTGCCTTTTTTAACCATTATTCAATTACTTGCTTTTTTAACACCCAAAAGATTTAAATCGTGGAAAAAAAAAAACCTTGATAAATCAGCCAGTTAGTCAACACAGATAAACACAGTTGTTTTGTTGCCTTCTGAAGGGAGTCAAGGATAAGGCATGAAGAATGGCAGCTCCCAGTTTGCATCTATAGATGTAAATGTGCAGAGACAGACTATCCTTTATGTTTAATAAGGAATTTAATTACATTTTAGTGGCATATTATCTGAAGACTCTTCTAATTTAAAAAGGCTATAATTGAATAAAGTACTTTATAGGTACACAAGATGTAAGAAATCAAGAATGGAATATTTTTGGTGCAGACTCATTACTCTATGAAAATAGCATTTCCATTCATCACTGTAGCAGATTTATGTATACATAATTGTGCCAGAAATCTCCCAGCTCTACCTTTCAGCCTTTGTAAGTTAAAATTTATTGTAGACATTTTTCATGTTTATTTGTTTATATAAGTATTATATTTGTTGTTTGATGCCATTTTGGCAAATGCTCACCTAAAACACTATATTATTAGACATTAAATGGAAACTATGCAAACAACTGTATACTCCACAACAATTAGGGCCAATGCAAACACTCTACAATAGGGGACACTAAGAATTAGGTTTATTAAGCTAAAATGCTCTGCGGAACACTGGTTTCAAGCCTGCTATACAGAATTTGTAAGACATGAACTATTTTTTAAGAAAAAAAAATCCTAGACAACTCCACCTGTTACAAACTTTCACATTTTATTACATAACACACTTACATTGTTAGTAACTATAAAAGGGAACAGTGCTCAAAGAATATATAAAATAGTATATATTTAAAGGAACAGTAACATCAAAAAATTAAAGTGTTTTAAAGTAATTAAAATATAATGTGCTGTTGCTCTGCAAAAAACTGGTGTTTTTGCTACAAAAAAAGCTACTATATAAAAAAGCTGCTGTGTAGCCATGGGGGCAGCCATTCAAGCTGGAAAAAAGGAGAAAAGGCACAGGTTACATAGCAGATAACTAGTAGATAAGCCCCATATAATGGGGGTTTATCTGTTATCTGCTAAGTAACCTGTGCCTTTTCTCCTTTGAATGGCTGCCCCCATGGCTACACAGCAGCTTACTTATATAAACTATAGTAGTCTTTCTGAGGCAAACACACCAGTTTTAGCAATGCAGGGCAACAGTACATAATATTGTTATTACTTTAATACACTTTCATTTTTTGGTGTTACTGTTCCTTTAATATAGACATTACAAATAACAAAAACCTGCTGTACATTTGCATAAGAATACCTTCTGGCATGTGAATATTTGATGGCAGGACTGTTCCCCATGGAGCAGTGAATCTCTCTTAACTGGAAAGGCTTGGACTAAAGCCAGACAGAGCATTCTCATGCAGTGCTTTAAATCTCAGTGTTTCATGTCTTTTTTAGTCTCTCTTCTGCCTTGCAGCACCCTACTATACTGAATAGGTTGCCCCTATTGCTATACTTACTGTACACTTATAAAGGGATGACCAACAATTTACACCCCATAAACCAGTTACTGTACTACAAGTACTGTAACCTTGTGGGGTTTTTTTTGCACAAAAACTTTCATCTATCTGTCATCAACTCTCTTACCACCAATAGCAGCCTTCTATGTTTTCTTTCTACAAAAATATTTATTATTTGCAGAACATTATTTTACATGGGGAGTTCACCTTTCACCTAACTTTTCATTATGGTTTTCAAATGATCATTCTTCCCATTCTGCCTCTGTCTAACCTTTAACTGTAAATCCTATATGGTGGTTGGTTTTACTAAGCATCCATAAAACCCATACCTGTCTTCCGTTCTACCTTTCTAACTGCTGTCTGACTTCAAGGCCAAAGCTGTTAGAATTCCAAGCCTTTTCTAATCCCTTCTTTTCAAATGGTCATTTCTGAAACCTGTACTATATTTCCTCTCCTTTTACTTTCTCCACATTTCAGTGTCAGTTGGATATCAAGTATCATAGTACTGAAAAGCACTCCTTCCACTTCAGCCTTGGGTCACTCTTGCTCTTTCTTTATCTATTTGAAGAACAGTTTTGGTTCATTAATCCTCTCTTTGTGCATTGCTCTTCATGCTAGACTGTACCTTCCCCAGTTACCTTCACAAAGTTACTTCTCTTGCATACTATGATACTTGCTGTCTAACAAGCATGAATGATTTTTAAATTTAACCAAATACTAAAAGATTTGGCCAAATGTATAAATGAATTTGTACCTTAATTAGCATATTGCATTTTGACTAAGGGGCTGATTTACTAAGACACGAATTCGAATCCGAATTGGAAAAATTCCGATTGGAAAATGAACATTTTGCGTCTTTTTCGTATTTTTTGCGATTTTTTCGGCGCCTTTACGACTTTTCGGAAATTGTCGCGACTTTTTCGTTACCAATACAATTTTCGCGAAAAAACGCACGTTTTTCGTAGCCATTACGATTCGCTCGTATCTTGTCGCGACTTTTTCATATTGAGCGCTCGTTAGCGGCGGCCGAAACTTTCAGACTTAGCATGATTTTGGAAGCCTCCCATAGAACTCAATGGCACCCTGTAGCTCCAACCTGGCCCAAGAAAAGTCACCATACTGAAGCTTGAATGAATCCGAACGCTACGAAAAATCGCAACATTTTGCGCAACTTTCGGAATGGCTACGAAAAAGGCGCGACTTTTCGCGCAAGTTTTAACGCTACGAAAAAATCGCCAGATTTTGCGCAACATTCAGATGGCAACGAAAAAGTCGCGATAATTTTCCGAAAAAATCGCCAAATACCCATCATTACGAAAAAAACGCAATCGGACGCATTCGGCCGGTTCGTGAGTAAGTAAATGGGCCCCTAAGAGTTGCTTAGAGCTTTAAATTCAGTTCATTTGGTTCAGATTCAGTCTGGTAGAACATTGTATTTAGGTCCCATGCTGCCCTAGGCACTGGACCCCCCCCCCACCCTTGCTGATCAGTGTATATAGAGTATGCTTTGTATATTTGCTGATTGTGGAAGAGTGGTGTATCATTCCCCTTAGCAGGGGATTTTTTAAAAGCTTTTTAAAAAATATAGTCACGGACCCTTGGGCCCTGTTGATAAACGGCATTTTTGCACAAGTACAGTGACCCATAGCAACTAATGAGAGTTTTTTTTCTTTTAAACAGGTGATCAATAAATACCACCTGATTATTGGTTGCTATAAGTGTCTGGACCTGTAGGATACTTTGCACTTTTTATTACATAAGTTCTTTAGGATTTGGCCTAATCTGAATCCTGCTTAAAAGTGATACATTTCAAGTGAAATCCTGGAAAGTAAATGTTACATTGAAATGTTTTTAGAGCAGGTTTATTTTCTGTTGTTAATGGCCTTTTTGTTTCAAGACCAAACCCAACCCCCCCATCAAGAAAAATAGCCTGAGAATTATTATTGCAATATTTCCTTCTATGTCACATACTAATATGAATTTTCAAGGAGGTGCCATTAGGGACTATGGAAAGCAGTAACATGCTGAAAGTAGAGCTTTGACCACTGTTTTACACATGATTGAATATATGGTCAAATGTGACCACAGTGTGACATAAGCATTACTTACATATTAAATTAATCTAGTCATTCTTTAAATTGGCATCAAGCATAATGTTTTATGTATTACACCATTTTTCTTTTTGACCAGAAAAAAATGATTTCAAAATCAAAAATAGTTAACAACAAATTCCCTTGCATTGAGCCCAACCTTTGTGCAACATGATCCCTGTTCCATTTTTCAAACTAGGCACATAGTGATCATTAGATGAAAAGCTTTGTAAAGACTCAGCAGTATCAAGACCTGAATTCCTTTATTTTTACCTTTGTAAGAAAACTACTTGCAAGGTTTTCCATTATTGTAATGCCTGGAGAAATAGAATTATCCTTTACAGTGTGTTCTTTGATATAGGGATGATATGTGTACTAATGTATTAGAAAAAAAAGATGATTTACCACTAGAACCCTTTGTGGTCAAGTTATGTAGACAGTAAAACGTGTGCCGCCTGGTCCTTTGCTGTGCAATTAGTCACTTTTTCCATGGTCAGTCACATTGATTTCACAGCTAATTCCTTTTGCATAAAAAATGTGTATATCAGTCATGTGTGAGATTAATGTAGAGCTTTGATGGAACACTACATGTTTTATGTCTTTTCTCATTCATGTTTTTTAGATGAAGTTCTTTTGTGCGATAAAGTTTATTGTAATATACATAGCAATCAAATGCAACTTACATTTTTCCCATTCATCATTTATGACCCCTTATATCCTCTGTAGGGGAAGAAAAGGCTTGTAAACATGCATTGCACCATGCTTACTGTCAGCATTTTTTGAAATGGCCAACCTTTCTTACACTTACATGAGCTCTTCCATGATCTTTCCTGCAGTTTACTTTTCATGGTCACTTGCTTTCTGTAAATGAGTTTGTATACACACAGTTTGATTTAACATATATCTTAGTTTTTCAGACACACACCCTGAAAGGCATAGACACATAATAATATCTTTTGCACGACCCTGACTCCTACATTTAGAATAATCTTCTACAAGATAAATCTTGATGCTATGCATGATTCCCAAAACCGTGGAATCAAAATAATTTCACATTTCCTTTCCATATGTTTCTAAATCTCACATTCTGAAATGGCTTATGTTTTTGAAAAAAGGTATCTTAGACAAATACATAATACAATATATTCTAAAAATGTTTGAGGATTGTAGATCTGCTGGGTTTGTGTGTAACTGGGTTTAGGGTGGGTGGCGGCACACATATTCATGTTGAGTATAGAATATTATTGGGGTCCTGTCTTCTTCTCCATATACACCTACAGAAGGCAAACCCTAAATATGCACTTCTTTGACTTTTGCTTTGGGAAGTCCATTTAGCCGTTTAGGATAGAAGTTGTAATTTCTTCCTGCAGCTCCATATACTGTACTAGGTGTTTAGGCTAGACAACATTACCCCTTATTTACATTACTCTCCAACCAGGAATTAGTTGTATGTGAGTCCAAAATTGTCAAAACTAGTACTGTTCTTGTGCAAAGCTTCTATCCTGCAACTCATATGTACAGTATGCCCCTAACTCCCTGGGTTGGAAAATGCAGGAAACAGGAATGCAGGGGTTAATAGAATTTTAGTGATATAATAAGCTAAGCCCAGACTGAACTGGGCAGTTTGAAAGAGGTGTCATCTCTGATTCATTAGGTATCAAGACACAATGTACTGTTAGCTATTTGTTTTGTTTTTTTTAATAGTTATGAGTGTTGCCCTTTCAAATAACTTTCTTTATACTTCTGATGTTTTTCTATTATATGTGTGTAGATGGCATAGTGTTTGTGTTAAACAATTGACAATGGGCAGAATTTTGTGAAATGTGTCTCTACTTTATTGTGTTCTATAAAATAGTTTTTATATCATTATTTTGTTATATTTCTGTTAATATATTTCTTTTTTGTGGTAATTTACTTTTCCCCAGGGCTCAAGTGCTGGAGCAGTAAGGGGTGCAAGAACATGCCCTTTATTGCTCACCTAACAAGCACTTGTGCCCCGAGGAATGTTTAACTCAGTAGGTGCTGTTAAAGGAACAGTAACACCAAAAAATGAAAGAGCTTTCAAGTAATAAAAATATAATGCACTGTTGCCCTGCACTGGTAAAACTGGTGTGTTTGCTACAGTAACACTACTATAATTTATATAATAAGCTGCTGTGTAGCCACGGGGGCAGCCATTCAAGCTGGAAAAAAGGCACAGGTTACATAGCAGATAACAGATAAGCTCTGTAGAATACAATAGTGTTTTATCTGTTATCTGCTATGTGCCTGTGCCTTTTCTCCTTTGAATGGCTGCCTCCATGGCTACATAGCTGCTTATTTATATAAATTATAGTAGACTTTCTGAAGTAAACACACAACTTTTACCAGTGCAGGGCAGCAGCACATTATATTTTAGTTACTTTTATACACTTTCCTTTTTTGGTGTTACTGTTCCTTTAAGCCCTTTCCCTACCTCGTGCAATAGAGGAGACAGTAAGGATAGGGCCCTGTTGCAGCCCGCGTCTCCTGCCTCTTCATAACTTGCTCGTCATTTAGAAACAGAACACAGAGGCATGCAGGTATTCTGCAACAGCAGAAGGCAGTGTGCAAAGTGCAAAAAAATAGTCAGTTTAGGCCTTTTTTTAACACTTTGCACACTGCCTTCTGTAAAGTAAATGACCCTTAATATATTTTTCTGATAACATTTAAATATTTGTGGTCAATTTACTGTTAGACAGGGATATATATTAACTCATTATATCAATCAACTGCATGTAGACAAAAGGTTACTATAATATGTTAGCAACATCCTTGTATCATTCAGATTTAATATATTATCATTATTGAACAATTGCCAGATACAGATCACTTTACATCTTTTATTTCCATTGTGCCATTGGAGAATACTGTAAGTCTGTGAAAAAATTTATTGTTAAAGAGCACAGTCCAAAACTGAAATCTGAAAGCAGGATTTCGTAACAATTTTCTTGGGGTTTCTAATGTGAGTGTTCTAAAAAAATGATCTAGAATTAGTTGTCCAGCTCATTTCAATAGCTATTCTAATTGTAGGATGTCATTGTATTAAAGCAAAATAAAGGGGTCAAAATAGGGGCCAAAATAGTCATCATCTAATTATGCAAGATGGGTTACATTACTTAGTGGCTGGCTTGCAGGAATTACTCTTCCCAAGATATATATATATATATATGGCCATAATCAGAACTATAATAATTTCTTCAAGGGCCATATTTGACCCAAGGGGTCCAGTTGGACATCCTTGTTCTGTATAGTGATTGTGTATGTGTTTTGATAGTAGACTCCACCACCACAAAGAAGCTCTTGGAGAGCTCTTGTGAGACCTTTATTGTTTGAAAGATTGTTTGTTTGAAGGGGCAGTATATCCCCTTTTCACATATAGGGCTTGTGCTTAACAAATTTTGCACCTATTGTTTTAATTAGGAAATATGTATGGCTTTTGTTACTTGTTATTTGCACTAAACAGGGCACAATCTGAAAGGAAAGTCACATTCTACTTCCTGTTTCTCAGAGCACAATGAGTATTTTGCCGAGATGCATATGTATGATTAGCCTAACAGCATGTACCTGGGGGAAGGGAGGGGTTTGTTTATACAGACATTTCTTATTGGGCTGCTACGAAGAACACTAAGTAGAATTTGTCTTTAATTTTAGAATGTGCCATGTTAAGTGCAAAAACCATAGAAGTATTTCCTAATTAAGAATGTAATTTATTAATTTATCTATTCATTGAACTAATTTTAAAAAATGAGTTATACTAACCTATAATGTTTTTGGATGGGTGCATATTTCTCCAATATGTTGTTACAGTGGGGCTTTTATCTAGTGTGGCATTCTTTCAGAGATTGCACTGCTTTCCATGTCTTTATTATTTTGTAAAATAAATTATTTGGAGTATAATCCATGTTGTAAAGGAGATGTGTTTATATCATATGGTTCTGTAAACAGTGTTGGATAACATTTGACATTTGTTTATGTAAAGCTCAGAATGCCAGCAATAAGCAAATCACTATCTAATTGCATTCTAAATAGCTTGTCTGTCGTTGGCTAAGCAAACAGAGACAAGAGGCTTTGGACTGTAACTTGCACTATAGTACCAAAGGAACTTCCAACTATAGATAGTAGAGTACTATCTAGTAGTAATTAGTCTGCAGACACTGGGCTTGCTGAGAAATTGTGAAAACATTTAACCACTCACCCAAGTGAACTCTCATTTCAACTGAAGAAACTTTTCACTATTATTCAGCAAGTCTATTGCCTTAGAGTTGTTAGATACAACATGACTTAGACATAACATGACCTGAATACATAAAAACAGAAAGAGAAAAAGATTTAAAAAAGATTCATTCAAGCACCAATCACAATGATGGTACATCAGATATGGCACAAACACACACTACAATATATTAACTGTAACTGGCTATTCCATATGTCTTTTAAAACACATGACAGCTATAAAAGGAGTTTTGGATTAAGACAGGATCTAACATCTGCCTTTTGGATTTGGACCATACATTACCTTGAAGTAGCTGAAATGCCAAAATAATCAAGTTTCACGTAGCGACTTTGTTTATACTTTAATGTAGTTGTTGTGGCTTTTCTGGGTCTGGGGGCACATTTTCAGAGGAAAAGTCTGCATTTATTAGATGAATTGCTTCCTCTAAAGTCTTCCCTGGCCCTATAATATCAATGGTATAATAGTATTTCAAACAAAAGTGACTCATAATCGTCAGGGTCTGATGCTCTTAACTGGCTTAGATGTTCCTTGCTCAGGAAGAAAACACAAATACACTTTAGCAGCTCTGTTTAGCTAATTCTGCTTATCTCTTGTACAGATAAAGTACATAATGGCAACCGTTGTCAGGTCTACTTGAGTTTAGTTTATTGTAGGTGACATCACATACATCTGGAAAGTATAAAATATATAATCCAAGATTGGTTGCTTTGTGTTTGTGGTCACAGCAGGGAATATGATATGTAAATGTAGAAGCAGAAGAAGAAAAAAAGGCCATTTATCACATATATATATATGATAATAGCTTAATTTATAGAAATATTACTTGGCAAGCTTTCTTCACTCTGAGGGCCCTTCTTCAGGCTGACACAAAGGGGCCGATAGATGGATGTTCAAATTTGAGTTTTTTACTGCCATTCGAGGGCTTTTTTGTGTTAAAACTCACAAACCTAAATTAGAGTTTTTAAAACTCGAACGTTTTGAGATTTATTAGTGCAAAAAAAAGAAACATTTAGACGTAAAAATCGAAAATCTGGCAAATACATGTATAAGTCAGTGAGGGTTGCCTTGCAAAAATTATTTTTTTTAATTTTTTTCAGTTCCTGATAGAGACTCATCGAAAATGATGATGTCTTCAACTTTTTTCCACATTTAAATTGATTGAATGTTTTGATAAAGCATGGGGAGTTTTCGTGTCTTTTCAAAGAAAACTCCAAAATTCACAAACTTGAATTTTGATAAACAGACCTCCCTTTTTTCTTTAAAATGATACTCTAATCAATGTCCCCCCCAATGTTCCCTCAACCAATACACATGAAATGGCCAGGCCATAACTCCCTCTGTTCCTAATAATCTACTTTTAAGTTTTCTTTACTAATATGTAATAATTTCCTTCAAATCAGCAGCCCATCGGTGCTCAAGTTAAGACCCTGCTACAAACTAAGTCCCCTTTCTCCTGCAGTTTTGGGATTAACTCTGCCTTTTGCACATATATAACACTCACGCACATAACATTAGACCAAGTACAGTGGGGGCTAACTATTTCAGGGGATCATTAGGAGACAGAGTATTCTATATATATGTAGAAATCCGACAGGACACCATAATCAGTAGAATAAAAGTACACATGGAAACATGAGTTCATAATGGATATTAGCATGATTTTAAGAAAAGTATAACATACTTACCAGTAGACTTTTTTTTTTTTTTTACATGAAACCAGTCTATTTAATTAAAAGGCACTATAAATAAATGCCTTTGGTAGTTCCTAACAGCTGGAGGGCTGACTAAATGTTTTCTATTAGCAATGGTACAGAATAATTTAGTATGGTACATTTTTTAGATTTACTATAAATAAATATAGATAACTGTTGGGTCTCTTCATCCACCAATCATTTGTTTGGTTGATATTATTGTCTGTTTTCTTGGGCTTCCATATCTTTAGTAGAACTGAAAATTTAAAAAAACTGATTGAGCAGGTTGCCTACGCTTTTTTTACTGAACACTTACTGAGTAATGGGCAGTTATTTTATCAGGACAGGGCAGGCTCAGCAAAAAATCAGTGTAGATGAATAAATCTTCCCCTAAGATGCTGACTAACTTTGTAGACGTTCCAGTGTGGTTTCCAAAATGTGGAAGCCAGAGTGTGACCAATGCTTCGTCCCATAAATTGTGTTCTACTTGCAGCCACAGTAGATAAATGAGAGAGGAAGTGGCATATCAGACTGGAAATGGAGGATATTTGCATTTGACATAAAGTTAATCTGTAACATGTTATTTCTGTATAGTTCTCAGGCAGGGCTTCCTTGTCTTGAAATTATTTCCTCCTCTGCTAATACTTTATGCTACACAAGCCAGCATCCTGCCCAAAGCTGCTGAAAAATTGTACCTTACCAGTACATGTTAGTATAATGTGTTTTATGCACATTTCTGCACCATACTGTTTATTTTACCATATTTAATTTACCATATTTCAGGTATAATGCAGATTTTTTTTATGATGTTTTAATAAGTGATAAAGTAATCTGTCCCTAAACACTCTGCCTGGATGGTACAACAGTTCTTTTGCTATGAATTGGAACTATGCCACATGTGACTGAAATACAGAGCACCAATACCCTCTTAATGTGCCCACTGTATTGCCCATGCTATAGATCTGTGGAGAATTATCCCACACTTCTGAAGTGTGTTTTTGTTCCATATCAGCCTTCATTTCCCTAACCCTCATACATGATGTCCTCTTTTGACACCATTCCATTTTCCAGGAGGACAACTGGGTACCCTTCTTAGGATAACTTTGGCTTTACCTTCATATGAGAAGAAGCTGTTCTACATCTACCTGGCCATCCCAAAAAACTGGTTTGGTGAGCTTTAGGCTGTAGGGCAGTGATCCCCAATCTTTTTTAACCTGTGACCACATTCAAATGTAAAAAGAGCAACACAAGCATCAAAAAATGTACCTGGGGACGCTAAAGGAGGGCCATGATTGGTTATTTGGTAGCCCCTATGTGTACTGACAGTCTACAGGAGACTTTAGCTTTAACTAATGATATAGTAATACAGAATAAATGTTGTATAAAATTTTATTATGAAATAACCATCTATATTAACATTCATTATTTTTGCTTTTCAGGGTCCTCCTGGCCCAAAGGGAGACAAGGTCAGTAAAATAATAATGTTTATATATGCAAATACTAGAAGTGGTGAATCAGATTCACACTGCTGATGTTCAATAGGACTTGTTTCTGTATAATGAGAGTTTCGTTTGTGACAGTGACACAGGTCGGCACTTAATGGAACTCAAAAACCATTTCATCTTTCCCCTTGCAGGGTGATCAAGGTGATCAGGGACCTCGGGTAAGCACTTTAAAAATGTAAAGCTGCTAAACACAGTTTCAAGTAACCAACAGCCATTCTGTGTATTTAATAATTTAATAATAACTGCATTTTCTCTGCATGCGAATGGTACTGAAGAGTACATTGAACTGTAGAGCATAATACAAAATAACACATATTGCAAGACATCTCATTTATTATATTAATAGAAGGGTGGCAACCCCATGCCCAGCAGTTGCATGGTATAAATCTTTCTATAGTTACACCCCTCCTGCCTACTTATTTTATAAACATGAATAGCGAACCTGCAATGCATCTCACAAATAATCATTGATATACAGCTAGAAAGTATTGAGGTGTTTGTTTAACATGTTTAACATTTAATTGTGTAATAAAAATGCAGTAGTATGTTACCGAAAAGTGTCTGTCTGTGCCACCATGTTGAATATGTCAAGTTTTTTCATACCATAGGTGTTGGTCTTTATAAGAACATTTTAAATAAACCTGTTTCCTTTAGTGGTGACTTTGAATAAGGGCATAATCACTTCCTATACACAACAAATCTGCCATTAATATAGCCTTTTCTTTGTAAGACTTAGGGGCTGATTTACTAACCCACGAATCCGACCCGAATTGGAAAAGTTCCGACTTGAAAACGAACATTTTGCGACTTTTTCGTATTTGTTGCGATTTTTTCGGCTTCTTTACGAATTTTTCGTTGCCAATACGATTTTTGCGTAAAAATGCGATTTTTTTCGTAGCCATTACGAAAGTTGCGTAAAAAGTTGCGCTTTTTTCGTAGCGTTAAAACTTACGCGAAAAGTTGCGCATTTTTCGTAGCGTTAAAACTTAAAAGGTGCAAAGTTTCACGTAAGTTTTAACGCTACGAAAAAAGCGCAACTTTTTGCGCAAGTTTTAACGCTACGAAAAATCGCCAGATTTTACGCAACTTTCGTAATGGCTACGAAAAACTCGCGTTTTTACGCAAAAATCGTATTGGTAACGAAAAATTCGTAAAGAAGCCGAAAAAATCTCAAAAAATACGAAAAAATCGCAAAATACCGATCATTACGAAAAAAACGCAATCGGACTCATTTCGACCCGTTCGTGGGTAAGTAAATCAGCCCCTTAGTAAAGATAATTCTCTTCTCCACAGATGTTTATTTTTAATAAATAAATACAAGAATATAATTTGCCATCTTCTTTTTCTAGTTTGCTCTCTGGTGATGGCTTCTGTCAGCTGTTTAATTATTTTCTCAGCATTTGTGTTTCAGTGGGGAAATTTGTGATCTGTGCCTCCAGGGTGCAGAGAAATGATGAAGTATGGAAGTGGCTGTAGGGAGGAATGCAAGAACTGGTGGTGTATTTTATAGAAAGGTTCCTTAATTGCAAAGAAAGATAAACAGATTTGAAATGGAGTATTTATATTGATAAGTTTCGCCTCCTATGGTATTAATAATATATGTCATGTCATGCAGTGTGATGTGAATTTTATAATTCATGCAGAGAAAGCAAAAGGGAATAATCCTCTCATTAGGCCAAATCTCTCAGCAACAATATTAAAACTCAGCTCACATAGTGCATATAATCTAGGTTTGTATATCTGTGCCCATATGGAGTTCAACTCTTTTAATTACAAATCATTTTACACTTATTTATCCAAGGAACTTTACTTTTACTTCTCTGCTCCTGTCTGCTCATGTTATAACAGTCAAGTTATTCCAGTGTGCCAACCCTAAGAAAAAAATATATTTCACTTTAAGCCTAGTGGCAAATGGGACATTGTGACCATTGCTGCAATGAGATGTAATAAGATGGCCTGTCACCAATTTCCATATTACAAAAACACCCTACCTAAAGCACATATAGCAGTGATAGTTGTTCCTTTGTTCAGAAACACTTAAAGATTATAAAGGTGGTCAAAAATTATCAAACTAGGCTCTTTGGGAAGTGGGCTGTCACCTTCTTTCTCAGATGCAACAGGTACAATAATATTCTGCATTATAAGCCATTTTATTTAGAGCCCCCACATGTACCTATAACAAACACCACATAGCTTACTTGAGTCAGTTCCTTTTGACCTCACATACATCATTTATGATGGGAAACTGGGAAAAGGTTTGTTCTTTAGCTTCCTAGTAGAAGTTCTTTTTGTGCTTCTGCATGGAGCCTTTCTTTCTCACATCAAGAAGAAAATGATAGTGTATAATATATATTTCTGTCTCTAAAGGTAAAGGAGATGAGTAGAACAGGAAGTGACAGGACAGGAATTATAAGATGTTGAATGAACATGCTGACAGCCTGCAAATCATTGCACTCCCAAAACAATTCCCAATACATTTCTCCCTCTGGCATAAAACTTGATATAAACTACACCTATCCAAGACAAGCTAAATACGACTTGGTAAATGGAAGGCAGTATATAGCATAATACAATGATATTGAATGTGTAGGCAGTGAGTGGCAGAGTTTTTATAACCAGAAGATATCCTTAAAAATGAGGTCTGATGCACAAATAAAGAATATTGTATTAAAGATATCTGACTGTAATTACTGACTGCTTAGTACACAAGTTAGTACTGCATTTATATGGCATTTGTATTGTGTAGCATAATCCTGTAGTATAGTAACTGACATTGAACTACAATTCCCAGAATTATTTTCACTTATGCCCAGTCGAAATTACATAATAATGATCTTGTATTCAGGTCATCAAGTAACATCTGACATTTAAATAATCCTGGTCTCTCACTCTGTCACTACCAGGCTACATTACTCAGATTACATTTTCAGAAATGTTTGACCTTTTACCCTTGCCTCTCTCTTTAAAGAATATGCAGTATAGCTAAATTTCTCTGGAGGGTATTTATTGTCATAATGTAAAAGGTCCAGAAATGTTCATATTAATTAGGCATTTTGGCAAATGGGTGGAGAAACTATTACCTTAAAGGAAAACTAAACCCACCTGTTGCTTTCTAACCAATAGCCTCTCTTCATAGGTATCCATTTGCAATTGCATTAACCCAACTACCAGGAACTGGTATAAGGAATATTCTTTGCAATCAAAACCTAGGTTATAAAACTAGATATTATTAGTTATTAAAGTTATTAATGGAAATGGATGATAAACCCATGTACAGTGAAGGAGATTTTGTTTTACTAAACATTGCATGCATTTGCTTGTGCAGATTATGTATTGTAAAGTGGAGATACTGAAACTGATTGCGGAACAGAAATACATTGTTTTATGCAAGTTAGCGATCTGCCATATATGCTCTGGGATATCATAAATAGGGAGGCTGTTTCCAGCATCAAGCTATGTCCTTTCCATTACAGATGTCTTGGAAGGCTCTGCAGAATAATTTTGATAAGTGGCCAGATATTTTTACACCATAGTAGACAAAGCTGGAAACTAATACTACAAGGCAGCCCACAATTAAAATCACAGGAGGTGACACTATATAGCACAATTTATATATATATATATCTACACTATTTATACACTAGATTTTAGACTTTCGTCATAAAACCACCAAAATAATTTAATTCTTCCTAATTATGTCCACAAACATGGTTTATGTTTGTTTGTATACTCTGGTTTATTGTCCAGTGCAATATTCATATCTGATAATGCACTGTAGAAGTCTCAACTATCAAACTGGAGCCTCTTGTCTGCAAGTAAATATAATAGGAGTAATTTGCCTAGACCCCAGACAGAAAAAGCATGACCCTTAGGGGCACATTTACTAACCCACGAACGGGCCGAATGTGTCCGATTGCGTTTTTTTCGTAATGATCAGTATTTTGCGATTTTTCGGAAAATTGTCGCGACTTTTTCGGAGCCATTCCGAATGTTTCGCAAAATGTCGCAACTTTTTCGTAGCGTTACGACTTGCGCAAATTGTCGCGACTTTTTCGCAGCTTTCGCGCCGAGTACGAAAGTTTCGGATTCATTCAAGCTTCAGTATGGTGACTTTTCTTGGGCCAGGTTGGAGCTGCAGAGTGCCATTGAGTCCTATGGGAGGCTTCCAAAATCATGCTAAGTCTGAAAGTCCGCCGCTTACGAGCGCTCAATACGAAAAAGTCGCGACAAGATACGAGCAAATCGTAACGGTTACGAAAAAGTTGCGACTTTTCGCGCAAACACAATTTACGAAAAGTCGTAACGGCGACGAAAAAAACGCAAAAATACGAAAAAGTCGCAAAATGTTCGTTTTCCAATCAGAATTTTTCCAATTCGGATTCAAATTCATGTCTTAGTAAATCAGCCCCCTAGTGTTCAAGAGCAGTTCTATCAGGGAACTGACTACACGTTGCACCTTGCACAGTAGCAGCACATACACATAGCAGCCTGCATCTGTCAGTGCTCCCTTTTTTGCATGTGTAAATGATGCACTGGAGGGCACACCTACATGTTTTTCCCTGCAAACTAAAGACGTCACTATATTTATTGGAGGTACAAAGGTCTCTGCAGAAATTTTTCTATGTACAGGGCAGGGCACAAAGTAAAAAACCATGCCAGGTTGCCCATTTTTTTACAACGACGTATAGCCACATTGGTCAATATAGTTCATGTGGAAAAAGGGGCCCAGCACTCACCAAGGTTCAATGCTGTGCTAGCTTTATTGTACCATACCAAATGAGAATAACATTTCAGGATGGTATGGTACAGTAAAGCTAACACAGCAGTGAACCTTGGTGAGAGCTAGGCCCCTTTTTTCACATAGCCCATTTATTTTGCAACCTTCCCTTGCTAATAATTAATTTCCCTTATTAAAAAAACATAGTTGTGGGAGTATTTTTATGTAAAAAAAGCAAAAGAATTATTAAATGTACTCCAAGGCAATATTACCACCATATTTACAGTTGACCTTCAATACAAAAATCAAAGGGAAAAAGAAAAGTTGGGGATATAAATTACATTACATTAACATTTATTTATAAAGCGCCAACATATTCCGCAGCGCTGTACAATAAGTGGGTTACATACATTGGACATACAGAGTAACATATAAAGCAATCAATAACCGATACAAGAGGTGAAGAGGGCCCTGCCCAAAAGAGCTTACAATCTACAAGATCATCAATGATGCTGTTTGCTTTCCTTTAGGTACTAATTAGAGGTTTGAGGAGAGAAACCAGACACTGCTTTTGGCCAGATCTTTGCAAAAATTGTCCAACTATATCTCACTAAATAGAGATTTCCAAAAAATGACCATTGTTGGTTGTTATCAGAATACATATTGGTCAGTACAATGTTCCCTTTTCATTAGCATTTTAAATATTAACTCATACAGGTATGGGACCTGTTATCGGGAATGCTCTGGATATGGGGTTTTCCGAATAAAGTTATCTTTCCGTAATCTGGATCACCATACATAGGGGCTGATTTACTTACCCACGAACGGGTCGAAATGAGTCCGATTGCGTTTTTTTCGTAATGATCGGTATTTTGCGATTTTTTCGTATGTTTTGCGATTTTTTCGGATTCTTTAAGAATTTTTCGTTACCAATACGATTTTTGCGTAAAAACGCGAGTTTTTCGTAGCCATTACGAAAGTTGCGTAAAATCTGGCGATTTTTCGTAGCGTTAAAACTTGCACAAAAAGTTGCGCTTTTTTCGTAGCGTTAAAACTTACGCGAAACTTTGCACCTTTTAAGTTTTAACGCTACGAAAAATGCGCAACTTTTCGCGTAAGTTTTAACGCTACGAAAAATGCGCAACTTTTTACGCAACTTTCGTAATGGATACGAAAAACTCACGTTTTTACGCAAAAATCGTATTGGTAACGAAAAATTCGTAAAGAATCCAAAAAAATCGCAAAACATACGAAAAAGTCGCAAAATTTTCGTTTTCAAGTCGGAACTTTTCCAATTCGGGTCGGATTCGTGGGTTAGTAAATCAGCCCCTTTGTCTACTAAAAAAATAATTTTAACATTTAAACATTAAATAAACCCAATAGGATACAGGATATATACAGGATCATATACCTGTATTCATTATCAATTAAATTCTCAGCAATCAACACACCATAGCACATACATTATTACATTACAGAAATTAATTTGCATTCATTAATGTTATAATGAAAATATAGGCTAGATTTTTATTTTCTATAACTATAGAAAGTCAGCTGAAAAAGAAAAAAATGAAAAGCACTTGTGAAGTGTTCTTGCTGATAATATCTTCTTAAAACTTTTAATAGGCCAAGCAAATAGGGTAGGAAATGAAGTCATTATCCTTAATGTAGATAAAATAATTGTTGTGCTTATCCAAGATAAATATAACAAGGTACAGCAAAATACAGCAAAAAGATCTTCAGATTAGCGTTTTCTCAATTCATATCCAAAATAAATTGTTTTAGGATGAAAAAGAACAATTTTGTCACATTCATAAAGCTAAGCATTTTATCTTGTATTACTGGATAGTCATAATAATAAGGTAGGAGCTTGCTTATAAGGGCTGAATCCTATTAACTCTGGCACCTACAAACACATTTTAATATACATCATAATTTATAACATACTGCCACAACCATTCAATCAACATAAACAATTCTAATTTAATGTCATTAGAAGATCACAGGGGTTTACAAACACTGGGTCACTAATTGTATAACGTTTCTGTTCTGGCATTTAAAGACATTGTTAACCTTTAGAGAAAACTATTAATAAGCAAAAGAGCAGACATATATAGTCTGAAGCCAGAAGGTAACTTTGAAAAATACATTCTAGATAAACTTGTTATCCAGAAAGCTCCAAGATAAAGCAATACCTTCCATAGTAACCTATTGAAAAAAACATTTCTTTATTTTTCCCTTATTTGCTTTTTTTTAGACTTTTTACTGAACAAGCAAAAACCCATGTTCATGGGAAAAAAATCCTATTTTTCCTTTTCTAATTGAAATGTTTACATAGCCTTAAGGAATGGTTCTCCATTACATAAAAATCCCCTGTATGGAAAACCCCATGTTTAAGGTATTTCAGGTAATAGATTTCATATCTAGACAGATAAATGTTTTGCAAAATAAGACACTTACAGGTTTTATCAAGATTCTGCAAAAATATTTTACCAAACACATAAAAGTGAATTTAAATGAGTGCCAACCAGTTGGAAACTGGTAGACTAGGACACACTCACCATATTACGCAAAATGCACAGCCGTGTGTTTTACACATTAACACTCTCACTCTTTTAGGCATATTCTTATAGGATTCCAGCGCCCAAGTTTTTAGCAGTACTGGGCTCTGCCCTGTATGTGAAAAGGGCCCTGCTCTTCTACGGCTTCTGTAAAACACAAATCTTACTTGGTTAATGTGGCTAAAAAAGTGAAATAAAATAGGCAGTCTATCCAAACTGCTGAAAATGTTGAACTTAGCATTCAAATCGAGGAGGCTTGCTGCTGAAAATGACATTGATGATAGAATTGTAACTCAGCAGTTCATGTACCCTGAAAGCTCAGGGGATTACATTTTCACCTAATAATTTGGTATTGGAAATGTGCTAAAATTAAACAATACTTGTTTGGTAAGATGCTGCAATGACCTCTGTGTGCTATGCTAGCTGCTTTGGATTGTTCCAATTGTGCAGGGTTAATGTGGTATCAGATTGTACTAATGGCACGTGCCCTGTAATAGTTTATTCCTAGCAGAGGCAGTAGGGCTGATGGAATGTGCTTGGTGCCTGTCAGTCACAGACACGTATTTTACCCATACATAATGATATCTGGAACAGAGTTCACATCCCAGATATAGAGCACGTAATTTAATTAGTATCTTCTGTTACTAATTAAATTAACCATTGGCACCCTCAGTTTTAGAAGTGTTTCCATCTGCCGATATGCTGATGCAACAACAGTGACCTCAAAGATTACATTTATATTTATTAGCTATCCCTAGTATAGAAAACATGTGCACAAAACCATGTGGCCTTCAATGATAAATTGTCCTGAACTGTGAGGCACAGATAATTGAAAAAACAGAAACAGACAAGTTGTACAAAGTTGCATTAAAAGAGCAGTGCAGGGGCATGGACAGATTTACAAGTTAATTTGGCTACTTGCTGATTTGTGACTCTTGAGCTACCACATATGCACAGGTGTATACCAATATACTTTTCTGGTTTTATACTTTTCAGTATTAACCAAAAGCAGGAAAATTAAACTCCTGGCCTTATTAAGCAGTAGTATTATTCTGCTGCCTAGAAGTTAACTACTGCAGAATTATTATGATTCAGAACCAGCATAAGGGTCAGCCAAACAGTAAGGGGTATTCTGGCCCCAAGCCTGAGATCCAATGTAACACAGCAGCAGCTGGTTGTAACGTTAGGAAGTGCAAGTAAGCAGCAGGTGGCAATTCCTGTTGTCATACCTCCTTATGAACAGCAAACCTTCAGCATTGCCATTCTGCTGGAAACTCGCAAAGGAAAGAATATCTTTTGAAACAAAATGAATCAAGAAAGTTCTGTAGCTATCTGTAAGACTGTTAAAAACTTTTCAGTAGATGTCAGATGAACTCTTTCAACCAAATAATTGTAGTGCAATGGTGGAGATATGGACTTCAGGCTTGGGTGAATTTGAAAATATATGACATTTTTGAGTTTCCAGTTAATAATCCTAAAATATATATTGGAGAATGGGGAATGGATATTAAATATGTATAAATGTTATGGCAAATAGAGTAGAACCTTAACTATGAGGTATGACAACATTGAACATAGAGCAAATAAATCATTCATGCATGTGTCAAAGGGATCACGAGCACAATAGAAGAGTAGGATAAATACAACAGTACTGTAGATATACAGAATGGGATCTCAAGAGCATAATGCTAATTTACAATGGATACGGATACGGAAAGTAGGTGCTAATGTTTGCAGATTGGAAATTTTGGACAGAAAAGGGTAGGGAGTAAAAATCTCTGCTGCTTGTCTGGTAGAAGTTACACAAACCCCAGGGATAATGTTTTAAAGTCTGCAGCAGGTCTAGTAACTCATAGTAACCAAGCATCAGGTAACATTTGGTGGCCACTTTTTGAAAGCAAACATCTCATTGGTTGTCATGGGTCACTAAAAGGGGCAAAGTTTGTTACTCCTATTACTATACCCCATATGTTTCTTAGCCATAAAACAGCACAGTCACTAAATGACAGATATAGTCATTTCTTGTTTGCTTGTGATCAATATGTCTCCAGGTAGAGGGTTTAGGGGTTTCAGCCATATACTTTTTCACATCTTTAAATAAATATCCCTTAGAACTTGTTTTGGGATGTCAGTTGGAATAGATATTCCTCCTGCAGAATGTTCTAGATCAAGGTCATATGATTGAAAGACAGAAGGGGTCATTTATAAAGAGTAAAGCAGGGTGCCAAATGCAAAAAAGAAATGCAATCTGCCGTTGTTCTGCCTTATACACCTTACCTTCCACTCTAGTTAGTTGGCATAAATATCTGTGCTCCATTCACACCATCTGAAAGAGTCAGTGTGAAAGTAAATTACACATACAATTCCATTTCTTTTATAAAGTTTTTCATGTAGACGTTCCCAAGCATAACCAGAGAAAGTCCCACACAAATGATCAGGGTTTAACAGCATCTAATCTATGTTTAAATCTTTAATGTGCACAGTAAAAAAATAATCGTTTTGCCTTTTAGGGCTGTGGCACACGGGGAGATTTCGGGAAATTGCAGCCCTGCGTATGCCATCCCACCGGCGATTTACATTTCCACCGGTGGGATGGCATTTCGGGGAGATTGGTCGCCCACAACAAGGGAGATTTACTGAAATCGTGGAAGTTTCCTCTCAAGGCCATCTCCCCTGTGTGCCACAGCCCTTAGGAATGCAGTAAATAGTTGATACCTATTGTGTACTACTCTTTAAAATAGAAATATTGCAAAATGTAAAAAAAATGTGCATTTATATATGGCATACGTAATCATACTGAAATTGGTGCATAGGAAACCAGACCATAATAATATCTTATGCTTTTAAATATAATGTACTAACAATAACATTCCAGTTTGAAATGTATTAAATCAAGATGATGCGAAGTAACTGCTGTGTTTAAAAAAAGACATACAGTGAGATGGTCAGAAAAAATAGAAAAAGGTTGGAATTGGTTTAGTAACTGTGCCCTGGACATGTGCATTACAATATATTCCTCTCTTAAGCCAACTAAACAGTATTTACCGGTTAATACAGATGTTTATTATCTGTTTGCCACATGGCACACAGAAAGGAACTGTTGTTTAGTATATATTCCATTTGTATTGCCTATTGTATTGTAAAATACATGTACAGAATGCAATGTGTGAAAATTATAATTGATACATACAGAACTATACAAATGATTTGGACCTACCATAGTTTTGGCCTTGGTGGAAGCGTTCTCCTAAGACTACAATAATATCAATATACAAGGTGTGCCCCATATTGTAATTGTTCCAACCCATATGTAAAAACTGATCTGCTGCTTTATGCAAGGGACAAACCGTACTATTATTGACTGTTTTTTTAAACTGTACAGCTATAATTTTTTTACAAACCCTGTAGGACTTTTTGTTTCATGTACATTTTGCTGTTTTGTAAATAATACATTGTTCATCACATTTTATGTTTGTCATTAATTGTCTTTGTGTTGTTTGTGTTGGTTTGTCTGGTGCTATGTGATGTTGTGTCCCTAGGGTTTGCCAGGCTGTCCTACAATGGCTGCTCTCCATAGTAATCAGATCCTCACAGTCAAGGTTTGTGGATGATGATGTGCCCAAGTCTAGTCGAGTGTCCAGCAGCAAACAGTGAACATGAATTTGAAAGAGAATTTGATAGCAATCTTTATTTTTATTAGCTCAAGAAGAGAAAAGCAGGCCAAAAAATGTTGGCATTTCTGTATTAATTATAGTTACAGGGAAAATGTAAAAGGAAATTTTACTGAAACAGATTCTCTTGAATATCCTGTATTTCATGTCACAGAATGCTGGCTGGATACTTGCACTGTACTGCTGGTAGTTTGTCATGGGAATCACTTACCAGTTAGTGAAAAATAACACTCGAGTTATTGAATATAAGTTCATTAATTATAAGTTTAATTAATTAAAACTAAATAAAATTAATTATACACGCAGGATTGTGTGAAATATTAAAGTAACACCCCTGCATTTGTTCCTCCAAAAAGTCAGAGATTCCCTTCCAGACAAAGGCTACCAGTGGTGGCTTGGCATGATTTTTATAGCTAATGCTTATGTCTTATGTCTTTATTTCTTTCCTGGGGCCTTCTGATGTCTTTGCTTCAACTTTCTCATCTCTGAACTTCCACCTTTGACCTCATCTCACTGATCAGATGGTGTTTCCTAAGATCAATCATGGCTTTCTCTCTGCTGATCAGCAGCTAATAAAACGCCGCCTGATTAAGGTAGTGCTTAATTTTTGATGAGTCTGGATTTTTCTGCCCTGGGTTTTTGCCTTAATGGTTTTTAGATTTTCAGTTCAGTATTATACATTTGAATTGTTTGCTAATATATTTACTTTTAATGTGCTATGTTTTTATACAGAAAAAAATATCTTTTAATTTCATATCATAATATCCTATATAAGACAGTGTATTTTGATAACTATGATATTCTACGGTCAGTTGGGGTCTGTTACTATATCCAGAATTTAGAAGAAACAATGCCTCTGTGAGATTTGTTAAAACAGCTTCCTCTGCAGCAGGTTCTTTGCTTTCTGCTAATTTCCGCAGAATTCTATATCTATTCTCTTTCTTTCTGCTGCAATGCATGATCGGACAAACATAACTGTAAAAGAAAACAATTAGATGATTACTGTAAAATTGCTCCCTTCAAAGCTGCAAAGGATTTCTTCTTACCAAGCTTATTAGGATTTAGGGCTCTGGCACACAGGGAGATTAGTCGAGTCTTTTTCGGCGATTTCCCGAAATCGCGCCGCCGCGTGTGCCATCCCACCGGCGACTTACATTGTTGCCGGTGGGATGGCAGGTGAAGGCAACTCGGGGAGATTAGTCGCCCGCGAACAGGGAGTTTTGTCGCGGGCGACTAATCTCCCCGTGTGCCAGAGCCCTTATTCTGTCCGTAATTAGAGTTGATAACCTAGTTTAGTTAACTAAATAATCATGCGTAAATGATTTACTTGATAAACATCAACAGGACATTTAGAAGTATAACAAGATTACATTTTGCCATAAATATTTACATAATGAAAATAAGAATAATAGCATAAATGTCCCACATGTGAATCTCTTACAAATGAAGTTGCATCTGATAGATGGATTTTGAAAATATTTGAATGGAATGTTACATTGTTCCAAAATATACCAATAAATATGAACAACTAAGTCGTAAATGTAACTTTTGTAATTTTAGTAATTTATGAAAAATGTGTAGAGCTTTAACAATAGATTCATATTTTTCAATCACATAAAAAATGTGAACTTGAAAAAAGTAGATTTTGTTTACAACAGAATAGCAAACTAAATCTAGTAGCCAAGCGTATTTAGTATGTCCCATAAAATGTGTCAGAAACCAGAGGTTTTCCTTTTAGAAAATACACTGTACATAGATATAATGTGATAAACTATTTTTAATATGTTTTACTAATAGGTGATTTTGCCCCAATCCCTCCTCATTCTCACAAATTAATCTCAACAAATTTAGAGAATGATAGTAACTAAACTTTTCTTTATTGCCAAGGGTGATCAAGGACAAGCAGGCCCCCCGGGCCCCCCAGGTCCACCGGGTCCACCAGGTCCTAGGGGTCCTCCAGGAGACACTGGGAAAGATGGTCCAAGGGGATTGTCTGGAGCTCCAGTAAGTTCCCAGAATTTAATGGTCTTGAATTTAATGTGTTGTTTATTTCTGAAGTATTTCCGCTTTGCACTATAGCCTTGTAATATTATGTAATACCACAGGAATAAGAAAAAAGAATAATGCATTTACAGAGTTACATTTATTTCATTCCAAGCTATGGTAAGCTCAGAGTTCAAATATAACCACAAAAAACATTTTTTTCCCCAGTGGCAAAAAAAAAGCAATGGAACAGGTGAAATGCATCAAGGCATCTAAACTGAGCTTAAATCTCATTGTTTTTATACTTTTTAAATTTAATTTACAATGAGGTCATTCAGAGATATCAGTTGGCATCTGTGTACTTTGTTTTTCTTTTGTGTCATATGGTCATCTTTAAACAATTTTAATTTGTACAGTTTCCAAAAATTCTGACTTCTAATTAAGCTTACTTCCAAATCCCTTGGGTTTGTGTTTCTTTAGGTTGCCTAGTCCCCTAATAGTTGTAGGAACGGTATAACCGAAACCGCAGCCTTGAATATGGAAGCAGAGGTTTTTATATACTTCGCAAACATAGTTTTTCTGCTCCAGCAGATGTTATATGTTTTGGATGGTCCCATAGGCCGTATTTACTTAACCAGCTTTTAAAATTTATCTCAGAGCAGCTTTTGATCCACCATTGCAATAAATAAGAAAAAAATATTCATTTAAACCCTTTCAGATCTACTGAGTAAATCAGGGTCGTACTGGGGGGTGCAGGGCCCACCGGGGTTGCCGCCCCAGGGGCACTGCTGGTACCCCCGCTGGCCGTGTCCTCCGCACCCCCTTAACCCCTTGCAGGGTCCCCCGTTGAGCCTCCCTTACCCATTGCAGGGGCCCCCACTGGGCCTCCCTAACCCCCCGCATGGTCTCCCACCCAACGTCCTCCCCTGAGCGTGCATAAGTTTAACGCATTAGTGGAGGGACGGTCAGCTGAGGGAGTGGGGAGGGCGGCAAGGGTCGGGTCTAGGCTGCCAGGGCCCACCAGGTTTTTTCCCGGTGTCCCGGCAGCCCAGTCCTACCCTGGAGTAAATGCATAACATAGGGGCCTATTTATGATTGCTCAGGCCCAAGTACCTCAGGCACTTTTGAGTATTTTCTCCTGAACAGACTTGGGAAAATTAAAGCAAATTTTCAGGAAAAATATAAAAATTTGACATGGTAGTTGAGCTGAAACCCAGCATGAGTTAGCTTCCTTTATGATTGCTTAAGCCCTGTTAAATAAGAGCTCACTCATTCCCCCATTCTCTATTCATTCATATGGGATTTTAGAGGTGTATTTATCAGTGGGCTAAAGTTACAGTTCACCATTTGATAAATATGCCTGTACAAATTCCACAGAGGATGAATAGAAAGGGGTGGAATTTTGGGGGCAGATTTATCAAATTGTGAGATTAGAGTTCAGCACAGATAAACTCACCCACTTTCTATTCGTTCCGATGGGATTTTTAGAAGTGTATTTATCAATGGGTGAGAGTTCAACATTTGATAAATACTCCTCTAAAAATCTGTGCTGAGCTCTAATCTCACGTTTCAATAAATCTGCCTCATGCTGTTGTGAGCTCTAATTTCACACTTTCAAAATCTGCCCCATAGAGTGTATGAAATGGTTTTAAACATTTTTAACATTCTGCTGGTAGTAAAATGTCTGCAGTTCATAGATCTTAAACATAATAACATAATTAATCAGGGGAATGTACCTGCTCTTAATATTTAGCACAAAACATATTACCGTATTTTTCGGACCATAAGACGCACCGGACCATAAGACGCACCAATTTTTTGGGAAGGGAAATGAAGAAAAAAAGATTCTGAAACAAAGTGTCCTAAAATATTTTATGTGCATTAAAACCCAACCTGTACCAACAGCACCCAACATATTGCCCCCCACCTGTACCAGCAGCACCCAACATATTTCACCCACCTGTACCAGCAGCACCCAACATATTTCACCCAACATATTGCCCCCATCTGTACCAGCAAATAGCCTACCGATATACTTTAAAAAAATGTTTTTACTTGCCCATGTGGTCTCCGCAGGGCCCTCCTCTATTTACCGGCGCTTAGCTCTGGCGCATGCACAATGACGCGCATGCGTATGGGCATGCGCGTCATTGTGCATGCGCACAGCGCCATAGCTAAGCGCCGGCAAATAGAGGAGGGCCCTGCGGAGACCACATGGGCAAGTAAAAACATTTTTTTAAAGTATATCGGTAGGCTATATTCGGACCATAAGGGACTTTTTCCCCCCACTTCTGGGGGAAAAAAAGTGCGTCTTATGGTCCAAAAATACGGTATATTCCCATGTATTAATCTGAAAGACCTTGAATGATATTTAAAATCACTTTTTAGAGTATGCAGGCACCGAGATATTAAATGTTTTTTATTATTGCTCTGCTAAGATGTTTGTTGAACATTCTACCTTATCATTATTGATCCTTACACAAAAAAAGATAAGACTCAGATCCACTTCAGAAAGATATTGAGAAATGCTTTTTGTTCGTTTTGCCCTCAGCCTCTTAGAATATTCTCATTCCAAGCAGTAAAAAATATTTTCTGGATTATGTCATATTCTGTATTCAACTTCTCCCCAACCGTACTATGAGTGTTTTAGCTAATGTTATAGATTTCCTGTAGAGTTCATTTAAAAGTGAACATTACAAATGCAACTGTTTCAACTATCTTTTAATAAATGTGCTTGTAACAATTAAATTTAATGACATTTAAAGGCAAATGAGGATTCCTTATGTATAGTAATTGGTTGTCCTGCTCTAGTGCTATCCAGTTTATCCCAGGTCTTTATTATCCAATGTTTTATGAAGCTAGCGTTCTCTCCAAATAATTTCAACATGCCGTCATAGTAATAAAAAGCATATACTTCTCAGAAAGATAACTGGATATACCTTTGTAGACAATGGAAGATCAAATATATTTTATTTGTAGTCAATACATACGTACAGGTTATGAAGGGTCAAGTCTTATCTGACTGAATGTATGTGTCATAAAACAATAAATATTTTTACTTTAGAAGTAATAAAAGCATCTTGGTTGCAAGTGAAATCTGTCAAGATCTCTGTTGTTAAAGATTGTTTCATAGCACTATGTCCTTTGCAGGGGCTGATGATTATTGGTTAAACTGGATATGAACTGGAGCTAAAGGATGTATATATATATATATATATATACAGTGTTATATAGGCATGGGAAGTGCCTGGAATAAAGTTTACCAAATGTTGTTGGAGGTACATGGAGTGTAGGTGACCCATAGACTAAAGCAGAAATCAGTAGTACAACTAAGTCCTCAAGTAATTTAAGGTGTAAAGCTGATACTTATAAAAATATTATAAGATGTTAAATCCCTGGGAATACCCTACATGGTAAACTAAACAATATGAATTTGAATCTTGGGAGCTAGTAAAATATATAGGGAAGCCTTCTAACTAAATTTGTTTTTAATTTTCTTTGCCTTTAGGGGGAGACAGGGAAACCAGGCGAACAAGGCTTAATGGTAAGTACTTTTTTAAAAATAATATATGTATAATATGTGTAAAAAGAATGAGGATACATTACATTTTGCCTTTGTCTTATTTTGTATTCTTGAGGTTTTTCTCTGGAGTATTCTTGAGGTTGTTATTAAAATGTTTTCAATAGAAAACTAAAATTTGGTGGGAGAAAAAAAATCACATGTTATATATACTTAGTTTGCCAATTGCCCAGCCTATTTGTAGTTTTCTTTAAGCACAAACAATATCCCTTATTTCTATATAAGAAAGATAACAGAAATAAATTAAATGACTATATTAGCAAAGCAATTGCAAAGAAAATGGAATGGGTCAGTTAACAGGAAAGCTTAACCTATGTGCTCACCCAGACATGTATAAACCAACCCCTATTTCCCTCGCCTAGAGACGTCCCAGACTCCTATTCTGGATCCACTTGCGTTTCTATACCTGTTCACATTTTTAGAGGACACTCATATTGCTTTGCATTTATTTTTGTTCTTGATTCATAAAGAAATCTCTTTTTGTTTGTTTTACTGCTCTGCACATTTATTTTAATCAGTCATTAGTGAAGAGCAGGACCATACAAAAAAAAAATAGAATGCCAGGAGTTTGTATGCTCTCCCCATGTCTGTGTGGGTTTTCTCCAGACACATCGGTTTCCTCCCATATTTCAAAAATGCACAGACAGGTTAATTGGCTCCTGATGAATATGGCCCTGGTAATTTGTGTGTGTGTAGTGTGAATGTGACAGGGAAATTAGATTGTAAGCTCTGCTGGGACAGGATATGACGTGAATAAGGAACAGGCATTGTAAAGCATTGTATAAATATGTCTATGGCATATTAATAAAGTTCACACTATGGAACGTTACAATAATTCCTATCACACTATGCATCTTCCGTTTGCTTGCATTAAAAAACTAATATATAAAATAGTAGCTTGTAGACTTTTATGTTAATTGTGTTCCATATTTGAGTTGGATATTGCCATTTCCACTCATTAGAAGGCACAAATAGTGGTGCAGGTAGAATTAATAAATATTAATGGTGTAGTACACTTTGTTCAAAAATATTTCTTCCCATACAGAATAAAGGCATACTGTATATAATAACCTTAGTTATCACTTTACTACATAGCATTTTGCACCCTGTGGTTCTTTTTAAACCAGCAAAGGCGTTGTTATTACACATTTTTCACTTTTTATTAAATTAATAGCTACAAGGCACAAACTGAGGAATTGCCAAGTTAGTAGTTCCAAGTTTTTAGAATAAATTATTAAGTATAATGCATCTGTGTATGTATATATTTATGCATATATTACCTCAGCTAAGCCCCCTTACAGTATTTGTAATTAAAATTCAGTTTCCCAACACAAGCACATATATATTTGTCAATATAGATGATGGGATATGTGTAGACTATTGAGTGTTAATACAAACTCTAACACAAATATATAAAACATACTTATTCACACATTTCAGTCTTGAATTGATATTGTGGGTAATGGGAGGCCCTATAGTAAAACAGAGTATAAAACTGCCTTCCTAATTTAAGTAGGATTTGTGAGAAAAACCCTTGTATACATTAAATAGTCCCAGTCTTCTTATTTAATTTTGCTAATTATCCATTACTAGTTTAATGAGGTGACTGACTTCCATACTAACCTACAAGGCTTGCGACCTCACTTATTAAAATCAAGTGTTTGTTTTGTTTTTTTCAGAAGTTACAGAAGGGGTTGTTTGTGGTTACCTCTTTGGAATGTTTTTTTTATAAGGGGTTTTCAACATGTGGCTTACTGAACTACAGCTCTCTTCAGGCGTATAAGGTCAAATCCAAGAGTCTGAATTAGATCACTTTATTTTACTAAGAGGGGTGTAGAGTCAATGTCGACTTTTACATTAACCTTTAGATTTATATATATACATATATACTGTATATATAACTCTGAAAAGCTGCTTTTAGCCTACAGCTAAAATATACACCTTTCTTGACATAAGCTCATTCAGTTAGGTATGTAGAAAAGGTGCATAAACACCTTTTTGACTCTAAAAATATTTTTTACACCGCCATACAGGTTGAAAGGAAATCTGTGATCACAGGGACCATTTTCACCTGCTCCACTATCCTTAGGCACAAAATCTAATGCAACCTTAATGTCGTTCATTTGTGAAGTGAGGGATTCTGGGACTTGGTGTCCTTCTGCTTTGCATAGTTGGTGGTGCACAGACTCTCAGGAAAGTGAAGGGACTTAAAGTCCCAGATGCACAGATCAGATAGAGTTTTTGTATCCTTTGAACATAATCCCAACTGCATGAGCTCATGTAAAAAAATGAGGAGGGTTATTTTCCCCTATCATAGAGTAGTAAAAGGGCTATAGTTTATTTGAGTATATTCTGTATTGCTCTTATGTTATTTATATATAAGTTATAAAGTAGCAGCCACATTGTCTACTTTTGCTTTGGCATTTCTGCCTCATTTTCTCCCTCAAGAACAAATAATAGGATGTCTAAGGCCAAACATAGAACTTTGCACTCATGTGTATTAATACAACTGCAGAGATTTACTGTTCTGTGTGAAAATACTTCAGACCTTAGATTATTAACTTATTTTTCCTTACAATTTCTGTTACTACCCAATAAAAGACAAGTCTGTACTGCTCACAGAGATGCAGAGAAGAGAGAAGTACAGTAAGTGGTTGGCTGCAGAGGTGTTAAGCTACTCAGAAATCTGCACATTGCTCATTGACTTATATAGGACACTAAACTTTTTTCTCCCCAGCCATTCACCTATATTATTTTAACTGCTGTATTTATTTAGTGCTCTACTTGGTTTTATAACTCTAGAAAGTAAAACTGTGCTCCCTTGGCAGCAGATGAGAGTTTCCTGCTTTTAATTGAAAATGTGTTTTCTTTGCTATTCCGGCTAATATTGGCAACCAGCAGCTGCCTCCATGGAAAAGGTTAAATCTGCTTAATCTTCGAATGATGTACTAGTTAAACGATATGAAAGTAAGCAATGTACCCTATGTAGAACCTAATGTGCCTAAGGCATCTCTCTGGTATAACAGATTCTTTTTTGCTGTTAATCCAGTTCACATTTCTGCCATTTGGCTTCAGATTTGCTTTTTACATGGTTAAATTATTTTTTATATCAAAAGAAAACTTTGGTTTTAAAGTTATATGTATATAATACTGTTAGTTCCCGCGAATTTTGTGAATTAGAGTTCACATTTTTAAGGGCCCGGTACATTTACTGTAGTCACATAATATTTTATGGGCTGATATATACAGATGGAGAAAAACCATCTTAATTCATTTAGCTTTTAAGTAAGTGTGCTTAAGCAGCTTATGAGGACAGTTTTAAAATAGTAGTGTAGTATGTAATAACAAATATACAAAAATTGTTTGTTTTAAAAACAGTAAAATCTGGTATAGTTGTATAAAGTGTATTTGTTTGTATTGTTTAAAAAAATCTTCTCTTCTTTCCATATATACATGGACTATGAGTTCATAGTTAGTCTTCTAGTAGTACTTTACCCCTTTCTATATAGAACACTGGTTATAATTCTCAGAAAAGACCCTCATCAATTAGATGTCACACTGGAAAGTTGTTTCTTTGTTTCATTGAAATGTTATATTGTGCCAAACCCACAAAGCAAACAAAATCCCATTACAAAGCAGTGAGCAATACTAGAGAAGTGTGATGGCATCTTACTATGTGACTGGGTGAACAAGATTATCCCTGTGTAGTTTGGGAACATAGGTTGGTCCAGTTGTACACATAACCTTTTCCTCAGCAAATACAGAAATGGGTTAGTGTTTTATTCTCCTGCAAACTAGCTTTGATGTGGAAGCCTATCTCATGCCAGTTGGAAACACATAGCCGCAATTAGATTTCTGAGCATTTCCTGAATGTTGGCACTTCCTTGTGATTCTGATTGCATGCTGTCAGTGCTCAGTACCAGCTGCTTCAGCCTTATTCATCCTTGTCCATATTTATCAGAGTCATTCCTGTCCCTCTTGGTCTTCTGAGAGTGGGATTGTAGTTTGATCTCCAGTACTTAGAAGTGCTAGTGGCTTACAAGGTCCTTATATGCTGTAGGTAGACAGGGACAATCGCTGACACTTCTCAAGTGTTCCAACAATCTGTGGTCGACAAAGTGCTTGGATAGAAGGGCAGAGCATTACCATTCATGCATTGCCAGTATACCCATCCCTTAACCACATGTTTTCTTTATGAAGCCTTTCCAGGAGACACAGGGAAAAGACATGAAAATCTTTAATTATTTACATAGTTGTGTTAACCTCCCCAAAAAAGTTCCAGGTTTAATGAGCAAACCATATATGTACAAGCCTTTTTTGTCCCATGTCATCCACTTTTCAAAATAGATACATATGAATAATACAAGTTGTGTACAATTCCAGCTTTTTATCATTCAGTTCAGTTTATATTGAGCTGGAAATAATTTCTTGCCTGCAGTGCTTCTCAAAATTATACCCTTTTTACCAGACAAGACAGAAAATGGATTGACTGTGGTTAAACTACGTGAATATATCATTAAGCTTTTAAGATTTTGATGCTGTGCATGCACTTTCTCAGTAAGAATAGTCTTCTGGCTGTTCCAGTAAACACCCTACACACAACGTTTCTTCATTCAAGTAAAAGAAACAATGCATTATTATAAGATATATATTTTTCTTTTTTTATAATGTTACTAACTTTAGTAATGATTATTATTACACAAACATACTTTTAGTTAAGAGTTAACCAGTTGCACTGGTTGTGAAACCCTTTCTTATATTGCCCAGTGCTACTTACAGCTAGTAATACCTTTCCAAGCAACTGCAAGAAAACAATAGAATCCTTGTACTATTCAGTAAGTAGATCATTAATCTTGCTGTAACTGTTTCTCAAATCAGAGTTAGTAAGAGACATATCCAGAATTTGTTACAATAAAACTTGGCTGGACTACTGTTATGTGACAAGAAAGTAGTAAAAAAAAGTTTCTTAAATAAAAAAAAGAGACAATTGAAATGGATGCTAATAGAACATCCATTTAGGATGTGACAATTTCATATAAAGCTAAAATATTTAATATTGTTTAGTGTCCATTTACATCTGTGAAAACAATTGAGCTACAATAATTGAACAGCAAGTAATTAATCAAAGAATGGCTTCTTTGAATTGGCCTTGGATAAGATGGAATCTTAATCAATAAGAAATACACATGGTTTGCTAGTTGGTCTGAATTGATGTAATATATGTTGCAGTAATGTTATTTTGTTAATAGTATGACCCTTGTCTACTTGCCAGTCCTGTGTTAAAAATGAGGCCATCATCTAAAATGGCATTTGGTCTAAAGGGAGCTGACTTTGCAATTAAACAGCTGCCTTCAGGTTGAAAGCACTGCTAACAGAAGCTGCCTCCTTGGGAATTGACTAGGTTGTGGTCTGATCCAACAGCTGCTTTCCTATCCAAGGAAACCTAAAATAGTGGGGCTGTTATGCATTCACTGACTTATGTGAAACACAGCAATAAAGCCAAAACACATGACTTTACTTATGCAGGAACCAAGAATCAGTTGCTCTTGAGAGGGGATCAGAGCTTTAGAACAATTCCTGGAGTATAAAGATGCTATGAAATTCATTTTAGGAAACCCCCTAATTGTAATAATAAACATTGTTAAGTTGTATAATGTGCTGACACAGGAACCCTTGGGTAATGATACATGGGGCAGTTAGCTACCATATGACAGTAATCACTTGGAGCAGTTGAACTGCTTGCTTTATTTTCTTCCACGGTGTAATTAAAAAGGGAAATTGATATCTCTCATCAGAAATGATATCCACAAAGCTCTAAAATTTTCCATCAAGCAGTAATTAAGCAAATAATTCTACATTTTTGAAAATGATTACCTTTTTCTATATATTAATAAAACAGCACCTTTACATAATCCTATCTAAACTGAATAAACCTGTATTGTCGGTATAACAATGTTATTGGGTTTATTTAGTATTTAAAAGAGAAGGAAACGCTAAGTCACTTGTGGGTGCCAAAATGTTAGGCACCCCCAAGTGACTTTAATCGCTTACCTTGTACCCCGGGCTGGTGCCCCTGTTATGAGAAAACCGCACCAGCCCGGGGTACCTGTAGCGAGCGCTTCCTTCTTCCATGTTCACTCTGCCGGCAAAATCCCTGGGCCAAAGCATGCACAGTAGAGTGAAAAGACGACTTTTTTGTTAAAATTCGGCTTTCCACTCTACTGCACATGCGCAAGTGCAAACAAGGAAGAGGAAGCACTCGCTGCAAGTACCCCGGGCTGGTGCGGTTCTCTCCAAAGAGGGGCACCAGCCTGGGGTACAAGGTAAGCGATTAAAGTCACTTGGGGGTGCCTAACATTTTGGCACCCCCAAGTGACTTAGCCTTTCCTTCTCCTTTAAATGATTGTTAAGTAACCTTAAAGAGGAAAGGGGACCCCGATTACAGAAAAAGTCCTAGTCTAGAAAACCCCCAGTCCCAAGCATTTCATTATTTTAATCCTAGGGCAGGAAAAACTGGAAAGCATTGTGCTGTAATGTTCAAATCCAAGAAAACAGGAAAAACGATAAAAAATATACTGTAAATACAGAGTTTAACTGAATAAATTATTGGGCAGTAGAACTCCATTGCAGTCTCTATCACAAGAGCAGTGCTGGAAAAAAGGAGTTTGAGATATTGTTGGCATGGTTACCCTTTGGACGTAAAGAAATCAGAATAAAAAGTAATGTGACAAATGATTTCTTTTGTAATAAATAGCAAATAGATTTGGTACTATCACTTTTTTGTTTCCTGAATTGGCAGGGAAATTTATGTCAAAAAAAGGTGTGTGGGGTTGTGTACAGTTTTGCAGCTATTCAGCCACAATTTAATGAGGTCTGTGAAACATCATTTCTTACAAAGTTGAGGCATAAATGTTTTGTATACAGGTAATGAAGACCTTCTTGCATTTCAAGTTTTACTTTTAGTTTTACATTTAACTTTGGTTTTTGTTTTTTATTTATTATAGGGTCCAATGGGGCCTCCTGGACAAAAGGTATGGCACTCAACCAAATAAACTGCTGCAAAAGCAATTACTTCTTTTTCCAGCCAAGTTGCAAACACGGAAGGTGCATGGGAATGGCTACTGTAGACCACAACGAAGTCTTTAGTTTAGTCTGTTGAGTGTGCTTTTCCAGAATTCTGCTGTATAATGGGAGGCACAAGATTTCTAATTTCCTCCATTATGGGAAACTCAAGCGACTCATGGCAGACTGTTTTCCCTCTGTCTGCTGAACTTGAGGTTAAAAGGTTGCTGTAGTTTTCCGCTGAGACAATGTGCAACTCAGGCTTGATATTTTTTTTTCCAGCACGTATAATGTTTCCAAGTTTCAAACTGAAAGTGTAGTCTTGCATATGTACTGGAGATCGGTGCCATATGATGAAAGAAGAAAACAAACAAAAAATAAAATTGGCCATAGGTGTTACTGATAAATGATGTAAAAGGAACTGCTTGAAAGTGACGCGCACGTTTCCTGAAAAAAGAAACGAGAACCAGCTTCTTGTATGGGATCTTGACATTTTTAGAATGTGAATTTACTGAAGCAATTCAGTGTACTAAGTGCGTGATTTGAAACAGCAGAGTGTGCAAGTATTAGAGATATATTTGTACAAATATTTACAAGCCAGTAACATTTAATTGCTTTGTGGGAATGAATAACATACATCATTATTATGTAAGAGAAATAAACACCGACTTATTATTATCTGAGCACTATGCAAGATTTGAAACTTGCAATGTTCTGACTTGGCTTTTGGCCTGAGAGAAGTCTATTCCCCTGTAGCTGCAAATGTTATTTAAAAGGGAACTGCTGTGAGGACAGTTCAAATTATTTGGGGCGCCAAATATTAGGCACCCTCCAGTGATTACAATCACTTACTTGATACCCTGGGCTTGTGCTTCTGTCTGCTGAAAACTGCATGACCCAGGGTATTTATGTAGGAGTACCACAGAACAACCCTCTTCTGCTTCTTCATTCTCTATGCCACGTGCACATGTGCAAGAGAATGAAAAAATGAACTTAAAGCAGAAACCTGGCTTTTTCATTCTACCGCACATTTACTGGCCCAGGGCCAGAGAAGAATGAAGAAGCAGAAGATCAATTTGAGGTGCTCCTAGAGAAATATCCTGGTCCAGTGCAGTTTTCAGGAAACAGGAGCAGTGACTCAGGGTATCAGCTAAGCCAGTGCTGTCCAACTGGCGGCCCGCGGGCCCCCCTCTGTGTGGCCCCCCACCTGTCTGGCTGCTTTGATGGCTTACTCTTGTGTAAGCTTTAAATGGAATCAGTACTGTGATTAACTGCCCCCCTGCATGGTTCTCACCTCAGATTCAGGCTGTAATCAGGCTGTATTGTTTAAATATGTAATCCCTTGTGTTGTTCACTCCTTTTAATCTCTGCATTGTTCACCCCCTGCAGTGTTCACACCTCAGGCTGTAATCACCCCCATTGTTCCCCTGTTCACACCTCAGGAGCAGTAGAAACCCACAAATAATCCCTGCATACTACAAAAAGAACATATACTGAGGTGGTACTGCAATTAAAAAGTTTTTTAATATATAGTTATTGTGCAGACTGTAGGAGCAGTGCCAGCATTGTGTCACTGTAGGCTGCCTGTGTGTGCCATACAGTATGGCACACACAGGCAGAGTAGGGAAGGCTGAGTATGGCACACACAGGCAGAGTAGGGCAGGCAGAGTATGGCACACACAGGCCAAGTTTGGCACAAACCAGCCAAGAATGGCACACACAGTGAAAGTATGGCACACGCAGGCAGGGTAGGGAAGGCAGAGTATGGCACACACAGGCAGGGTAGGGAAGGCAGAGTATGGCACACACAGGCAGGGTAGGGAAGGGAAGGCAGAGTATGGCACACACAGGCAGGGTAGGGCAGGCAGAGTATGGCACACACAGGCCAAGTATGGCACAAACCAGCCAAGAATGGCACACACAGTGAAAGTATGGCACGCAGGCAGGGTAGGGCAGGCAGAGTATGGCACACACAGGCAGGGTAGGGAAGGCAGAGTATGGCACACACAAAGGCAGGGTAGGGTAGGCAGAGTATGGCACACAGGCAGGGTAGGGCAGGCAGAGTATGGCAGGTTTTTGCTGTACTACAACCATTAATATGGGTATGGTCATGTGATAACATGGGTGTGGTTTCAAGTGGGTGCGGTTTCAAAAAGGGGAGTGGTCAAAACTGGCTTCCATTATCGGCCCTCCACCACGTAGGTCGGAAAAATTCCGGCCCTCGGTACAACAGAAGTTGGACAGCACTGAGCTAAGCTATTGTTATCACTGAGGGGGTGCCTAACTTTTGGAACCCCCAGTAAATTTAATTCTCCTTGTGCCTGACACCATCGATTTGCAGTGTACTATTGACAAACAACAAGACTGAGTTGCTTGTAGTAGGGAAAAATATATGTTTTTTAAAGCATTATTAAGCATTAACTGACGTTTGGGTGCATGTTTGTAGAAATAACATTTTCACTAAATAAAGAGTAAGCTGGAGCAGCATTTTACTCCTGCGTGTTAGTATCAGTACCCTTGTAGTTTCTAATTTGCTAAAGAATCTTGATCTAATGTATCCACTAGTACAGCCACTTTTAGGCTAGAATTCCTCTATTTCACAGCTCTCATGGAAAAAAAGAAAAACTTTTACACTTTAAGATGAAGAAGACTTTCAGCACTTCCTTTAACATTAGCATTGGTACCAATGTGTATCAGTGAGTTTAGTTCTTGCTCAGCACCCCCAGTAATGCACTTGTTCCAACATGCCAAACCCTAGCACCAGGCAAATATCACACTGTATGTTGGATCCAACAAACAGATTGCCCTGTCTACCTTCTCCCCTCCTGTATTGACTAGCCTGCATGATGCTCAGAGAGTCAGCTTGCTTCATACATGCCATTTTAAAGCTGCCATCCCTGGCATCTTCACCAAAAGTGGCAAACCTGTAATGAACAAGCTGTGGGCCACTTACCCTGCAATTCTGCCCCCTACTTCCACATGTAACTGTAAAAAATTTTCTCCCTTGTTTATCTCATTATGCCCCACCTTCAACCCTGCAATACAATTTAATAATACTTATTTTCATATGCAAAACATATTTTTCTTGCAATGCTCATTTTATAGCCGCATACTCACTGTACAAACTATAAATGATAGCTCTGCTAAAGTTTCAAACCAAAATACACAAAGCCTTATTCTAACAAAATCAAAGAGAAAAAAACTCTCATTATTTAAAGGTGAGTAAGATAAGAAAAGTCAGTTAATTACCTACATTTAAGAAGTAATACATTAACTTGCAACCCACCACGTATGGATTTGGTTAGTCCTTTGCACCAGCGTAAGGGCTCTGGCACACGAGGAGATTTGTTGCCGGCGATTTTAAAAAGAGCGATTTGGCGACAAGACGAGCGACAAGACGCCAATGCTAAACCAATGGAAATCACCAGCGTCAAAACATACGAGGCTACTTCAAGTCGCCTGCAGTTTCAAATCGCACACAGACCCTTTTCTGAGCGACTTGAGTAAACATGAGGGAGGGTTAACTGTTGAGTGTACCATGGGTAGCAGATCGCCTGGAGCTCAACTCGCATGAAATCTCTTTGTGTGTATTGTCGTGGCGACTTGTCGCCAAAGCGCCTGGGGGAAAAAACGCAGGCGACAAATCCCCTCATGTGCCAGAGCCCTAAAGGTATGGCACCACTATATGTTGACATGAAACACTTCTCGTCTTGAAACACTCACTTTTTTATTTTTAGACCTTAATATATATATTGTGAACATTTGACTGTTTCAAAGTTTGTAGATTTACTTTAGTATCTGTTTGTTTTGTACATGTTTAGGGGTCCATTGGTGCACCTGGAATTCCTGGAGTAGATGGTCAAAAGGTAAGTAGATTGATAAATATTTGATAGACTGGATAAACATTAAATCCATGCCTGATCCTAGGTTCCATTGTACATTATTGTGGTTAGTAAATGGCTGCCAACTCAGTTGCATTTATGGTCTGTTCAGGGGGCACTGTTTAAAAAAGGCTGGGTTTTGTTGTCATTTAACAGCTCTTTTATCAAAGGGGCAAAGTGCAAAAACAGGAGCAAAGCATATTTTTGGGGGCTGTAATGCTTCTTGCCTTCAGGATCCAGTCTTTTGCATCTCCATGTAGAATGCATTGGTACGGCTAGGCAAATGTTCTTAGTGTATAGCAGAGTTTTTATTTATTTTAATTAGTACCCACAAAAGTGCACAAATATGTGTAAAATGCAGAGAACTATTTAATTTTTCCTTTCAATTTATTTTATGCAGATTTTGTAAACCTGCAATGAACTTTAGTGCCAGTGGCAGCATATGTAATAAAACGTCATATTGAAAATGTCATAATTTGTCATTACAAAAAAAAATCAGCACAACCTTTTTAAAAATCAGCTGTGTGCAAAAAATGTATATCATTATTAATATTATATTGTGAAATGCACATTTTGCTCTTTTTTATGGAGTTTTTTTCATTTATGACTTGTATTACATTCCCCAAATAGACTGTACTTGCATATGTTATTTATTACATTTATATTTGTGGTCCTTCAAATATTTCTAAGCTCAAACATTTACAAAAGCTAGAATCTACTTAAGTCTGCGTTTGGATGCTAAATTCACTTTGAAACACTAAACCATCACAAACTGTGGCTACTGTTTAACCTCAGAGGAATAAACACATACCGAAAGCAAGGTCCACAGGAACCATTAGGTTTCCCTTGAATGGTGTTGTAGATGCAAATCATATGGCTGCACTACTGCTAAAGATAATCTAGAGAATGTCTACTTAAGTCTGCAAGATCATTGTCACATGTGTAGGTAAGAAAATAAGAATTTCAGTTCAGATTCACAGATATTATATTGCTCTCATGATAAAAGCTTTATGAACACTGCTATTGCAAGTATGCCCAAGAAGTTGAAAGGCTTTTATTCTTTATTTTCCAGAGAGACAGCTATAAGAACCTAGCTGATTTATTTTATATGGTAGCTTTTCTGTCACCTGTCTTATTTATAGACAATAGGCAATTCTATGTATCTTTAAAGAAAGTCTATAGTGAAAGCTTTGGATCCAAGCAGATAGTTTGAACAATTGTCTGACAACGCAATCAACTATGGTCTTATATTTAGCTACCATTTTAACTGAACAGACTTTGGACTTCCAAGGCAAAACAGTAGCAGCTGTGAAATTGCTGGCTGCAATATCCAGCAAATATCATCTGGCACTAAGTGCAGATTGTAGCGCAGAGGGGGTCACAGCCACATCTTTCCTTACCACCTGCCTTAGGGCAGGCTGTAAGAACCAACCTCCGATGTGGGTTGGGCCTTATACTGCTCCATACCTTGCATGGCTGTTCTTGCACTTGTGCCACCCAGGGTCAAGAATGACGCCTTTCAATCTACAGTGGAGTAGGTGCTATAATTAGTTATCTGTAGTGTTGTTGTAATGAATAAACACGCCTCAAACTGAACTTTTAGGGCCGTGGCAGATGGGGAGATAAGTTGCCGTGCGACAAATCTCCCTTGTCATGGGCGACTAATGTCCCCGAAATGCCATCCCACTGGCTAGAATGTAAATCGCCGGTGGGATGGCATACGCAGCGCTGAAATCGTTGAAGTTTCCTCTCAAGGCAACTTTGGCAATTTTGGAAAATCGCCGTGCCGTGTATGCCATCCCACCAGCGGTTTACATCCTTGCCGGTGGGATGGCATTTCGGGGAGACTAATCACCCGCGATATGGGAGATTTGTCACGGTCCTTAGGGCAGTGGTACACAGGGAAATTAGTCGCCCCGCGACAAATCTTTGTTGTTGCAGGCGGCTAATCTCTCCGCAATGCCATCCCACTGGCTAGAATGTAAATCACCGGTGGGATGGTATATGTGTCACTGCAATGTCCTGCAGGCGCCCAAAGTTGTCTTCAGAGGAAGAGGGGTTTTTGGCACACACTGAGCTACCAGTAACAGCTACTTTTTCACGGGCTACTAAACGCCAGAAAATACCCTGCCATAGACAATACTGAGAATTGCCTCTGCTAAAACACATAGAGACAGTTATCAGTAAATGATCAGCATTGTCTATTTTAGTAGCCACAAGAAGTAGCTGCTACTAGTAGCTCCGTGTGTCTTCACCCTTACAGACGGACCATAGAAGATAAACATTCAGTACTCCACTGAGCAGATTAAAATCATCATAGGAGCAGAAAATGTGAGGTTAGGTGATACCTTTTATTGGCTAACTGTTAGATCATTGAAAAAGGTTCATGGGCAATAAATTAGGAAGTTAGAGATAGATAGAGATGACCATTTTTTAGCTCTCCAGCTTTCATTTGTGTTTTGCCTGACTAAGGGGCCTGGGTGCTCCAAAAGCTTGCAATTTTTACTTACTTAGGCAATAAAAGGTATCACCTAACCTTACATTGTCTGCATTTTTTACTTGGCCTATTCATCCCTCAAAGGGCAAAGAAATATATAAATAGAAAGTAATTTGAATAATTAACACATCATTCATTGGATCATTGATGCTGTTCAGAATGACAATTCTGCATTCATAAAACAAGAGTACTCTTTATCATCACCATTCTGGGGAAAGATCTCTTAGTCAGGTAGTATAAAAGGTAGTTTTATCAGTATCCTAGAACTCAACAAGTTGGTAAGAGTTTGTGGTTGTATGAAAAATCATGTCATGGATATTTGCTGGCACTTTTCACAGACTATTTGGTAAAACTCAAGCAGCCCTTCAGATGAATATTAGTTAATTCTGTTGCATTTGACAAAATATTTTCAGTATTTATAGCAAAAGGACTGTAGGCAAGTAAGACGATAAAAGTAGAAACTCTCTAATGTTGTGCTAGCTGCATTGGGTCAAAACTCTTCCTGCTGTCATTAGGGAGTTTTGATTGATACCATGTGACCTGTATACTGAGGTCCTCAATAAATGGGTAGGTGAAACACATTAAAGCAGTATTTCCTGCAACCCCCTAAATACCACACAACGTACAAAAAGGTTAAAGTATTATGTTTCCACAAGTAATGCAAGCAATAAAAGGTAGGAAAGAATCCATTAGTAGGAAATGTTGAGATGCATTTGTCAGACAGTTAGGAAATGCCTTCTTAAACTCGTTCTGTTTAACCTGGCTATAAGACAAAAAAAGCATGGACTACATAATGCACACAGATGAATTTCGCATTAGAGCACAACAGAAATGTGTATATAAATATATTAAAACATATTTGTAGTAAATTAATACCAAAACTTACATTTGTGTTCTCTTTTATTTATTGTGTTTTATTGAAATGTCATTGCTGCCCCAGCACTGGGCCTTAGGTCTGTGGGAATTCTTCACAAGGTTTGCTTTCAAGCTAGTCAGTCTATATACTTTTTGAAGCTCACTGACCACATTGAAATTGCCTCCACTCACACGTATCCTTCATCGTAATAGTATTTTAGAGACAAAAGGAATAACTAAGACTGACAAATGAACCTTGCTGTTTCCACTCACTATGTGTAAACCTCTGCTTTGTGACTCTGATATGGCGAGAGGAAAAGATTCATCTCTCATTTCAAACCAGCAATAGACAATGTGGAGAAGGAGTTGGAATCTATCTCAGTGCCTGCTTTTGGCATTTCACTCCTGAAGCAGAATAAGTGAGAGCAGGGTCAGATTTACTCTTGCTGACTGCATATCCATCACTAAGCTTCAAAAGGGCTTTCTGGCCTGAATGCATCATAAAGAATAAGCATAGAACCAAACCGTACTGCTGGGACACCACTCAGTTATTTTATAAAAACTTCAAGGGCTCATATAAATGCAAGGATAAAAATGCCTGCAAAACTGTGTTCAACCAAGTACTGTTCAAATAGGTTTAGCTCCCTCCTTGGGATAAATGCAAGCCAGATTTAGAGACAAGAGCTGAGTATATTTTTGTTTGTTGCATGTAGGTTTGTAATAATAACACACACACACACATATATATATATTTGTATGCCTATGAAATTTAAAGAACAATGTCAACACTTGCTTAATTGATAATTTAAAACACATGTTCATCAGTTTTTAGTCCAGATAAGAGGAAACAGTATTAATTCAGAGCATATTTCTTCCAAAATGATTCTCACCTATGGAATTAATACTTTTTCCATTTTGTTATGGTTTACACAGTGGATATGCACATTAAAACTATTCTTAGGCAATTTTAGAAAAAAATATTTTCGTGGTTGGAAAAATATGGAACGCATTGTGGTCATTTTTTCAATAACAGGTTGTTACTTATTAACTCTGCTGTAAGATAACGAATGCATAAAACAGCAGTCTGTGGTGATATGGGAACTACATGTTGATGGATGATTGTATGAAAAGTCTTTTTTTATGAAAGGTTTAGCAATGCAAGAACAAGTGATGTTTAACTAAATTACAAATTTAGCATAACATGTCTTTTTCAACCTCAATCCTCTTCAATGACAGAACTTAAAATTTGCCGTTTTCTGACTAGCGTAGTCCATGTTATGAACTATACACCTCCCTAATTCTGTGCAGGTGGGTTATGTCTAGGAAATGTGATGTCTGGAACAGGCTCCCTAGTGTCCCAAATTAAAACAGAAAGCACTCTTTATATATATATATATATATACACGTTAATACATATTTAAGTTAGAAAAGCTCATTAACCTCTACTAATTAATTTCAGCTATTAACCTTACAATTGTTACTGTTCATGTGGTGCAGTGCTGAGTAGCAAGATGCCATAACTTATTTTGCTTGTATATAACAAGAAACTTGTTGTACTGCCTATATTAGTCTGAAATTCATAGACACAATAAATATATAATTAAATATTCAATCCCATGGTTTATCATTTGAAAACTTACGGGTCAGATTTAGTTTGAGGATAGAAAATATATTTCTTCTCATTCAGTTCCAGTGTTTTTCCCATATACTTCAATTGAGTTTTCAAGTGAAAAAAATGAATATAAGGTTTTCTCATTGAATTGCATCTGGGTCTATGGGAAAATCTGGAATTGAATTGAAAGATAAGCTTTTCTCATCAACAAAGCAGTAATATTTGGGTTTGGGTTGGAAACATTAGTACTGATCAGCCTGGTTTTTTAAGCTCCATTTTTAAGTATGTTTTAGGTAAAACATCAGTAAAACACACAACACACAATTCATAGAATATAATTTTTTTTATTTATAAATATACATGCTGCAGTGTTTTCTTTTGGATTGTTATTTCAGGGCGAGCAAGGAGAAGTTGGGACACCTGGCATTGATGGAGTATCTGGAATGAAGGTAAGATTCCACCATATAAAGAAACATGGGTTAAAGTATTCATATTAAAAAGAATTATTATTAGGTTGGTCCTATGCTTACATTTGCAGAGCTGCAAGTGTTAATAGAACGCTTCATTTCACCAATAGGTTGCCATTAGCTAGCACAAACAATGAAAACTGACATTATTGTAGACTGTACAATGCGGACAATCTATTTTCTATGCATTCTATATATTTACGTACATGTATTATTTTGCATTTAATACTTTTGAAAACTCAAAAAACTATTAAGTAACATATCCACCAATGGAAAAAATATATATCTTATATCTTGCACAAGGGCACAGTGCATTCAATTGTTGCTAAAAAAAAAAAAGAAAATCTGCCAAGCAGGTCCTTATCATTCCTATACTGTCCCCCCCCCCCCACACACACACCAGAAGTGCACGCTAATAGAGCCCATACTCCTGTTGGGGGAAACAATAGTTTTTCTTGAAAAAAAAATTAAAAATATCCCCCTCCCCTGCCAGAGCTAGGCCACCCACACTGGGGGGGGCTTTAAATACATTATGCACAAATACAATTTACAGTGTGATAACTTACTAATGAATAGTGTGACATTGGTACATGTGAATTTGCATTATTTATACAGGTTTTTCTTCTATTTATAACTTCTATTACATTCCCCCATAAGGTTCCTACCATACGTATACACACATATTTTCCTCCTGTATTTAGTCAACATTATGTAGACTGTAGCTGGTGAACTATTTTTTAACCACACACACAGCCAGCTCTTCTCCAGCACGATACAGTAGCTCGTATTTGTCATTGTTACTATAAAGTATGCCTTTTTCTGATGATAATCTCTTTTGACTAGGGTGATCCAGGTGAACAAGGAGATAAGGTATGAGATTATGTTATTTTACTTTTATTAGATACAGTAAAATTGCATTTGCAGCAATTTTTTAAATAAATTCATATCATTCTGTTAAAGAAGCAATGGTCAGAATTTTAGCAATATTGCAAAATGTTTACTCTGTGCTATGGGACTATGTATATTTGGATACTTTGGTACTATGTATATTTGACTGCACCACAAGATCAGTGCACCTAAGCCAATTTTGTTGTGATCCACAAAGTGTTTTAAAACTCAACAAAACTCCCCAAACCGAATAATTGTTGGCTAATTACATAGTAACATTTGTATGTGATTGGAATGGAAAATGGCGGAAAGTCACACTTTTGCTTCACTTAACACCTGGCATCAAACTGATTCTATGTCATTTACTGAGATACAGGCTTTTAGTGACATTTCATAGACATTTTAGGCCATTGTGTATTTCGTTTTTTTTCTGGAAATTAAACCCAGAATAAGAACAGAACTTAAATTTGCAACCCATGATTTAGTTTGCAAATAATTGTCTATATCATATTCAGCAGTGATGTCTGCAAAGTAAATATTTATCAAAGTGCTTGAAATGCCACACTATTGTCTTCCAAACTAAACAGCATAGCATCATAGGTTAAAAAGCCCAATATAGCTAAATTTCAAAATGAAAATGAGAATACATGTTAAATTCTTTACAGAGCTGTCATTCTTTCTCTACGTAATATTTATTAACCATGACCACAGATGATTAACATTCAGATACTTGTAATGACCCATTGATTTTCCTACTGTATCTAATGACTTTGCAGAAGTGTTTTATATCTCACTTCCAACAATGGACAGCTATAGCGAGTAGGTTTCCTGTGCTTTAAATGCACAAGAGGACTGATCCAAAAGCTTTACTCCCCAATATTTCTTCTTTTCTTCTTTTGGATTTACAGGTACAGTATATAACGCCATGATTATATAGCCATCTACAGCACTTGTTCATCATTCACATCAGTCAATTCCCCAATGAAATTAAAGGTCCCAATCTCATTTACAGAATAAACTAGGGTCAGTTTTAGGGATGCAATGAATCTGGGATTTGGGTGAACCCCGAATCCTTCATGAAGAACCACGCTTGTAGCGTGCAGTGAAACATTTTCAACTTCCGTGTTTATGGGACAAAATCTCACATGATTTTTAGGATTCAGATTTGGTTCGGCCAGGACCATGGATTTGGATGAATTTGAATCCTGCTGAAAAAGGCCAAATCCCAAACCGAATCCTGGATTCGGTGCATCCCTAGTCAGTTTAATTGGGAGCCAGTTAATCTGCCTGTATGTTTTTGGAGTGTGGGAGGAAACCAGATTACCTGGAGGAAACCCACCCAGACAAGTGCAGAACATACAAATAGACAGTACCTAGAATAGAATAGAGTTCTAATGCTGCAAGGGAGAAAAGCTAACCACTGAGTCAGTATAAAAAGATTGACTACAGAGCCCTTGTTTGCCTTCCTTATGTAGCAGAAGCATGAAATATAATGCTTTGACCATTCTTGGGATCTTAAATACAGTATGACACAGATATTATTGTTATACTTTAGGTTAGGAAGATCAAATTATTGTACTAGACATAATGTGGAAATGCATTTCTTATAATCCCAGTTCAAAGCTATCCATTGCAGTTGCGTTATCTGTGATGCCTACCCTTGCTATGTGTATATTGTAAGTACAGGTATAAATGTGATTTCTAATGTTAATGATTTTCATATTGATAATGATCTGTTCAAAAAATATAATTTCACTCATTCCATTCCATTGAGATCATTTGGTGGTTCGACATAAAGGAAGCAAAGGGTTACTGCTGTGACCTTTATATGAGCTACAATACACAACTGCAGCCTTGGAACAATCTCCCTATTATTAATACAGTGAATAGTGCATATTTCATAGATGGTCTGTAATTCTTGTTAGATAGGGTTTGTATATATTTTATAACATTTATTTGCAGAAATCAGTTAATTGCAAGGAGAATTAGATAGCCAGCACTCCTAATAAGGCTCTTGGGAAGCTGTGGTGAACAAGGACAAAACTTGTGGTGAACAAGTGGCAAAACAGCAAAAGGAACTAGCAGTGGTCGGAACTTGTTGGGCTAATGCCACACCAGCCTTTATATATATATAAATATCATCTTATAATACTAAAAAATTTTTCTTTTATTTTCTCAGGGTGATCCAGGGGAAGGCGGCCCTAAAGGAGATATAGGAGCTAAGGTAAAGCACAATAAAACAATCACACTCATTCCATAACAATGTACTGTACAATGTAATGAAAAAGCATTTCTCTAAAGGCTTTAATATCAGCTAGACCTCTTACCCATAGCAGTGTATCCGTTTGGGAACTCAATCCTATTTTCCCATTGCACATTTTATATACTCATTAAATTGAGATAAATATTATCTTTATATATCAATAAAATGGCTTTCCTAAATTGAACTTATCACTGCAACAGCTTGAATAGCACTTCTGTTCTCACTCCCTCTTATTTAGTTTTTGGTGGCAGGGGATGTTTAATCATAAAGAGTTAGGCACATATAGTTTTCAATTATGTCTCATCTGTATTTTAACAAAGTTAAAAGGGAAACTGGTCCTTAGACATATACTAAATCTTAATAAATGTTGATAGCTGATAAATCTCTGCATTAAAAAAAGACATACAGCACATTTAGGTTAAGTTTGCCTTAAGGTGGCCATACACGGGCCGACTATAGCTGCCGATATCGGTCCCTTGGACCGATTCGGCAGCTAATCGGCCCGTGTATGGGGAGAGCAGATCGGCCTGGCCGACCGATATCTGGCCTGAAATTGGCCAGATCTCGATCGGCCAGGTTAGAAAATCTGGTCGGATCGGGGACCGCATCGGCTCGTTGATGCGGTCCCCGATCCGACTGCCCCATTGCCGCCCACATAATCCGATCGTCTGGCCCCAGGGCCAAACGATCGGATTATTATTTTTTTTACCTAAATGGTCCCCGATATCGCCCACCCGTAGGTGGGGATATCGGGGGAAGATCCGCTCGCTTGGCGACATCGCCAAGCGAGCGGATCTGCTGGTGTATGGCCAGCTTTAGGTTTATCATTTAGCTTTTATCTCTAAATTAACCTTCAACCTTCTAGGCATATGGGTTCTTGAGTGTTTGTGTGTTTGTGTGTGTCCATTGACGTACTCCAAGCACACTGGGCCCCCTGGCAAAAAAAGGGACTGGTGCGTACCCTCATGCCCCCATCCCTGCCTGGTTCCTAATAGCTGCTGGCATCCAAAGTAATGAGTGGGCAGCAAAGTTTGAAATGTAGTTAAGGGGAAATTAAAATACAGCAGACCCCATAATTTGGGCCCCCTTGTTCCATGTGGCCCTGCGACACCACGGTGTGTGTGTCCTTGGGTTAGTGTGCCTGTGCTATCAGCCTGGTACCCCACTTTATTTTTGTGAAAAGTACTGTTCATACATTTGCAAAAGAATAAAGGTCCTTTGGACCCAGGTAAGTTACTTATGTGAAACCCTATACAGATACTTCAGATTTTGTCATTTGGAGAGAACATCATGCAGTACTACTAGGTTCTAGTGTTGAAAGAAAAAAAATTACGCACGTCAGAAAAAATTGTTGCACAAGTCAAAAAACTGACGCATGCAACAATTTATTTTCGCCATTTCACAAATCGTTTGAAATTTTCTGTGAAGCAAAATGGGGCAGATTCGCTCATCACTACTAGGTTCTACAAAGCTCAAATTATAATATGGAAAATGGCAGACATCACAGATGTCATATCTGCCTAATCATGCTCCACCACAGGCCCCCGAAAACCTGGGCATAAATGAAATATTTGGGTGAGTATATCTAAGCACAACGCATATAAATCTGGATGAATTCTCCTTTTAAAGATGCCCTTCAGGCTACACATGTTTTTGGCATCAAAAAAAGATATGAAGAAAGATGTAATTATTACCGTAATTACAAGATCTTATTTAGCATTCCTCTTGTAACTGACTATGGGGCATATTTAAAAAAATAAACAAAGAGAAAATTTGTCACACATCGCCAGGCTTCACTGTGAAAAACCGGTGTAAAATTGGCATAATTTTTTTACACGTTTTTTCTTCTGTCGGAACTCGCGTAAAATCTGGCGTTTGGACAGCGTTCTTCTCTGTCTATTTTACACAGCTTTTAATGCAGTTTTTTTGGAAAATTTGTTTCACACAGCATAATAAATATGCCCCCTAGCTTTCTAGAGGAACTAGAGGATTAAAAAGACCATACTGCAAATGTCTCAGTTCATTTGAATGCAGTCTCCAAAATATTACATCAAATTCCTTAGTAAGCTGACCTGGGACTTTGCTCATATTCTGCAAAGATAGCAGATTTATTTAGGCTATTAAAACTAGTACTGCAACAGAGTAAAGCAATAATCACTTTCGTTAATTATGCAACTGAAGAGTTTAAAGGAAAACAATGGATTTGGGCAATGATATGAGTCAGTATGTGGTCTAATGTAACTTTGCATGGGCAATTAGGAAAACACATCCTGAGAGCATACTTTAGTTTTCAGTAATATGTATACAGCTTTACAGGACCAGTAACACCAAAATTAAAATGATCAGCTCTGCTGTGTTCAGCCATCTTTTATCTGCTGTCTAAACAAAACCCCACCTGATCTATTGTGTGCAGTGTAATTACCCAGCAGAACCTGAGCATTGGCACATTGGCATACACAACATGTGGCAAACACAGAGACCAGCACTTTTTGATTATATAATCAACTGCAGTAAAGGCATGCAGAATGTGAGTTTAATAGGTTTCTAGTTTTTTATGGGTGTGGGGGCAAGCCTAATTTTTAACTATAAGTGGACATTTTTAAAATGTGAGGCTCTTGTATTTTCAAACGTGTAAAGGGGCTGATTTACAAACAATGGTGTTGCATTAACAAGTCTACTACAAGTTAAGGTGGCGATTTTCGGTCTTTTGTGCGACCATCAGTCGCACGAGAGGTCGTTTCCACAGACGTTCGGGGCTGAATTGTCAGATATGGGGGTAGAAACAATAGGAATTCTACCTCCTTCTGCTGATTCAGCCCTGAAGGTAGATTTTGCTCAGGCGCCTTCAATGGCGCCCGATCAAAATCTTTTAACCCGCCCAATCGGTGAGTCGACTGATATCCACAGCCTTCTGCGATATCAGTCATCTCGCCAATGAGGTTTCGTACAAAATCATTGGTGCGTGTATGGCCAGCTTAAGAAAGTGAAGGCAAAGTGCTGACTGGTTGCTATTGGCAACTGCACTTAAGAGTTTAGCAACTATGCTCACAAATGAGTCCAAAAATTCACTTTTTGCAGAGCGGTTACAGTAGTTTAGACACACACACACACACACACTGTTTGCCTGTATAGAAAACACCATGAACTGCAAGTATATGTGTTTTCATTGATGTCTTGCAGAAAGCATTTTAGTAAGGGGTTATCTGGTTATCAGACACTAATAAGAAAATAAATGTTCAGATCAGATTTCTGATCAACTTAGATATGCTGAAAGGCACAGTCTTCAGGATTATAAATGATCTATTAACCTGACTAAAAATTCAATATATTTAGTAAGGTATAATTAAATCCAGTTTAATGAAGAATTTGGTCACCAAGGCCTTAAGGTGTGTTTTTGCTATATGCACATTACAAACAGTATAGCTCAGAGCTGTAGTAACTTGGCGTCTTTTAGCTAGTTGGTGATTGATATGAACCTCTAAAGGTATTTTGTTTCCTTTTGCTGGAATTATCCTCTAGGTAAAGACATTTAAGAAGTGCAAGTAATTAAAAGCAGATATCAGAATCTTATAATTGCTTCTCAATCTCTCTGTCCTGACAGTCGGAAATCTGACTGTGCAGAGTAGGAATTTGTATAAAAGCTTTCAGTTAAAGGACCTGCTAATATAATATTATATTATTATTGTACTAATATAGTATAATAATCTGTTTCAAATATTCTGAACATCAGTGCATGTAATATTAAGACATTTTATGATTAAAAGCCTTGGAGCTTCTTTAGAAATGGAGCACTTGAATTGAACACTGTCTATAAACTTTGATGTTTACTGCATCAGTACTATTGCTAGTGCTACTAGTTTACCTGGCTTTGAGCTTTTCACCTGCAAACATAAGCAACACTTTCACAGTTTCATTAGAAGCTAAGGCATCAGTCTTTAACCTTCTGCCCTCAAATCAACTCCCAATACATATAAATAAATTCACACATAGCAGCATATACACCCTTTCCCTTTTTATGTTGTGCAAGCCCTGACAAATCACTGGGGACTACATGGAACATTATTATCTTTGTCACTGTGGTTCATCTAACAACCTAAATGTCCCTCATAATGTCCTCTTGTTGAGGATATAAAGTCTTTAAGACGTGGGACCTTGGTGTTTCAGATACTTATAAAATGTCAAATAATTAGTCATCATTTGCTTATATGAAGGAAATATGTATAGTCAGTGATGTAAAAAACAATACTGAAAAAACATAAGCCAACTAGAATAGGTGCCAGATTTTAAATGTGTGCGACCCTAGGCCAGCTTGTGAATTCATACCAGCGCTCTCCACCCTTAACTTGCAAGAACCCACCTGAAACTGTGCCCACCCCTTCTAATGCGTGTCGGCTTCTAACTAGCTGCACCGGGGACAGCTGTGGCAGTGAGGCAAGTGGGCAGCATGACACCCCTAAAACTTTGCCGCCCTAGACCTGGGCCTTTGTGGCTTTGCCACAAATCTGAGCCTGACTAGAAAGCATGATCTTCTGGATATTCATACAAAATAATAAGTCTACTTAGGTCTACAGGCCACTTCTACACAGGCTGGTTCTGTATAACAGGCAGGATTGTGCATCATTCCATCCAAATCCAACTTTATTAAACCACCACTGCACCACATGCCATTTCTATCAGAATGGCTTTTTCCTTTCCTCTTTATTAATGGAACTCCACATTCCCTGTAACCACTAAGTTTTCTGGTATGAAGTGTTCCTTTCTACCCTGGCTAAAATTCCAAATTAACCTGAACTAAGCAAGAAACAAACTCACCCCTCATTTGATCTCATGAAACCTAAGGGATCCCAAGAGTTACTGGCAGATAATATACTGGGTTAAATGCAACTGTGAAAAGAATAAACATGGCTAATTAGGTGTGTTTTTGTTTCACCTATTTAGCACTATTTAATAAATATGTCCTCATACTGGAAAGTCAATATTTGTCTAGAAATGATATTAAATTCTCTTTATTTTCCCAGGGGGATCCAGGATCTTCTGCTGCGGGAATAAAGGTAAGATGTCTGTTTATTACAAAGTTTAAGTATTCTATTTAAGCATCCATTTTTTAAGAGTGGGATAACCGTGCAAACTGTCTGCTGATTCATTGTTTTCTAATATTTCCTTTTCTGATATAGGGAGAGCCTGGAGAGCCTGGACGTTTTGGGCAGAAGGTAACAATGACATCAAGAATCAAAGCAGTTTTACACCCCCCAAATACTCAATGAAATATTGGATAATATTATTATATTTGTATGATAGAATTGTTATCCTATATTCTACTAGAATAATATTGGTTGAAATGTTTTTTTTCTATTTTGTGTCTGGTTGCATTCTAAACCACTAATCAACGTTTGCTATCTGCACTCGTACTTGAATGGTACCTTGCATGGGTTAACTTCAAATGCATCTCTTTTACTAATATTTCTGAATGCAAGCTACTTTCCCAGCACAAACCTGCTGCACACAAGAGAATCTAAAAAGAAAATATCTTCAGCTTTTTGTTTAGAAACGTTCAATAGCTGGCTAAGGAGTCTGAGAGTAATGTACAGGGAAGGTTTTTAGATTCTAATCAAAAAAAGACAAAATGGAATTCTGGTTTTCATTGATCAATTAGTTTAATTGTAGATTCAGAATCAAAAAACTTTGCTTACTGGATATTACATATTGTAGATTATAAGAATATTTTTTTATCAACACTTTTGTTGCTTTAGGTTAAATAGATTTGAACCCTCGCATTATTTTTACATGACTGCAATCAGCTTCCTAAACTGACATTAATACATTCCAAAATTAAAAAATTCCAAAATCTATACAATATTAAAAGTAAAGCATAGTGTGGGCTGAGAAACTTTCATCACAAGTCACAAGTCATATGTTAAAGACTTCCTTTGCTTATAGTCAACTAAAATTGACAGGGCTATGTTCCTTATGCTCCCATAGATACTGTTGTTGGACTATACAGGTAGACTCTAGATCAGGGGTCCCCAACCTTTTATACCCGTGAGCCACATTCAAATGTAAAAATACTTGGGGAGCAACACAAGTACAAAACATGTTCCTGGGGGTGCCAAATAGGGACTGGTATTGGCTATTTGGTAGCCCCTAAATGGACTGGCAGCATACAGGAGGCGCTGTTTGGCAGTATATCTGGTTTTTATGCAACTAAAACTTGCCTCCAAGCCAAGAATTAAAAAAAAAACCACCTGCTTTGATGCCCCTGGGAGCAACATCCAAGGGGTTGGAGAACAACATGGTGCTCACAAGCCACTGGTTGGGGATCAATGCTCTAGATTATGTGGCCTCATGATTTTAAAAAAGGATCAATATATTCATCATTTAGAAACAACCTTCACCAGCCTTCTGCTTATGATAGGAGAAGGGACATCCTCCTGACATATTTATATGGATAACTTTTCCATAGCTTATGCCTTTTGAAAATGAATGAGATGATGAAATCAAAATGCATTTATTTTTGTTTCCACATTGAAATAAGGGTAACATTTTTTGTGCTATTTCTTGGACTTCTATCAGCTTACATTTGATTCAGCAAAGATCAATGAAATAATTTATTATGATATAGTCGCACAATAAAATAAATGAATCTGTGGTTGGAAGACCCAACACAAGCTGTATCAAACTTATATTGCAAAGTGGAAGAGGAGAGGAAGTTTCTTTTTAAGATAGGTTATTGTCTGCATTCTTCTTGGAGTAAAAATAAAGCCACTACTGTCATCATGCCAGCTCAACTGCAGCTGGCATCAAAGCTTCCCATGGCTTATGTAACCAATGTTCCTCTAAAGTTTTTTAATTCTATACAAATTAGAAAAATTATTTATAACCATTCAACCTCCAAACCCATTTATTCCTGCTTAATAACACTATAAAATACTGCAAGACATTTAAGGAATTTATAGTCATATTCATTAATAAGTGTATAAAGAAAGTGAATAATAAATTGCAGGGTTGTTGGTTCCCTTTCATTCTTCAGATATACGTATAACTTGGATGTCTCATTATCCTTATTTTTAAAAATTCATTATCATTAAGGAAGGAAACTCATGTACAGTTGCCTGTGACAGATCATTTGCAGTGTCCTCTGAGCAATCTAATTGATTTTTTTTAATTATTATTCATAACTTGGAGTCAAGAAGAACAACCATGTATGAGTAAGTTTAAATGAGCAGGCACTCACTCTTATCATGGTGTGGGGGTGAAGGACATCTGTCTGTCACATTCTTATACAGATTGCTGAGGTGAAAACACTCAATTAAAAAGAAAACTTAATAAAACATAAATAAAAAAGCAATTTAATTAGCCTGAATTTAGATGCACCAATATAAAGTACCACATCCTAGGAATTATTTACAAAGGTTTATATTTACACCTCCTAAAAAGTTAGCCCCTCTTTTAAAATTGTGTTTCTGAACACTGGTAGCCAGACTAAACAATAAATAGATACAGTGGAGGAAATAATTATTTGACCCCTCACTGATTTTGTAAGTTTGTCCAATGACAAAGAAATGAAAAGTCTCAGAACAGTATCATTTCAATGGTAGGTTTATTTTAACAGTGGCAGATAGCACATCAAAAGGAAAATCGAAAAAATAACTTTAAATAAAAGATAGCAACTGATTTGCAGTTCATTGAGTGAAAAAAGTTTTTGAACCCCTACCAACCATTAATAGTTCTGGCTCCCACAGAGTGGTTAGACACTTCTACTCAATTAGGCAACCTCATTAAGGACACCTGTCTTAACTAGTCACCTGTATAAAAGACACCTGTCCACAGAATCAATCAATCAAGCAGACTCCAAACTCTCCAACATGGGAAAGACCAAAGAGCTGTCCAAGGATGTCAGAGACAAAATTGTAGACCTGCACAAGGCTGGAATGGGCTACAAAATCATTAGCAAGAAGCTGGGAGAGAAGGTGACAACTGTTGGTGCGATTGTTCGAAAATGGAAGGAGCACAAAATGACCATCAATCGACCTCGCTCTGGGGCTCCACGCAAGATCTCACCTCGTGGGGTGTCAATGATTCTGAGAAAGGTGAAAAAGCATCCTAGAACTACACGGGAGGAGTTAGTTAATGACCTCAAATTAGCAGGGACCACAGTCACCAAGAAAACCATTGGAAACACATTACACCGCAATGGATTAAAATCCTGCAGGGCTCGCAAGGTCCCCCTGCTCAAGAAGGCACACGTGCAGGCCCGTCTGAAGTTTGCCAATGAACACCTGAATGATTCTGTGAGTGACTGGGAGAAGGTGCTGTGGTCTGATGAGACCAAAATAGAGCTCTTTGGCATTAACTCAACTCGCTGTGTTTGGAGGAAGAAAAATGCTGCCTATGACCCCCAAAACACCGTCCCCACCGTCAAGCATGGGGGTGTTTTTCTGCTAAGGGCACAGGACAACTTATTCGCATTAACGGGAAAATGGACGGAGCCATGTATCGTGAAATCCTGAACGACAACCTCCTTCCCTCTGCCAGGAAACTGAAAATGGGTCGTGGATGGGTGTTCCAGCACGACAATGACCCAAAACATACAGCAAAGGCAACAAAGGAGTGGCTCAAGAAGAAGCACATTAAGGTCATGGAGTGGCCTAGTCAGTCTCCGGACCTTAATCCAATAGAAAACCTATGGAGGGAGCTCAAGCTCAGAGTTGCATAGAGACAGCCTCGAAACCTTGGGGATTTAGAGATGATCTGCAAAGAGGAGTGGACCAACATTCCTCCTAAAATGTGCGCAAACTTGGTCATCAATTACAAGAAACGTTTGACCTCTGTGCTTGCAAACAAGGGTTTTTCCACTAAGTATTAAGTCTTTTTTTGTTAGAGGGTTCAAAAACTTATTTCACTCAATGAAATGCAAATCAGTTGCTATCTTTTATTTAAAGTTATTTTTTCGATTTTCCTTTTGATGTGCTATCTGCCACTGTTAAAATAAACCTACCATTGAAATGATACTGTTCTGAGACTTTTCATTTCTTTGTCATTGGACAAACTTACAAAATCAGTGAGGGGTCAAATAATTATTTCCTCCACTGTATATAAAGATGGACAAAATGAGAGCTATTAGAGAGAAATATTGTAGTTTCCCTATAAAGAAGTCATTGCTTTTCTAATAAAGAATAGTATGAACCAAGGATTAGCGTTTGCTTTTCTAATCAGTTTCAATTATTTCAATGGCCAACAAGTAGACAAAGAGCTCTGTGCAGTGCCAGGATCCTTGAGTAAATAAGCAGGTCAGGACCTCACCGATATACTCATAAAGGACCAGAAAGGTATCCTCAGAACATGATGTGAAACTCTCACATCTGATAACCAAGAATCATTTGTATAAGCTGCAGAATAGAATGTATTCATTGATTTTAGAATTATAGTGACATGTCAACAGCATATATTTTGTATTTTCCACTACCTGATACAAGTGTAAAAACCACTGTTTTGTTCTTCTATATAATCCCCACATCAAAATGTTTTTTTTTTCTGTACTGTCATGTGATTTTCCTATGTAGGGTGAACCAGGGCTTCCTGGGCTTCCTGGACTTCCTGGGATTAAGGTAAATACTGTTGTTACTATAAAGAAGAACTCTATTAACCAGCATCTGCAATTGTGCTCTTTTAGAATGTTATTTCATAAAACTGGGCTGCCCTACAGTAGCCCCCTTCCCATCCCTTAGCACATTAGTTCAACAAATATATTTTATGGCACAATTTTTTGAATTTTATTTTTTTATGTAATAGCTTACAGTTTGCAAACCTGCCTTGTGACTATAATGGCTATTTATAGTGCTATATGGGCCTGGGTACAGTAATGTTTTACATTCATAAACCAGTGGTATTATGAATCTAAGGTCAGTAAATTAAGAACCTAAGTAATACAGAAGAGGTTGGTTGCTGTTCCTTGTTCAAAGCGATGGGTCAAATGATAACAAGGAGGTATATTAATATTAAAATATTCTATGATGATGTTTGTTAGGGAAAATTAGTATGAGTAGGTCTGAGGGGTTTTTAGCTTCATTGAAAGAATTTCCCACTTCAATTAGAAGAGAGCTTTATAAAACAGTATGGTGATCTGTTTTGTATATCATTGGCTTTATTGGTTAGAGTCAATTAAAAGCAATTATGATATATTGTAATGAACAAGTATTGAAGCAGCAGCATAGGGAATATAACCAGCCAAGGTTATAGAAAGAATTCATTGAGGTCTATGTTTACAACCGTTTTCATTTAGCTTAGATTTATAAATGCCATGCTGCATGAATAGAAGACAAAGAAAAGGAAAAATTGTTTGGGCATAGTCATACATTTTCGCATTGCAAATTATTTTATTCAATTTTCTCTTGATGACTTTTATTCCACCCCCCTCCCCCCAAACTTTAGCTGCAAGAAGCATGTGCAGTTAAAAGTGTGGTACACCTTAGAAAGATTTCAATAGGATCTGCCTCTATCCAGACTCCCATGAGCCTTTGGCATAATTCCAAGGCATTTGACAATTCTAAATTTCTTTTGTAACTGCTAGTTCTGTACTGTTGACATATATTATCACTATCACAGATAAAAATCATGCATTTGTGAGCATTTGTAAAGAGCAAATTCTGTTTTAGCATCAGGATTTCTCTGGACTTCTTTTGTAGCACAGGAAAGGATCTTCTAACATTGATTGCCCCTATGAGAGATGATACATGGCTGTCGGCATGCTGGGATGCTTCCCCTGCTTAATGCTTTCCTGTCATGAAAACAGAAAACACTTTATTGTGGATTATTAATGGTCCACTCTTGCCTATAATAACTTGTCCCATGTGTTCTCTTATGTAATTAGTTGATATCTCACAGAGATTAAATGGCAGGCAATTAAGATGGCAATTTTTACCAGTCTTGACTGATTGACCAAATGAAAAATGTTACCTGTTTTCCACTATGATTGTTATAGGAATTCCTTGATGTTCCTTGCCACTATTATCATGACATTTCTTTTATCAAAACAAACAAAAAAACCAATAGTTTTTATCCGATACACCGAGAAGAATCTAATACATAACTGTTGCACTCAAATGGTACAAACATTTGTGTCATTTTGGGCAATTGTCGGCATACATTTAAATATAGATATAAAATAGAAGCCATGGTTTTCAGATATTTTTTTCTCTCCTTCCCTGTGCGAATTTCTTCTTAATGGATTCTGCCCATTGCCTGCCAGTCACCCTGCAGCTTCTGCAACTACAGTTATAGATAAGGACCCACTACTTTCTTGCAGATCAGCGGCTGAAGGGCATTAGGAATATTACTAATTACTTCAGTAATTGATTGAATTCCAAGAGGGTAGCATGCAGTACTATACATATATATAAAATTTATCTTGAAGTTCCTTCCCATGAATAAGAGCCTATCTTATTGTATTCACCGAACATTTTTCTGAATATTTTACTTATATAAGAAGCAGGCATATTGTTATCTGAACCCTTATTTGTAGACTTTAATTTAAATGGAAATGACATTCTCCTTATAAATAGCTCGCAGACACAGGAAGATACAATTGTTCATCAGAGGAGGAAACTTAGTTAGCTATGCAGTAGCACTGACAATGTTTGTAGCAGTCTCACAATCCAAGGTATTCTCAGCAAACCTTGCACAAGTGATTGCATAGCTGCTGTGAGGACAGCAGCACAGACTACACCACAGTTTTAGATTTTTAGGGAAATGTAAAATAACACTTATATGGGGTAATATCATATACATAAATAAAGTAACACATAGTAGCAATTTTACCACAAGCAAGAGAAGTAATAATACAAATGTACTAACTGGATGCCTCTGAAAATTAGTTTTAGATTTTTAAGCCATTGTTTAGTCAGTAAACTGCACAGCCCCACATGTTTCTTGAGCTCCCTCTAGTGCCCTGTATTGCACCCTAAAACAATTGCCTAGTGATGAGCGAATCTATACCGCTTCGCATTGTCAAAAAAATTGAAAAACTGTAAAAAATTTGTGAAGTGGTGAAAAATTCACAAAATGCAGGTGCTGCACTACTTTTTTGATGCTACCGTGCCTTTTTTTACGCGACCGTGCCTTTTTTTGTGGCGCAATTTTGCACCAGTCTGCTGAAAAAATGTGCTCATTGCTACAAGTGACCCAAAGTGCTGTAATCATTTCATTAGTCTGTGTGAGGAAGTGTTGAGGAAGTGTTGCCCTTTAATTCCCTGCGTACTGCATGCTGATTAGACTTTCAGACTGGAAACAATTTTAAGGCTTCGTATATTTAACTGAAATCTGAGATGTAATCTCTTGAACTGAAAATTGTTTTAAATATAAAATGAATTATTCATGCAATCTCTTTTTTGCCTTGATTGTAATTAGTGGTTTATTTCATCAGAGGTTCACATTTCAAAAGTATATTCTGTACTATGCAGGATCTGTTTTCACAGCTTTGTATTTACAGACTACTAGTTTCATTTTGTCTGTAAACCGGTATGATGTTTGAATAACTAACTGAATACCAACATATGTAATGCTTCCAGCAAAATATTGTAGTGCTTTCATGTCAAATACTTATATAGGTCTCAAAAGAAGAGAGATATACACTCCATAGGACTTATAAACATTAGTTACCGCCATCAATAATAAAAGGCACTAAGTTTGCCCAGAAGAAGTGACCCATAGCAACCAAAAAGATGTTTGCTTTTAAATAGGTGACCCGTAACTTCTACCTGCTGACTGGTTGCTATGATTTACTGATCCTGGGCATAACCCTTACTTCTGGGCATAACCCCAAGGGCTTTATTGCAAGTGCCAATGTTTTGGCTAGACCACCACCCATCCCCAGTATGGTCCATCCCAAACCTTTTAGTAATTAAGCACTTGTAAAATGCAGATCTTTTCTTCTTTTGTTGAAGCTTCCTTACATGTGGATTGCCCCAGACACAGTTGTGACACAGTTATGTGTCGGTGCCTGCATTTAGTTGTATATTACATTGGTGTAGATAGTGTTTGTATAAGCGCTGTAATTATGGGAGGTGCAGGGGCGATTTTCGTGTTGACATATATGTGTTAATTAAAATAACTACCTACTGTACTTGAAGCTGGCGTGTTGACTTGTGTCATTGCACAGCCTGAGCAACTGGTTGCCTAGAGAGCATTAAATTACTATCCTTTTACTGGAAGTTTTATTTGCTATCCACCCCATTTCTTGTCTTACTATTGGTCTCTCCCAAATGGAAACTACGGCTTAGCTGCCATTGGAATATCTAAGGTAATGTGACAGTAACCTAGATAAGAAATTAGAGGTAAATAAAACACAAGGTTGCTATCTCATAGCCAGTCAGTCAGCAGTTATTATTTACTAAACACCTTATTGCTTGCTATGGGTTAATATACCTGGTGCAAACATTTATTACTTTACCCCTGTCCTGTAATTGCCAGACAAGCAGAAACAACGATGGCAGGGGGTTAAAGCAATGAGAGGAATTCAGTAAGATTCTGCCAACTAAACCATATGATCCCAGGCAAACAATCCATTTCCAGTATCAGCCTTGTGGGTGCGAAAGACATGTGCTTTCATAAATGACTACTTAAGTAATCTAAGTGCTTCAGAATGGAGAGAGGTGTAAGAAAAGCTCAATTGTAGTTAAACTTGGAACAAAGAATCAATTTTAGAGCTTTCATTGCAAGCCACAATGAAGCTGTAACAAAAAAAAACACAATGCAATAAAAATGTGAATTTACAGTAGCATTAGATTAAAATCAGGCACTCTCTACTCACTCTACAGCAGGACTTTTAGAATAAATAAGGTGCATCTGGGTATTGCTTTTGTAGCCATTTACATTTTCATTGTTTTCATCTTCTGCATATTCTCCATATTGTATTTTTATAGAAACACTAAACCCCCTGCATATAACAGCGTGCAGATTGAGTCACTACTGTACAAGGACACCTGTGTGGAGTTTAAACTAAGGCCATAGAAGATAGAAAATAATGCAATATGCATTGAATCAAAATGTTATCATGAAAAAAATGTGCTTGCGCTTTGCATGTGTTGATCATTATCATTTTGTTTTCCCTTAACTAGACAGGAAAGAAGGTATGTTGACATAAGAATGGAAGATGCTCTATGGCTTTATTTAATATAGCAAATATTTTAACTCCCTATAAAGGGCAGCTATACCTTTGTGTTTTATTCTCCATATCTATTTGCTATATCATAGATTTTCAGCCCACATGTTTAAGTTTATCCAGCAGGTGGCATCAACCCTTAAGGCAATTGTGCTCTCTACACAGCAATGTACCCCCCCCCTGACCCTCTCTGGGGGCAAGGGTCCACATCTCAGGAACCACTTCAGGTTGATCAGGGGCCAGAAACGCCCCTGATGGAATCCCTCTACAGGAGCTTATCAAAGGAAATGTCTGAGCTAGGGAATTCCTCTATGGCCTGTGAAGATCTGATGGCAAGGTAATCAGTGCTAGCCAGACCACAAGGCAGACTGCCCTTAGATTAGGACCAGGAGGAGCGAGAGCATGGTTGCCAGGATCATTTTAAAGGTGGTCAGGAAGCTCTTAGAGTAGCAAGGGCAGTCATTGGCCCCAACAAGCAGGTAAGGATTTAGGGTTAGTACCACAGGTGATTGTGTACCAGTTAGAGACTGGAGCATTCAGGTGTAGGTTAGTAGGGAACCTGGCTGTAGTGAGCCAGGAGAAGCTTAAGAATATAAGAGAAGAATATAAGAAGAGGTGACCCCTCAATGGCTAAAGGCACTCTGCTAGTGTACATCCATATGTCAGTGGCACTGGAGGCTTTGTGAGAGGAATGCTATGAGAGAAGTGAGGGTGTGAGCAACTCCTCATAGTAGTGATTGTTTTATTAATGTTTAACATAAAAAGACACTGAATTTAATCATCTGTGCTTGGCGTTGTTCTTTGCCACCCCCTGTCTGAGCTGCTTCTATGAAAGTCTGCTTTGGTTCATTGCATAAATGGGTAAAATGTTTGCTTTACACAGAAAAGGCCTTCCCTTTTCCCTTCCCCTTGATAGAGAGCTGTCTGAGCTGGGTAGCCCCGTTACATGCACATAGCCTTCCCAGAAGAGTGCAACATATCTTTGCCAGCATAAATGTTCCGTTGTTCTAAGTGCAGTACTGCAGGAACATTCTAGGGTAAAGTTGTCCTTTTTTGTGGCATGAGCAAGGATGTCTGATTATGCCAGGAATTGTTGTTCATTAACGGTTGAAGGGCTTAGGGCTCTTATTTTAATGAAGAGCAGGTTTACAGGTGGTATGTTTCAGGAAATTAAAGATTGGGTTCCATTTATAGTTGATATATAAATATTACAGCTTTGCCTCAGTTGCTGTTCATGCTTCATTCCTTTCCTTCAAAAGAACAAAAACTGGCCTATAGATAATACCTACTGTTATCTTGCAAAGAGCATTTCTTAGATAAGGGGGTTCCTATTATCTGTAAGTTAGGAAAGTATTGGTTGAGTAACCTTCCTTTAATTAGGGATTCCCCTCTTACAGATTAGACAATTCTGCCTTTTTATTGCACAATTAGATAGAGGCTTGTGTATTGCATTGTGTAGAAATAATTGGCTCACAATTAACCTTGCCACTCAGGAACTCATCTATTCATCAGTGGTACGGTATGAAGCAATTCACATATTTGCTGAGATATTATTCAGCTGTTATTTCCTCTCCAGACTAGTTTTATCAAAGGGAGCTACACATTAAGGGTACATTTTTTGATATTCAACAGGCTTTTATATTCTTTGCTATTAAAAACACATTATTTTATCTTTTGCCTTTACAGGCACAAGGTCGTGTTTCAAAAGAATGCTCTAGGAAAGAGTTTCTAATAAAACATGAATGATTTTCATTGGAAACATGAGGGATCATGAGACAGCTTTTGGCCAAACTGTCTATTACTTAAGGATTCCCCTCGGAAAACAAAAACCGGCAGCTTTATTTTTTCTTAAGCAGTTCTTTCAGTTTATTTAATGGTGCAGTCATCCAGTGAGATGAAGTGGAGCAAGCTTTGTAGAACTGGCTATACATTAAGGGGGGCTATATCTTTTGAATAAGACATTCTTATCTGTATTCACTTACCATTTGTTCTCCTTTTCCTGATTTTTGGACATCACAAATAGCTTCTTGATAAAGGTAAAGCAGGGATACATGTTAGGTTAATGTCCCATGGAGAGATTTAGTCGCCCACAATAGAATATTGGTGGAAAGGCCTACACATCGCTTTGGTTTTCCGCAGTCGCGGAAAGCCGCAGAAGTTGCCTGGAGGAGGAAACTTCACACGACTTTGGTGGCCTTTCTACCAGCGATTAGTATTGTTGCTAGTGGAAATGCATTTTTGACTAAATCTCAGCCTTAAAAGCAGACATTTTTGGTTTTCTCCTAACTGGTGATCTCTTTGCCATTTTTAATTTCACATTAGCAGGACCAAATTTACAAAATATGCAACCCAAGGCTAGAGCCCCCCATTAGCTGGCTTACACCCAACCTTACCCCCACCTGATGCACATAGTCACTGCTCCTTGGGTCCTGATCCTTGAGCACTAGGGAACTGGTGATATCATGTGCACTGTCAGATATCATGTGCACCAATTTTCCAGTGTAGCAGAGCAAAAGTGAATGGTGCTGGGTGGTGTGCCACCTTTAAAATCCACCACTATAGACCCAGACCTTTGGGGCCTTCCCACGAATCAGGGTCTGCACATTGGTACCTGATAGCAACACATATGGGGGTGTACAAACCAATAATAACCAATACTAACCCACAGCAGTTAGTCAGCTCTTAGCTCTGACTGGTCAACTGCAGTACGAATATTGAACGGAAAATCTGATTTATGAGATGCCTAAATATTACATTATTTTAGCAAATGAATATGAGTATACTGTAATGTAAAAGTATACTGTTGAAAAGCTTGTCATTACTGCATGGACTGCTATTTAATCTTCATTATTACATTCCACTACACTTACTGAAAAGGAACTTAAACTAAAATTAATAAATACATGAAATATTAAATGCCTAAATATATGAATTAATCATTAATGACAACTAAAACTCTTCATGGTGCTGAATAAATTATTATTGGAGTCCTAAAAAAAAACATTTTTAGTATTGTACAGAATGCCACATGGACCCTAAATGCTAGAATTGTAAGGGCCCCTAATCAAATGGTGGTCCTGATGACACTTATACAAAAACAGTTTTATATAACAAAACAGCAAAAAAATCCAGTAGCACACTGAAGATGCAAATCGTGAAAAAATTGTATTTTATTTGCCCAAGTACATATAAACAAGCAAAGAGCAACGTTTCGGGACCCTCCGGACCCTTTCTCAAGTCCGGAGGGTCCCGAAACGTTGCTCTTTGCTTGTTTATATGTACTTGGGCAAATAAAATACAATTTTTTCACGATTTGCATCTTCAGTGTGCTACTGGATTTTTTTGCTGTTGGATATTGACCCCCATGCAAGGTGAGGTTCTTCCAGTATTTGCACCTGATACCTGTTTGGGTAAGTTAACAGAGGGTTGAGCTCCCCAATACTGCTATTGCTATTATATAACAAAACAGGCAAAAGTTTGCACTAGGGCTAGGCCATCAACCCAATGAAGCCTAGTGATCACTTTCTTAAAAAGCCAACAAAGCTTCGATCAATATGCCAATTCCTTTGGTGTAAATAACCAACGCCATTCAAGTTATAATAAATTGGCCACATAGCATTTTTGCCTGCTGGCTATGGGTTAACAAATGTTTTATTAAATACCCACAAAGATACAAAGATGAAAAACAGCTTTTTTTTACATTTTTCAATTAACATTCCATCACTTTGTTTAGTTATTATAATTCTTTGTTATATTATATAGCGGTGACACACTTATGCAGAACTTTACAAAGGTAAATACCTAATCAAATACCTTGAAATCTCTTTCTCTCTTAATAATGAATTCTCCCACAAGGGTGGTTTGAACTGCCTGTATATTTTTTGAGTGTGGAAGCATTCTGGAAAAACATTCAAACTCCATACAGATAATGCCCAAGTCGGAGTCTATTTTTGTATCCCAGTGCTGCATGGCAGTAGCGCCATAAATTAGATGCCTATTAATAAAGTGCAGTGTAACTCTCTAAGCGTCTAATACTATGGTTCACACTAACATAAGGCATTAAATATATAAAGCCCTGCATGCAAACATTAAAGGCATGAAACATAGACAAATGCCATACCATTTTAACATTATACCCTAAGCTCAGATAGAACAAAGAACATTCTTAGGTCACCTTGTTTTGATGTCTCTGACATGTGTAAATCAATCAAGCCTGTTGGTAAAAGCTCTGGCATAAGGACATTGCCGCTTCAGGGAAAAGTGCATGGAAATTGATCTCTCTTGGAATGGGGAATATTTTGAAAGGAAACAGCTTCTGTATGTATTATTCCCTCTACCTTCCTTCCCTCCCTTCTTCCTTCCTTAGAGTGGTACATTATTTCAGATGTCTCTCCCCCTCAGTCTTTTCTTTAAGTGGTGCAGTACTAAGGGCATATATGGGGCACTAATATTTGATTGGAGGGGATTAATGGCTGGTATTATTGTCTAAAATATAATGTAGTGTGGGTTCTATAGAAGGAAGCCTAAACTGAGGCAAGCAAAATGACTGCTTTCATCACTATGTTTCTCTCTGTCTCTATAAATATATATATATATATAGAAACAAGTTGCTGGAAAGCTGCACACCATAAAATACAGATGATACCTGGGTGCCCGTGCAGATAAACGTGGATAAACAAGGTTAGAATGACAGCACTCGCAGGCAGTTTTTCATGAAGAATCACAAACGGTCTACATAAGAAGATTTGAGGCTTTATTCAGTCCGACGTTTCAGTTCCTGTCTGGAACTTTCATCAGGGACAGTGACACTGGACACTGGACTGAATAAAGCCTCAAATCTTCTTATGTAAACCTTTTGTGATTCTTATATATATATATATATATATACATGTAATGCACCTATGCATATTCTGTAAATAGGCAGTAATTTTATACTTTTACCTCTATGTAATATAAAATAGATGGAAGACTTTGCACTCTTTTTGTACAAAACATGTCCCAGCTGAATATGGCACCAAATATGCATTAGGTTTAAATAAGGAATAGCATGCCCAGGAGTAAGGAAAGAATAATATTGAATCCACAAGAAGGATTAGTCTGAGCACCCAAAATAACAAAGTTTAGCAAAAGGAAACACATTAAAGTGTTAAACAATATACAGTACATACCCCCATCTACATCAGACTTAAATTCACGTCAATGTGGCATGACTGTAAAGCAGTTTTTATTAGACTTACATTTTGCACTAATATATTCCAGGCTCAGGAAGCAGAACAGACCTGTATAAAATTGTCATTCGTACTACGAGCCCTTTTAAAAGGCAGCCATGGGATTGAGACATACGCAGCCAGAAAGCAGCTAGAAATTATCCATTTCTGTCCAACTGCCGTGTAAATCCTCAAATAAATTAGTGGTGGTTACAATTTTGTTCACAGCTGGTGCTCCGAAGGCTTGAAAATCTCAGTCTTTAAAATAAATTGGTTGTACAGTGCACTGAGAGTTGTTTAAATATGGGAAGCGAGGTGCCTTTCCAAGTTTAAATGTCATTCCACAAGAGCATAAATATTGGGCTAAACTCTAAATTGTTACAAAAGCATTAGCCCCATAACTTCACTGAATGTATTATACACTAGATGGAGCATATATATACAGTATATATATTATGACAACAAAAGAAAAACTACTAAAGGTTGATCTGGGTCCCTGCAGTAATGGAAAGCTGTCCCTGTAGAACTGCTATGGTTAGTGATATTTACTATAATGGCACAGTTTTGTGGTTCAAAGACATTTTATGGACTGTAAAACATATCATTTTCGTAAATATTGATATACAACAGCAGCTCTATAAGCTTTAAATAAAATCATATTGCAATAAATAAAAAGTGCAAAAAAAGATGGAGGCAAACAATCGGCCCTGGGGCCAAACAATCGGATTATGTAGGCGGCAATGGGGCAGTCGGTCGGGGACCGCATCAACGAGACGATGCGGTCCCCGATCCGACTGGATTTTCTAACCTGCCGACCGATAGCTGGCCAATTTCAGGCCAGATATCGGTCGGCCAGCCCGCTCTTTTTTGCCCCTACACGGGCAGATAAGCTGCCGAGTCGGTCCAAGGGACCGATATCGGCAGCTTCTATCGGCCCGTGTATGGGGACCTTTAGGCTATTTTTACCACCTATATTAGGCTGTATTTGCGTGTCATTTGTATGTTTAATGTATACTCCCTTCTATTGTATAGTACTACAGAATATGTTGTTGTATAAAATAATTATAGAAAATATAATATTTTGCCTAATCACACACAATGTTCGATCTTTCTTCTTGGTTGTGAGCGCAAAAAATGTCTTTTGTGCCACAGCTTTCAGCTCTTGCAGGCTATAGGGTGATGTAGTTTAAGAAAATTGGTAGGGCCACAGATTGAGAGTTCTATCATTATCACTAGAAAGCAACATGACAAAGCTGTTCAGAGACAACCAAACTATCTGGCCAGTTATATGTGTGTGAGCCTTGAATTCTGCTGAAGTCTGTTGATTCCCACCAGTGCAGTTCATCCACAACAGGGAACCTGGTTGGGCAGTGGTATCTATTAGCATTAAGCAGACCCAAGCAATCTGATAACTTTGAATTCTGGTTGTCCCTGGTTCATAGGAGGTGTGGGGCCAAACACATGAGCTTGGAGGGGTTACCCTTGTGTTGGGCCCCTCACCTCCTATGAACCAGGAACTCCTAGGATCAAGCTGCTGGTTACATTTTAAGTTCAAAACACCAGATGGGCCTCAGTGCTGCCATACTTTATCTAAGTTGTTAAAACAGTAGCAATGCATACGTGCATGACCCTGCATGACAGACATATAATAGCCCCCCAGACCACTAACAGGAAAGGCTCTACTTGTGCAATCCCCTTTGTGCAGTACAGTAGTGCTTCCCACAAGCTCATGACTAAGCTCTGATTCGATAAAAAGAATGTGCTGGTTTCTACATGAAACTGAATAAAAGAGTATCAGGTAGACTTTTGGACACTGAGCCAGCAGTCCAGCTCAAGAGCTCTAAGACAGTGTTTCTCATTTAGTGCTCACATGGTTTTTAGCTTAACTGAGAATTGCTGGTACAACTTGAGACATTGCTCCGTTTCCTGAAAATACCAGCTCTAATGCCCCATATGAAGTATCAATCACATCCGCATGACATATTAAAGGCTTGTTCATTTTTTCCCCCCTGCTTCTGTAGCCTACAAACCAATTTCCTGCAGCTGGAGATGGTGGATAGTTTAATTGTGACTAGTTAAGATCCTTGTTAGATAACTTGGTTTTTATTAGAGGAATTGCATTTGGTATTTGCAAAAGTCAGAAAGGGTCTTTGTAAGGGAATGGACAATAATGCTTTTGTCTGGTATATGAAGCAGGATAAGAGAGTGTAAAACTGAAGTGCATGTTTGCAAAGATTTTCCTCTCGCACCTTAATGGGAACACTTTGAGCCTACGCAGCATTGAAAACAGATGTCAGACATTGCTAAATAGACTTTCATGCAGTATCAATGGGTGCTCAAGCTTAGCGTTTGGGAGCTGTAGTTTTGCAGTAGGTTGAATGTGAATAAAAGCCTATGCCTTATGTAGCTCATTTAAACATGATATTGTCCTGTTCCAGTTTGCGTACTAGGAAGGGCTATAACAATAGGGACAGATCATGTGCCTGCTGTAAGTCTAGGGCCCAGTGGAAAGGGGGCAGTGGAAAAATTCACATTAAAATACGTGTGCTACAGAGCTGTAAACTTCACATTTACCTGATGGTATGCATTACCAAAGCAGCTGTACATGTTTGCCTGATTATTTATTTAAATAAAAAGCCATATATACTGCCCTAAATACAGTTTTGTTGTAGTAGGAAGGTACTTTGCAGCGGCATACACTAAGGGCTCCCTCATGTAAGAAACCTAAAGACAATTGCCATTGGCTCAATTTACAGCCCAAAAACAAATTGGTTTAACTCAGAGCTTAATGGCCTGTGCATCAGGCTTGCTCGACTGATATGTAGGGTTAGAATGTGGTCCTGTTGGCCTATTGATTCATAGGACCACAGTATGATCCAGTTATTGGCCTGGAGGCCAAATGCTCAGATCAGCCTAATTAGGATCATGTGAGTAGGGAAATAGGGCAAAAATCTCATGACCTTAAGGATGGAGAGCAATTAATATATATGATAGAAAAAACAGCACGCAGTACATTGCAAATAAATCTTACTTGCTTATGTATTGCATGATTATATAGAATAGACCTTGAATGTGCATCTAGTGAAATGCATGCTAAATGCATTTAAACACATTGCATTCATGTCTCTTTGCTTAATGCATGTTTTTGTGAGTCAACAAACATTTGTCTTTTATATTGTATTCTGCATATTTGTATTTTATTATGTTGTTTTTTTAAAGTGTAAAATACATTAAAGTACAGTATGTTGTATTTTAAAGAATGTGATTGACTGCAACTGCATTAATTGCAAAACTGAACCACTGTGAGTAAGTACACTGAAACATAGTCAATTTGTATTTGCTCTTAGGTGCATCCCAACCTTAAATGCCTAAAAAACATCCATGAGTCCTAATGTTTCAAGCATATGATAGGGTAATCAGACCTATGGAAAGGCAAGCTTAATTCTGGGCAGCTTTGACTGGAAAATGTCTGAGCAACTTAATATCAGTCTAGTATATAAGGATTAAGAACCTTGTTAAAAAATTAATTATATATTCTTTCCCTTAAGCAATGACCACCTTATACTGGCAGCTCCACTGTGCATGTAAATGTGTTTGATGAATATTTGATTTATACTACTATCTGCTTGCTAATTGCTGGATGCCTTGGGAACCAAGTCATATGAATGATATCCATGGATCTTGGAATCTGTATGTCCCCAACAGCAGGTTGCCCTAGGTTCACTTGGCCGAGTTGTAAGTGAGCAGTGGATACTAATCTGTTAAACAGTGCACTGAATCAGCAGGAAAAGTATGTTTTTGTTCGTATTACAAATGGACGCAGTAAAGCTATGACCTTTTTCTCTTCATTATATCTTTGTTGCATCTGCCCTGCCCTCTGCAAACCCAAATAAACAGCTGCTATAACTCCCTCATTGACTCACTATGTCTGAGCATGTTATGCCTGAATTCTGAAATAGCATGCCTTTACGTCTATGTGATTGCACATACAGTATAATACTGAGTCCTTCTTATTGAGACACTTTTCCCAAAGTTTGTGTCAATCCAGCCAGTGCTGAGTGCTCTGTGCTCTGCTGAGTTTTCCAGCCTGTGGCCTTTTGATGTTAAAAAGCTAGGGTCCTCTAAGTTCTGTACATTTGCCAGTGATAGCTGGTTGTATATCCCAGGATGCTCATCTCTGCTCTAGCTTATCAGCATAGACTGACCAGTTTCATGTAATCAATGAGCAAACATATATGTATGCAAACATGCGTTCTAGTTTCCTTTCCAGACCTGGATGAATGCATCATGAAGCAATAATGAATCAAGGTGTCCTTGTATTAAGTCAACTGAGATTCAACTGTGTGTCATCAATGAGTTAATGATCATGTTCTAGTTTTGCTAAGCCATCTACTGATTATTACTGTTATCTCACTGAGAGCTAGGAGTTACAGTCATCACACATATGTAATAATCTAAACATCAGTTGGCCTCTTTTCACCCAAAATATCCAATTATTGATCAATGGTGTTGTCAGTGTTGTGCTATTTATTGAGGGTCATATTCTACTGTGACCTTGTTTGGGTTGGTCACCCACAACAGGAAATGTCATAGGCTAATAACCTGCTCCTTTTTTTGCATGTGATTATTAGATGAACAGATAAGGATATATTGATATATGCATCAATCCGATAATGCAATTTCACGTATGTGGCCAAATTAATTAGGATCAATTCAACTGGAATGCTAGAGGATCAGATGGATAGACTACAAATACAAATCGCTCATGTTGTGGCCAGCTAAGTCTGGGTAGTCTATATTATCCTATATACCTTTAACCCTAACAAGTTTGTTTTAATGGGAAGATGGGCTTTTTCTAATTAAAATGTGGGGTAGTTGGCCTGGAAGGTAATTAATGCTGCAAAAGAGTAAATAAAAGGAGATAATGCTGTTAGAACTTCTAATTTACACATCACCCTGCTAAATTTCTCAAAAATTTGATTTCCTCTTCAAAGGGTGAGCCAGGATTTCTAGGGCCTCAAGGAGAACCTGGATTACCAGGCTTACCAGGAACTAAGGTGAGAAAAACATATTATTATCTATACAATCACCATGTTACAGCTGTCTTTAGTCCAGCATATGGCATGTATGCATCCTAAAATACATGAGCAACAAGAATGTTCTATATACATAAAATACTTTTATCTATTACTTAACTTTCATTTGATGAACCTTTGGGCTGATACTGTAAGTTCAATGTATAAAAAATAGAATTTCATGTCATATTCCTTTTTGGGCATTAGATCCTCTTTAAAATCAGATTATGCACTAAAGTTCTATTGCTTTCTGTCCCTAGTTTGCATTTATCTGCCTCCCATGAAGGGCTAGCTATGTGCAGAGCATTACATCCAGCCTTTAGATACTGAGGGGCATGGCCATAGGTCATCACTGCTTCTGATCATGAGATGGGACTTGTTCTCTTCATACAAACAAAGTGTAAAATAATATGTGAATTAATCAGAGCCCTATGACTGGGATTGTTATTATTTTAGATCTGATTTAGTAGCAGCTGTCAAAAGAGAAATGTTTTCTTTACAGCCTTTACCCTCTGGTCTTGTGTTTATTTTGCTAGCTTTCATTTTCACTTCATTTTTGTTCTACTGCCTTCCATGGATTTCCCAAGGAGATTACAGCAAACATAACACAATACTAACACTATTTTAAAAATGATTGGTATGTCATCTGCAGAATCCAATATTCTTGAGGTGACACTTTTTTTTCACATTTCCGGCATAAACTCACTAAGGAATGAAGGAAGCCACATTGCTATTTGTATTTCTATATGCATGCAACTCAACTTCCTAAGCACTTTGGCTCGGGATGATGTTGCATAGCAATCAAAATCTCACATAAGAAGAAATTTACATTTTGAATACATGATCCAGAATGCTTTGGACCCAAGGCTTTTCAGATATGCTATTTTAGTGCAGCAATGACCACCAATTCATTGGGAGTTTTAAAACTGCCTCCTGCTTGGTCAGATCTGCCTCTCACTTAATTTGTATGTGTATTGGAAGGCAATGGGAAAACTGAGAGCAGGTTGCTGGAATGTGCTGGAGTTGGGAGCCTGTTTTCTGCTGTTCTGGGTACCAGGAATCTACATAAGTGATACTGTACCTGTAGTTATTACTACTACTTCTCCTATAGCAAATAACCCTTAATGAAAATACAACACAATGATACAAAGTCAAATTACATATAACATTTTTTTTATGTTTAGGGGGAACGAGGAGAAATTGGTCCACCTGGAAGGGGAGAAAGAGGCAGTACTGGACTAACTGGACCAAAGGTAAGCCCTTTTTATTAGCTCTATAAGTAGTCTGTTTAATGTATAATTTACAGGGGGGGAGATTAGCCACCACTGTGAGGTGATGTATAGAATTTGCCTCTATCTCTTTTTTCATATACCTTCTTATTTTCCATGAAAGTTTGCTTGATGGTAAGAAAGCATTTTAGCCACTGGTGCAGTCATATTTGTAATATACTTATATACCCCATATCCTATCCATGGAAGCATTTTCAAGTCAAACAACTTGCCTTGGCTCTATGTTCTAAACGTTAATTAATATTCCAAATGTATTCTACATCACATTGTGGGGATCCTGCCTATCCCATACAGCCAATAAATTTCTATTCTTGGAAGAATTTCAATGAATAAACTGGCTGTGGCTGTTAGGATTTATTGCATCTTAACCCTAACGTCTGTGCTCCTAGTATTCAGACATCGAATATATAATACGATCTTCATTGGCTGCTGTTGTGGCAACAAATGTAGTTTTGCCAAGGCCAACTCTTGTAAATCCTGATTTAGTGTAGAGTTCACTTGGATCCTGAGGTGGAGTCAATGGTGTACAGTAAATCATAATGCTATAATTATAATAACCACTGCACTGCTATAATATTTCCATTCATTCAGAGCTACTCAAACATTTTGGCATGACTTATATATACTGTTATCTGATTTTAAGAAAACCTGACATCCCCTGTATAGTGTGTAAGTTAGCTATGAATTACATAACTACATTTATGCCAGAACTGAAACTATTTTAAACATAACGTTGGGTTCTGTGTCACATAGTACTTAAGTTGGGATGAAAAAGACCAAAGTCCATCATGAACACCAGTGCACATATATACACATACTTCCTGTATACAGACCTATCTATAGACCAACATATATATATCTATATATACTAATATCTATACTAGTTATAGATTTTATTATCACAATAGCCTTGGATATTATTCTCATTCAAGAAATCATCCAAGCCCCTCTTAATGGCATTAGCAGAATCTGCCATTACAACATCACTCGGACAGCAATTCGACAACCTCACTGCCCTCACCGTGAAGAACAACCTACGCTGCTTCAAATTAAAATTTCATTTCTCTAATCTAAAGGGGTGGCCTCTGGTGCGCTGATCGTTTTTATGGGGGAAAAAATATCCCCTATATGTCTATAATCCCCTGTACTTGTAAAGGGTAATCATGTCCGCTTGCAAGGGTCTCTTTTCCAGGGAAAACAACCCCAACCTCGACAGTCGAACCTCATAGTTTAACTTTAAGTCCTACATCCCTTTAACCAGTTGCACACCTCTGCACTCTCTCCAGCTCACTAATATTGTTCTTAAGGACAGGAACACAAAACTGTTTGGCATACTCAAGGTGAGGCCTTACCAGAGAGCTATACAAAGGTGAAATTATATTTTCACCCCTTTAGCTAATGCCCCTTTTTATACAAGACAGCACTTTATTTCCTTTTGTAGCCACAGAATGACACTGCCTGGAATTAGACAACTTGTTATCTACCAAAATCCCTAGATCCTTCTCAATTAAGGATCCCCCAACACACTACCATTTAGTGTATAACTCACGTTTATATTATTTCTACCAAATTGCATAACATTAAGCATTTTCCATTTTGCTGCCCAGTTTTCCAGTTTAGCAAAATCACTTTGCAAAACAGCAGCATCCTGCATGGAACTTATAGTTTTGCACAATTTAGTATAACCAGCAAAAATAGAAACAGTATTGTCTATGCCCACCTCCAGGTCATTAATAAACAAGTTAAAAAGCTGACCCAATTAAATTATTAAATAATAACAGGACTGTGCAGTCCAGTTACACATTTACGGCCATAGTAGATATAAGATAAAAGTGACCTAATCACACACAATCTGTTAACAACATGATTGTTTAATTCCAGCAAGCACAGATTTACCACCCCTTCATGTGAAAATTCTGCACCTCTGTACAAACAAGGACATCTTATATATTTTATATTCCTATTTATAATTGTAATGCTTTGTGTGTTCTGTTATACCCTGTTAACTAGCATGCCTTGTTTTCCCTGGTACCATTAAAATAGTAACTGCATGTAAATAAGGAGTGCTTTGGGTAAATGCCGCCAAGTGAGAGACCATAAAAACAAACAGGGCATGAAAAAATGGAGTTGAACTGCAAAATAAGGGCTGGCATTAAAAGATTGTCAGAGGGCCAGCCAAATCCCAATAAGAACAAACTGCTGCAGGAATGAGAAAATATAAAGCCTACCAGTAGGTGGCAGAAGGGCACAAAGAAAGCTATTGGGGATAATCAGCAATGTGGAAGAGCCACGGGAAAGGCGCTTGTTAATACAACACGAAGAGCTTATTTACAAAAAATGAGACAAAGGTAAAAAGTGTTAAACACAGTGCAAAGCACCATGATTGTTTGCATTTTGAACCTTGCTCAAGGTGGTACAACTGATGAGTGCAGTGGCTTTTTAGACTGCTTACCAACCAAAAAATATATAAAAATTACAGCAGTACATCTTAACATTTACACCAAATGCAGCATACTTATACATTTTCTAATACTTTTATGCATAGGTGTAGCCCAATTTTTCTTAGCTTGAAAAAAAGGTAAAAGAAATTGTCATGCACTGCCACTTTTTACACAATGTGACACTTTTCATGTGAGAAATTCATCAGAACTTGTCCCAATGGCTTAAATGGGGTTATGCCAGGCCATGGTAGTCATGGTGGAGAGATACCAACCCATATCTAGTGCATCTTGGCTCTATCTGCCCTGTCCCTGACTTCTATACATTTTATTCGAGTGGGAAAGCGTTTGGGTGTGAATGACAGTAGGTGACCAGCCTGTTACTGCAGGTAAGCTGACATGGCTGCATTGTATAATTTTGGACTCCAGTGGAGCTTAAGAAATGTGGCATTTATTTTACTCCACTTTTTACTCATTGTTAAAATAAACCCCCTAGTAAAATACTCAACATATTACAAGTAATTTGTTAAGGAGCAAGCAAACATGTAGGGCCTGCTAAAAACCTTGTCAAGACACACCATAATATGGCTCCACCTCCAGACTAGATTAGTGGGATCCTTCCAGACTCGAAGAAAAATACAGAACCCTGATTTTCTGCACCTGGTTTTAATGTTTTCCCAGAATTGACGCATGGTCCCATACAGGAAATAGGCATTCTTTCTTTCCTGTATTTTATGTTTTAATGGAAAATTGAGGTTCTAATGTAAGCAGATACAGGAGCCATGAGTCTCACACAAACCTGCACAGGTTCCTCTGACAAAGGGTCCTAACCCAGAAATGTTAGGCTTATGTTTGGAATGTTGCTAGGGCTTCCAAGCTCAGTCCCACAGAAAGCAAACCCTTCCAGTGCTGCTTTATTCTTGCCAAAAAAACACGCTCCTGGTAACTTTAAGAGGCAAATTTCCATTTATTAAATCAGAAATTCAGTTCTTCTTGTGCAGAGAGCACAATTGCTCCTAGACCCCCTCCGGTGCAGGAAAGGTAAATGCTGCTGGGCAAGGGGGCAGCTTCATAGGAGCCGCCTCAGGATGGCTCAGAGCATAGACTCACCCCTGGCTAATGCATGGTAAGGAGGCGACGGCAACTTCAAGGTTCACACAGTACCATGTGTCAGCAGCAGTAAGTTTGGAAGGCAGGACAGACTTATCAGTGCTGAGCACAACTGTATGGAAGTGAAGAGAGAGCATTTGGGCACAATTTACCTTTAGAGAAAGCGGTTTTAGATGCAACTCTCTGCAGGGAAAAGTGCAAATTGATCCATGTATCTGCGGATGTAAATGAGCCCTATATATGATATATGTTCTAAGCTGATTTGGCTTTAGTACTGTGAATGTATTATGTTCTCCCATTATTACTTTGTGACCTTATTTTAGATGCTCATTAGCAATGGAATCCTTCTGCTCATCTCAGGACTAACATACATTTAGTGCTAAGAGAAACCTTTGTGCACCAGTGACATTTACATTTATAGCAAGTGGATGGTGGCCATGGAAATGACATTCAAATACAAATTAGTAATTATCTTTCCTGGGCCCTGGCAGTATATTTCTTAGTAGCCCCACACATACTGACAGGTGAAAATACATTTGCAATGCAATGAAAAATAACGTTTTCTAAACACCAAGGGTCTGGTACAGATAATCTGAGGCCTTGTTATGCTTGGGAGCACATTGCCGTTATCATAAAATTTCATAGGTCTTCAGAAACAAAAATATTAATGGCGATTATGCTTTATATGGTGAACGCAGCTTCTTTCGGGCATGTTTCTCTTTGTATGGAAGCCATGGCTATCTCTACCTCTGCTTCCTCTCTAACTCTCTTTGCTCTCTTCTTTTCCAAACTTTGCATGCAACAGGGGGAGCCTGGTGAATCCGGATCTAGAGGCCCAAAGGGGTCAAAGGTCAGTAGCCCTTAGCTTCTTGCTCCATTTTCCTACTTTTTCTTATAATGTGGTTTACAGTTAAAAAAGTATAAATATATCATTTGTTCAGCATCACTCTCCGTGCATGTGCAGCTCAAACATTCAGCTTTAACACATTTAATGCTTGGGTTCCACCTAGTGGAACATATAAGTGCATGCCATTCCCTGATATAGCAAATGAAATATGAAAAGAAATCCAAGGAATGTCTAAATTCTAAATAAGTGATGAGGATATTGAGGATAAATTTCAAATGAACAAAGCTACCAATGAATGTTGCACAACTATATCAGTAGTGTAAACAAAGGCACCAGATAACATTTTGCTAAATAGACATTATACAAATATGTCAGGAATGGGTTATAGCACTCAGTGCTCCGGTAACAATCCCAATTGGAGTTCAAATGGACTGGACCCCATTCTTTGAGATAACACTATATTAACTGGGTGCCCTGTTTAGTAGTAGGAAGTTGGAACATAAGCTTCAAGGACAGGTCCCAGACATTATTTATTATACAATTTGCTACATAAATTCTATGGTGCCAGTTAGCACTTTCTTCAGCACCCTGTAAAGAAGGGAATACATACCAGTTTCCCATCTGTGTAATAATTAAATACTTGCCACAGGTCATATACAATACAAAAGGACAAGTACATCCACAAACTAAGACCATAGAGCAACATACATTTTACATCAGTCCAGTGGTGCCTGCAACAATAGTCACTTTATTACAGTGGCTTGCCATTTAGAGATCTGTAACTGTTACTACTGTACTGTAAAACATATCTAAAAACCCACAACTGGCATTATTTAACACCTGATTGCAGTGACAGTACTTTTTCTACTCTTACTTAGGTTTTGACTGGCTGGTATTTCTGTTACTATAAATCACTGTAACGTATACACAGGAAAGTATATGTATATGGTGTATGTTAAATGAGAATAATTTTCTCAATCTGTTCTGGAAGTCATCACTCAGAGACACATTATTATTCTAATTTCATTTTTGTCAAGTCTGGAGTTTCTGTAATTAACATATATTATAGCTTGTATTACATTTGTTTCAAATTGCTGCTTTTCATTCATTGTCTATTACCTTACCAGGGAGAATCTGGAAGCAAAGGAGATTCTGGCCCCATTGGTCCTAGGGTAAGTGACATATCATTCATCCACATAAAGAAACTACCAGTATCGGTCCAGTATTAGCGGACTTTGTGCAGAATGATAAACCCAGACCTGTAGCATGGAGTAATATATATTATCTTATATACTATATATATATATATAGCTCTTGCGTGGGACCCAGATTAATTTTATGTGCTTTATTTATATTGTCATCAAAACTTTCCTACATTAAAGCAGATCTTGGACCCATAGGTTAAGAATCTCTGCTAAACAGTGGTTCGTAAGGCCAGCAATTTTTATTTCTTAACAATGTTACATGATTTACATGCCATATTAAAATGAGTATTATTAGAGAAAGTATATATATTAAGGTACCAAAGAAAGTACATTTAATAAGAATGTGCATTGATAGTAAAGGTTTGACTATATAATAAATGTATATATCCTTTACAGGGGCCTCCAGGTCAAAAAGGGGATCAAGGGGCTACTGAGATCATAGATTACAATGGGAATATTCAGGAAGCCTTGCAGGTATGTACTACAAGAAACATAGCTTGGGTTTTACTTTCTAATTTATGACAATTGGATTGTGGAATAGGCTTTGTTCCAAAGTGTATCTTTATTAACTGCTGTGTTTTGGGATAGTGCATTAATCACAATGATTGTCTCGCAGCCTTTAAGCTCTTCTCTCTCTTAATGTCTCTTTGAATACTGCCTGCTAGCAGAAATAGGCCGATACTTTCTTGTTTAGTGTCTTATATGAGCTCTTGAGGATGCAAGTAATTTATGACTGCCTCACTATTCTGCCAGGAGTAAGTGCAGATAGTAACTAGTAATTCCCATGTAATGAATACCATAGTCTGCTCATTCATTTGGGAAATAGAAATATTTATATTAAATGTTTCCTGTAAAACTAACCTTACTCAAGATTTATATTGAAGTTGCCAAATTCCTTAGACAAACCTGTTTTGGGAAAATAGAGATATCAATGATTTTATCTATGAGGAGTAATCTGACATTGCAGAATAACATAATAATGAGTATAATCTTATTTCTTGTTGCTGTGCCTTGTCATCAGAGGATTACAGCCATTACTGTTACGGTAAAGCTATACGCATGGTGTGCTGTGGCCCCCCCGTGTCTTGCGTTCTCTCCCTTTGCTTGCCAACAAACATGCTCCTCACATGTCCTGTCTAATATTGCATGGATCATTTTTCTTGTGTATATTTCCCATTCCAATAGCTGATGCAGAAGGAGGCACTTTTTCCTAGTGTGTCAGTCTAGGTCTTTTCTAGTGTATCCACGTCACTGGCTCTACATATGCTGATTGGAAAACCCGGCATTGCACTTGTGAGCCCCAATAAGTGTGATACCGGTGTGCATTTGGGAATCCAATCAGCACAAGGCCCTGGCTGTGCTTTTAAACCCATTGGGTAAGGCTCAATCTCTAGGGTGCTCCATGTAGAAAGAAATGTTAGGAGAATCCTGGGCAGAACTCCCAGAATTCCTTCTGCTTTTAATAGCACTGCAACTTCAAGATTGGGGCTTACATTGTAGCCAACAATGCTGTTAGATAAAGGTTGCGTGGACACTTTATTATACTGAGAGAAACTAATCACATCAGTAGGGACCATATGCAGCCATCCCTTTCTCCCCCAAATATACCCCTGAAGCACTGAGCTCTAAAACCATCTGAATTGTAAACATGAAATCTGCACAGAAACCACAAATTCTGCCCCATTGTAACAGACACGCTAATACACAACTTTATTTCTATAGTATTTAAAGGAACAGTAACACCAAAAAATGAAAGTGTATAAAAGTAACTAAAATATAATGTGCTGCTGCCCTGCACTGGTAAAAGTTGTGTGTTTACTTCAGAAAGTCTACTATAATTTATATAAATAAGCTGCTGTGTAGCCATGGAGGCAGCCATTGAAAGGAGAAAAGGCACAGGCACATAGCAGATAACAGATAAAACACTATTGTATTCTACAGAACTTATCTGTTATCTGCTATGTAACCTGTGCCTTTTCTCCTTTTTTCCAGCTTGAATGGCTGCCCCCGTGGCTACACAGCAGCTTATTATATAAATTATAGTAGTGTTACTGTAGCAAACACACCAGTTGTACCAGTGCAGGGCAACAGTGCATTATATTTTTATTACTTTAAAGCTCTTTCATTTTTTGGTGTTACTGTTCCTTTAAACTGCATCCTTAGTTCACTTACCCTTTATTCTATTCATCCAACAAGTCTTCTTCTTGCTTATCCCTGCTGTCCCTGCTATTAAAAACCACTTTAAGCTAAGACTATTCTCTTTATGTAAAGCAGCCACACTGGGCATCTGTCTTAGATGATATATAATGCTACTGCAAAATAGCACATTTTGCACCTAAATTCACCTTCCTCTTTATAAAATATTATATAAAGTGGCCAAACCCTATGGTAAGGATTGTAGTTTGAAGCCAAAATGGAGATGGCAAGAACTCTGTGAAATTGGCTGGGTCATTATTAGTTTTTATCAGACAGTGCCAGAACACATGGAGGTTTCAAGTCATGGGTTACACACTGAGTTACATAGTAGCTGAGGTTAAAAAACAGACACCTATCCACCAATCTCAACTTCTGGGATTTGGATGTAGCAATAACACTAAAAATTGGGGAAAATTAAGTCATTAAGAGAAACAAAATAGCAAATATTAGAATTTACCAATGGGATACTCTTTAGTACTCTATTAGACCGTTTTTAGACATGAATACAATTGCTTTTTTAGAAAATTTTATTACAAATATGAGCACTAGCACAAACTAAAAAAAATGCTCCATGTTTTTATTAACTTTTCTGCAAAACTGTTAAAACAAAAAAGATTTTTTTACATTAAGGACTTTGATAATTTTTCTCCAAAAAACTAGCCAATCTATGGGGGGCAAACCAGCCCAGAAACAGGTTTAATAAAGGCGTGTGGGGTCATTCACAAGGCACCACTCAGTGTGTAAAGTGTAAAAAAAAGGTGAATTCTGCCTTTTTTCTTTTTTTTTTGCATTTTGTCCATTGTGCAAATATTCACAGGTCTCTGCGACCTGCAGAATGAACTTTGAATTGAACCTCCCTGACAGTGCTCCATTCAATAGGGACAGGCAGGAGAAAGGCATGTAGGCATTAAAGCACCAAGGATCAGATTTTGTAGCATCCCAAAAAATCTCTGTCCCATGCAGGTAATTATGTTACAGACCATAATATCCCAAAACACAGATATGTCTTATGCTCAGAACTAAAAATCAAGATGTTTATTCTGATTTATATTACCCCTTGTTGATATGTGTACATAGGTATATGCTTGCTAATGAACACTATTCCAGTTAAAGGTTCTCCCAGCAAAGGCAGAAAGGGAAACAACATGAATACTTTACAGAGAATATACTAATTGAATGCACATCTACATCATAGGCTTTCTTACAAAATATCTTGTTTGTTTGTTGGGTCTATGATGTGTTATCGTTGTTTCTAACTAAGTGGACAGTCTGTTTATCAGTAGCTTAGCTTATGGACTCTTATATTCAAATGTGTGATTATTTTCATTCATTTCTTTCTGTTTATCAACAGGGGCCGCCTGGACCTCCTGGACCACCTGGTTTGCCAGGTCCAAAGGTGTTTTCACTTTACTTATCTTCAAATGTTAAAATCTTATTGTGTTGGCAATATTAAAGCACCGATCAAAGTAGTGATGCCACCAAACTGGCCTAGGGGCAAACACCCACCCACTTTGTACGACTTCGCAAACCAAAGCGATGTGAAGGGCTTTTCACTGGTGACTTCTTTTGTTGCCGGTGGAAACCCTTTTCAGAGCAGGTACTTGCCCGTGATAGCAGCGATCTATCTCAGGCGAGATGAAGTAAGTCGCTCCGTGGGTCCTTGCTCTAAAGGTTAACTTGAGGCAGACCTGTATCTTAGATATCACCCCATAGACAACCTTCGGATTGCTCCCCTGAATCCATTGCATTGAGCTAACTGAGGGATGCCAGCCCCATAGTTTGGGCCTGTCCAGAAGAAGTACAGACTGTACTTATCCATTAGTCTACCACAACTTGCTTCTCACCCATTTACCTGTTGTATATGCATTCAGCTACTGTACTTCCTAATTGGCTCCCCTTATTTTATTCCACCAGTTCACTATCTTTTGCCTTTTTTCTTGTTTGTTTGGTCTTTGGGCCACCCAGTTTACAACAGTTATTTAAACAATACAGTCAGCTATTGTGTCCTACATCCCTAGCTCATTCAACTGTCCATGAGTTGTAGACCTGTAGGCCTGGCTGTAGGACTGTGGCAAACATTGCCCATGCTGCTGAATGGGTTATAATTTCTTATACTTGAAATGTGCATGGATTGTCTCCTAGTTTGCATGACACCACATGGCGATTAATATTGCAACAGGCAATACAGTGTTGCTTTCATATAAGCTGCATGAGTTCTCTAATATGACCCTGCTGCAATAGACTGGCACAGAATTATACAGAGTTATTTGTATGAATTGTGAAACGAAAAAATCATAGATATTTACATTTAACAAATATGCCCCATTTTGTTCATTTATAGCAGGAGGGGCTTAGGTTGGACATTCCAGATATAAATCACCCCACAAAATGCTTAAGATGTTCTACCTGAAGTACAGCTTGAAGTCTAACATGCATTGTTTCTACAGGGTGATGGAGGTCCTGTTGGTCCTCCAGGAGTTGATGGGGAGCAGGTAATGTTACCAATAACTTATTTTGATACCATGGGTATTAGCGGGAGATTAGCTACAATTGTTTGTATTGATGAGTCAAATCAGAATGCCAAATTACTTTCTGGTGTGTCTGAGAATGTCCATGGGATGTTTTCCTGCAATATTTGATTACACATTTCCTCCATATGTAGCTGTTAAACGGATTGTCTATTTTTTGGAAATGTATGAATTGCGATATCTGGGAGATCCTCCTTTGAGAAGATGTTAAACATCAGTGTTTTATTATGTGCAGTACAGATTATAGCAAAAAAAGTAAAGTTGTGCTCACCATTAAATTTTACTCCATTAGACAGGGGTGCAATGAGGCTGAGAGCACAACATTCATACAGCAAATACAACAGGTTCTCAGCAGTCACCTATTATCAATATATAGAGGACATTAAGACATTCTGTGAATTAAGCTAGTAGAAAATTTCGAGAAGATCAGTCGCCCTCACTAGCAGAGATTTAACCGTGGACGACTTATCTCCCCATGAGCTGATTCATTAAGAATTCTACTACTTCATTACATATTTTTGACAGGGACTAAATTATACCTGCAACTTGCTTGCTTTTAAGTTCAAGACTCTCAAATGGTTGCCCTTTTATTAGCCACCATTGGGATCACCTGACTGTAGCTGGAGCTGGTAAAGATGGGATCTACAACATGGAGCTGGCCACTGCTCCTGTATAAACTCTAACAAACAAGGGAAAGTTGTGCTAGTCAAAAATTTTAAACCATTAGATGAGGGTGCAATGAGGCTGAGACCACACAATTCATACAGACAGAGATAAGAGGTCGTCTGCACTCACCCATTATCAATATATTACACTGAGACATTTTATACATTAAGCTACTAGAAAGTGCCCTGCCCTTTAGGATATGCAGGAGCAGTGGCCAGCTCTATGTTGTAGCTCCCATAATTCCCAGGCAATCCCTGTGTTTTGGGAGATTTTAGATAATTATATACCTTAGCTAATGATGCTGGGACAACTTTCTTAGTGAATTCCTATAGTAAATAATACATAGAAAATAAATATTTATTGAAGCCAATACAGGTATATATTTATATATTTCACAATTCAGAAAACAAGAGCCATGTGTAATAAATGTTTTGCTTTTTATCTCCACTGTCTGCAATAAAATATAAGCCTGACTCTGCTTTGCTGCTGTCATTAAGTGGCTGTCTCCTGACCTTTGCTTTAGAAGATATTTTGCAAAAACTCCAGTTCTCAACCTGTCCAAGTCCAATGACTGCAACAACCAATCAGATATGCTTTGGTCCCTCTAACTGCATTATGCCAGTCAATACTAACTAGTGTATGATATGGGCAACAGGACCAGGGCAAAACAATAATCCCCTAAGTGTATAAATGACCAGCATGAGTTTTTGGCTAGCAAAATGTCTGATTTGGTAGTGCCAAGTGTGAAACTGAGAGATAGCCCTGCACCTTGAATGCAATTTAAAATGAAAGGACCTGGACCTGGGGAAATGAATAAATGCCAGAGACAAGTCTGACGTTTGATACAAATGGAAACTTGTAGTTCAAGCTGTTGGGGACATATACTTGCATTAATTAAAGTTTTGTACTATTACTATTTACTATTTGCTAACCTGCCTTTTTTCATCTCTTAAGAATATATCCCTTTTCAATTAAGTTTTTTATCTGAAGGAAATAACACACAGTTCTGTAATTTACATTTTCTTTCAGTGCTTTCAAATGGTTTATGATGGAACTATTGTGATTGCAATGTAATTACTAGGTATTAGTATTTGATGATGGATTCATGGTAGCTGCCTGCCTGATGTATTCAGTGCGTTCGAGCGGCGCTTATTGCTAACGGTCAATTACCTTGCACATTAATCACAGCAAGGTGTACAAGGAAAGCAAATCAAGGTCTTTTCAGAGTAATTTTTTAATCCTAATGGTATTAATCACTTCAGCATATTTCACCACATACCCTTTCATGGCAAGATAAAATGTGTGCTTATTTCTGTCCCTCTGTAACAATTTCCAAAACATAAATACAGTTTTCATTGTTAATAATGTGTTTATCAGGGTCCAAAAGGATCAAAGGGTGACCATGGTGATTCCGGGACATCTGGAGAGAAGGGAGGAATTGGTCTCCCTGGTTTGCCGGTAAGTACTTGTAAATAACCTATGGGAATGAGTTGTGTCCCATATCAAGGCACAGTTTTACATTGTTCTGATGAGTGATCACCCGATTGTACAGTTTCACTGACCAAATGTTAAAATGTAGTTTTCTTCAACTACGATGCATAATGCTAAACATAAGATATAACAAAGTCCTTGTTGCCTTCCAGGGTGCAAATGGAATGAAAGGAGAGAAAGGAGATCATGGTTCCCCTGGGCCCCATGGCGCTTCTGTGAGTACAATAGCACGACAGTCACATCGCTGAATCTGTTGCAAACTTTAGTTCCTAGCTGAAGACAGTGGGAAGATGCAGGTCACAGAATATGAAGAGTCATTAGTTAGTCATAACTCATTTTTAATATATATTATTTTTGGTATATATTACATGATAATTCATTTTAAATACCTGTTAATTGGGAACATTTATCAAGGAATCTCAGGGATATGAACACAATATACCTTATAAGGAGCGACTGCTCATTAAATAACTTTTAAAGTCCCACCGCGTGAACTAAACTCATTAATAATTTTTGCTCATTGAACCATTTGATTGTTTTATGTGTTGTTTGATTAGTGCAGCATCACAGGGCTTAATTTATATTACCAACATTTTTAGCTGCTGGATGATGTGACATAATTATCAGTTATACATTTAGTCAAAACACTATGGGGTATGTCTACATCTTACCCTACAGCCAATAATGATCATTTCTTGTTATCACAAAAAACAGTAAATGTTTGAGTAAAGTGATGGGGAGAACTCCCTTTTAAATGAATTGTAAATGTAAAATGTTTAACTGATCTGTATCTCATCATTGTTCTATGCACGTGTTTGCCAGTTTCCATGCATGGGACTGTGCCCTGTATTACTGGTGACTACGAGATATTTGAGATTACATTAGAGCAGAAATATTTAATATTAAATTGCAATAGATTTATTTTACCTTTAAACAATTTTCACAGATCATTGGCCCCCCTGGACCTCCAGGGCCACATGGCCCCCCTGGACCCATGGTAAGCTCTTATTGAATAGGCCATTTATTAAAGGCTTTTTGAGTTTTGGTTTATCTTGTGTAGGGCCCCCCTTAGGTCATTACATGGGCACAGATATATAATAAAGAAATATGTCATAATAGGGGCCAGCCAAACCATTTGGAAATCAAACCAGTAGCATATTAATACAGCTTTTATATAAATATATTTGTTAAGGACACAGAAACATTATTTCCCCTCATTGGTAGGTATTGCCACGTGATTAGCCAAAAGTAAGAAAACCTATCCCACAAACAACATTAACATCGAATAATATGGGTTAGCGAGGGTTTCCCTAAACTATTAAGTCCCCTTCCTAGTTAATGCTAATAAATCTGACATTTGTAATTTTAAATTTTCAGGGACCACATGGACTTACAGGGCCAAAGGTAATTGTCTGATACATCATTTTCCGCTAATGCAAATTGCAAATGTGTATATTTGTCAGTGGTACTTGCATGCATAAATGTTGTGTTGGATGTTTGTGTAAATATTTGTTATTTGTAGTTTGTGTGTAAACCTTAAAGCTCCTACTCCCATTCCAAGTGCTTTGTGGCACTGAGAACTAACTATACTATTTATGGTATATGAAGGGTTATTTACGGCTTTATTTTAAGGCTTTATTTAGAGAATATATATATAATGAGAGAAAACTGTTTTCAAGTATTCCTACAATAATAAATGCTGCTTTCCTCTTATGGTGGCTCTCAGCCTATTTATCTGCAACCTGTTGGATTCTAGTCAAAGGCAACAACACATGGGCAACCACAGGTCCACTATGTTCTGTCAGGCAAAATATATTACAAACAATGCTGAGCAAATATTTATAATACACATATTTATATCCCAGAGCCAGACTAAACACTAGATTACTTTGATCCAATGTGCTCCAATGAATAGTGATTTAAGATGAGTGAGCTTAAAGGTTTACATAATAATGTGCTGCACATTCAAGTCTGGTATCTGCCCCAAGGCCACAAGACATTGGCACAATTAGAGTTTACATTGTTTGCACTCAGAAATAACAAATAATATGACAGATTCTAAAACTGCACTGTAACAGAATATATTTCTAAACGGGAATGTGCCTTGTTTCATGTGTTTGGAGCTGAATTAGGCATATTAGCTATGTGAGCCTGTACAATACTTATAGGGGCAGTGAACCACCTTTTTAACATTAGGTCAGTAATCTGGGTTTGTGCTTAACATACACATTGCCTGCTGATTTATTATGTCATTATGTATTATTATGACATATGTAAAGCTTTTTTTTCTATGATTTTTACAATTTATTGCATTCTCACACTCTTCCTGTTCATCTGAGCACAATTAAAACACCAGTCCACAGAGAAGCCTCTTCATGAGCTGTGTCTTATGTGAAAGTCTAACAAAGGCAGCAGATGGAGGAACGGAGGGGTTTGTTTATAAAGAAGGCTTCAAGGCGAACTGCTGTTTTGTTTTGCTTGTGCTTATATGAACAGGAAGACGAATGTGACTTTACTGTTAATTTGTGTCCTGTTTTATTTAATCAGAAAAACCATAAATATTTTTTCACTAACACCATAGACAATACGTAGGTTCAGCACTACCCTATTTATTGAGCAATAATGAACAGGGAAGTATACTGCCACTTTAAGCTCACAGCATATATTATATATATATACATATTATTATTAATACACACAAGTATGTTTTATGTGCTCTGGATGTACCAGATATGGATTTGCAGCGCTTTCTACAACTGATCCTATTCTGTACCAGCTTATGCAGCCGACAAACACAATTGGCATCTACTTTTACATTTAGGGTGAACCAGGGGTAAATGGTCTTAAAGGATTGAGGGGTGAGCCAGGTCAAAAGGGTGAAAGAGGACCACTGGGTCTTCCAGTAAGTAAATCAATTTCATTTTGCCTCAATCCATATGCTTCTCTTTTCTTTATTTCACTTTATTCCTCAATCAGTGGCTGAATGTAAAGGTAAAATATACCCATACCATCAATTTATCTTCCAGGTATTTCCCTAAATTGGATAGTAAGAAATGAGGACAGGGCGTATTATGTGCATAAACCTTTGTGCAAATTTTTAGTTATATGTACAAAGTATGATTTGGAGCATAGCTGATGACAACCTGTCTAATGGGTTAAATGAGTTATGCTATGAAAGCAATATAGCAGCCCCCACTCATCAATTTATATATATATGTAGACAACTAATGCACATACTACATATATTCCTGTCTATTTCAAATATATAATTAACATGTAGAACCTCTATGAACAGGGTATATTATCCCTTTGATTACATATCATTGTTGCACACACATATCACATGCACAGTGCTGGAGCAGAAGAAATAAACTTGTTTTCTTTTTATGTATAGTATGATATTCTGTGCCTTCCTAACTCCATGTTAATTACACTCGTGCCTTCAGTGTGTTTATATTTATGTCAGTCGTGTACTTGCTCACTCTGTTGGTGATGTCCAAGTTGCTCTGTCAACAAGTTGAGTTTGTTATAGCTTGAGTTCTGCTTGCTAATGTTCATATGTGCGTGTGATTATTAGGAAATCATTTCATAGGAATTTTCGTTTGCCTGCTTATTCTCATCATTTTGTGCCCACTGTTGTGTTAGAGAAAGGTGCCAGTCTCACACCCTGTTGTCTAGCTACAGCTACCACAATCTTTCATGGCGAGCTGGGGGTTGTAGCATGATAGCAGCTGCCAGTTGGACATCTGAATAACTTACATATATTATAAATTGTAATTAACTACATACATATTGTAACAGTATTCTCATTTCTAATGGCATGTCTATAGGTTTACTGTATGTTTATAATAAGTGCATAAAGCACTCGGGATATTCAGCCCATGGCTTTCCTACAGTTGATGCACATATTTTTCACTTTTTTGTGTTTCCCTTTACTCCATCAGAGGGCACCAAATCCAAAAGAAAAGCATAGTATACATGTACTGATTTTAATTATTCTTTACATTTAAAAAACATGTCTTTAATATGGTGCTCTAAGCAAACTGCATTAGAACACAATTAGCCAAATAACCACCATAGTGGTGCTACTGTTGTTTTTAAAAGACACAGGCTCAATATACATAAAGGCATAAAGGCAAACACAAAGATTTTGCCTTTAAATAAATGTACCGGTATATATATATCTCATATCTTTCTTATACTCAGATGAAAGTATATTTCCCTCTATCAATCATCTATCTATCTATCATCTATTAATCTATCTATCTATCTATCTATCTATCTAATCTATCATCTATCTATCTATCATCTATCTATCTGTTTAATCTTTCTCATGGGCTGCATATCCTAGTAGACTATATACTCTGTAATACAAAGTTACAAATTAAACCTATGTTTAGCAATATACATATGAAGATCATACATATTTTTCTGTCAACTGACAAAATAACACACTATACACCCTGACTGGTTTCTTCTCTTTAAAGTATGTAAAAGTCACCTCAAGCAGTGGTTGAACCTCATGGGCCATACCTGAGTCTTTGTTATAACCTCCTGTATTGTTTTTGTTCTTACCAAGTCCAATGTATTTGTTGTATTCATAAGTTTCACATTCTTGTCATCCATGTTATACCCATCATCTGTACCTCAACCTAATCATACAGGGAGCATCTGGCTTAGACGGAAAGCCAGGACCCAGGGTGAGTGCCACGTCTGTAAGTCTCCGGATCAGCAAATTTATCAAGACAAGGAGGCTAAGGAATTATAGGCTATAAAAGAGCTAGATGACTCCAAAAAATAGGTGTTCAAATTTGAACTCCAAGTTCCTCCTTCAGAGCAATTCAGCTACAGAGAAGGATAAAACAAGCAGAGCACTCATTGGTCTATGATTAAATATGGGGGCTATGGACTAAACGGGGTCCTTATTGGTCCCCTGACCAATAACTATATATAGACTAAAGAACAGCTATATTGGTGGCACACTGTTGTTATTCCCTCAACCAATGACCGAGCATTTCAAATATTTTTAGAAATATCAGCCCAGTTATAAGCTTACTAAATATTCCTTTGTTTAGTGAAACGGGGAGGGTAAACAACCCAATAACTGGGGCTTTTCAAAATAATAAATTCATGTTTATGTTACACCTGTAGACAGTGCTGTGCTTTATTTATGATCTTTTAATCTGCTATGTCAGCTCATCCATAAACTCAGAGACTAGTTAGAAGAGCAGACAAGGATAAATGGATTAAATGCTATGAAGGAGCTTCCCAGTTATAGCAAAACTTTGCAGTTAAATATTTAGATTTCATAGGGTACAAATGATATACCGTATATACTCGAGTATAAGCCGATCCGAATATAAGCCGAGGTACCTAATTTTACCTAAGAAAACTGGAAAAACTTATTGACTCGAGTATAAGCCTAGGGTGGGAAATGCAGCAGCTACTGCTAAGTTTCAATAGTCAAAATAAATACCAAAAAAATTACATTAACTGAGGCATCAGTGGGGTATGTGTTTTTAAATATATATTTCAAAGAAAAAACATAAACTAGCTCTGTAAGTGGAGAAGAGGGTCAACAAAAACAATAGGCACTGGAGGAGGGTCTGGTTGCGGGTGGCCTAATTTGCACAGAAAGGACAGAGGGTGCTAGTCTGGGGGGCCCAACTCGAGTATAAGCCGAGGGTGACTTTTTTCAGCGCATTTTGGGTGCTGAAAAACTATGCTTATACTCAAGTATATACAGTATATCTTCTAATATATATTCCTAACATAAATTGCAGAGCAAAATTTAAAAGACCCTTAGCCTTCATCTTCTCTTCTTTATCAGTGAGCTGAAAAGTTAGAGATTGAGTGAGCTGCATGTTATTCCATTCAGTCTTAAACATGGCTTAAACACTTACTATGACCAAATAAAATCATTCTGAAGCGATATAAGATGACATATAAAGAAGAATTTAGTAGCTTTGATAGATATAGATCCCCATCTGCCTGGGGAATTATTGGACCTTTTTTGAATGCCTTCATGTCTGCTCTCCTTCTATATATTTTCTGAGGAACTTTTCAACTCTTTTTAACTTGAAGCATGAATTTTCTTTAAGGCGGCATGAGTCTCTCAAACATCTGCGGTCTCCAGGTTATGATCTTCAATCAATCTTTAGCATTACTTTGGCAGTACATTGCTAATTCATACCAGCTATACAAGAACTCTGTGTCCTGCAGATTAGTGAAATGATAAGAGAATGCATTAACATTACCTGTGACAGTATGATCATCCATTCATCTTCCCATCTGTTATGTGTGTCTTGTTCAGTGCATTCTATTCCATGACATTTAACATAACGTATGTTATTCAATAATCCAACAGCATGCTAATCTAACAACATTTCTTTATTCATGTACAGTATGTGACTTTTCTTCTGAACAGAGAGGGCAAGGAAGATACCTCTTCTAAAAACAGCCGGGCAGGTGGCTAAAATTAACTTTTTTTTACATTGTTTCTAGGGGAATGATGGTCCCATTGGTGCTTCTGGTCCAGCAGGTCCAAAAGGAGACAGAGTGAGTATGTAAAGATGAAGATATATATTTATAGTAAGATAATGTCCTGTTTTACAGCATCTTTTCTACACCATGTACTGTTGGGTGGCTGTAGAATTACAAGCAATCCAAACTGGAGTCCTGTGGTTAATGCATACAACAGCTATTTGCTTCTGAATAATTAATGATGTTTACAACATCTTAAGGGTCACATGCTTCCTATAATATTTCTGGGTCATTGTACATGGGGCCAAAATGCCTGTTTTCCAACATGTTGCTTCATTCTGGAATAATTGGATGTGCTCTATTTGGCCTTAAATGGACTATTTTAATCCACAAATGTGCCAGTGAAAATGTTCTATTAAAAAAGAAAATAGGTCATTCTGATGTATTGTTCAATGGGCAGCAAAGCTTGATTTTATCAGAACACTTCTTCTCGTTTCCTATGTCACTGCATTCCTGCATAGTCACTGCCAAAAATAGTACTTGTACCTACACTTGAGTATGAGTAGTAAGGTGCAAGAGTTCTAAAACCAATTATCATCTCCTTAAAACAGTTCAGTTTTAGGTGGATCAACATTAGCACAGATTGTACCTATCTATGCACCACAAGTTTTATATGGTTTACTGCGGAAGAATCCAACAAACCTGCACCATTTGAACAGCCTGAAAGCTCAAAGGGTAAAGACACACAGAGCTACTAGTAGCAGCTACTTGTCACGGCTACAAAAATTCTAATCATTTACTGATAATTGTCTCTATGTGTGTTTTAGCAGAGGCAGTTTTCAGTATTGTCTATGGCAGGGTATTTTCTGGAGTTTAGTAGCCATGAAAAAGTAGCTGCTACTAGTAGCTCTGTGTATCTTCACCCTAAGAGAGTTTAATCACATAAATATCTGGGGTTTCGGCAGGATCCGTCTGTATTTGATCCATATCTTAATTTACAGTATCTAAATATTATCTTTAATAGCAATAGCTCCAATGAGGACTTTTATTGAAAGAGCTCGAAAGGCTAAGATCTTAGTGAGGTATTAATATTACATGTGTCTATCAGGGAGAAAAAGGAGTTGTTGGTGATCCCGGACCCAGAGGGCCTTATGGTTTACCTGTAAGTATTACATCAATATAGACATATTTTGCAACGTATTTTCATATTTATATTCATTAAAAAAAAATTGTGAGGTTTAACTCATTTCTTATTCATCTAAATAGAAATATGTAGATATGCAAATGCGGAGACTGGCCATTAAATTGTATGAATAAAAATCAATTTTTTTATATAATATTAAATATTGTTTTGAATATACTGATGCCTAACAAAGGTGACTTTACCTTTCTGTCTCCTTTAAGTATAGTGATGAGCGATTTTTGTCACCAGACAGGGATTCCACATTTCACCATCTGTGAATTTTTTTGCGAAACTGTGGCAAAATATCGCTGCAACAAAAAATTTGCCAAGTGAAAACACCCTTTGGCTTTAAAGAAACAGCTCTTTGTAAAAATGAAACTGGGTAAAATAGATAGACTACGCAAAGTAAAAAATATTTGTAATATAGACTATAAAGACTGGAGTGTATGGATGTCTAACATAATAGCCAGAACTCTATTTATTGCTTTCAGCTCTCTAACCTCTTAGTTAGTCAGTGACTTTAGGGGGGCCACATGGGATATAACTGTTTAGTTTGTGAATACGCAGGTCAGATTCAATAGCAAACTAACTGAACAGTAATGTCCCATGTCATATAATGTCATATGGCCTCCCCTCAAGTCACTGATTGGTTACTGACTGCTAACAGCTTAGAGAGCTGTAAAGGAGGAAGTAGTGTTCTGGCTATTATAAAAGACATCTATACACTCCAGTTTTTATAGATTACATTTTTGGCTAACTATATTGAAAACTTTTTTTTTTTTTGCGCAGTCTATCTATTTTACTCAGTTTCATTTTTACACTGAACTGTTCCTTTAATGTACTTGGAGGAAAAAGTTGCACATGTAAAAAAAGTTGCACATGTAAATTTGTTTACAATCAAATACTTTCAGGTGAAAAGTGATTTCATTTACTTTTTTATTGCAGCAAAGAAAATGTCAGTTTGCACATAGGAATGAAAGTTTCCTAGTGACCCCAAACTGCTGTGTGCAAACTCCCCCTTCTCTCTGTACAGCTGGTTCATACAGTTGAAATGTATTGCAGTCCCATGGTATTTAATCTCTCAAATCCAGCATGGTCAGATGTTAAAATTGTGACTTTGTAGCACTTCAACTTTTCAGAACCGTTAGTGTTCCATATGATGGCTCTGTGCAGCTAATGTATATAAACAGTATCCTAGTTGATTGTATGGACTAGGGGCCCAAGTAGAAAAGCTGTATTACTAAGTTGCCTGAACTCAAAAAACATGTATGTGATCTTTTTACAGGGCAAAGATGGAGAGCCTGGTCTAGACGTAAGTCATACGATCTGAGTGAGGGGAACTCGGTGTATGTGCATGCAAAATACCTCAATCATATTCATTTCCATTAAGTTTTGCTTTCCTTTCTTTGTTTTATTTCTCATGGTTTTGCTAAGTTACATGATCTTGATATTACTCTAAAGGATGCTCAGGAGATTAGTGCCCATTCCTTTAATATACACACCCCTTTAATACATTTCTGTTGTGGCACCTGCACACGTACAATGATTAGACTTAGATTTATAGTATATACATATAGAGAGTATTTTAGCTTAAAAATTCAGTTCTATTTTCAGTTCTTAGCACTTTTGACATATTATACACTTATATTCTACACTTCTACAGTTATACAGTTCTCTGCTTCTGTCTGTATGCTAAAATAAAACTGTGTGTGTAAGTAAGAGGCAGACTAATAGCCTAACTGACTCATATAAAACATATATTCAAATGGTACCAACACAGCAAAGCAAGCAAACACATTTAAATATGTATTTATGAGAAGCTCTGCTAATTTAACAAAATTATTACAATTATTCTATTATGTTATAGAATGGCCATTTCTAAGCAACTTTTTAATTGGTCTTCATTTTTTATCTTTTATAGTTTTTTTAATTATTTGCCTTCTTCTTCCAGCTTTCAAATGGGGGGTCACGGACAGCCAAAAAAACTATTGCTCTGCGAGGCTACAATTTTATTGTCATTGTTTTATTGTTACTTCTTATTACTTCTCCTTCTATTCAGCCCCTCTACTATTCATATATCAGTCACTCTCTGAAACCACTCCCTGGTTACTAAGGTAAACTGGACCCTAGCAACCAGATAACTGCTGAAATTCCAAACTGGATAGCTGCGAGACAAAAAGTAAAATAATTAAAAAACTAACAGTAAAAAAAAATGAAGACCATTGCAAATAGCACTGTACATCATTGTACAACAACTTAAAGTTAAGTGAACAGTCCTTTTAATATTGCTTATTAAAAATATATAGGGATTATTAACACAACTGCAGTGGACTAACCACAGTTTTTTCATTATTTGTGAGCATTCCAAATAACTATATTTTTAAATGTGAAGGAAAGGCTGCTTCTGTGCCCTGGTCACATTATGTAAAAAGTTTGCTAGACTAAGGGGCTGATTTACTAAGACACGATTTAGAATCCGAAGTGGGAAAATTCCGATTGGAAACGAACATTTTGCGACTTTTTCGCATTTCTTGCGATTTTTTCGGCGTCTTTACGATTTTTGCGTAAAAACGCGAGTTTTTCGTCGTCTTTACGATTTTTGCGTAAAAACGCGAGTCTTTCGTAGCCATTACGAAAGTTGCGCAAAGTCGCGATTTTTTCGTAGCGTTAACACTTGCGCGTAAAGTCGCGCCTTTTTCGTAGCATTAAAACTTAAAAGGCACGACGTTTCGCGCAAGTTTTAACGCTATGAAAAAATCGCGACTTTGCGCAACTTTCGTAATGGCTACGAAAAACTTGCGTTTTTACGCAAAAATCGTAAAGACGCCGAAGAACTCGCGTTTTTACGCAAAAATCGCAAAGACGCCGAAAAAATCGCAAAATTACCAATCATTACGAAAAAAACGCAATCGGACGCATTCGGCCCGTTCGTGGGTTAGTAAATGTGCCCCTAGGTAATCAAACCTCAAAATCCTCAAAATGTGTAGGCATACACAGAAGCATTGTTGTCTCTTCCATGATAACAATAATTAGTGCCTTCATTTTAATGCTATGTGAGGAAAAAGTGACATTATTAGTAAAACATAAATATTCTACTGTCTACAAAATGTAAAAATGATGTTACACTCCCTGAAGGTTCATACGCATCAGCAAACCCCTAGTAGTACCACACTGAAGTAAATAGGTCAGAATCCTGGTTTTAACTATCAAACTCTTAATATACTTCAGTTAAATGAATATATTATATGTATTTTCTCTGTTATATTTCACTGATGCTCTATACTGCACGTTCCTGTGTTAGTGCCATCGAGCAAGTAATGAGAGGGAATAATCCCCTGCCCTTCCTTTATTTACAGTGGCATGGAAATGGCATATTTGTCCGACACTGGGTTCAGTTATTTCCTAGATGGAACATTGCCCATTCCAGACTGCACAAGAACGAAATATGAATTATAATATATAAATTTCCATCTGCAAATCTTCCAGTAGATAAACAGGCTAGTGTTTCACTGGCAGTTATAACCTGGAAATAAGTGGCTTGCCAAACATCCCTATCCCTGTAGCAAATCATGCAAGATGCTTCTCTGCAGAAATAGATTAATCTCTGTTAAAGGTTAACTAAGTTCTAACAAACTATGCCCCATGTTAACCTACTCATAGCATTCAGCATAGCTACAGTTCCAGTCATAGATCTTCTCTATGCAAGCTATACACACTCCAGCACGGCCCATATAACGTGACACATACAGGGCAAAGACAGCTCTATGTATCAGGCTAATATCACACACAGTGGGGCTGAGCAGTGAGTCAGACACAGGAAGGATGATTTTAATAACAAAAAGTTTAACAATCACCAATGAAAAAAGGATTCTATATAAAGAAAAAAGCACAAAAACATTAAATTATTTGTGGGATAGGTATGTCTGTTCTGAATTTTCCAACAGTGCATTTGCCCTGTTACGCTAACTCAGAGAATGTCCAACCTAAACAACCTTTCACTTGGTCTTCATTATTTATTTTTTATCGTTTTTTTTACTTATTTGCCTTCTTCTTCTGACTCTTTCCAGTTTTTAAATGGGGGTCACTGACCCCAGCAGCCGAAAAAACTATTGCTCTGTGACCTACAATTTAATTGTTATTGTTACTTTTTATTACTTATTTTTCTATCTAAGTGTTCTCTTATCTGTATACTAGTATCTTGTTTAAACCATTCCCTGGTTGCTAAGGTAATTTGAACCCTAGCAGCTACTGAACAAAAAGTTAAATAATTTAAAAAAGACAAATAATAAAAAATGAAGACCAATTGCATATTGTCTTGGACTATTACTCTCTACATTATACTAAAAGTTAACTCAAAGGTGAACAATCGCCGAAAAAGCCTTGCGAGGCAACTTCGGCGATATGCGCGAAATCGCACCGCCGCGTGTGCCATCCCACCGGCGACTTACATTTTCGCCAGTGGGATGGCAGGGGAAGGCAACTCGGGGAGATTAGTCGCCCGCGAACAGGGAGTTTTGACGCGGGCGACTAATCTCCCCGTGTGCCAGAGCCCTTAGGTGTAAAAAACATGGGGCATATATATATCAAAGGGTGAACAGTAAATTCAATTCAAACATAATTCTTCAGGCTTATTGCTGCAATACACAGCTGAGGGATTCACATCTTCTTGATAAATATGCCCATTGTGAATATGACTTAACTTATTATGACTTAAGCTTATTAACCCTTATCCTACTAAGTGCTCAGATATTGGTCAGTCAGACAAGGTATTCTTGTGTATTTTTTTAGGGTTTTCCGGGTCCTCGTGGAGAAAAAGGTGACCCTGGAGAAAGGGGAGAAAAGGTGACTAAGTGTTAAGTGCTAAGTTTGAAAGCTGCTCCCTGAGTTTGCTTGACTTTAACTTTATGATAGGTTCCATAAATCCAATCTAATCCTGTCTGACAAGCAATAGCATTTATTATTAGAACTGTACTTAGACCTCCTTAGCAAAACAAGTGCAAGCCAAAATACATTGTGCTTAATCAGACAAATATTTATCATCAATGCCGCCGAGTGACCTACAGTACATTATAGCAATTGCCCAAGCTGGCGTCTCCCAAGACACAATAAGAATTTGTTTTTAGTTTTAAGGAATGTAGCCGCCCATATGAGTTTATTTAATACAGTAGATATGTTACAGAGGAAAATGTTTCCAGACACAACTAATGAAACAGGGGAACAATCAAACTTGTGTTTGTATCATTCATTTCTTTTTTTAAAAGACATATGGACAAGTTCTTGCAGTTTCACTGGTCCAGATTTGTGCTGTAGTTCCCCTAGATAAAACATTCATGCCTGTAATTTTTGGATGAATTGTGTCGCATAAATGGCAGATCCCCATTCCATTTTAATGAGCACCAGACATTGATTCCCCATTGCATTTAATTTGAAGCTTAATTATATAAAAATATTTTCCTGTTGCTTTGCATTTTGGATTGCAATTTTAGCCTTGTATAAAGCAGCCAAAAGGGCCATGGGAATGTTTTCAAGGGCCTTGACCATTCATAATAATCCAAAAATACAGCATAGCTATGGCAGGAAAAACTTTAAACCTTCTAATAGCCTTTGTGGATGATACAATATATCAGTTCCAGGATGAATATTCCTTAATAATAAGCCAACACAGCAGGGTATGTTAGTATGTAGTGCCTCTTTAATCAGATAACATAGTTCTATAAATCATTTTCATTATCACCTTTAACTTCTTTAAAACACCTTAAATTTGAATAAATACGCAGCTAGAGATGAAATACCTGCTAAAATACATTCTCTCACTGTGTTCTCAAGTTTAGGGTAGTGATATGCAAACTTAGGTCAGAAGACCCCAGACAGTAGCAATGTAATATGTATAACATAGCTGTAACTCTCCTATTCTTCAACTGTAAGGCCTTTCTGTCCCTTAATCCCTCTGACAGTCTGTTGCCTTAGAGGAATTGTGGGATTTGCAGTTCAACATCAGTAATTAAGGTCACATAATAGAGGCCCCTAAATTACTTCTAGAAGCTAAGAAATGTATAGAAACATAGGAAACCTGGGTTATTCGGTTAACCAGTCTTCTGTCCATCTCCCCAGTAACACAGTGCAGTTTTCTGGGACTAAGGAAATGATGTTCAGATAGCATTACCTTCACACAAGGGTTTCCAAGAGGAACACAATAATAGCTTTGTGTCCTTTTTTTTTGTTTGTTTGAGAAATGCATTTTGTTTTACTGTTGGTTTCCTTTTAATTCTTTTCCATTTTTTCCAAATATTTGTCATTCTACCATTGAAAAATCATATGTGTATGCTTCTTTCTTTTCCAGAGGTGCATTCCCTTCTCCTCCTTCAGCCTGCGTTCTTTTCTGCAACTTATCCTCCTGTAATTTATTTTATTTTCCCAAAATGACCCCACCCTGCAGTAGGCAAACTAGATGATCCAGGAGATGACTGCACTTGTTTCCATGGCAGAAATATATGTATTCTGATTGGGATACTCCTACTATACCAAATACTCTGATCTTGATCTCTTAAACAGAAGGGAAAAATTCAACAAAATCTCTCTAGTGATGGGTATTTAATGATGGCCATATGCTGTCATCTACTCGTACTGTTAGAAAATAATGGGCCCCTAGCAGGTGAGACTGGTGACATACACAGGCTAGATACTGTAGGTCATTGTCTGTCTGTTATTGGCATAACCAATGTCCTTTGACTTGAAACAGAAATTGATTCTTAAAAACAGAACATTTTGGCCCTATACACAGAGGGGGCTACAAGTTATAACAAATTTACCAGCAAGTACATTCCCGCTACAATTGAAAATACTATCCTCGGCTGGCTAGGCTAGTAAAATACCGGCCAGAGAACCCACCATTCTCTGTTATATTTAAGAATGGAGGCTGAGATATATGATAATGATTATTAATTGTTGTTATTTATTGAATGTGCTAGCTGAGAGACACAATATGGCAGCTCTTATATATTATTATATATTTTGCCCTGTGGTTAACAAAATGTTTGCAAGTTATTTTTCTCTCTGCTTGATAAATCAAGGTCAATGTACTTTGTGCAGGAAATCTTCTGTAACATTCCAAATTTCCCCTTGCCTTCTTTCCATTGTAATACTAATATTATGGTTTACCCTTTCCTTTTTTACACTCTAACGTAACTATATTGCTTCCTCTGCTTTCATTTAGAGAGATTCTTAACTGAAAATTAATGATGGGTGTGAACAACATTTACCTATCTTTTACCCTTAATGTGTTTGTTGAGTTTATAATATAACTCTCTTTGAAGCAGCCATTTCTTCTGCCAGATTCTGTAACAAAATATATTTAAATATAAAAACACCTGTCTAAAAAATACATGTAGAAACAATTTATTAAAGGAACCTGTCACCCTATGAAATAATTCTAAAGCCTCCTCTATTATGTTAATTGAGCAAAACTTTATTTACACTAAACAAATTAGTCAAACTTGGTTTACTTTATTCTGTTTAATGGAATGATCAAAGTAAGCAGGCAGGTGCCATATTGTTATCATGGCAAGTTTTTTACCATTCTGAAATCTTGTGGAGGAGGAGCTGATGCACACCCCCATCCAAAAGCAATGTGATATTATAGACAGTGGGGAGGGCAAGTCTGTGAAGTCATTGCTATGCCAGTGGCACAGGGGAAGGGAAAGCAATATATAAAAAAGGGCTTTTTATTACATTAATTTTTATATCTGGGTGACTGGTCCTCTTTAATGTTCAAGTAGTATATATGATGATAATAAGCAATATATTTCCTGGACATGTAGGTCGAAGTGGTAAATGTTTCCCCAACCCCCTTCATTGGCTAAAGATTTTGACACAACACGTTTGCTTTGTCCAAACCATTTTATCCACAGGGGGAAAAGGGAAAGAAAGGCAAAAAAGGGCCTAAAGGGGAGAAAGGAGAACAGGGTGCCCCTGGATTAGATGCACCTTGCCCATTGGTATGTCTCACTTGGAAGTTTGGCCATCTCGCTCTGAATGATAATGTGTAAGGAAATGAGCAAACATTAAGCACTCAGAAGCCTTGTTTTACTTACCTGCAGCCAATATGTAACTGTTCTCTTTATTGTTAGGGTTTTTCTTTTAATCATGATAACACCTGGAGTTCTGTTGTTCATAATAACAATGTGTCACAGTTGGATTCCATCACAGTAATTTTGAATAAACAAGTAATTTTCAGCTATAAAGGCTTGTGTTTATGCCTAAAGTTTGCTCCTTTCCAGTATTTTCTTCATTTGTTTTGTTTTTCTACAGGCGAATCAGTATGTAAGTATTGTCACTGTCAATAACATTCCAAGTTAATCTTTACAAACAGGGTTTCCGTGGATTAAAGGGGGAAAAAGGGGAACCAGGTCAGCCTGGCCTGGATGGGCTGGATGCCCCTTGCCAATTGGTACAGTATTTCTCTTTCCTATCAACCCTGCATGAAAGTCCTTATCTAATCCATCAATGCAACACCTACATGGGAAAGATTTGCATTGTAAAAGATCTGCATGCTCCTGCACGAATCAAGTTTTTCCTTCATATATTAATATTATTCCTGTCCCATTTCTAACCCATCCAAGTGCTTACGCCATCCGTCCTTTCACTATATTTTTCCTCAGAATGTTTTACTTGCAAGCACAGGTTGACGTGTTTGCCCAGACACATATAACCCTATAGTTAAACAGGATAACCTCTGTTAGGAGCTTTCCTCAGTAGCTTGTGACTGCCTGCAGTTTAGAGAACCTTATAAATTAGACTAGCAGGTAATCAATGTAGTGACATAATAGCCTGCAGCCTATTACACAATCCCTTTACAATTGCTTAGTTTAATCTCCCTCTGAAACTTACTTGACCTTTCCTATGGTTACTCCAAAACTACCCATCCTTATATCAGCATGAATCTAAAAAAAACTGCCAATACTAAAATTATACTAGAAATCCCTTTCCTTGTACCAATATGGCAAACACAGTTTCCCTCAAAATTTCCAATGGTAAAGTATCAAGTTAAAAAAATTACTATTAAGCGCTTTAATTAAGGAACCTCTTCTATATTAAAAAAGGACTGTAGCAATATATTTATGTTATACATCTGTCAAAAATTAGGCCAGATTTTTAGTAAATTGCTGGGGAAAAATGAAGCATGCTTACTGAACTTAGGAAATGTGTTTATTTTCTTTATATTTTTATGTTTTTATTATACATTTGCCATTTTTATCTGGAAAGCACTGTTTTCTGGCTGAAATATATAGTGATAAATAGACATAATACAAAGTACTTAATAACCTTCAAAACTGCTAACCAACAATATTTGGAAATAATACTTTTTCCTATCTGCAAATGGTATGCAACATAATGAATACATGTCCTGGTTTCCCAGTACTGTCTAAACAAACATAGGGGCAGATTTATCAAAACTAAAAAAAAAAACACAACAGTGAAAAAATATCAAAACGAGTACAAATTGTGTATTTTTCTTGTGTTTTTTCTGTAAGGAGCAGTTTCATTTATAAAAATATATTTTTTTAAGAAGCCTAGACTTCTATACACCTCTATACACTTCCAACTCACCAGCTGAGTTTTTTTCTAACGTATTTTCACCTTTTTTTTCTTTAATAAATCCTGACTATTCAAGCTTTTAGAAAATACTCATGCAGAAAGAAGATGCAATTTCCATTTTTCATAAATCTGCCTCATAATGTTGGCTTGATAAAAACAATGGAAAATCAGAAGTTCTCATGCATCTTAGCAGTACATTATACTCCCACTTTTGCTAGATACGTACAGCACAGTTGCAATGCAAGGCATAACTTCCAGATTAAAATGGCTGATCATTGCTAGTCACTATTTCATGAAATCAACCATGTACCTTACTGAACTCAGAACAATCATTTTCTATCAATTTGGGGATGTTGGTGTGCATGATATCCTGCATATGCACGCAGGGAAAGGAAATGCTACAGACTGATGTGAATTACTGTTGTTAAGAAGGAAGCACTCAGCAATTGTTTTTTTTTTGTGCTTTTTATCTTGTAAAGGCATTGCGGTGCTGAGGAAGAATTACAGTAACTTAATTCCAAAGGAATATACCAAACTGGCCATAAATGTACATGTAAATGATAAATAATTGAGAAAAAAATCACATACTCAATATTTGGTGTTGGTTAATGAAATTCTTCCCACACTGTAAATAAACTGTATCTATAGGAACAAGTGTATCTTCAGTTTTTTTAACAGATGGACTTTCCTTTGTAAAAAAAAAATGGCAGTCACCCCATAGTGGGTTTTCTCATTATGTTAGGTAGCAAGGTGTAGAAAAAGCACTATAAATACAGTTTATACAATACAGGCCAGTTATAGAACTGATTTTATACAAATACACAAAAGCTGGGTATAAATAAGTAATGTTAATGGCCTTAAAATGACCTTGGCGATATTGCTGCTAGACTACAGCAATATGTTGCAAGTGTGACATGACAATTAAGGATAATTAAGGAATGTTACCCTGCCTAAAGTACATAAAGATGTAAGAAATCATTTATTAGTCCATTGACCTGTACTGAGGGTTTAAGGCCAAAGTCTGAGTGCTTCATTGCAAAAACAATGAAGCACAACCTAGAGACTTCTATTCTAAAACTACTAATAACATGGGTGCTAAACTGTGCCAGTGCAGCTACAGTTTCTATTCATTCCTATGGGATTTTTAGAAGCATATTTATCAATTGGTTAAAGTTAGAGTTTAATATTTAATAAATACTCTTCTAAAAATCCCATAGGAATGAATTGAAAGTGGGTGATTTCATTTACTTGCAAAATTAGGGTATTGCAAGTTACCCCAGAAAAGGGCCAATCAGGTGGCTCTAGGGAGAATGCAGTATCTCTGCCACCCCATGATGCCAGCTCTTACCTGTGTGGTTACCTACAGTAGACTGTACTTGCAGCCCTTTTTTCTGGCCCTCTAGTGACAGGGTTACTGTGCTCGTTATCATTTAATGAATGATGTGGGAAGATTGCTGCTGTGTTGGTGAAGTCATTGACCTCAGAATATATTTGGGTCAATTATTAAGTCTTTGCAGGGAGATTGCACTAACACTGTTTAAGTACCTTGCTCTTTCTTGCCTGAATATTAGCCCACAATGGGACTTCTATGTAGATTATCTGATGTCTGGGACTGTGCTGAGGCTAAAGTGGGACTAAGTATTGACAATGTGGTCCCCTTTAAAATAAGCAGAATTGTTTGTGCTTATGACACCCTAGCGAAATCAGCTGTGGTCAATACAGCCCTGGGAATATTTCCAGCAGTTACCATTATATCTCTATATTAATGTGTTTACAAGGACACAAACCCAACAGCAAAAATAAACTATAGGAAGTAGATCAGATAGGAAAGTCCATCTGCTATTATAAAGAAATGAAGAGTCACTTCTTCTTAAAGGTATAGGGAAATGATTTCTGTGCTTCTGCAGTGTGAATATCAAGCATTATAGAAGAATGAAAAAAATTGTATGTGTTGGCACATAAGGGAAAACTGATTCCACTGCAGGAATTTCTCACCCTCGATGATAGGTCCCGGGTCTTTTTACTGCAATAACATAGCAGGGTGTTTTATTTTCAGTCTGCAGCTGGAGTGGGTCTCCCTCTGTGTCACTGTCACATCATTTTTTCCACTTTACTATTAAGCTTTTGAACACTACATTGTATTTGTTCTTCACAGTAGAGATACTTGTGCTTAATTAAAGCGTGTTTAGTGCTGGGCTTGATTTAGATTGGTGTGAAAATGTCTAAAAATGCTTTTTTCGGTTAAGCACATGACTATTTTCTTTATTTTGTCTGACCCGTTGTTTAAGTTGCCAAAGTCAGGGGAAACAAATGTGTCCAGATGTCACTGCTACATTTGTGAGCAAGAGTTAAATACATGATATTAAGGCATTAAGTTTAAGTCTCTTGGCTGAAAAAACTATTTCCTTTGCATTTTCACAGACCATTGAATTAAACCCTGTGTTTCAGGAAAAATGGGTTTGATTCACTAAAGGTCAATATTTCCACATTTTTAAATTGTCACTTTTAATGTTCCTTAAAAATGAGCAAATATTGACTGATTCACTAAGGAATCATGGGCAAATATTATAGGCCCATATAATAACCCCAAAATGTTCAGCGAATTAGGAGTTAATGTGACTCATTTATTAGCAAGCAACATTAGTAACCAGATCTTTGCTTTGATTTTTTAACTAGTAGTAGACTGCTCATATCTTATTGCTGATTGGTTGCTATTGGATGCAGTTTAGCACTCATATTCAGCCCCATTATCTGTGGGGCTGGACAGAGTGCAAAGTGCTAAAAACATGACGGATTGCACCCATTTTTTCAGCACTTTGCTCCCTGCCTTGCACAATATAAGTGATCCATAATAACTCTCAGTTATAAGCACCAGACTACAGTGATCAACACAGTGTTTAGTGTACCTGGGCCTATGTATTATTTGCTGTATAATTCCATTATGCTTTTGTGTAATGCTGTTTTATATTTATACTGAATACAAAGTTTAATATCTCCATTAAATTTTGCTAAATTGTTGATCTCTGTAATATTTTTCATGCATGGAACAGGGACCAGATGGGCTTCCAATGCCTGGTTGTTGGCAAAAGGTAAGAACTAATGCATTAACATCTGAAAAAACACAAGCATGTTAAACTATAAAACGAAATGAATCAGTTGGGAACAAAGTGAAATGTGGGAGATGCTGTGCTTCTAATGATTAACATAGAGAGGATCATGCTACTGTTATGTCTTCAGTCTGTGTGAATTATATCTGTAATCACACATTTGCCACTGCAGACACATTTTGTATGACTACCTTTTAATTCTGGTTATGTTTTGGGCTTCTATGTCAGGATTTGCTACCAATCTGAAGTCTTTTACTATTATCATTTGATAAAAAAAAGAATTAAGTAATTGATAGCACTGGGCCTACTGCAGTAGGAGGAAAGAATTGTAAGCCTATTTTTTCTGGTGATAAATTCAATTTAAAAGGCTTCTCACTGGCAGTTCTGACATATTACCTCTCTCTTCAGATTCTCCCATTTGGCTTGGTTTGTGTCTCCAATGCGTTTGGTAGGATGCAGGTCATTGAAGCCATTTGTTAAATGGACTTGCGTCCAAACATGATACTTGCATTTCTGTATAGTTACACTAAGCACCATTGTGTCCATGCAGTCTGCTCTGATGTATCACGCATAAAGTCTATTATGGCAATATACATGTCAGAAGAATCAAATGCTAACACAATTTTAAGGGCGCACACCAGAGGTGATTCAATCCCTCTGGGAGTGTAACTATTTGGGCCTTATTAATGTTTGAGCCTCCGGTTTTTAATTCACAGTAGGAAAGTGCCAGTAGGGTCCTGAACTTACTCGCCTTATCTATAATAAATTACCTGATTACAAAAGCCCAGAGGCTTGAGCAATAATAAATAAGCTCCCCCCCATGTTGCCCCATGAAATCCCCAGCATACAGTTTGTGCCGCATGTTGAAGTCATTAGATTTACCAGATTATTCAGCAGGGTGTGATGAATATTTTGTACTCCAAATTGTTTGTGGATTTGAAATTCAAGATCAGGGATCCCCAACCTTTTTTACTTGTTAGGCACACAAGCATGAAAAAAATTCTTTGGGGATGCCAAATAGGGACTGTGATTGGCTATTTGGTAGCCCCATGTGGGCTGCTCTGCTCGGAGCTGTGTCTCTGTGCTTCCAAAATATGTCTCCAAGCCAGGAATTCAAAAATAAGCACCTACTTTGAGGCCACTGGGAGCAACATCAAAGGGGTTGGTGAACAACATGTGGCCCCCGAGCCACTGGTTGGGGATCACTGTTCTAGATGATACATAAATATACATGCAGACAGAGACAAAGGCACACACACTAAACTCACAGAAATATTTCCACTTGGCATATACTAGCACTCTACTCACTGGTGTGTTTTTTTTCCTTTCTGTTTTGCAGTGATGACTCTAACCATGCAAGCATGAAGTTGTAAATATTAATTCAAACTATGTATTTATAGTTGAAAAGAAAGAGAATGGTTTCACCAAAAAATGTTTACATGTACCTTCTACGTGTTCAGTACAACTTTTTTTCACTTGCACATGCTGTTTGGCAGTCATAAATACACCTGTTTAAACCTGCAAAATCATGGAAAATATACAAACATATGTCTGGTATATGACTTTTTTGCATAATATGTATAGCTCACAAATCTTTTCTATTCTGCCATTTAAAAGAACATCACAAACCAATATTCATGGAAATAGTGACCAAATATTGTTAATAGTGACCAAATATGGACAAACCCTAATATAATCTCATTGAAGCCTACTTAATTCCATGATGATGCCAAACAGCACCACTGATTTGTGCCATTGTACCTGTATGAAAAGACTACAGATATGCATGACATCTGTGTCCTAATATTTGCTGTGTGATTGAACCTCATGTGCCAAAAGAATGACCGCTGTGACAGCCAACCATCTCAACATCTTCATTTTGTTCGTTCTAAGGGAGTGACCCCATGGCTTGTTGCCAAAAAGAGATGAGGAGAGTGAAGAGGCAGAGAAACAACTAATAATTTTTTGGAGCTATATGGGCAAAATTGCAGGTCTTTAATCTACTGAATAAGCCTTTATAATACTAAGGTTAATTGACCTTGATTGTCTTTGCCAATGGTGGTTGTATGCTACCAAGGACTCCAGAAAGTAGAAGAGGACATATATTGAAGACAGGATACACCATAGTGATCCACCAACATGTGAAGGTGATTGATGAAAACCCTGTGGCCTGGTTTCAAGTCAATCCGCAGAGATGTTCCACTGAAAAGAGAATCTCAAATGTATCCGGTGACCGATTGTTCTTCACACCTTTTAGGGAGAAATGGCTATGGCATATGGAAGTCTCATCTGGAACTTGTATGACAAGAATAGGAATAGTCACTCTCTATGGTTTCATTTCTACAGCAAAAAGTGCACACAAGTTGTATGATCCTGTGCAGAAGGGTCTTAGCTGACCTTATGTTGATTGCTTCCCAATTGTTGACTATTAAGGTGTTGTGCATTAAGGGAACCTATAACCACAGTAAACATGATAGATGCCGAAAGGTAATCTGCTTTGCTCATAAGTACTGTAATTTATTGACAGACGCTAGCTTTTTTTGCCATTTGTTATATTTTAGTGACATATCGTGATCCAATCGGAATGGTCGAGACTTATTAGTGCAGCACCTATAACAATTAAGCAAGCAACTCCTTTAGTTGTCTAGGCACCGTTGTAACAGGCGTTTAGGAATAAACTGCAGCTGCTATCAGAATTGTAGAAGATGTAATATATTCAATTGTTGTTTTAAGTATTATTTGCTGTAAAAACTTAAAACTTTTTTTTATTATTATTTCTTACGAAAGAATGCTTACTCTGTTAACTTAAAGTGCAAAATGCTTGGTAATTTCAAATGCATTTGTAATTATAATTCCTCTTGTTACACACGTGCCAAATGCTTTAATGAGCATTTTAAAGAGTTGCCAGTGTAGGTGAATATCCACGTAGGTAGGCTTTGCTGTTGGATATGACTTCCTTACCTATCAACCGTAGAGAAAGTTTTGTGATTGTGATAATATAAAATCACAGCATTCTGCATGTGTTAATTATGTTGTATATTCCAGTGGGTTTGTTGATCAGTGTCTGATAACTGACTGTCATTTCCCCTTCACTACAAAAAAATCAATTCAATGCAAAATTTGCACCCAGACCATCAAATATTTTTCAAGACCTTCCACTGAACTGGTCTAGAAGCCATATAATCTGGTTTAAAACTTGCCACTATATTGATGCCATTTGGACTATGCAAACAACTTGCTCTGCCTAAAAGCTGGACATATTTAGCAGTTTGAATGTTTTATGCCCTTACACATTAATTCCAAGCAAACTTTTCTACATTTCATTTTTTTTTTGGTGCTGTATGTCTTTCAATGTGATGCATTTATGGCTTTGAAAATGGTATTAGTTAATGTTACTAGCATTCCTCATTTCTTTGAATGAAAACAACAGGTCTGCCTTTTTTAACAATGGCATAGTCATTTAATGTGTGTATGCTATTGAAAAAACAATAAGCTGATATGTACTTTTTATGGTGTGTGACAAGTAGCATTGAAGTTACTGTTGATCTTTTCAAATGTATTCCCTTACTTAATAAGAGTTACTTATCCTTTAATAAGGATATGCAGTTAATTGACATGGTGACTGAATGTTTCATTGTTTCATTTCTTAATGAATATCAGTTTAAGCATGAAACTCAACATCAGTTTACGCTGACCATACTATATTTATCAGGGCTTTGACGTGGTCATGTTAATTTTTTCACAGTTTTAGCCATATTTAGCCATTAGTAGTGAAGGTAATAGAACATAGCAAATGATTTTTCTTTTTAAATCTGTAGAAAGAGAAACAAACTTTAGCAGATGGAGTGCCCTAATGCTTACAAGTGTGTTGAGTTAGTGTGAATCACTGGTGGATTCATTTATAGAAAAGTTTGTACCAAGCAGTGAACTATGCTTCAAAATGGACATAAAGAAACATAATAGACAATATCCCTAAAGTGTCTATGTTGAGAAATTGTTCTGGACATAGAATCTGTTGGCTTGAATGGCATACTGTTCTGGATATTAGTACAAAATTACATTTTGAAGCTGCTGAGTCTGACCCAACATATGCATATGCATTTTTCTAATCTATAAAATCTTTCAAATTGAATCTATCTTGCACAGATTATAAATAAATATTACATATAGATGTAGGCATTCAGAACTGACTCATATAACCTGTCCAATGTTTCTACTCTCCAGTTGCCTCCATGCCATTACATAATGTTCTGCTCATATTGCAAAATACACATCATGGAGGTAAAAAAGACAGTAAATATACATAAAATGAATATACACAGAAACAAAATTAGAATGTATTTATATTAAAATGCATCTAATTGAATTCAAAGCTTGATGAGGGAAAGATATTTATACACCACTGGCTGTAAGGTGGCATATGATGCATGGCTTTCTTTTTCCACTGTTTTAAAGTGAAACTTACATATTCCTATGATAAAAAAAATTATCAGTATTGCTAGGAAAGAATAGCCATGATATAACTAAAACTAACAGATGCTGACAATGTTCCTATTACTGCTGATGGGCAGCCAGACATGTTTTAAAAATATAACATTTCCACTGAATCATATTTCTTGAAATGGAAATATGCCCTGTTTATAGGCTGGGTTTATCTTTCATTTCTTCCCACTTAGCAGTTGGACAGTTGGAATATATAAACATATTTTGTGAGGAAACCAGAGGTGGCCAGACAGTGTAGGATACAGAAAGAATAAATATCCAACCAGAATCTAATACCAAAATTGTATTGGAAGTGTAGTCGCCTTATTAAAAAGGTGCAAGTTCAATACATAACACTAAAAACAATAAATATTAAGTTAAATAAACAGCATCTGTCCAATGTAGGTACCAGCAATCCCATAGTAAGTACCTCTGAGCTGATTGTATTTTACTGGTTACTAGTAAAAGAGCTAAACAGCTTTTTGGCACTACACAAGTAGACCATTCCACAGTCCATTACAAGCATTTCTTTGATTCTAACAGTTAATTAGAAATATCAGGAATTAGCCATGCCATGAGTATGTTAGTGGATCATTCTGGAAGCATTGGTAGACTAGAACTCTCATTCCTTGGCTATCTGACTTCAGCATTGTCCCTATGTATGATCTGTCAGGGGTTAGACACAAATTTATCTACTGGCAGACAGAGAAAACATACTGTATAAGCTACTCCTTTGTGCCATAGTCTTAATGGCATTACTTTATGGGAGCAATACTGTTTCATCATAGGGTATTTCCGCTGCAACCTGTCACCGTGCTCTTACTTTAGTAGCTTAATGCCAAGAGCAGTCTAGAGACTAGCAGCTTCCATTAATAGAGACATTGGTTAGTCCCTAGCAAAAGTGACTGTCTATACACTACACAGCCTGTGTTTGTAATATCTATTACATCCAATTTTTTTGCTTTGAAAGTATGTCATTTTATTCTTTTTGTCCCTGGTTGCTTATATTAATGATATCTAAAGCAATATTTTTGGCATCTGTAGCATTTAGGCTTGATCATTAGGGTATCTAGTTCTTTTTCTGTGTATGGATAACAGTCAATAACAGAAGGATGGACGTAAGAGTCTAATAGTGGGATGTATGAAACATATCGCTGAATGTGAGTAACATTCACATTCTTGTGTTTAGCTGTTTATTTTATCTCTTTCAGTGACCCACAGTTGCTTCACTACTTTGCAAAATGCACCTGGAGAAAAAATACTTTCTCATCTTTGATATAATGCACCCCATACTGTCCCCCGCCTCCTTAGGACTCAGCTTCATAAGAATGCTTGTGGCACATCTGCATGTTCTATACTAGGGGGTATTAAGTCCCTAAAAATTCACCTTAATTAAACCCCACATGCAATTGTAGATGTTGCAACATATTTTACTATTTGTAAGCAGAGGATTTTATTCTACTGTCTTTACTGAAAAACTATTGCTGGGTATTACAATATTGTAATCAAAATTAAATATGCCAAAGAAAAGCCACAGCTGTTGCAGAGCATTAGTCAAAGTTATACCCTTCTAAAGTAATGTTGTGCAATATGTCAGTGCTTGGTCCAGGAGCATTGTGTTTGCAGAAAGGCTATATAGAGACTGAGACTGTAACATCAACAAATACATTTTTATAATGTTATTGGGTGTATTTGGTTATAGTTTTCAAAAATTCTCCTGTATATAATACATGCCATTACTTTTTTATTTAATTTGAAAACATAGCATTAAATGTATCTAGGATATTTCAGGTGATTCACTTCACTCACCTATGTCTGCATGAAAAATTATACTTTTTTGCCATTTGGCAAATTTACTCATATTAAGATTTTGGTATTGACTTTCACACAGTAAGACACTAGATAAAAGTACACTAACATGCTAAAAATGTTGTTAGTTCTTAAATACTAATCCCAGAGGTGTAAGTACTGGAGCCCTGGCAACCTTTAGAGCACATCCTTGGGGCACTTGGGCCCTTGGTATTGGTGGGGAATTTGTGCTCTGCAAGGTAAAGAGTGCAGCACTGTTGGGTGGCCCCAGCACACCTTAGCCCTTTACCCTGCATGCTGCCCACAACACATACACCCTTAATTTCTTAAAAATGGGGATATTATATCATACATTTACAATGATATTCCTGTTGCAAATGATGTCTGGATTATTTTAATAGGCACAGTATATGTGAGGTTAAGGCTCCATAAATAGCACAGGTAATTCATATGTTTTATATATAAATATCCCTGTAATACATTTAATTAACTAAAAAAGGAATAGTGATAATTTTGCTTTAAGACAATCATAGATGGCCAATATATATTTTTTTAAAAGTTAAAAGCCTTTCCCAAAATAATAATTGGCTGTTATTGGTCGTTTCCATCCAAGGTCGGACTGGGGGGTGAAGGGCCCACCAGGGCTCCCGCCCCAGGGGCCCTGCAGGTTCCCAGGCCCCCCTAACCCCCCTCGCAGGGCCCCCTACCCGACTTCCTACCCCGAGAGCGTAAATTTAATGCATCAGGGCAGGAGTGGTCGAGCAGGGGGAGCGCCAACAAGGGTTGGGATTTTTCCCGGTGTCCAGGCGGCCCAGTCCGACCCTGTTTCGATCCCTTTACGCATAACTGAATAATATAGAAGGGCAGAAAACATATAGGGAAAGCTGTACTTACTATTAAATATATTTGCTCCTAAATGCCATATTTGTTCCCATCCTCATTCATTCAAGGTAGTTGCTTTCTTGAAAAAAAAACACAATATGGATGATGGCCCAGACACTGATCCCTTCCAGAGAGGAAACTGTTCTAGACAGCAATGAACTCCTACCTGGCAGCCCATGCTACATGTTTGCACACACGAGTGTCCCATTTAGAATATTATGGAGCTGGATTTGTTTTATATTACAAATATATTATATGCCAGACACATACAGGATACTGCACATATCACTGACTGTTAACTGTTTAAGATTTTCCATCGAACTGTGTTTGGGGGAAAAAATGTAAGCAAATGCAATGTATTTTCAATGTATTTTTATCAAAAGATGTATGTATATTCATTTTCCCTTTTGTTAAGATATATATATATTTTTGTTTCTTCTTTTTTTTACTTTTTTTTTTAAACATTGTGTACATTGATTGTTTGATTTAGATTTTTTTTATGCAGAATGCGGAAAAAACTCCAACAAAGAATAAGGAGTTCTTGTAGCATTATGCTGCTATTGGTAAGACAGAGTGGGTGTATGTAGTAACCAGGAAAAGTTTGCCCCGATCCAGAAATCCATAGCAGCCAATCATATGTTTGCTTTCAATATTCTTATTTCACTAGACTGATCAGAGCCAACTGCTAAGTGGTTGCTTGGGGGTACTGGACATGGCAACCTTTGCCCATAATGTAACATAACCACCCTTTAGTCAGTGTTGTCAGTCACATGCAATAAAGATCATCAATTAAAGCAGTTAAAGGAGCATATTTATAAAGGTGTGGGAGATATTTAACTTTAAAAAAGGTCTAAAAAGTGCTTAAACTATATGTGCATTTCTACTAAACCATAATCCGTGCATATGAATGAATCCAATGTACTGAAGTTTTAAAATCCCCAGTACAAACAACTAACTACTGCATTTATATGCATTTGTATTTTATTTATAACAGATTATGCCCATAATTTACACAATTATTACATTGAATTCAATTTTGGCAGCGATAACATTCTAGAATAAAAAGTGGTGTAAAAATCTGCTGTGTTTTTATTATTTTAAGCTAAGACCTCTTTTTATACCAAAATGATACTCACATATAAAATGAATGCACTATTTTACCAATACATGGGCACACATAGGGTGCACTGTGATTTAAGTTAAGCAGTGTTTGGCATACTTCAATTATGTATTTGTACACCTTTAGAAATATGTCCCTAAGTGAGAAGGTATTTTATGGCCCAAGCAATTCCATGCACCATAGGATACCTTTTGACTTTAAATGCTCATTCAGTGTCTCATCACTGACATTTTTATTTGTTGCCAACAATTGTAAAAATTAATATTATTGTACTGATGGCTTTTTTCTTCTTATGTTGGGCCATTGTATCTTGTTTTCTCTTGGTCTAAGTAAGACAAAAAGCCTATGAATTTCTGCTCACCAGATTTCTGATTGCCCACCAGATTTTGTTTCATGTCTTTTGAGTTTTGTACTTTTGTTTGGGTATATAATTTCATGGTGAGAAGTTGACCTTCAGATTTATTTTTACACTATGTATGACATATTTTCATAATGTAAAGCGTGTGTAATTAAAATATTAAGCTTATTGTTAAGTTTGAAGAGTATTTCTTGTATGAGTGCCTTAGTGGCCACCATGGAGCTCTTATAGGCTCTTCCATATAAAAAAATATCAATGTATCTATCACTGGAATCCCCCTAAATGAAATGTGCTATTCACAGTAATAACTAGAAATTCAGAGAAATCAGTAGGGATTGTGGATACCTGCATGGAACCCTGCTAAATGAAATGGGTAAATGATGGGAGGGTATTGGTTTGTGTAAGGTGTATACACAGTTAATATGATGATTGGTACAAATAAGTAATACAGTGCATATAATAAACCTAATACGTGCAAAACAAAGTCACCAGACAAAAAAATCCTTAGACAGACTACTGTATATCAAGTAATGCAGTAAGGTAGGTTTATTGTTTAAAAGAAGGGGAAAGCAAGGCAGGCATTTTATTTCCAATAGATTAGTCACAATAGTGTGTAAGGGAGTGCAGGGTGAGGAGTGCCCATAGTCAGGCCCGGATTTGTGGAGAGGCCACAAAGGCCCGGGCCTAGGGCGGCAGAAATTTAGGGGCAGCATGCCACCCCGCCGCAACTAAATTTTGTAATTTTGCCCCCATACGGAGCAATGGGGACCTCTCCCCACAGCTCCATATGGGAGTTTGCGCGTGCGCACTCGCACGCTGCCGTGGGGGGCGGGGGTGTGTGCGTGTGTTTGAGCATGCATGCTCCGGGAGGGGGGCGATCGAGGGGGGCAGCCTCGGGGCGCCCGGAATGCAAATCCGGCACTCCCCATAGTTATATTAAGCCCCAGTCTAGGTGTAGGAAAGCATTGTTTTGTTATGTTTGTCTGTGATTAGGCCACTAGGTGGGAGTAATATATAGATTATAGGTTAGTGGTTAGTAGGTGCATTATAGTTATCAGCCACTAGGAAACAGAGCTCAACAGATATGAATAGGGGACCCTGCCAGGGTGTGGGTCCAGGGTTCTCTTTAGAGGTAAGATCAGATAGATAGGACAGCTGAAGTGGAGCATTCACTAGGTCAGGCAGGCCAGGGGGGATAGTAACAGGGCTAGTGGTAGGAGGCTTCTGGCCAGAGAGGAGACACAGGAAAATCCTGTCTAGCAGAAGGGCAGAGGGGTGTCTAAGGTACACTGGACTGCTGGTAGACAGGTGAGGTATGCTACAGAAGAAGACTAGCTTAAGGAACTAAGGACTAGCTTAAAGAAAAAACCATGACAGCTATACTTGTGGGAAAGCCTGGATTTCTGTATGTATGCACAACTATGATTTCTGCCTGGAGATGTGAATAAACCCCTTGTTGTATTCCCATATGAATGGTTGTGTTGCCTGTCGAATGTGCATGCTAGAATGCTATATTTATTCTGCAGAAAGCTTTAGCATACCTGAGTAAACAGCCCTAGAAGCTCCCTCTGATTGTTTAAGATAGCAGCTGCGTTTTTTAGCTTGGTCTTACTTTACCACCAGGCAGCAGTGTTCAGGCAGGGAACACCTCTCAGCTCAGATTACAGCAGAGAGGAGAGGGGGAGAGAGGAGCAAACTGAGCAGGCTCATGCCATGCCCTAGAGGATTTTTCTGAGAGAAGGAAGTCTGACACAGAAGATCATGTATACAGAATAACAAGAAAGAGAAATGTGGTGTTTCTTTTCACTGAGGAGTCAGAGCAGCAGTTCTGTAAGTGTTTAAAGAAGAAGTAAACATTTGTTCTCTCCTATCTTTAAAATAAACAACCCCAGAATAACATACCTTAGTCCCTTAATTTAGTTTGATCTGGTTTCTGATTTATAAGTTAAAATCTCCAGCTCCTTTCCAATACTTCTTGTTACAGCATGCAGCTCTGCCCCCTCTTCCTGTTCAGCTCTCCTCATCTCTGTGACTACAGAGTAGTGGAATCGGAGAGTTTTCTGTGCATGCCTGACAGAGAAGAAGCTTTCTGGGAATGTGCAGTGAGTCAGGCAGTTATGTATGGGCACAGAAAAAAATCTGCCGCTGCTGCTGAACACTGACTCCTGTTTCTCTGTGCAATCCCAGAAAGCTGAAGTCAGAAACCAGATAAGATTAAATGCAAGGACTAAGGCAGTGTTTTTCAACCTTTTTTAGGCAAAGGCACACTTGTTTCATGAAAAAAATCACGAGGCACACCACCATTAGAAAATGTTAAAAAATTTAACTCTGTGCCTATATTGACTATATATAAAGTAATTCTCTTGAATAGGAATCAAATAAACACAAAGCTGCCATAGTTTCCACATACAATATTTGTTGTGGCCATAAAGTGTCCGGGTCCCATTGTTTCTCCCAGTTTATTGCAGTTATATAACTAGTGTGCGGCTGGGGGACATAATTAAATGGTAAAGGCCAGCAGCCTATGTATAGCAGATGCTCTCAGGCAAAGATGTCAGCCATCTTAGCAACAGCTTGAATCATTACCTGCAGGAGCTCCAGGCTCATTTATCCCCCCGCTGAGTTATTTAAACTTCTAGTTACAAATACCTCTTATCTCATCGACACGAAAGGAGAACTCCTTCACAGGGGGCTGTGCGTGCGTGCGTGCGTGCGTGCGTGCGTGCGTGTCTGCTTTAGCACGGTGAGAGCAGAGGGTCAAAGTTTATGCCTGCATTGCAGCACAGCCCCCTGTGAAGAAGTTCTCCTTTGGTGTTGATGCGATAAGTAACTGGAAGTCCGTGCGGGTGGAAGGGAGTGAGGGAGGGGGGAGTTAAAGCTATTCTTTTTCAGTGGAGCGCGGGGCCCCCATTGGCGCAGGGCCCGATTGGGCGCAATGTTGCCTGGTGTGCCGTAGGTGCAGGGCCGGCCCTGCACCTATGGCACACCAGGCAACATCTCGCGGCACACTAACAGAAGTTGAAAAACGCTGGACTAAGGTATGTTATTCTGGGGGTTGTTTAGAGTCATTTTAAAGATAGAAAAAAGGTGTACTTCTTCTTAAAGGCTGTATTTTCACTGACTTTTCTGATGAAGCTTACTTGACCTTTTTTACCTTTCCTCCTTCTTTAAGGTTTGATGTTTAAATGACAGGTACAAGTGTATAGTCAAAATGTTATTTCAGTGAAGAGGTTTGATGCCCTATTAGCAATTTCAAAAATGCGTAAAGTATTTGGTTGAATCATAAAGGACAGTTAATCCTTGAAAGACATTAGAGACAAAACAAGGAACATTAGTGGTGTCATTTATGATGTGCAAGGCTGCAGGCAAAGATGCTTAAATATTTACAGGTATTGGACCTGTTATCCAGAATACTCAGGACCTGGGGCTTTCCGGATAAGGGATCTTTCTGTAATTTGGATCTCCATACCTGAAGTCTACTAGAAAAATCATTTAAACATCATTTGTTTTGCCTCCAATAATAAGCTTAATTGGGATCAAGTACAAGTTACTGTTTTATTATTACAGACAAAAAGAAAATCATTTTTAAAAATTAGAATTATTTGCTTATAATGGAGTCTATGGGAGATGGCCTTTCGGTAATTCCAAACTTTCTGGATAACAGGTCTCCGGATAAGAGATCCTATACCTGTATATACTGTATAAAATAAGCTGTTTGTCTCATTAAAGGTGAACTTGATTATGACTACAAATGACATATGTCACAGGAGCTCTCCATCTTGGTTTCTGTTAGAACTGTTTGGGACACTGCACATGCTTAGTGAGCTCTGAGCAGCTGTTGAGAATTGAGAAGCTAAGCTTGGGGGTCACTGCAGATTAACACACAGAATATTAGGAGGGTCTGTCATAGAAGCTGATGCTGCAGGGCTGATTATTCACCTTTAAGTAACAGCAACTTTTCAATTGGTCTTCATTATTTATTTTTTATAGTTTTTGAACTATTCGTCTTCTTCTTCTAACTCTTTGCAGCTTTCAAATGGGGGTCACTGACCCCGGCAGCCGAAAACTATTGCTCTGTGAGGCTACAATTTTATTGTTATTGTTACATTTATAACTTTTTTTTCTATTCAGCTCCTCCCCTATTCATATGCCAGCCTCTCATTCAAACCACTCCCTGGTTGCTAAAGTAATTTGGACCCTAGCTACCAGATAGTTACTGAAACTCAAAACTGGAGAGCTGCTGAACAAATAGTGAAATAAGTAAAAAACTACAAATAATAAAAAATGAAGACCAATTTTAAATTGTCTCAGACTATTACTCTTTACATCATTCTAAACGTTAACTGAAAGGTGACCAACCCCTTTAAGGAATGGTAACGTTTAAATCAATCAAGTGTATTTAAAGCAGTCTAAATTTAGCGCTAATGATTGCTAGTAATGATAACTGTACCTGATTACCCTCATTCCCACATGACAATGTGTTTGCACCTGTGGTATTGTGGAATTAGGAGAATCTGCCTGAACTGGCTGCAGTTCTGTACAGTCTGAATTGTACATTGTAGCCGTCCTCTGGCATGCAAGCAGAACATTCACACAAACAGCCCCCCGCCAGCCCACTAAATAGTGACTGTCTATGGCATTGTACAGCAGCCTCTCTTGCATTTGCCAGAACCCACAGATTGCCACTCAAGGCACCTTTGGAATGCAAAATGCAGACTATAAAGTAGAAGGAGAGAGTAGTGATTATACAGCTAGGAACATACTTAGAAAATATCACTGTTTGAAGTTACAGTTTGTGTGATAAGTAGAATAATCACTAAAGCTTGATACATTTTATAGAAGGTACCTATTATTGATCATTGGACATGTAAACTGACCTCTATTTTTTTGGGAGTCACCCTGAATTAAGCTCTCCTCACCCAGTCACCTGCAGTAACAGGTCCATTGCCCACTATCAGTAATTTGCACCTGAAACCTAAATTGGTATACAGTTAGTTCATTTGGAGGCTCGCAGTCCTTCCCACTACAAATTTAATATATAAATTGAACTCTTCAGTACTTACGTTATCGTACTCACCAGATTGAATTGTAGGCTCGGGTGCTTATGCCCCGAACCCTTTGCTTGATTTTTCTCTCTTTCTCTTACTCTCCATTCCAAATGATGTAACCACATGTAGATACAAAAATACAGGATGTTAACTCACTGCTTCCTCTCTATGGCCCGGGTGCCATGCCACAGTCCCGCAGCAAAGGGAGACACAACTTCCATATTCAACCTAAACCAGTATGCACTCATCGGACTCCAGGACAGCGGATAAAGTTCGAAAAGCTTTATTGGTAGTAGAAACCTGACGCGTTTCGTGTGGCTGCACATGTATTCATAGGTATCCTGAAACCTAACTATTGAGGCAGAATGGGGTGGAACCAAGGAGGGTCAGGCATGGCCAAGATGCAACCTCTGCAACCCTTGTTTCAAATATAAATCTTATGCCAATTCATGAAGAGGATTATTGTTTGACTACTATACAACTGACTACTGGGAAGGTTCTCACTCTCCAATAAGTGTGTGAAGAGTATTAAGCCATACATACCATAGATTATGTGCTACATAGTGTATGCCCTAGGTCTTTCAGCTTACAGAGAGCTGAAGCTTGGTAGATGGTTAGGGCCATAGGATCTATTACACTAGGATAAGCCTGGGTAATCAAACTTGACTTGTCCCGTTAAAAAATATTGTTAGAGATTCATTCTGGCTATCCTGGCTAGCACTTTTGGCCAAGTCCACACTCCTGGCAGAACCAAATCCAAGTCTAAATTTAGCACTAATGATTGCTAGTAACGAAACTGTACCTGATTGCCCTCATTTCCACATGACAATGTGTTTGCACCTGTGGTATTGTGGAATTAGGAGAATCTGCCTGAACTGGCTGCAGTTCTGTACAGTCTGAATTGTACATTGTAGCTATCCTCTGGCATGCAAGCAGAACATTCACCCAAACAGTCCACACTCCTGGCCGAACCGAATCCAAATCCTTAAAATCACGCGACTTTTGTCACATAAACATGGAAGTTGAAATTTTTTTGCCACGTGCAGCACTCTTACAGATGCACCAAAGCCATGAAATCCATTTTGGGATTCAGCCGAACCCCGATTCCTTTGTAAAAGATTTGGCCAAATGCTAAACCAAATCTGTATCTTAATATATGTAAATTAGAATACGTTAAGTATTAAGGTTAAGTATTCAGCCAAATCTTTTATGAAGGATCCGGGGTTCGGTCGAATCTGAAAATGGATTCCGTATATGTAAACCTCTGATAGGGTTGATAGCATTTGTGATATAACTTCTGAGAAACAGCTAATAAGATTCAGAATTTCATTCAACAACATCATTCATTCTTAACCACTATATCTGTGATGACCAGGTGCAGGGGTATAGTAGAACTAGAAAAACCCACATGAAGATCTTAGATAGCAGGGTAGAACTCAGCTTTGTTCTACGGGAGATTGGACCTAGCAACAGCTAATAGTTTTGATGGCAGCCTCCCGAAGATACGTTGGAAAAATGTATTTTACCACTACAGCCACGTTTCAGCTTTCCCCTACTGATGTGCTTGTGCCTTTAATATGTGGGAGCAAGCACAGGTCTGCTCAGTGCTGATTGGACAGTATAGAGCAGGAAGGGGCCTAGCTGAACGGGGAAGTTAGATTTTTTTACCTCAGCATTCATGGAAACTCCATGACGTTTCCACCTCAGTTTCCTTCCAAATACCACAAAAAATGGAGAGTGTAATCTCCTTTATATTTTTAATATGAGGAGAGACATTTTTTTCTCTGTTCTGAAGAAAAAGAGTGATGTTAGAGTCTTGTGAGATTATCTAGAAGTTATTAATAATGGGTAATAGTTCCTCTTAAGGAGTAAGTTCTGTGTAAATAAATTAAGAGTCCTTTAACTAAACAGAGCAAGGAAGGATCAGTGTTCAGATTTAAACTCTGCTTTCTTTCCTCCTTATTTGACTGCCCCAGGAAGGGTTCAGTCAAGATATAGTCATGGTTAAGTTCCACATGGATACTCATAAGATTAAACAAGGAGTTTTTAATTGTAAAGATATGTCTTCTCTGTTTGGAGTTAAGAGTATCTCACAGTTCCACTCTCAGTAAAGAGGCCCGTTTGGGTTTCTGTAGTGGGAACCTTGCATCCTGTAGGAGGTCTGTCTCTACAGGCAATGATTCCCAGGAGTGTGACGCAGGCTCCACTCATTATTGTTTGGGAATCTGTATGGAATACACTGCAAAGGTCCAAAGTGAGTTTGCAGGTATATAAGAAAATAAATAATAAATAAGATGTCAGTGGCTTAAAAGAACCGAGTAATTAGTTAGATTTTGATTACATGTTGTCATTCCTATGAAAGGTGTCTGATAACTATCCTGACTAGTGCTCAATATTAAATGAGCATGTCTAATAGCAATAGCTTTCTCAGTTATAGGAGAAGAACTCTCTCTTATACACTTTTCTGACCCTTGGTTATGTATAACATTATCCTTGAGAGGGTCACAAAAATGTATTTCTGCAGTGTGTTTGAATTACACGCAATATAAGACACTGATCCTTCCTTGGTGTGTTTAGTTAAAGGACTCTTAATTTATTTACACAGAACTTACTCCTTAAGAGGAACTATTACCCATTATTAATAACTTCTAGATAATCTCACAAGTTAGTTGATTAGTTGATTTCTGTTTACTATAAAATGTTAATATCAATACCATCCAGCTTAAGAGACCTTTGGAGGATCCACAACAACAAAGGCTGCTCCAACATGTCTCTACCTTTGTATTATAATGAACGTACCCTAATGGTTTCTTCCAGAACCTTTCAAAATATCGTGACATAAGGGGCATTCATAAAAGTAACTTCTAGGTGTGGGCTATTCTTCCATTAGCTGTTGCTAGGTGGCAATCTCCCGTAGAACAAAGAAGTGTTTACAGAAATCTATGACCTGCAAACAGCATTTGTTCTAGGGATAGGATTGCCACCTAGCAACAGTGCCCACCCTTGCCCCACCCTTAAATTACATCATGCAATTCTTTCCAGAATTCTTAGCAGTTCCTAGTGAATTCTTCGTCTTCATGTCTCCCTTGCCTTACACCAGAATTGTAGTAAAGATTTGGATTATCAATCCAAACCCAAGGAGAACTAGAAAGGATGCTACTTTTATCATTCTGACAATACTGAAATTCTCTTCCTTCAGTGTGCTTTGGTTAATTTTACAGTGAATGTTGTGCTATGGGTAGTTAAATGCTATATAGCATTTCAAGGGACTATAGCCTTATCTGTCACTTTGTTTATTCTTAGTCCATTTATAAGACAATTACAACTTGAACTGCATCTTTATCTTTTATAATTTCTTTAAAATCTTGGTTCATTTCAAGGACACTCCCTTATTTTAAGGATTGTCATCCAGCAGTCTTCCGGTAAAAAATCTAACTTGCGTTCAGCTAATCCCCTTCCAGACCTGTGCTTGCTCCCACATATTAAAGACACAAGCATGTCAGAAGGGGAAAGCAGAAACGTGGCAGTAGTGGTAAAATACATTTTTCCAGAGTATTTTCGGGAGGCTGCCGCAAAACCCATTAGCTGTTGCTAGGTGGCAATCCTCTCCCTAGAACAAATGCTGTTTGCAGGTCATAGATTCCTGTAAACACTTCTTTTTTCCTGGCTGCTCTCTCCACACACTGCCCCCTCCCCTTCCACTTCCTGTATCCACAACCTTCCTCATTACTCTACCCACTGCTAAGCTGCTAATGCATATTAAAATAAACAATTAACATTCTTGCAGGGATGGGTGGAACACCATTACAATATCGATAGCTGAAAATTGTCCCATAGGCCATCAGCCCGAAAACATTGTGTACAAGTATAGGATCTGTTATCAAGAATGCTCGGGACCTGGGGTTTTCCGGGTAAGGGGTCTTTCCGAATTTGGTTCTCCATACTTTAAGTCTACTAAAAATAATGTAACAAATAGACCCAATATGACTGCTTTGCCTGCAATAAGGATTAATTATATCTTAGGATGGAGTACAAAGTATTATTTTATGATTACAGAGAAAAGAAAATCATTTTAAACAATGTATGTATGTATATTTTTATTTATAAAGCGCTACTTATGTACGCAGCGCTGTACAGTATAATACATTAATACAAACAGGGGGTTAATAAGATAATAGATAAATACAAAGTATAAAAATAAATACAAATAAATACAAGATACAGTTGCAATAAGTTAAGAGTCAAAGACACAAGAGGATGGAGGTCCCTGCCCCGTAGAGCTTACAATCTATATGGGAGGGTAACTTACAGATACAAATAGGCAAATATAAGTGCTGTAGGTCACAGTGGGTGACACTACATTATAAGTGCTACTTCCCAGATCAGGTGCTGGGTGAGTGCTCCAAAAGGTAGTCTTTTAGTTTGGTTTTAAAAAGACTGGGGGAGGATCCTCTCCGGAGGAAATCAGGGAGGGCATTCCAAATGTAAGGGGCAGCAAGGCAGAAAGGTTTAAGGCGGGAAACGATTGCTCTGCAAGGAATGAAGGAGTCGGCCAGGAACGTACGGAGACACAAGGGAAGAGATGTAGTGAGGAGCAGAGGAATGGAAGGCTTTGAAGGTTAAGAGAAGGAGTTCGTAGGATATTCTTTGTTTAATAGGAAGCCACGATAAGGACTTTAGCAAGGGAAGGGCCTGAACTTTCCTGGATGAGAGGAGGAGAATTCTGGCAGCAGTATTTAATATAGACTGTAGGGGGGAAAGATGGGAGTTAGGGAGGCCGGTTAGTAGCAGGTTACAGTAGTCCAGTCGGGATAGGATGAGAGCATGCATGAGCAGCCTAGCTGTTGCAGTAGAGAGAAAGGGACGGATTTTGGCAAAATTGCGTAAGAAAAAGTGACAGGTTTTGACAGTGGAGTTAATGTGGTCAGAAAAGGAGAGACTGGAGTCAAAGATCACCCCCAAACAACGCGCCGAATTGACGGGGTTGATGAGGGTGCCATCAATAGAGATAGAAAAGGGGGGGGGGGTAGGACCAGGCTTAGGCGGAAAGATCATTAGTTCAGTTTTTGTCAGGTTCAGTTTGAGGTGGCGTTGATTCATCAATTAGAGATAGCCAGGAGGCAGTCAGAGATTAGAGTCTCAGTTTCAACTGTTAACAATGTCAATTATTTGGTTATTTGACATTTTAAACAATGTGAAGTATTTATTATTTAACATTTTATACAATGTGAATTATTGAGAAAAACTGATCCAATAAGTAAGTGCATTTTGGTATAAATTCCTGGAGTGCATCAGCATTTTTTAAATTATATATATATTATTATTATTAACATTTATTTATAAAGCACCAACATATTCCGCAGCGCTGTACAATAAGTGGGTTTCATACATATATATATATATATATATATATAGAGAGAGAGAGAGATAGAGGCTATATAGAGACTCACATACCAGGGGCAATAGCCTGTATATAGGTTTATGAGCTGAAAATGCCCAGGGAGCATTGCTACATGATCCACACCAGCCTGCATACATTTATACTATTTCAGTTCAAGTGGTTATTGTGATACAGGGCTCTGGGAAAATAAGCCCTGGTTTTTAAAGCCTAACAATTCCTTTGCTGCACAGCCTGTAAATGCAATGCTGGCACAATAACAGTCTCTCAAAGTTTATCATACAAGTGACTCAGCAGTACGCAGGGTACATTATATCTCTGCTACTCGTGAGGGCAATACTTCTGACAGAAATACTGCGTTACATGCGTGTATCAGTTACTAATTGACTTACTGGCATCTGAAACGGATGAGGGAGCTGACTGGTGAAAGTTGTTTATCTACCTCCTCCCCACCCCCAGACACACACCTAGCTAAGCCCTTAGAATACCCTATATGTCAGCAAAAATAATGAATTGAGTGGGACATATAAACAAGGTTTCTACATGTCATTGCTGAAGAAGCGGGACAGCTGCTTGCTGTATATACAGTGCCACCTCACCTCATAGCTGAAATATCACCGTTTATTCCTAATGTAAATAACAATGTGGCTCATTTGCCTTACCATATTAAAACTTTACCACAGGGGGTAATGAACAAAAAAACTTGTTTATGATTTTACCAATAGGGACAGCATGAGGGAAGGGAGTTTAAAGGTAAACTATCCCTTTTAAGCTCAGGCAGGTATTAAGTTACTTAGTACAGGTACTGGACCCATTATCCAGACTGCTCGGGACCAAGGGTATTCTGGATAAGGGGTCTTTACGTAATTTGGATCTCCATACCTTAAGTCTACTTAAAAATGAATAAAACATTAATTAAACCCAATAGGATTGTTTTGCATCCAATAAGGATTATTTATATCTTAGTTGGGATCAATTACAAGGTACCATTTTATTACTACAGAGAAAAAGGAAATCAGTTTTAAAATTCTGAATCATTTGATTAAAATGGAGTCTATGGGAGACAGGCTTTCCGTAATTCGAAGCTTTCTGGATAACGGGTTTCTGGATAACGGACCCCATACCTGTAGAGTTTATAGGGTGAAGGAAACTCAGTGGAACACAGCAAATGTCAGCACATAAAGTGGGGTGTAGACACATAGGGTAAACAACCTTTATCTAGCATTCAACAAACCACGTATGCAACTGTTATAACTGGCAGATAATATATACTCTTTTCACCCAATTTTCCATGCAGTTTTTCTAAAGAAATTTGGAATTGTTTGCATTTAACCCTTCACTCAATTTTGTGTGCCGTTATTTGAATACAAGGTAAGTAGGAACACTGAATAAGAAGGATGTTTTTGGTTGGTAATTATTTTAAGGAGAAATAAAGCTTTGAAAGGAGAAATGTATAAGACCAAGGCCATAACAGCCCTACAGCCATGAAGACCCATGTCACAGAGTTGTCCAGCAGTAGCCACTATCCTCTTTTATACTGATTCACAGCACATGCTCTGGGCTGCTATCAGCTTAGGAACCTACTCACAATATACTACACATATATATTAAAAAATTCACAATACAAGGCTGATTGTTTAATAATTCAGACTCTTCATTGCAGCATAGAAACCATTGCATTCTGAGTGACAATGTATTAAGTCAACATAGGTAACCCCTCCTTTCCTCACAGCTCTCTAAATGCTAAATTCTTGGTAACATAGTTACATAGTTACATAGTTACATAGGGTTGAAAAAAGACCTGTGTCCATCAAGTTCAACCCATCCAAGTAAACCCAGCACACCTAACCCACACCTACCAATCTATACACTCACATACATAAACTATAAATACAACCACTAGTACTAACTGTAGATATTAGTATCACAATAGCCTTGGATATTCTGATTGATCAAGAACTCATCCAGGCCCCTCTTAAAGGCATTAACAGAATCTGCCATTACCACATCACTAGGAAGGGCATTCCATAACCTCACTGCCCTCACCGTGAAAAACCACCTACGCTGCTTCAAATGGAAGCTCCGTTCCTCTAATCTAAAGGGGTGACCTCTGGTGCGTTGATTGTTTTTATGGGAAAAAAGAACATCCCCCAACTGCCTATAATCCCCTCTAATGTACTTGTACAGAGTAATCATGTCCCCTCGCAAGCGCCTCTTTTCCAGAGAAAACAACCCCAACCTCGACAGTCTAACCTCATAGTTTAAATCTTCCATCCCCTTAACCAGTTTAGTTGCACGTCTCTGCACTCTCTCCAGCTCATTAATATCCTTCTTAAGGACAGGAGCCCAAAACTGCACTGCATACTCAAGGTGAGGCCTTACCAGGGACCTATAAAGGGGCAAAATTATGTTCTCATCCCTTGAGTCAATGCCCTTTTTTATACAAGACAGCACTTTATTTGCTTTAGTAGCCACAGAATGACACTGCCTGGAATTAGACAACTTGTTATCAACAAAAACCCCTAGATCCTTCTCCATTAAGGATACCCCCAACACACTACCATTCAGTAGAACATGAGGGATTGTATAATGAGTATGAGCAACATTTAGCTTAATCATAATTGATAGCATTGGACAAAACATTTTCACTATCACTCAGGGACAGTGGCCCTCTTAATGCAAGAGAATCCTACTATTTATACCCCAAGCTACTTGTCACCTGGAGAGACTAAAGCCAGGGCTGTATTTCTTGGGGAGACAGCTTTTGGGGGGTGGCCCTTGGGTGTGGGACACATGCAGCTGTATGTAGGTGGGATCTGAGATGGAGGATTATCTTAAGAATTCTCTTGCTCAATGATACAGTTTTGAGGCACCTATTTTGGACGCTGAGAGAACAATACAAACAAAATAACCAGTAAGGTATTGTAGCACTATACAAGTTATAATCTTGTACACTTTTTGGATCCATTCTTTATTTCTCTATTCTTTATTTACATAGCCTATCATATTCCACAGATATTACACATCATTCACTGCCAAAGTGAATCTTAAGGTGGCCATACACATGCAGATTTCAGCTGCTGATGCAGGTCCTTTAGACTGATTCAGCAGCTTATCTGCCCATGTATGGGCACCCCCGATGGGTGTCCCTAAACAATTTCTGGCCTAAAATTGGCCAGATCTCGATCGGCAGGTTTGATTTTCCGTCAGGTCTGATGGCATTGAAATTCAATGATCTGGCACTAGGTTTTTTTAAGTGTAGGAGAAAAGCCCATGCAGGAGGAAACCCATGCAGAATGGGAAGAACATACAAACTCCTTGCAGATGCAACCCTGGCTGGAGCCACACCTAACCATTACCTTATTAGTCATTTTCTTCAGCTATTTCAAACTCCTATATGTATTTAATAAACATATTTAATATAATGTACCTTTAAGACCTAACAAGCCTGTACAGAAATCTTTAGAAGGGACTTTTGCCTCCTTTTAGTCCACATCACCATAGCCATACTGCTTCAAAGAACTGCAAATAAAACCTGTCATATTGTGTCATGGCTTGATAATATATTGCTGAAACAGTTCCCAAGATTCCAAAAGAATTTGTACTGTGAAATAGATTTCCTTGGTTAACTATAACTTTTATAACATAAGATAAACAAGTGTTATAAAGCCAGTTGTGATGTATTAAAAGCATTCAGTACTGAGCAGTGCTGAGGAATGACCCAAGCCATTGGCCTATATTTACATATAAACATATTGCAACTAACTTTGGTGGCCAGTTAGGGCTACTTAGGAGAATTGGGGGTGCAGCCAGAAGAGATTTAGAAAGGATTGGATTCCCAGAACTGATAACCTGCAGGTAGCGAGAAAATAAAATGCAATATAAAATATATTTTTATTGTCTTTAAATTTAGAAAAGCCTAGTTTAAGACCAAAATATTTCTATTGTTATGCACATGAGCCAATAAACATGTTTTTTTACAATTCCATTACCTGAAGTGCTGCAGCCCCTAGTATACAGACATTTCATTTCATTGGTGCAATAACTGATGCTGCCGTATGCAAAGCAGAAAATTCTAAATAGATACTTTCAGCCCAAATGGCTTTTAAATTTACAGATGAAATAACTTTGATTCAATTTTGTGATGACTATTTTCAGATGTATGATGAAACAAGAGAACAATGAACACTGGCCAGTATATTTGCAGCTTCCTACTCCACATACTTTGAACAGAAAGCATGGAAAGCATGAATTGAGGGTACTGAAACTTCGCATAATTGGCTTGGTTACCCAGCAACTCCATTTTCAAGGCCTTTTATTGTTTGTTGCTGTTTGGAATCTCATTTCCTTCAGATTCTCAGGGATTAAGAAAGTACAAAACATTCTCACACTGAAGGAGAGCAATATGTTTATCATCACTGTTATGCAAGTAGCTAAACTCTGCTAAAAGCAATGAACCCTGTTCTATCCAACATCAACGCGTTTAATAACTTCATCACCACTTATTTAATGGTAGGTGATTCCCTATTTATAAACACTGTATTCTCTTTATGCATATAGAAATGTTCAGTAAAACATAGTAGTGCTTATTTTCTATTGGCGTCTATGAGTACAGCTGTTGCTACTGTGCTCTGTGCCAATTCAGTGCAAGGTGCAGAGCACACAATATGGTTGAATCACTAAAGAGCGATAAGCGTTATGGCATGCTTTTTTTGCGTTAAAATTGACGCGGAAAAACCGCGCGATTCGCTTAAGTATTATCACATGTGTTAAGTCGCATATCGCATGCGTTAAATAGTGCGCAACCGAATGCGCTAATTTTAAAGCATTGCAGTAATTAGCGAATAGAAATAGTATTAATGCATGATTCACAAATACATATGAAGCGTTAAACGCGCTAAATATCGCATTAGTCTATGCGAAAATTAACACCTACTTGGGGCAGGCGGTAATTATAGAAAAGTACAGTTCATGAGCTTTTGGCAACACAATATGGACTTTGCAGTGGGATTTATTCAAGTATGTGTTGGCCCTAGAGTGTTGCAGCCTCCAGTTTGCAGGGAAATAATGGCGTGTATGGCTAATATGGCGTGCATTTTTTCACACGCGGTGGCAATTTGTGCGTTAATTAGCGCGTTGCATGAAATACCGCACAAAAATAGTTTTCGCGACTTAACCAGTGGTCCAAGATGCATAGTTGGCCAAAGAAATGTACAGTATAAAAAAGAGATTTGGATATGTAATGAGGGTTATTCTCTAATGTTTGTTGGCAATGCTTTGTGTATAGCAGTGATCCCCAACCAGTGGCTTGTGAGAAACATGTTGCTCACCAAACCCTTGAATGTTGCTCCCAGTGTTACCAAAGCAGGTACTTTGAATTCCTGACTTGGTGGCAAGTTTTGGTTGTCTAAAAACAATATTTACTACCAAATAACGCCTTCTGTAAGCTGATGTGTGCATAGAGGCTGCCTAATAGCCAATCTTAGCCCTTATTTGGCACCTCCATGGACTTTTATGATACTTGTGTTGGCTCACGAGTAAAGGTGCCCATACACCTTCAGATCTGCTCGCTTGGCGAACTCGCCAAGCGAGCGGATCTTCTCCCGATATCCCCCACCTAAGGGTGGGCGATATCGGGAGAATCCAGGCTAATTGGCCAAACGATCGAATTATAACGACGGGTATAGGCAAAGTCGGTCCAGGGACTGCATCAACGAGCCAATGCGGTCCCCGATCCGACTAGATTTTTTAACCTGGCCCGTCGGTAATGCCCATACGCGGGCTGATTAGCTGCCGAATCGGTCTTAATGGAGACCCCTGCTGTATAGCATGGAGCATGTGAATACTTACTCCTTTAAGAAGGCATTTGTTTCTTTACTTTGTGCCACGTGCACAAGCCTACATTGCCTGTTGCAATAAACCACTCAGGTTGAGTACACAATCACATTTTTTACTGGTCACCTTGGTTTTTACAAAAAGCATAGTTATTTTTACACTTTTCTTTTGTTAAATATTCACTGGAGGTTTCTGGATAAGGTGTCTTTCCATAAATAAAGCACCATGCCTTAAAACTATTAAAACATAGCAGTATTGTTTTTCTTTCACTATAGCTTTGTGCTAACTTCATTAACATAAACAACAAGGTGCTTAGTGCACGGGAGTAGCGTCATTGTGCTGGCATCACATCAGTATCAGCAAGCTGGGGATTATGCAGACTGTAATGTCAGCGCACCACTAAGTGGAGCAAAAATTACTTTCAAGAGCCCAGTGACACCAGGGGATTCTGCCAGTTCATTATGGCTTCTTGCTGATGTCAGGACCTCCTGCTATCTGCGTGTTTTCGCTTGTATTGTATCCTGTTAAGCTGGCCATACACGCAACAATATTCGGTGCGTGTATGGCAAGTCGGCGAGGTGACCAATATCGCAGGAGGCTGCTGATATCGGTCAACTCACCGATCGGGCGGGTTAAATGATTTTGATTGGGCACCATAGAAGGCGCCTGAGCAAAATCTGCCTTCAGGGCTGAATCGGCAGAAGGAGGTAGAAATCCTATTGTTTCTACCTCCTTATCTGCCGTTTCAGCCCTGAACGTTAGCAAATCGCGACGTGTGTGGCCACCTTAATGCTGGAATTTGCCTTGGCCTGTCTTTGCCTATTTGCTGCCTGCCTTGACTATTTACAGAACATTGGACTTGTACCTTGTCAACTAGTGATGTGTGAATCTGTCCCATTTCTCTTCCCTGCAAATTTTTTCGCTAAAAAATTAGCAAAGTGCGGCTACCGCATGACTTTTTCAATGTGACAGTGACTTTTTTGACACAACCACAACTTATTTGATGCAGCTGTGACTTATTTGATGCAACCAAGGCTTTTTTGATGTGCAGCGAATCCATACTTGCTGAGAAAAAATCACTCATCGTTATTTTTAACCCCTTTTGAACTGTAGGGACTCATAGGGTTAAGATGCCTCTATGGCTTTAAACCCTACTGTTTCCTCCTTCCTGTTACTGGGCAGAAGCCCATGTATCTAGTGTGCCATTAGCATATGTGACTTATTGGTTTATAGGTAGACCACTCCCTTTGCACTCTAATATAGTGTTGGAGAAGGGGGTGGGCCTTCCTCTTTGGCTGCATCTGCTGACCCAGGTGGAAGTCCCACTGAGCCTGGGATTAACAGGGCTCCAGTAAAGCGAGTTACCCTAGAGGCTAAGTTTAGCTTTAGTGAAGTCAGCGAACAGGGATCCTGTGAATGAGGAGTAGTAAGTGTCAGGATAATTTATAAGAGCACTTTCTAGGAAAGTGAGATAGTGAGGTTAGTTAGAAAGAGCAGTTTCTGGCTCCAACCAGGAGAGGTAGCTGGAAGTACTCTTCCTCATAGGCATGGTTGCCTTAGAGTAAGACCACAGTTAAGATGCAGGTATCAGGTCAGTTTCTATCCCTGATCCATAGTCAGCTGTGAGGGATCCTTGGCTGCTAAGGGACACCCTGAGGATAAAGATATTTGGCCAGGCTACTGTCCACAGGGAGGCTGTGCTGGTTGGTGGTCCTTACCTTCCCCACCCTTGGCTGAGGTGGGCTAAATGGCAGACACCATATTTTTCTATCTTCTGTGCAATTATATGATATCCCCACAGTGTGAGTATTGCTATAACCCTGTGGATCATTTGTTTTGGACAATAAACAAGTTAAGTTCTGGTTTACCACAAAGAACCTTCTTGCGCGCATTCTTTCGTTTACTTTGCACACAGCCCAAGTGAGTTGTACTACACCCCAAGGATATTTCCACATAGCGGAAGCCCTGGTGTGTAGAGTCCTTTGTACCCTGTGCTCTGAGGAAAGTCTAGCTGGTGCTGCCTAATTTCACCGCCAAATAGGGGTTACAGAACTTTGGACTTTTCTCTGCCATGCCTGCCTGCTTGCCTGTCTATGAACTATGGTTGTGCCAGTTCTTATCCTATCTTCTTATCTTCTTTTATCTGCTAAGTTACCAGACTGTGCTTCAATACAACTGCCTACCTTTAGTTGACCCTTAGTTTTCCTTAATAAAGTATATTCTAGTTTGCTTTGCACCTGCCTGTTTCCCAGTTGAGCCTCTTTCACGGTCCCTACTCCAATCATTATCACCAAGGGACCCCTGAGAATCTGCCATGGCCCCTGGTGGACTCAATTCTTAAAGCACCAGATACAAGGGCTGAAGCACTAAGTTTTGCTCAGTAATAGAGCAGAGCATATCTGCACGCTTTACCTTTCCCAGGCAGTAGATAGATTGTTCCATTGCTCCCATTAGCTTGCTTATCTGTACAATGCCTACATTCTGCTTCCCATGAATATTGCACTGCTAAATATAGGCAGCACTGTATTTATGTAAAATGTGCACTATTGTGGAAACCAAAAACTTCCAGAGTGCCCCCTTTTTTGCACTTTGCACTCTGCCTTACCATCGGTGATGACCACTAGCTCATAATTACAGAATATAAGTCAGAAATAAATACAAAAATAAAAACTTTTTGTTTAAATAGAACTGCATGCTGTATAGGAAAAAGTTGAACTATACCTAAAAGATTGCCTGATTTCTTAACTTGAACTTTTTTATATACAAAGGGAGTGGAGATGGGTCCAGAGCAAGACTTACATATCCATCTTCTCAACAATCAGTAACTGATTATGAAGATTAATATAACAGGATAGTTCCTTTGGACTGTTGAAACACTTCCAGCTCCACATTATCAATGTATTGAGCCAGCAGTTACAGGTTACTGATTTAGGAACCATTAAGGCTATGATAAGGTGGGCAAATGAAGTAAAAAACGCATCCACTATAAATGAAATACAGAAAAAGCCTTTTTTTATACAGAAAGTATTAACCGTGCCATGTAAAGACCACCTTCAGTACCCTTCCAAACAGTGCTGTACATGGCTCAAGACGCATTGAGCCAGATCCATGTACAGCACTGTTTGGTAGACACCTTTTGCTGACATAACAAATTTGCCAACCAAATTTACTCCGCAACAAGGTGGGCCCTAGCCTCCACCTAGAAGGCTCCTGGCTGACACCCTCATGCAATAGAATAGAAAATTTGGTGGATAGTGGGCAATAAAAAATTACCTGTATTCTAAAAGACAAAATAGACAAATATGATCAGATATGGGGTCCATGGATAAACAGACAAGAACAGGCCTAGAACAATAATCTCTCTTAGCAAAGTAATACAAGACAATAACAATACAGTGATGATATGATATCATAGATTTTAATTTTATTGCTTCACATGATTTTATTGTTCATTTTTTTCCTTCATTCACTTCTCTTCTCTTCCCTCTCTCTCCCCCCCCCCCCCCCTTTTCTCCTCTTTTTCCTCTTTAATAGTGTTCATTGCATATCTACAGAAGTAAAAAATTGTTGTACATTGAGTGCATGATATTACCTAATGTATAACTTTGCTATACATTTGGTATGTCTGTAGCATATCTATGAAAAATTGATCTATGGAAAAATTCAATAAAAATCAAAGTTAAAAAACAAAAATCTATAGAACAGAATCACAGTGATAAAATTATCACTCTGTTTTTGTATACCAATAAAAGTATTTAGGGCTAATTAACTACAATAGATGCTCAATTACACAAGTGCAGTTACAAGTAGCAAATAATCAGCAATTAGCTTTGCAAAGTCTACTACAGTTTAGTCAATGAAAGCAATATGCTTTAGGAAATACCTTCCTCAATGGTATGCAAAGCAGAAGGAGTTCTGGGAAAATAACTCCCAGATGAAAGCAATGATCTGGTTGGTTACTGTTGGTAATTGCACTTGTTAAATATAATTGCTATGTATAAATCCGCCCCCATACTGCAAGCATAACAGAATTTGTATACTATGTACATCTTACCTAATGTTACTGTAAGGAAAAGAACTTGCATAACAACATTGCAACCATTTAAAATATGTGTTACTACACATGTTGCTTATTGGCAGATCCAATACAGTTAAATACTGTAATTTTATCCAAGTCACTCAGTAAATGTAAGGTGATTATTACACTTATGTTACAAGGCAAATGACATGGCAAACAATACAAATAGAACCTAAAGGGCAAATTGTTCCTTGTTAAAACTTTTCTCTACTACGAAATGCTGGCCTCGCCTTCCCTGGAAAGGAAGGGAAAAAAGGGGAGGTGTGTCGGGGGAGTGACAGAGGCAGTGTCCTCAGACAGCACAGCTAGATCATAAATAGAGCAAGGCAATGACTTTGTAGAGTAGCATTTCCAGCACTGAGCCATTAGCTCCTACAGTGAGACAAGCTCAGCTGATCCCAGCGCCTGTGCCAAAAACTTCCCAGCCACAGCAGCAGAGATGTGTGAGGAGGAGTACTGCAAGGAAAAGATCATTGAGATGAGAAAAAAGCACATTGGGTAAGTACAGGCTTCTGTTTATGCCATCCTACTATGGTTTTTAATTAAACAAAAAGTTGACATTGAAAAGATTATTTATTTGTGGCCATGATGTTTAAGCAGAATAAAGGAGCCTGTTGGGAAATCCATTTCAGCACAATAATGCCATGTCATCAGTTATTTTTAACGTCTGATAGTATCTGTCTCTTTGGAATGATGGTTCTGCCTATCATGTTACTTTATTTATTTAAGTATTTACTTATCCTTAAACTGTTTGTCAGCACTGCCTTGATTTATTATGATCATATAAGTGTTTTTAGCTGCTGAAAAGGTCACTCTAAAAGGCTCACAGTAGTGAAAAACACTGCGTGACTTGTTATCCTAAGCAAATGAGATAAAGTAATTTGCTGAGTGGCACTTTTTACTGCCCATAGAATCTCTATGGATTTAAAACAAAGGAAACTAAACTCCAGTAATATATGATTTGTTATAACAGTGTGAACTCTATAGTGTACAAAGAAAGACACTTTGTATAATTACCTTATTTACAAGCATTCATCTGACTTGCATTCACTCAAACAGAAATCTTAAAAGAAAAAAAAAATTCTATAATGTACTAAAATGTAATGTGAATGGGTTGGCAAAGTGGGCAATGCGCACAAATGCTAGCTACAAACCCTCAAGGCAAGCAGAATATAATCAAAAATGGGAAAAAAAATACACTTGAAGTAAATAACTTACACGCAATAACCACAGACAGAGTTAAAAACATTTAATTTTGAATGAGTGTTTCCCTTTTTGTTGGAGGAATGTAACTTTCCTCCAGGAATGCTGAGCAGAAGCGCGGCACATCTGCAGGAACGCAGCAGACAGATGGCTGGGGCTCACAGACTGGAGCTGAGTTTACGAGAAATCTCTCACTGGGTTAAATTCAAAGGAATGAGAGACACAGACTCCAGGGCTGTTTGTGAAAGGAAACAGCTGTGCAGCCCAAGTACAGCCAATAATTATAACAGCGTAGATGGAAAATGACTTTGCCATATATGTGTTCTTTCCATTCTCAGGCATTTGTTTTTCATTTCGGAAATTCATACTGGGATTTTGTATCCCTGATAGTGTACTGCTTTCTTCCACATGCCCCTGTCTTGTATATGTTCTACAGAACTGCCATACTGGTTTCCTCATCAGAGGTATTTTCTATAATATCTAATGACATTGCACCCCTTGTGGTCACAAATAGTTCCCACTCATTTCTGTAAATGCTTACTGTGCATGCAAAGGAATGTTGTATACAAAGTTTGCACCAAGTATTCTCAATATAGCCTCCAGCTCTTAGGCTATCAATCATTTGAAAGGTCAGAGCCATGTTAAAAATAAAATGGCAAACTTAAAATGCAAACTTAAAATGCAATTTTTTGTGCAGAAGATCTCTTTGCCTGAGCCCACAATGTATGCAAAAGGGAGAAGGTAGCACTTTTCTGTGCATCTAATTATTTATGCCTCAGTCTAATTATCTATATGCAGCAAGTGAATAAGAACTATAAATGTAACCTGTCAGCCTTCTCTATGTAAATCATTGCTCTGATTCAGTCTAACGCAAAGCAAGCAATAACAATAACAAAGAAAGCTGATGTTATGGGATAGAATCAATAGCTTCACTTGCAACATTGTACCCATACTTTGTCTACTGTGCTTCAACTTTCTCCGCTGAACAAAGACTGGCAGTTTAGATATAGCTGCGAATACAATACCATATTAACTTCTGGCTCTTCATCATGTATTAAACCTCTAGTTATATTTTAAACATATCAGTTTGTGTGGCCAATATGAACTCAAACAGTGCTGTCCCAACTATTTCCATATTGTGGGTCAGTTATTCACTGTCACTATAGTACATGCTTAAGGGCCAGATTGTAATAAAATAATTATGTTATTCAATAAGGTGAATAGAATTTTAGAGCAGTATGGTGGCTAAAAAAACTGGAAATTCCCTTATACCTAGGCATAACATGCAAGATCAGTTGTCAAACTGATCTCAAACTAAATGGCAGATTTATAGGAGATCAACTGTGAAATCTAGAAGGATGCCCAGAACAATATTTCTTTACAGCTTATCTGACAGGAAGGTTTTAAATGAATTGGTACATTTATAAAAGATGATACCCAAAAATTCATAATGCATTTGACTTCTTAGAGCAACCAAAATCCTTACTCTCCATGCAAATCACACGTGGGAGAAAAGATCCGGACATGTAGAAACGATTTGGTCTTTTGACCAGTGGGGTGATCGTGGCCTCCACAACACATTGATGGGGAAACATCAGTTGACCAGACCCAGTGTGATTACAGGGTGTTAGGTTAAAACTTCTTGCGGAAGGATTTAGCATTGAACATCAGAAAGGCTAAATTGGTCAAACTGGTTGTGCTTAACCTTAATGCGGGAACCACCCAAACAGACTATACAGAATAAGTAGCAATGTGAGTTTGTATAGTACAGGTATAGGACCCCTTATCCAGAATGCTCGGGGCCAAGGGTATTCCGGATAAGTGGTCTTTCCGTAATTTGGATCTCCATACCTTAAGTCTACTAAAAAATCAATAAAACATTAATTAAACCCAATAGGATTGTTTTGCATCCAATAAGGATTATTTTTATCTTAGAGGGGATCAATTACAATTTTTAAACAATTACTGTTTTATTATTACAGAGAAAAAGGAAATCAGTTTTAAAATTCTAAATTATTTGATTAAAATGGAGTCTATGGGAGATGGGCTTTCCATAATTCGGAGCTTTCTGGATAACTGGTTTCTGGATAAGTGATCCCATACCTGTATTATGGGACATAATTTCATAAAAAGATAAAAGATAAAAAGGGTGGGGGGTTGTTGCAACCATAAAGTGAGCTCTCTGGGAACATATTCTTTAAGGAATGCATTTTCTGGGGGAATTAATATTGGTGGATATAGTACATAATTTCAAGAGGGTGGATGGATTTTATATTAAAAAATATATAAAATTAGAAGAATTAATGAATATTTTACACAAATAAGAGTTTTTGTAATAAAAAAAAAAATTAAAAATGAACTTAATGAACCTCCTTTAACCTGAATAATTGTAAGCCAATATATAAAGTGGATCATATCAAAGAGTATTTGTGAAACAGAAGTAAAGAACCGCAGTAAGAAAGCATGTGACCTGTTATTTAAAGCACTGGGAGATTAAATAACCTCACGGGAGTTATTTAGCACTGACCTTTTAAAATTTTCTACAAGGCTTCTTAGAGATTTCAGGCATGAATAGAAAATTTTTCTTTTGACTTTGTTTTTGACTTAAGATTTTGTTGGCTATACTGCCCAACTATCTGGGCACATATGCTAGGCTGATAGTTGGTTTGAACAGGCCATCCCGCTATCCCAGGGGGCTCAAACTCAATTTACCTGGGGGCCGCAGGAGGCAAAGTCAGGATGAGGCTGGGCCGCATAAGGGATTTGACAAAAAATTGGCTTTCAAGGGATAATGCAAGGCACGGCGGGCGGGAGCTGCTGATTGCGGAAATGACGTTATGCCATCATAACAGTTATTATGGGAAGACGTTCTTTGTGCACAATTAGCTGCTAAGGAGCTAATTGTGCACACAGAACGTCTTCCCATAATAACTGTTATGATGGCATAACGTCATTTCCGCAATCAGCAGCTCCCGCCCGCCGTGCCTTGCATTATCCCTTGAATCGCAATACAAATTGCGATCCATTCATTGCTTTTGAGAAGGCGTTGGTGTGGGCCACAAAATACTGTACCGAGGGCCGCAAATGGCCCGCGGGCCGCAAGTTTGATAACAGAGTTTGGATAACAGAGTTTGTAAACATGATATGAACCATGTTGGCAAGTGGTGCATCCACAAATGTCTCAGCTCCTCTTCACTCCCTGCAGTTTTTCCCCTTTTTCAGGTCAGACTAGCTATGAATACATTTTTACATTTTGCTCCAATCGCCTGCTTAGGTACTAGAAAAATATTCACTCTATGTTTTAAAAAATTGCAAATCTTCCTTAATTTTGATAGCATCAACACTGTTAAATTAACCAACTAAGTTGCTATGAATATAAAGAGTCTATCCTGAATTGTAATTAACCCAATCAAAGATTTAGCTTTGCATTTAGGCAGGGCAGACTTGTCAAGTGTGTGACTTTTGAGAGAGAAAAACGCTAGAGATTCTTTTTTAAAGGGGGCTTGTGGGGGAGTCCAGCAGGTGGATTGTCTTTTAATGTGAACTGACCTGGGTCTGCTGCCTATTGGTATTGTATTTGTAGCTTTAGGTAAAAGCATATTCATTAGACTGTAGTAATTATATGTAGACATTTAATGGGTTTAATAAGAGCAGTTATGAAAGCAATAGCAATAAAGCACAGTTGTTAATCACCATATATAACTTTAATTTGTTTGCCATGAAGATGGCTTTCACGATAACTTGTTTCTCTAAATTGGTTGGTATGCCATCTGATGAACATTATATTGAACGGTGTGGAAAGAATTCCACAGGGAGTATGTTTTACTGTCTGAAAATATGTCCATGTTATGTCTGTAATGCTTTAGTCTGCAGCCAGTCTGAGCTGGTTTAAAGCACAAAGAAAAACAAGACAAAGGCATACAGATGATGAAAGTCACACAGCCCTGTAGTCAAGAACAGATTATATCTGTTTGGTGACCTTGTATTGTCCATATGCAAGAAAGCTTTAACTGCCCATTAATATTACATACTGTACATCATCACATACAACCAAGTACTAATGTACAAAACTACTCCTATATTATCATATTTCACCCCGCCCAATGAAAACAAGAAACTAATAAAAAGGAGACTATCCGTTCACTATTTATTTCCCTAGGAAGAAACCACCTTAACATCCGTAATTGGATATTGGGGTTTATTTTAAAAGTGCATCATGTTACTTTCCTCTGATGAGTTGCAATCACTTTTACGTTTTATACCCTTTCACTTTTCATTGCTTGTTTTTGTGTTTTAGGCCTTCGTGCAAAGTGTTTTTTGCAAATGACCCTATCAAGATTGTGCGTGCAAAAGGACAGTACATGTTTGATGAAAAAGGAGAGAAATACTTGGACTGCATAAATAATGTTGCTCATGGTAAGTACATTAATAAATAATACCATGGAGAAAGCTAATACCCATGTACATGGTGGATTATCTAACACATAATTAGATGGGCTGAGCAGCTTTGTGCAGGTTCCTGACATGATATGATCTAATTGGAGAGATGTGTTCTTTTGGCAGCATTAGCCTATAAATAAAACATTGCTGTTTGTTTTGCAGTTGGTCATAGTCACCCAGAAGTAACCAAGGCTGCTTTGAAACAGATGGAATTGTTAAACACCAATTCTAGGTTTCTACATGACAACCTTGTCCGGTATGCTGAGTGTCTTACAGCCACCCTTCCTGAGAAGCTTTCAGTCTGCTATTTTGTCAACTCAGGGTAGGTTCTGCTTTTTTACCCTTAAAAATCAGTTTTTTGCCCAAACATAAGCTATGTAAGATTATAGACTGACTAAGGAAGTGGAAAGTGAGGAGGAAAGGGAAGTGCAGTACAGGAAGTCACTTCCGGGGAAGCCCAAGGAGCAATTGCTCTTACATCTTGACACAAATCTGGTGAGTCTAGCATTTGACCAGCACAGCGCCAAGGCATGCGGTCGTCAGGACCCCCCACTGAACCATTGCCACTTAACTTTATCCCTGCTTACCCAAAGAACGTGCACAAAACAGTCCAAGATGGTTGTGAATGGTCACATTTTTTTTAACACTGTAAACAAGCTAACAGTTTACATAACGATTGAATAAAAGATAACATTACCCCCCAGGCATGCTTGCCTACTCTACTGGAGTAAACAGGCCCCCCTGCCATGCCGGCACTGCACTGCCCTAAGGTGAGCAAGTGAAGGCATAAGTAGGCCTGACTCCGAACTCCGACATCGCGGGACAATAAACCAAGGAGGGTAAACCAAACACCATAAACGCCAGGGGTACTAGCCTCGTCCCACTCTAGCAAGCATTCCCACCCCAAACCTCCACGCTATACCTGAAACCAAAACCCTGTGAGGAGTAGCCAAAACACAGATACCATACCATCTCTTTCACCAATCCATTTTTGGACGGGTGGGCTTTATGCTTGTTCTTGCTGTGGTCTCCTGGCAACTTGAGGTCCTTCTTCCCTTCTCACTGTGACCTTAGTTTGACCATTTCACTTCCTTTCCTACCTAGCCCTGTCAATGCTTCCCTCCTTTTACATTTCAAGTCTAGGTAGCTCCTGAAGTGGTGCTGTGTCTTATGTGGAGTGTGTGCTCAAAACTGTTTTGAATCTGATTCACTGGACTTAATTCTAGCGCACAAATTGTCTCAACCCTATGTGGAAACCCTAGATTTATTACTGAGTTATCACCAGATCCAGAGTGGCAGTAGCTGCACGCTCCCTACTGTCAATATGTGCAGTATAGATGCATTGGCAACAATGTGTACGTGTGTTTTCATGCAAGTACCTTAATGAAATATGTCAATATGCACTCTTGATTGTGACAATTTTAAAGCACCCACATTTAACAACGCTTATTGTCCATTCAGATGACAAAGGTCGAGACCTGCATGAAAAATACATTTATTCTACATTTTCTCACACACTTTTTCTACATTTTCTCACACAAAGTGGTGTTTACAGAATCTTTTTCTGCACTCCAGAAAATGCATTTCTTGTTGGCCTGGTAACAGCATTTGTCAGAACGTTTCTTTCAAGAATAATGTTATGATATTTGCCTCTGCAGCTCAGAAGCCAATGACCTTGCACTGCGTTTGGCACGACAGTACAGTGGCCATCAGGATGTCATAACTCTTGATAAGTAAGTTTGAAAAGACCTTACCTTCCTAGCACTTACAAAATGTCTAACAAATCTCTAACACATTTTAGTCACCCTTAGCACCAGCTGTATAGGAAACCCTTATCACTGAGTTCATTTCCAGCAAACTGGGAAGGCCTTTTGAAGGCTACAGAAAGTACATCTGTTAAGAAGCATTCTAGATACAGTGACATAAGCCTAGAAAGTGTAGCAGAATAATAAGCTACTTCCTAAGGGCCTCAGAATTTTATCTACGTTGCATATACTAATAGCAGATAAATTCTCATAAATCTTCATTATATGCTAAGTACGGTTCCAAAGTATTGCTGCACAATCTCAAGGTATAGCTCTTGTAGCTAAACTGAAATTGTCATAAATGATTATTCTAAAGGCATACGTCTGTCTGTGCCAACAAAAAGATGAACTGGGCCTACAAAGCTATTGCTCTGATTCACTGAAATGTATTTATATAGAGAAAAATATTACTGTATTAACAGAGTTTTGCTAAACTAAGATAGCTGAAAATGTAAGTCCAGAATTTTTACGTTATTGGCTTGGGGAACATTTTGTCCACATCTTGTAACAAATACTGTTTTAATTGATCAAACTGCGAGATACTAGTGTATGAAATTCTGTTTTGTTGCTATTTTGTTACTAGTCCTGGAGTAAAACTTGACCATGGTAATACATTCCCCCATTTGTTTCAGCTGTGAGATCAATAGTCCAGAAGGTCTAACCCAATGAATCCCTAAGCAAAATGGGATGGTCTAAGATAAAAGTGAACAAACTTATTGAAATTAAATATTGATGTACATTGCACATTGCTTTAAACTCATCATACTTACCCCCTTGTGCTGAAAATGATGACTAAAAACCATATAAAGAAATGCACTGTATTGTATAACTAAAATATTAAGATTTCTGTAATTTGTGTCACTGATGGTCAAACTACTTTATAAGCTCAAAAAGATAGTGAGCTCAACCTGCATTTGCTGCTTTACTGGTGGTTTTTGTTACCCTTGAATTATGCAACATAAACTGACCTGACATAACCTTGTACAACATGTTTGTTTTGTTTTAATTAATTCTTGTCATAAAAGTTATAACTAAGACCTAAGACAAACAATAAAATATATTTCCTGATGTCCTGCCAAGTGTTGTGTTCTAGTTAGACTGATTTCAGCTAGGCTGGTTCCAAGATTAAAATTTTTAATTTCTACTTCTTAAAAAAGTGTTTACAGCATGGAATACTAGTTTAGTTTGACTTTAGACTTTTGTCTAAATGTACCACAATGTCACATGATCTATAAACAATTTATACCATTAAGCTCATCTGAACAACATTGAGAGAATCTTTGACAAAATCAGTGACCTAGTAGGAAATATATCTTGCAGTTCATATGGAATCCCAGAAATAAAGTTAAGTAGATTACAGGCCAGGGCTGTTTGGAGAAGACATTTTTAAAGGACAGGAGATACTGTAAGAATTTGTTAATAAGTACTGATAACTGAAAATAAATATTGGTGCTATTATTTTTTAGCTTTTAAAATAATGTAAGTAAAACTGTTTATGTTATCTCTTTTCAAGTGCTTACCATGGCCATGTAACCTCCCTAATTGATATTAGTCCCTATAAATTCCAACAGCTGGGAAAGGATGCACAGAAGGAGTTTGTACATGTGGTGAGTGTTCATTATAAATGGTTTACTCTTTGGATTCTGTTTCAATGTTATGTCCTTTTTGCTTCCAGATATGCTAATAAAGCAATGGTAGTAAATGCATCCCACAGTATCTGTGCAGTATCTGCTCTTAACTGATATGACATCTTCTCAGAGTACTTCCACCCCTATAAAGTCAAGCTTATAAGTGTTTGGGGTTTTTGTGCGGCAGTAGGTTAACATCTGGGGCCCTGAGCAGTTTCTAGGGGAGTATATCAGAACTGGGACAAAAGAATGGCAGCCATTGATGACTGCTGTATGTAGTTTCATCAGGGGCAGATTAGCTTCTGTGAAGGATCTGGGTGGTGGTCTGCCCCATCCCCAGCTACACCCACCCCTCCCCTCTCCACAAGGCTGGCCCACCCATTAACCATGGTCCACTAACAACTACCCAGATAAAGAACCAGAAGTTTGTACTCAAGTCATAGGGTTGCTGAACAAAATCTGGCATGAGATCTATAACCATAAGGTCCTATCCCATGAATGAATACCCCAGACCTCCAGCTGTGACCTACTGCCCAAATCTTCTTTGGTGCCTTTGCCCAGTACCCAGCAAAAATATCTTAGCGTGTTTGCCTTTGAAGGCAGGTGTATATATGCATAAACATTCAACCCTCCGAATAGTAAGAAATGATGAACCAAAATAAATGGTTGTAATTAAAGATTTATATAAGGAAGCATTGAAACCACAAGTTGTGCAATCAAGGGATTAGCTGATAACATGTTTGTGTTTATATTTCAGGCTCCTTCTCCTGATACTTACAGAGGAAAGTACAGGGAAGATCATACAGACCCTGCATTAGCTTATGCTAAAGACGTAGAGGACATCATTAAGGAGGTTCATAAGAACAAGCGTCAGGTCAGTAATGAAAAAAAAAAAGATAATCTGCCACAGAAAGCCAAGAAATCTATTTAACACCCATACAGTGTTCCCTGCATGTATTATTTATACTTCACTAAGGGCCATTTTTGCACTATGTTGGATTTCCTTTACTCTTCTTCCTTTATTTCTGTCTATATTTTACCAACAGCTTTAAATTGTGCGTGCATTTGTACTATGACTAAAGAAAGTGTTGTTACACACACTATTTAATCTAATAATAATCTAATAATGGGTACAAGATTTTACCCAATAGCATGTAATAAATCAGTGCTCTTGCGTCTATGCCTGGTACAAAGGAGTGGTCTACACTGTGCACCAATTGTGCCCTTGTTCTTATCTGACCACGGGGGAACAAATGTCTTTTACTTTCAGGAATAAATGATTAAACTCAATTCTGTAGGAGCAAAGATTTGGATCTGACGGGTGGGTACAAATACAGGTATTAACTGTACATTGTGAGCACAGAACATTCACTTTGTATGTTGCTTCATTTTAGCTAATGAGCCCTGTTATCTTTAGTTTTCAAATGTAAACAAAAAATAAAAAAAATTGCCTCTTGGTTAGATATCAGAAAATTAATTTTGTTAACTCAGAATCTGCGATTCTATAACTAATCATCCTGCCAAAAAAGTATACTTTTACACCCCTATTTTTGTTTTGCAATAGGGATTGTGTAACACATGGTATCTCCCACTCCAAGAAAATCACAAGAAAAAACTGACATTAATCCCAGAATACTTCCATTGATACAATTTTCCATCCTCTATTTCTGAATCTCCGATGGCTGCTCTTGCTGTTGATGTATAGGGCAGGGTTTATGTAAATGTTAAATAAATACAGAGTAAGCAGTAAGGATATCCTGCCTTGTGACCTGACCAGTAAAAACAGACAGCGTTCATGCCTGACTTTAATCCTACAAAACACCACGTACTGTTTCCTTTTCCTAGAACAAACATAAAGGCCAGACTCATTTAATCTAATGCAAACGTCAGCCTATGGGCAAATCTAGACATAAACTGAAACAAGATATACAGTTTTCTCAGTGTACTATGTCTGACCCAAAACCTGATTATCAGTAACACTTACTTCACTTTTATTTAACTATTTTTTAAAACCCTAAATAGCCATTAACAGCAGGTGATAAAATGCCTTATGTACATTTTTATACAGGTATACATCTGCAAATCTGTGCTTGAGAAAGCTCCAAATTATGGAAGGGCATCTCCCGTAGACTTAATTTCAAACAAATAATTTTAGAAATAATTTAGAAATTATTATTTTTTTCTCTGTAACATTAAAACATTCCCTTGTACTTGGTCTCAACTAAAATATGGTTAAGCAATCCTATTGGGTTTATTTAAAGGGGAAGGAAAGGCTATCATTTGACACCCCCAGTGATTGTAATCACTTACCTGATACCCCCAGCCTGTGCTCCTGTTAGAAGAAAACTGCACCAAAGAGCATTCTTCTTCTTTCTGCCTGCTGTCTTCAGAATTCTGAGGCTGACACATGTGCAGTTGGGCAAAAAAGCTGGCTTTTTTGTTAGTCAGCTCACTCTACTTCTTATGTGTGAAGACCGAAGCAGGAAGAGGATCGCTAGCTTGCATACAGCCCGGCTAGTGCAGTTTCCTCCTAACAGGAGCACCAGACGGGGGTTTCAGGTAAACAATTACAATAACTGGGGGGTGCCTGACATTTTGACATCCCCCCAGTGATTGAGCCTTTTCTTAATCTTTAATGTTTACAGATTTAATGTAGGATGATCCAAAGTATCGAAAGACCCCTTATCTAGAAAACCCCAGGTCCCAAGCATTCTGGATAACAGGTCCCATACCTGATCATAAATATGTATTATCTAAAGGATCACTAAACCCAGGTGGAAAACAAATAAAAGATGGACACAGTAGAACTCACACACTTAAATAAAACTAGTTTAGGTACACTGTACTTTAAAGCAATATTTTTTACTGCTCAGGATAAAAATAACTTGCACATTAACCCCAAAGAATAATATTCCCCTTGCAGAGCTTGTTACCAAATATTTTGACTTTTAAATAAAAATTGTGACTTCCCAATGCATTTGAAAAGAAACGCATGCTTATTTTGTTGACAATTCTAATCTTTTGAGACTCTTGCCAAGCAACATACTTCTTTTAGTCCAAAGGATTAGATGGATCAATAACCTGTCTTTCACAAATCTTTTAAATCCTCTTTTACTAATGGGCAGTTTTTATTTTTTTTTTTTCCTTTTCTCCTTTTTACTTACCTCAGGTTTTGCTGACGTTGCCCTGTTGCAGAACAAGCTGTGCTAACCCCACCCACTTTGGAAAGTGCCATGATGTTACACTCTAGTGCATCTCTTCGAATATAGTGTATATATATTACTGTATATAATTCTTTCCTTAGTTTTTACTGATCACACTTAAGTTCTTAATTATAGAGTGATGCCTGATCCTGCATAAAAAACTAAATGCAAATGTATTTATATATATTTTTTTACTTGTATTGTTTTTTTAATGTTTACATGATATTTAGTAGCCTTAAAGCAGTGATCCCCAACCAGTGGCTCTGGGGCAAGATGTTGCTCACCAACCCCTTGGATGTTGCTCTCAGTGCCCCCAAACCAGGTAGTTATTTTTGAATTTCTGACTTGGTGGCAAGTTTTGATTGAGTAAAAACAAGATTTATTACCAAATAAATCCTTCTGTAAAATGATAGTGCAAGCTGATAGCCGCAAGCTGATAGAGGCTACCTAATAACTAATCAAGGCCCTTATTTGCCACCTCCATTAACGTTTAAGATACTCGTGTTGCTCTTCAAGTCCTTTTTAGATTTGACTGTGGCTCATGAGTAAGAAAGGTTGGGGACCCCTGCCTTAAGGTATGGTGATCAAAATTACAGAAAGATCCCTTTTCTAAAAACCCCAGGTCCCAAGCATTCCGGATAATAAATCCTATACTTGTACTGTATCCAAAGATACTATCTAGTTTAGATTTCAATGCTACTGTATGTAAATCTCTTTCACTTTTTATCATACAAAAACATTTGATATGGAGAGCACAACTCTAATTTTAGTGGGAAAAACTATGTGGCTGTCTGCCTCATATGCTTCATTAAAGGGGATGGAAAGGCTACATCACTGGGGGATTCCAAATATTAGGCAACCCCCAGTGATGGTAATCGCTTACCTGATACCCCTGTGAAAACTGCACCGACCCAGGGTATATGCGAGTGAGCATTCGTCTTCCTTCTGTCTTCAGAACCCTTTGGCCGACACATGCGAATTTAAGCGAAAAAGCCGGGTTTTTGTTAAAATCAGCTTTTCACTCTACTGCGCATGCACGAAGAAGGAACAAGGAGCGCTCGCCTAACATTTTGCCACCCCCAGTGATGTAGCCTTTCCTTCTCCTTTAATGCCTGCTCCATCGGTTTGTGTACCTTTAAGCCCATTTGCATTGCTTTAAAATATTATTTAGCAGATATACAATGTAAATAAGATTGTACAAAATATGTGGATATAATTTATTATAGACAATTGTGTTTAGTCCTTTATTAACAAAAAACATTTTCTATAAATAATTTAATTTTTTTCCAGCTAGCGAAAGTGAAAGTCTTTTGTACTGACCACAGGAGGATAAACTTAGATCTGATATCTTCTTTTATATAGATTGCTGCTTTTATTGCTGAGTCCATGCAGAGTTGTGGAGGTCAAATAATCCCACCAGCAGGCTACTTCCAGAAAGTGTCAGAGTATGTACAGAGCCTAATGAGAAATAATGGCTTTTCTCGGTTCACTTAATCTAGCTTTTCTATCTTATAGCACATTAAACTCATACAGTCCAAACAATTACAAAACATATAGGAGCTGAATTACTAACAGAAGTTCTAAACTGCACTAGAGCAGTTGCAAATAGCAGCCAATCAGCAATTTGTTTTAATCAGTCTACTACAAGTTAGAATATGAAAGCAAAGGTCTGGTGATATTTAGCTTCTTTGTTAGTAAGTCAGCCCCATAATTGTGACACTATTGTGAGATTATACTATTCCTACAGAATGCAATACAAACTTGGTGTAGACATTTATTGTATACAAACACAATGTTAAGAAGAAGAAACTTTCCAATCATTCATTGTCTTTTTTATGTTTACCTTCATTCTCTTGACTAGTTTCTATACATCTTTCTACCAACCTTTTCAGAATTCCTATGTTTCCTCTCTCTCTCTCTCTCTCTCTCTCTCTGTTTTTATATCATCATCATTGTCTGGAAATAGGTCTGCAAAGCTCATTCACTAATATGTGCAAGATACCATATAAGTCTAGTTTCACACTTCTAAAGATGTGTAAAAAGTGAATTTCTGCCTTTTATTCCATAGTGTGCATCTAATCTGAGCAGTTTGTCACAGCTACACTTACATGTGTCACATGAGTTTCACTACTTATCTTAATAAGATCTTATATGTGTACAGTTATTTCTCAGTAGCAGTTTTCTTGCCATATTTAAGAATACTGGCATGTTTTTAAAATTCAGATATGCCGCCCCCCCCCCATCAAGTTTTCTGTGATGACATTTTCTTTTTACAAAAGACTTGTATTTGCTGGTACAGCCATGTGAAATTTCTGTTGATACTCTGTTGATACTCATTTTAGTAAGATAGGGTACTTTCAATGCTCCTTTGTGAATTAAACATATAAGTTACAACTGTCCTATCACAAAATAGAGGATCTTAAAAAGTGTAGGTTTTTCTTTTAAGCCCTCTATAAGCTAAAACAGAAATGATTAAGCGTTGTTTGTAGCTTCCCATACAGTCTTTGTCTTTTGCTGCAAAGTCCTTTTGCTTTCAGGTTTGTCCATAAAGCAGGGGGAGTCTTCATAGCAGATGAAGTTCAGGTCGGCTTTGGAAGAGTCGGTAAACATTTTTGGAGTTTCCAACTACAAGGAGATGATTTTGTACCAGATATTGTCACCATGGGGAAGCCAATAGGCAATGGGCACCCAATGTCTTGTGTTGTAACAACGAAAGAAATTGCAGAAGCCTTTGGGGCAACTGGAATGGAATACTTTAATACGGTAAGCTATTAAATACTGGTATGAACTATTTGCAGAATTAAAGTATTATGTTAGGAAACCTGTTGAAATAGTATGTGTAATATTATTATTTTGAAATATGTAAGGGGAAGCACAGCACAGTGGCTCAGTGTGTAACACTTCTGTCTTGCAATACTAGGTTCCTCAGTTCAATTCCAGCTCTGCCTGCAAGGAGTTTGCATGTTTTCCACATTGCTGTGTGGGTTTCCTCCCACACCCCAAAAACATACAGGCAGATTAGTTGCCTCCTGCTAAAATTGGCCCTTGAGAGTGTGAATGTAGGGATCTTAGACTGTATGTTCCACTGGGGCAATGATGTAAAATCTATGTGCAGTGCTGTGGAATTTGTTGGCGCTAGATAAATAATTACATATACATACATATATAAATACAATGGGCAGTGCTGCAAGTTTGATTGGGTTATACTGACAACAGTCAAAGGCTCATTATACCTCATGCCTACTTTCAAAATTACATATTTAAAGAAAGAATTCAATTGGATCACTTGTAGTCATTGAAACTCCCTTGTTAATAAACTTTGGTCTGTATATTTATAATATAATCAATATTCTCCAGCACAGAATGTGCTGCAGAAGCTTGCATTCAGTTATTGCTACTCAAAATTCATTTCTGGCAAATTACTGTTGACTTTAACAATAAAAGAGACCATGATATGCCATGGTATGGCATATCTCACTTACCATTATAGTGTACTTTAAAATACACTGACATATATATGTTGGTTTTATGTTCTCTATACAGTTTGGAGGAAATCCTGTATCCTGCGCAATTGGACTAGCTGTGCTGGATATTATTAAAAAAGAAGATCTCAGAGGGAATGCGACCAGAGTAGGGAATTATTTGACTGAGCTACTGAATGAGCAGAAACAAAAGCACCCATTGATAGGAGACATCAGGTAATTAAATGGATTTTAATCAGACCATTTAACAGTTTATGAACTTGCCTTATACATTTACAAAATAGATAGAGCTATTTTACATTTTTATGGTCACTTAAGCTCATAAAAGAAAAAGTATTTAAAAAATATACTGGGGAAAAATATGTTTTTTTGTAACCATATTTCTAAAACTTTATTCTACTCTCCATTTTTGGCCAGCTGACATTGTCTTCCATCTCACACACTCTTGACCATTTCAGCAACTTGTTCTGTATATGGGGCCAAAATCAGTTCTTTCCATATTTTTCTGTGATCATACTGTTGGCATGTGGAGGTCAAGAGATTGGATCAGTCCTATTAGGCCCACCACCTGACAAAGATCTGATAGTTTGGTGAACTGTGGATCTGCAGAATTTTTCTGCTGCATTTTTCTGTAATTAAGCCAGATCGCTATGCATGTAATGTGTTTTAAAATAGAAAGGGGACCATACACGGGCTGATAAAAGCTTCCTACAGACTATTTCACCAACTTATTAGCTTGTGTATAAGGCCCTCCAAGGGCCCCCCCTGACCAATATCTGGTTGAAAATCTTCCAGACGTTGAATGAGCAGGTTTATCTCAAGGTGGGTATATCGGTAAAAGATCCACTCATTTGGCAACTTGTTAAACAAGCAAATTTTCACATGTATGGGCAGCATAAGTGTGCTATTACCTTAAACCTAATGCTAAATGGCTTTTCAGTTAAGCCCCCCTGCCTCTACTGGCTTCACAGTTTGGGAAGTCCTGATCTTGCTAGTGACAAGTCAGTCAGTCTCAGCCAGAATAGTATAGTGTATATTGTCCCATCACTAATAAATTGTTGTATAATATAATCAATTTTTAGTGTAGGCTATACAAATCTAGCTCAATGTATGCTATAAATGTGTAAATCCTGTCTTATGACAGGGTTCTGTTATACCAATAACCAACCAGAATATGTTTTTCTATTTATAGAGGAGTTGGCTTGTTTGTTGGAGTAGATTTGGTTAAGGACAGACTGCTTAGAACTCCTGCAACTGCTGAGGCCCAGCATATAATATATAAGTAAGTACATTCTCATTTTTTTGCAAAAGAAGAAAATGGGGAATATGTGATGACACTTATAATATAACCACATATTCTGATTATGCTACAGAGATCTTAAATCAGTATAACTCACTGGTCATTATCAACCAGTTCATAATTAATTTGTATGTGCAACTGACATAAGTGCAACCTTCAAATGGTTTATTTGCTCCTTAGGATAACTCCCTACATGTCCACCAGTTGTGTGCCTCCTTGTTGTCTTTGTGTGTTTTCAAGTTTCTTTTGTTAACAACATATAATCCATATTCTGCATTGTATTTATATGGAGCATATACTGTAGCTGTAAATACCAAAGCAGTATGTGACAAAGTTTGTCTGTGTGGGCAATCTGTGTCCTGACATTGCACTTGCCTGGCACCATGACAGGCAGCTTCCAGGCAGGGTGGAATAAACATGGGTGGAACAATTGTAGCGTGCATTGGTATGTTATATTATTGCTTAGAGCAGTGGGCTAGCAACAAAATATTTCAAAACAGAACAGAGCTGGCAATAGCAAAGATATTATGCCATATTGTATGAAGCACATTACAATTTATACTGTACACAATAGAACTTCAGTAAAAGTCAATTTCACGCTTCAAATGGTCCCACTCATTATATAAAGGGGAACTCCAGATTCTAAACCAGAATGTTAAAGAGCCCCACATAATACAGAAACCCTTAATATGCCTAATACTGTAATCTGTTCCATCAAAAAGTATGCATAAATAGAATTTTTATATGCTGAAATCCAGCTGCAAAACAGTTCTTCCCTTTCTGCATTATTTGATATCCTGACAGGGGAGGATGATGTTACAAATTCTAACAACTTTTTTACGGCTTACAGACAGAATGCAGGAATTACATAACCCACAATGCATTGCGCTGTGATGTTGTTTTACTTATTGACATGATGTGTGTAGGAAATTGTGACATTTGGAGTATGCAGGCTAAAGGCAGGTTGAGGACTAAACTACTAGAACAGGGGGTAGGCTTGGGTAACTGTTCCAGACCATATTATTACATTAGTTGTCCTGACTTAGTGACAACTAAGAATATGAGACGTAGCAGCAGGGGCAGATTAATGCATAGGCTCTCTTGGGATATAGCCTAGGGGTCCAGAGTGATCAGGGGCCCATCTAGCTTTTTTTCAATAATTATTTCTATTTTCTTTTATTATTAATCTGTATTTGTGCTGCTGGGTCCAGTTTGGTGTGCCTGCTGGGACAAGGAGGCAGGCAAGGTGTGTGCATGCATGCGCCCGGATACGTGCATCATCACTCTCAATGTTGGGTCAGGTTTAATGGCAAACCCAACCTGGCATGCTGTTACTTGCTCTAGTAAGAGAATGGCTTTTCAAAGCAGAGGGAATGCAGGAGCCTCAGGGCTGTCACAACTGGCTTCCTAGTAAGATTCCATGCCACACATTATACTGTAATCTCATTGTGCCGCACATTACCCAGTCTAACCAACCTTCAATCTTGGCCTTTAACCAGCAATTAATGCTGATGCAGAAGCATTTTCTTTGGAATATTCCATTCATTAAAGTTTTGTTGTTTTTTTTGGTGCTACTTGTTATTACAGGCTGGCTGCAAACATAGGGCTTTTCTGCCAAACATATGTAGCTACTTTTAAATTGCCATTTAGTGGCAGCAAAATATTTCCTGTCTATCCCAAGCATAAAAGTAATAGAAGGACTTTTTAGAGCAAATAAAGAGGATTATAAGAAAAAACACAAAACAAATGGGGCTCATTTATTACATTCTCTGCTAAAGGTAGGGCTTCAGAGCAAACATAAATCTGTTATTATTTCCACTAAACTGAGACACCTCCAGTCCATTGCAAAGTTTTTATAAACTGCCACTGGTTTAGGGGGTATAATGTACTTTCTTTTCTTGTAATAATTTGCGATCTTGTTATCTGTTCCTTTAAAGATTAAAAGAAAAGAGAATCCTACTGAGTGCTGATGGCCCTTACAGAAATGTTCTGAAATTCAAGCCTCCAATGTGCTTTACCAAGGAGGATGCTAAACTGGTTGTAGATGAGATTGATAAATGCCTTACAGGTACTTAATATACTATCGGTACTGTGACATAAAGATATGGGATCCATTAGCCAGAAACATGTTATCCAGAAAGCTCTAAAACTCATTTGCCATAGACTCCATTTTCAGCAAATAATTCAACAATTTAAAAACATATTTCCTTTTTCTCTGTAATTATGAAACAGTATCTTGAGAACTTAAGAATGAATCATCATTGGAGGAAAAACAATCCTATTGGGTTTAATTAAGGTTTACATTATTTTTTAGTTGACCTGAGGCATGGAGATCCAAATTATGGAAAGACCCCCTTAGCCACAAACTTTTTGGTCCCAAATACCTGTATTTCCAATTTTCTTAAAATAGTTTTGGATGTACAGTGGTAGAGAGGTTGGTTATTTCACTTCCTGCTATAAGGGTGACAAGGTGGATCCATCCAGAGAGAACCTGCTGTATGATACCTGGATATTCTGCTTATTGGTGGAAAATCTAAAGGTTGTTTACAAGATCAAAGTAGCTGCACTTGAGCTCTTTAAATAATACTCACTTTATCTATATTTAGTTTTTTGGGACAGCTGGTATGTAGCCTGCACCTATTGCTTCTTCCTAACGTGTGTGTCTAAATTATGTCTTAGGGAATGAGTAGGGGGTGGTGGGGAGAACCTGTACTTACTGAATGCAGGCAGCACTGTATCCATAGGGCAGCTCCACATTCACATTAGTAGTTTGTTTATAAAGTTTGCTTTTTCTATTAATATAAAGGTTGTTTTAAAGTAGTGTTTTAATTTCTTTATATTATAGTTCTTGAAAAGGCAATAGAAGGCCAATCAAATTCTGGTATACATGAAAAAACCCCAGCCAAGAGAAAGGTGAGCATTTATATACATCATCATTCAGAATAATATGCATTTGAAAACTGTGTGCAGATCCAGTGTGGATAATGGTGGTGACTGTAATATGTTAAAATATATAGGCCAGAATCCAGTGTTTTCATAGATGTTACTTTACTGCAGGTGCATAATGAAAATTCAGGAGACACTAACACAAAAGAAGAGGAAACATGTACCAGCAGCTTACGAGAAAGCAACCTAAATGACAATGCCTACAGACAAAGCAACGGACTGCATCCTGGGAGCCCCAAAGTCACACGTAAAAGAATAAGAACATAGAGGAGGTTTCTGAGTTCAGAATCTTCAAACTGTTGCTGCCTTCCTATTCTAACAACTCTAAATTTTGCCTGCTGGGGGGGGGGCTACTGAGCAACAGTAACAAACAAAGATGCTTGGTCTAGTCTGGCGAAGGGTTGTTAAATTTGATTTGCCAATGAATTTTAGGGGTTTATGTGGTGCATCCTTTTTTATTTTTTTTTATTCTGTATTTGCAGTTTCAGTATATCATATTGGAATGGAATCTTTTCCCATGTTTTAATGGCTTAGATTTAAGATGCAGTTTAAAAGACCTCAGCATGCTGAATGTACTGAGCATGCTATGTACAAGAAAATTTTAAGCCGTTTCCAACTGTTTAGATACACCAAGATTTTAGCTCTTGCTCAAATAAGTAACCCTTTTCCACTCGCTACATTATTTTACTTTTTATTAGGGGTCCCTACAGATCTGATGTAGCAGCCTGAAATCCCTGTGTACATGATTCCTATATCCCTTTTACTTGAATATGAGCCCCATGGAATAGCATAAGGGGGCATTTTCTCACTGCCTATGGTATTTTCTTTTTTGTCAACATACAAGGTGCTATAATGTTTTATATTTTAAAATGAGAAGCTACATGGGGGATCAGCAGTTTTCTTAAATAGCAAAAAATGGACTTTAATGTGCATAAAACTAGGTAAACATGCGTATGCTTCTTTTCTTAAAGTGTCAGAACATTTCAGATGTATAACAGCACTTGACAAGAATGACTATGAAAGAGTGCCAGAAGAGCAGATATCCATAATCACATTATACCAGATCCTACTGCTTGGCTAAATCCATGCCATGCATATCTACAGTATATCATTTGTTCTCTATAAACTAGATTCAAAACATAATAAGAAATAAAAGCTTATTCATTAAATTCTGCACATCTAGTCAAATAAACTAGATTTGTTTCTGTGTGTTTTAGATGTTTTTATCCAGTCTTGCAGTTATTTGGATTTTGTTGTTCTTGACCATTAAATCTAGATATTTGAGTGTTTGGCATAGGAAATTGGTGAAACTGAAAGTCACAGATTGGGAGTGTTTCAGTCATGGTTTTTAAATATTAGACAACAGAAATCAATGTCAAGTATTAATGGCACTACATAACATCAAATGAATACAAATAAAGCACTTATCATGTTTGTATGCATATTAATTGCTTAGGGTCAGAAGGCATGCATCATTTTACATTATTAGCAATAACACATTGCAGGGAATACATTTCAGTACAAGAAAAGATAATACAAATACAATTAAAACACTGCATATGGAGGTGAGACCTGCCTCAAAGAACATACACTCTAAGGGGCACATTTACTAATCCACGAATCCGAATCACAAATGGGAAAAAATCGTATTGGAATTTCGTAAGAGCGCAAATATCACGAAAATGCTTACGAAGAAATTGTATTAGTCACAATAATATCGTATTGGCGATCCGAAAGTCACGAAATTTTCGTACTGAACAATTGTAAACAGCGGTAAAACCTTTCCGATTTTTTTGTGCAAACATCCGAAAAAGTCGTGCACCGTACGAAAAAGTCGTGCGGACGCTGGAAAAAATCGGCAAAAATACATTCGGAGCGGTCACATGAACGATCGAGCGTTCATGCTTTTGTAAATGTGCCCCTAAGAGTATGAGACATGGATTGAATTAAGCAGAGATGTTTCAGATTGATCCACTGCAGCTCGGAATAACTGTATACAGGTATGGGATCCCTTATCCGGAAACCCGTTATCCAGAAAGCTCCGAATTACGGAAAGCCCGTCTCCCATAGACTCCATTTTAATCAAATAATTCAGAATTTTAAAACTGATTTTCTTTTTCTCTGTAATAATAAAACAGTACCTTGTACTTTATCCCAACTAAGATATATATAATCCTTATTAGATGCAAAACAATCCTGTTGGGTTTAATTAATGTTTTATTGATTTTTTAGTAGACTTAAGGTATGAAGATCCAAATTATGGAAAGACCCCTTATCCGGAATACCCTTGGTCCCGAGCATTCTGGATAATGGGTCCAATACCTGTATTATGTATTATGTATGAATATATGTAGCAGTGTTTTTAAAGATAAAACACTTGAAGAACATTGAGAGGAAGGGAACTACATTGGTATATATGAAGAGAGAATTCTTAGTGATAAGGCAGTGTTGATACAGGAATTGTTGATTCCAACAAAAAACAAACAAACATAACATGGTTTATTTAATTGTTAACTCCAGGGCTTCTGCACATCTATGTACCCTATACTTGTGTACAATTTATTAAGCAGGCTTAACTGGCGCTGTGGTACCAGCCTCAAGTGACAAGGAAAGTGTATAGGCACAAGTAAGTATCATTTAAGGGTGTATAATTTTGCCCTTTACACTGGTGCTGACTTTCCTTAATAATTATAACATGTTTTTGATTTTATTTAGGAAGTTCAGTGACAATGTATGGGGGGAAAACCGAATTAAGAGCTTGAAATGACATTTTGGATTTTGTACAGAAAGTGTAGTTTAAGAGGAAGTTTGAAAAGTGATTAAAAAATTCATACTGAACATGCACAGATTTGTAATCCTCAAAGCAGTAATTTGCTTAAATTGAGGTGAAGAGATTTGATTAACAAAATGACCATCTGAAGTAGAATATCTCAGTCTGGAAGGAAGAGATTGGAGGAATAATCAATGGCAAAGAAACATTACGGAGGGTTGTAATAGAGACAGAGCTGTGGCTAAACTTTCTTGCAGAATATAAGCAGGAGTCAATAAGGAGTCTGTTACAGAGCAGATAAGATCACTTGCCTTGATGGTATAGTGATAGCCCCAGTATTTGACCTTTTCAGGTTTAAGTATAGCTCTGCTACCCAACATGAAATTGCCATTAGATATTTTGAGCACATGCCATGACACATCATTTTTAGGGTACATATCCCCTCAGTGAACTGTCACTGTCTGCACACATAAAAATTAATTTACAGGATGTGTTACATAAGGCTTTTTAAAAGGAATGAGTGTCAGGTTATTCCTTTTAAGAAAAGGTAAGCATTAAGTTTAGTAAGGTAACAGGGTTGGAGAGAGGAGACTTGAAGGAATGTGCTCAAACTGAGAAATGACTCATATAGAATTCTCTTTCTTCTTCTCAAGAAGAAATACATAATGACTCCTATGTTTAAATTACTTTTCAAAATCCCAAACACATTTTATGCAGATCACAGACCTCTAAAATACATCATGAGTATCTCAATATTTATAGAAATAAGCCAAATCAACTGGACTTTTTTCTCTATCTACGTTTTTCTCTTGAAGACATTTTGCTAGTCATCCGACTGGCTTTCTCAATTCAGAATGACTGGCACCTCTTCCTGGACAGTTTAATAACACCTCCTAGCTCCAATCATACTAATACAAACCACACCTTACATCCATGAGTTCTCTGACCCCATGCTGGTTACACTAAACAGATTACATTGACTGGAGGGTATTTAACTTCAGAAAGAACTTTGTACAAGTCATTCTGAATTGAGAAAGCCAGTTAGATGACTGAACGAAACATCTTCATGAGGAAAAAAAAACAGCAAGGCTGGTTGATTTGACTATTTTACTACAGATATACCATGATATAGCAGGCCCCTTACCTCCATTTGTGTATTATTACTTGGGTATCATCACATCCATATCAACACTCTTATTTAACAGTATGCTTATCTTAGTTTTGGCTGTAGGATGGATACCTCTATATGGGTGGGGTTTGTACCTTAAATATATTCTTGGGTGTTTTGCTCACTGTATTTAAAATAGCATCAGGGCCGTATTTTTATATAAGCAGCCGAGGGCCTGTGCCTAGGGCAACAGATTTTCAGTGGTGGCCCTCATGTGCCTATATGTTAGTTTTTAATATATAAATAGATTTTTCTAAAAAGAAAACTAGATATGCCCAGCTGTCACCCTAGATTTCCTACGAAAATCTGTGGCGGAAACTGGGGGCATAAGTGACAGATCGGATCACATGGCCAGGGTCCACCTGGGGGGTGTAGGGCCCACCGGGGCTGCCGCCTCAGGGGCCCGCATGCCCCAAGGTGCCCCCTACACGTCCCCCTGCTGCGCCCCCTAACTCTCCACACACCCAACATCCTTCCCTGAGCATGAGAAGTGAAACTTTTAACACGTCAGGGGAAGGACACCGGTGGCTAGGGGAGTGCAGACTGGGATAGGGTCTGGGCCGGAGGGGCCCACTGGGTTTTTTCCCAGTGCCCCAATGGCCCAGTCTAACTTTGCACATGGCAGAAGTGATGCCATGCACTCACTGCGTGTGATGTCACTTACGTGACATAGGGGATGTATTACGTTCAAGTGCCACGGTCGGACTGGAACCGAACCTAAATACAGCCCTGAATAGAATATGCCAATGTGTGCATGATTAAACACACTTAACTGCTTACAGTTGTCTGGCTAATTAAGGCAGAATGTGAAAAAAAGCTAACACAGAAAGTTTTCACAGGCATCTGATTCTGCTGCAGCTGTTTTCAGTTTTTGTTTAGATATGATATTTTTTTATGATTTTCCTGGTCCCAAGTACACTTTGTACTGCATGAAATTTGACCGATAATAATACTGCAGGAGAACCTTATTAGGTCAAGTGAGTAAAGTGAGAAACAACAACATACTGAATGATCATTCCAAGATACTATTAGCAGAAGCCTTTAGACAAACAAGACAACCTTGAATTAAGAAAAAGAATGTCACATCACATTAACTAAAAGAATCATAAAGCCATATATATAATATAATCATTAATTAGATTAAAATATGTTTTCAAAAAACAAATCAGCCACTGGCAATGGTGAGTGCAATAAGGCAGCACTCTCAATGAAGAATATTCCACTTCTTGACCTTAGAGTACCTAAGTCTGCAATGGTAGAGCACACTAGGACAAGGAAAACATTTCTAATGTAATATTGCAATATATGGGGAATCAAAACACATACCAAAGCACTGTTCCAACATCAATATCACATGCAGCACTCTGTTTATACTTGTACTTGTACAAATTATGTAATTTTTAAAGCAGTGCTGTCTACGAGATTTAGATTTATATATTTTTTGTCTATTGTAAAACAATGAAGGAATACAAAGAGGTCTGTGGATACTGTGGGTATGCTAGGGGTCATAAAAATCTCTTGGAGATCTACATTCAGCCCAAGGGCCTTCAGTTGGACAACCACATTTTGAAGCAAACCATGTGCGCAGACACCCCATAATGCCTGCACTGAAAACTACAGAATCCGCTTCAGTGAAACCTAACATGGTGGAGCTGAGCATAGGTCCACCTGTAAAATGCTAAAAAAAGGCATTTGTGGGTGAACCTACCCTCCACTGTGCAGAGGCGGGCCAAGCCGAGCGCCCTAGGCAACCCAGTCGGCCACCTTGCCCCACCACGCGTGTGCTTTGGCGCACATGCGCAGTTGCGTGGTGGTGTGTGTTTGCAATGCGATAATGCCAAGCGGCGGGGGGGCAATGACTAAAGAGAGCGGACTAGGGGTAGGCAGGAGAGATTCCTGCCTGGTGCCCCCCAATAGTTGTACCCTAGGCAGCTGCCTCTTCTGCCTACCCCTAGTTCCGGCCCTGCCACCGCGTGTGGCTTCACTGAAGCGGATTCTGTAGTTTTCAGTGTAGGCAGACGGGTAGTGTAGGAAACGAATCCGCTTCTCTCAGCCTGATGGAAAAATGCAGGGCTGAGAGAAACTGATCTACTCTTTGTGTAACCTTGCTTTTAAAGTATAGCTTCATTTAATAGTATAATATAGATATAGAAAGTACTTCCTTTGTACACTGACTATTCAGAATAGCTTTATATTAGTTGCTTAGGTATTATTCACACCACCACTTGTCTAACCTAGCATAATAGAATCTCTCATTATTGCCTCAAAGAAATGTCACAACTACCTTGGGTCCTAACCATTCGAGTCCCTACAGTCTTGCTGTTTTCAGCCAGATTGTAGCACCCATGCTACAATTTCATTGGTAAAATGGAGTCCAAGGAGTAACAGCTGTGAGGTTGTGAATGTGAATTCTCTCCCTGAATCAGTCGTACTGGCTGATACATTAGTATCCAGAAGGGGTTGGATGGCATTTTAACCAGTGAGGAAATACAGGGTTATTGAAAATAGATCTTAGTACATATACATTTACATACTATATTTCGAAATTGTAAATATAGGTGGCAACATTACATAGTTACCTATTAGATCAGCTATCAACTATTAAGAGTCCAGTGGTAATCCAAGCTTGGGGGGGGGGGGGTAACAGGATTTCATTCTATATGTAAATTATGGAAGGTTAGATCCATGTGGAAAAACTTTGCTGGGGGCCTCGGGAGTTTCAAGCTTGCCTTGGTTAACAAGTTAAGTCAATGGCAAATGACTAAAGCTGGCCATACACATTCAGATTTTAGTCTCCTTCTGACAAACGGTCAAACTGGCAGCCAACAATCGTACAAAAGTGACTTCCTGGAATGCATTGTAGGTCCCTCAAGGATATTGTCAGATACACAATACATGCACAGATTAAATCTCTATCCAACAGAACTTTCTAAACTGTCTGATCGACTAAAAAACCGATTGCCATAGTATGAAAATATCGGAATGATAATTCGGAGCCCACACATGGAACGAAAGTCAAACAAAACGTAGTTTCATACTATTATGTTGGTCGGTGTTGTTTAGCCAGATTAAGATAGAAGTACTGAGTATTTACCTAGCTATATTAGTCTCTGTTGCCAATATTGGAACCTGCTTGATAAATGGACCTGACAGTCACTCTTTTTTTTATGTTTTTTCTTTTTAACTGGACAAAATTCACCATAATCCACTACTGCAGTGAATGAGTTGAAGTTGAAACAATGCCAAATGTGTCTTTATCAGATGTTTGTTCACAGGATGTAGTCAGCAATATATCAAACTCAAGATGTAGAAATGACAATTCATCTGTTTTTTCTAGTAGTGACGTTATCAAGATTGCAAAATATTGCCACATCATTGCCGGGCCCCTGAATTGCCCTTGAGCAGTATCTTCAATACATTTAGTAACCAGTTTACATGGCTTACCCAGTCCCGGATTTGTGGAGAGGCCACAAAGGCCCAGGCCTAGGGCGGCAGAAACCTGGGGGCGGCATGCCGCCCCGCCGCACCAAAATGTTAAAATATGTGTTTGGCTTACGGCGCATGCCTGCTTGCATCCCCCCGCCCCCCTGCTGTTCCCGCATGCGAAACCCCCCGTTCGCGCATGCGCAACCCCCACCCCTGTTCACGCATGCGCACCCACCATTCACCCATGCGCACTCCTGCTTGTGACGAGCGCACGCATGCGCACTCGAGGGGGGGGCGTGCGACCGGGGGTGGCCTCGGGGCGGCCGGTTTTGAAACCCGGCCCTGGGCTTACCTAGAGTCAGGCATGCAGCCCTGTAGTACTTCAAAAGTAAATGGATATTTACCTTCTGTGTACAGTATATCTATGCATATAATGTCCTATTATTAAAGGAGAAGATGTTACTTCCAGAGCTCCCTTAGCAGGTTGTGCCTACAGACTGGTCTCTTGTCTAGTGAATCACACACACACATTATTGATGCTACCAGAAATTATGTCATTCAAATTTAGAAAAATTTTCACCAAAGCAGACCCAGTTTGGGGCCACATTGGTGAACTGACCACAATTTGCAGCACATGTTATTAGTGGTTGCTCACAATGACACTGGAATTTTGGGTTACATTGTGGGTAGAAAATATGTCAATTTTAGCACTTTGAACCCAACACGTGTTCATAAATCAGTGCTATAGATTATCTTGTAAGTTTCCCTTTTACAAATAAATAAGTAATTAATACACCTCTGACCATTAGAGCAGAGAAGATAAGACCAACAAATACCTTTTTATCTAATTGCTAGTAATGACACATGTGTAATAAAATATTGCTATTCACAAAGAGGTAATGCAAAATATCACCTCTCCATAGATGGTAGATGATAGTAGCTTGATCCTGAGGCTAAAGAAGATTGCAAACTTCCCACCCTTACCTTTTTTTAACTGCTGTTTTTCCTAAATTGGTTAATCAAACAAACTGGGAAGAATAATTTCATAATATTTTAACAACTATGGCTAAATTAAGAAGTCTTAACATTATGGGGCTGATTTACTAACCCACGAATCCGACCCGAATTGGAAAAGTTCCGACTTGAAAACGAACATTTTGCGACTTTTTCGTATGTTTTGCGATTTTTTCGGATTCTGTACGAATTTTTCGTTACCAATACGATTTTTGCGTAAAAACGCGAGTTTTTCGTATCCATTACGAAAGTTGCGTAAAAAGTTGCGCATTTTGCGTAGCGTTAAAACTTACGCGAAAAGTTGCGCATTTTTCGTAGCGTTAAAACTTAACGCTACGAAAAATGCGCAACTTTTCGCGTAAGTTTTAACGCTACGCAAAATGCGCAACTTTTTACGCAACTTTCGTAATGGATAGGAAAACTCGCGTTTTTACGCAAAAATCGTATTGGATCCGAAAAATTCGTAAAGAATCCGAAAAAATCGCAAAACATACGAAAAAATCGCAAAGTACCGATCATTACGAAAAAAACGCAATCGGACTCCATTCGACCCGTTCGTGGGTAAGTAAATCAGCCCCTATGTGTATTTCCTGGCATAATAGTGTAAGAAATTTCATAACAATATACAATAGCTATTCTACAGGTTACTGTACCCCATAGTGAAATATTTCATGAACCCCTCCTCCACCAAAAGCAGTGTTCCATACATATACACTGTAAATTGTGTAACAACCCACATTGGACACAGATATTCTTGTTGACCACCAGCATGTGCTAGGTCTTCTGTATCAACTGGCAAGGTTTGTACCTTTTACATAAATATTTGTGCATGTCATTTTTTTCTCATTTTGTATAATGTATTCCAATAATATTAAAACATGTCAATGTATTGCATTGTATCTTGTATAAGCATGTTCCAATCTGTGTTCACAACACTGGATAGAGGGCCAATGTCATCTTCCTGGTTGAACTGCAATGCAAATGTGAAGAATGTCAATGCCTTTGCTGAGAGGATAATATAGAGACACCCACGGATAAGGAAGTATTTCCTTAGATTCAAGTATGTTTCCCTAAGACCAAAAATACCAAACTGCAAAGCACTGCAGAATTCCTTAGACAAGTTGCTTACTCTGTGTGGGAAGCTTTACTGGGTCATTTCTGTGACTGACTATGATAAGGTGGGAGTCAAGTCCAAGAATATTATTTGGGCCCCTAGCAGTTTTTATCTCACTGAAAATTGTTGTTCTTTTTCTTGCTATCTGCTGACCAAAGTCTATACAGAAAATTACACTTCAAAATCCTCTCTTAAGGGATAAAGTTGTGTGTTACTTTCGAATTGTTAACAATATATTCTTGATATGTGATTCATCTGAATTTGAGCTTGAGGCTATAGGAGAAATAATCTTTTGAGACATGACAGCTTCCATACCCACAGTACCATAAGAGGAATCCCTAATGGGCAGTTCTTACACATTAGGAGAATTTCCTCTGACGATAATAAATATTTATTAACCAACAAATTCCTAAATTTGTGCAGAGAGGTTATGATAGAGAAGTACTATTGAAGACTAGGAAAAAAGTCTTTATGAGATCACATGAGGAATTATTGAAGGTATCATCTAAATGTACAAAAACTGATAAGATTCCTTTAGTCACTGAATTTGGCCCCTTGAGTAAGAAAATTGAAATGGTGGTAAAAAGACATTGGTTTAAACTTGGGCAGGATAACACAAATGGGAAATTGTTTCAGGAAACCCCACTGTTCTCGTACAAAAGAGGAATAACCATTGCTAATCATTTGGTAAGAGCTGAGATTGGCAAACCATCTAACACCACCAGATTCCTTGCTAGGCCAAAAAAAAGGATCCTTTGCATGTTTAAAGGAGCAGTTCAGTGTAAAAATGAAACTGGGTAAATAGATAGACTGCACAAAATAAAAAATGTTTTCAATGGCTGGAGTGGAGTGAACAGATGTCTAACATAATAGCCAGAACACTACTTCCTCCTTTACAGCTCTCTAAAGCTGGCCATACACGCACCGATAATATCGTCCGAAACCTCGTTTCGTACGATATTCAGTGCATGTATGGCATGTCGGCGAGTCGACCGATATCGCAGGAAGCTGCTGAAATCGGTCGACTTGCCGATCGCCCAGGTTAGAAAATTTTGATCGGGCCCCATAGAAGGTGCCTGACCAAAATCTGCCGTCAGGGCTGAATCGGCAGAAGGAGGTAGAAACATCGTCAGATCGCCACGTGTGGGGCCACCTTAAGATGTTAGCAGTCAGTAGCCAATCAGTGATTTGAGGAGAGGCCATGGGGCATAAATGTGAAATGTCTTCTGTGTCACCATAGATGAGCGTGGTGGATTGTGGGAAGCGCTGCTGCCTTGCAACCATGAGGTCCTGATTTTGTTTTCATCCAGGGCACTATCTGCAAGCACTTTGTACATTGTCTGCATGGGTTTCCTCCCACACTCATGCACCTGATAATATTAGCCTAATTGTGTGTAAATGTCATAGGGACCTTAGATTGTAAGCTCCACGGGGGCAGGAAATGATGTGAATTAAGCATAATCTCTGTAAAAGTGTTGTGGAAATGTATCAACGCTATATAAATACCTGGAGTTAATAAAACAAAAGTCCAGTTTGTTGCTTAAGAGCAGCACCTTTTTACTAAGCATCTGGAAATCTTGTACTCATCTGTAAATGTTAATTAATTTAAAGGTGGTTAAAACAGAGAAAAAAAGTTATGTCAAACATGTACCAAAATACCACACCCCAGGGTGCCTGTCAAGCAGCCGTTTGCCCTATGTCCTGATACAGTAAGTAAATCAAGTGACTACAAGTGATGTAATGTCTAATTTGTCAGAGGTTCATATTCTGCAGCTGATTTACTAACATACAGTAAGTACTACACTAAACAATAACAATTACCCATGGCAACAGATTAGATATTTGCTTTTGTTTTTCAAAAGTTAAAGAAATGCTGTCCTGAGGAAACCTTTTTTTTTTAACACATCTTTTAATAGAGCTTCTCCAGCAAAATTCTGCATTGAAATCAGTTTTTCAAAACCACAAACATGTTTTTTTATATTTAATTTTGAAATTTCACATAGAGCTAGCCATATTCTTCATTTCCCAGGGTGCTACAGCCATATGACCTGTGTTCTGATAAACTTCAGTCACTCTTTACTGCTGAGCTGCAAGTTAGAGTGATATCATCCCCTCCCAGCAGCCGATAAGCAGAACAATGGGAAGGGAACAAGATAGCAGCTCCCTGACACCTGGATTGCTAAATATATATGAGAATAGCACTCAAAAGTAAGAAATAAAAGTCTGGCTTGGGACTCCTTCAGTTACATGGGAGTAGGAGAAACAATAAGTTACCTGAAAGCAGTTCTAATGTGTAGCGCTGGTTCCTTCTGAAAGCTCAGACTCAGGCACAATGCACTGAGATGGCTGCCTACACACCAATATTAAACCAACAAAAAAATACATTTGTTGGTTTAAGAATAAACTTTTAAATGGTAGAGTGAATTATTTGCTATGTAAACAATGTAATTTATAAATAAAAATTATACCATAAAAATCACAACAGAATTCATTTAATAGACTGATCAAAGGTTATTACTTAGTGGTTGCTACTGTTAACTACAATTTAGTAAATACCTCTATATCCATAAATTGATATGACATTGTGGCTATAAAAGGCAGCAAATGCACACCAGCTGAAAAATAAATACAGGAAAAATATTATCTAATGTTTCATTTGAAGCATTTAACCATCCAACTGAGAAACAAATAATAGCAAATATGAATCTGTATTAGCAGAGATAATCCTCAATATTGTCTATGGCAGATTATTTTTTTACATTTTGTAACCACAACAAGTACTGGGTGTTGCAGCCATTAAGCTCAAAGGATACAGTTGGGGAATAAAATCCCAGCAGCTACTAAAAAGATGCTATCACTGTTGCTATTACCCTTTTTCCACTGTCTTAAAACAAAATGGTGGCTCAGGTGAGATTTCAAATAAACATTGTGGTCTACATTTGCTTGGCTGTGATAATACTGTAGATAGGGTAGTTTTTAACTACAATGAAAAACAATTACAACCCTCTAATAAGTGGTTGATCCCCATCAAAACCATTTGTTAGAGGTCCACTGCATTCTTCTAAATATATCTAAACATCCGCACTCCACAGCCAATGTCAAGAGAAGAAGGTTTTCTTTCTCCTTAATAGTTCCTCCCAGCTGAGAAGGACCCAACTGAAGTGCTTTATGGGATGCCTAGAAAGTTTTAAACATTACTTTCATGAAATCCATTCCTTGCATCCCACTTCTCACAGGCAGCCTTGGTGTTTGTGTTCTTCTAGGAACAAAAACTGTAGTGCCGTGTTAGCCAGTGTCAAAAATAATAATAAAAAAACAACAAAACACAATAACAAGAGTATTGTAGAAATGATACCTATATTGGCTAAAAATAAAAATACATTGCAAGCTTTCGGAGCTCTAAGACCCCTTCATCAGGCAAAATACAAATGAGAACTGAAATGGCACAACATTTATACTGATAGATCAAAGAGAAGTGTTTACAAGCAATAAATTAGGAAATTACAGATAGATAGAGATAACTTGTGAAGATAGTGAAAGTAATTAAGGTTTATTAGGGTGGGTTGTAAATAGTCCAGGGGTCTGGATTTAGTCAGATCAGATAGTGTGACATGAAACCTGACCCCAAATTAAGGTTAGTTCAGGGAATATCTCCTTTAGTCTGGTATCTGTATGGAGCATGGGCTGCAGGTCCCTGGCTATTTTTCTTATAATGTTCAGCTGTGGGTTGTAGGTGGCTACAATTGGTACCCTGTTGTTTCTATTTTTTGTTTGTAATCCAAGAGTGTGTCTCTGGGTATTTGAGTTGCTCTGTGGATCTGATCATCAATAACCTGTGGATGGTAGCCCTGATTAACAAAAGTTTTCCGTAAGGATGGAGAAACCTGATTTCTTTCATCAGGATTTGAGCAAATCCGGTTGTATCTAAGAGCCTGGCTAAAAACAATTGATTTTTTAATGTGATGTGGATGGAAACTGTCCCACCTAAGATATGCTGGACGGCCTGTTGGTTTTTGGTATAGGGATGTCTGTATGATTCCATTCTTGATGTAGATAGTGGTATCCAGGAAATTGATGTGTGAAGAGGAGTGGTTGAGGGTAAGGTTAATCGTGGGATGAATCTTTGGTGGAATGTCAATAGTTCCTTTTCTGATGCTGTCCATATTATAAGTATGTCATTTATATATATCGCTTTCTTAAGCCCATCCCCCTACCCAACGTGGGCACCATGCCCAAAAATTTTTACCATGAAACAATTAGAACAGGGATCATAGGGCCGCGCGCACTCAGTGATCGCTTTCTTAAGCCCATCCCCCTGCTCCCTCGTTGTGCATAAATGGCGCTAACCAGTCTCTTGCATGCATCAGAGAAGACCGTGCAGTCAAAGTCTGATGTACACTAGTGACTCACTAAAGGTAGGCCTGCACTTCAACCAACTCATGCTCTCAGAGCCGCACTGCCGAGCCGCAGCTGAATCACTCCTTTGACCACCACAGATAATGGTACTCCAGAAGAAGGCGAAAACTCTAGCACTTTTCAGCCAATTCGTGCTACGAGAAAAATTCCTTCCTGACCCCTTCTTGGCGATCGGTCGCAATGACCCTGGAGCACCATCTTCGCAACTGGATCACCTTACCTAGGGAGGGAGGGTGGGAAACAAGAAACAAGTAAGAATGTATCCTTAACAAACATACGTCCCATTACATACCTTGCTCTGCATGAGTCCCCTCCCCTGCCCCCTCCCCAAGTCCGCCCCTCTCTTTCTCTCCACTGCTCATCCTTCTATTGCTCTACCTGGAGCTGGCCGGGGGAGGGAGCAGGCCCTGCCCGAATGACCATATGGCTAAAGGGGGGGAAGGGGTCCCAGCCTAAATTCATTTCAGCCCTATTTGGGCTTCATTCACACTAGGTCAAGGAACCCCCTATCCCCCCTTACCGCCCAAGTAAACACACTGAGACATAATGTGGCAAATTCTGTGGAGGTCACAGGCTTTTATTAATTGAAACCATAAAAATTATTTATAGGTACACCCTGACCCCAGCTGCGGCTCTTATTTCCAAACACAAAACTATTGTGTCTCCAAAAAACCAACGTGGGCGCAATGCCCAAAAAATTTTTACCATGAAAACTTAGAGCAGGGATCATAGGGCCGCGCGCACTCAGTGATCGCTTTCTTAAGCCCATCCCCCTACCCAAAGTGGGCGCCATGCCCAAAAATTTTTACCATGAAACAATTAGAACAGGGATCATAGGGCCGCGCGCACTCAGTGATCGCTTTCTTAAGCCCATCCCCCTGCTCCCTCGTTGTGCATAAATGGCGCTAACCAGTCTCTTGCATGCATCAGAGAAGACCGTGCAGTCAAAGTCTGATGTACACTAGTGACTCACTAAAGGTAGGCCTGCACTTCAACCAACTCATGCTCTCAGAGCCGCACTGCCGCCACCCAATGGAAAAAAGGGGAGGGGTGACACCTATCCTTTTTCAATGGCCCCACTACCTGGCCCGTGACCTCCACCATTCATCAATAAAAGCCCTGATATTCCCAATGAACAAATCTAAACCTTCCCAGGACAAATGAACTCCATCTTCCCTATACAGCTGTGTGTGATTACATTTTATATTTTCATGCCAAATTATACCACCACCGGAGGAACACATGAATTTCTGCATGGCTCTATTAACCTTTCTCCTGGATTTCTCAATGCCCCTGGGGGAAATTGCGCCTCTCCAACAGCTCCTTTGTATCACATCTGACCATGCTGTACACTGGACTCTCTTGTCCCTTAAAATGTCCGTTAGGTCATCCCTCATGGCCTCAATAAGGGCTGGGGTTTTATATGCAGTAAGGTCATTCCCCCCTGCATGTACAACCATCAGATGTATAGTACTCTTGCGTGCTGCATCTAAGGCCATACCTCTCAGCTGTTCCCATCTCATCCCTCTCTTACCAATCCATCTGATCTTCATGTGTTGCTTCGGCAAACCCATCTGTTGACCATCTCAGATGCCCAGAAAATAAAAGAATGCCCCAATATCAAAATGTTGCAAGCCGTTGCACTTTCTACTACGACAAAACAAACAAAAAACTTTGGTTAAGATTTCTCACTCGCATTATTTACAGGCCTTATATACTTCTTGTACACCCTCGACTTCCATCTACCCAATGCTTTTATCTTGTCACTGCCACTACCCCCCATTGCAGCTTCAGTAGCTGCGCCGATTCTAAAAGAGTGGGTTCCAAACTTCTTTGGGTCCCAATTATTATCGATCACCGCCTTCTTCAGAACTTGCCTAAACTGGAAGGCTGAAAGAGGGGAACCATCTTTATGCAACAACAACAGCTGCCCCCCCTCCGGACGCACCGCCATGTAGTCACTTAACAGCTTTACTGGGCATGATACTTCCCCTGTTCCTTGTATACTTACCCATTTTCCTTTACCAATTTGATCTGTCTTCGACCTACTAATATAAATCAACAATTTATTCTTTTGTAATGATACATTCTTGTATTGCAATCCTTTTTCTATTGCCTTCTTAGAAGGTGGCACCAGCTCACTAACACGAAAAGCTCCACCAAACGACAGGGCAAAAGCTGCTCTAAACAAAACACACTCAAATTGGTCAAAACAAATTGTGCCCAATGAACGCAATATCTGTTGCAGCCTATCTTTAACGATAGGTTCCCTTTTATCTACCCTCGGGCCTTCAGCTCTACTCCAGCCCTTCATCACTTTCTTAACAATAGGATGATGTGTGAAATCGGGCATACCTCCTGCTACGGAAAAATGCGAAATTGCCGCCAATGTAGTAGCCGCAACCGCTTTGGACTTCCCTTCCTTGTAAAGTTCCCTCAAAAATTCCAATAAATCCTTAAAAGCATAATTTTTTTTTTACCACCAATGCAGAATAGCCGCCATCTTTCCCAAGCCCTTTTATAGCTGGCCAGAGTTTTTTCCGATAACGACATGCTGTATAGCTCTTCTAATATGGGTTCACCAACTGCCATAAATTACCAGGACACTTGTGAGCAGATCTTTCTGCTTTAGGAGCTAATCTGAAGAAAAGATCCCACTTTTCCCTTGACAGGGCGTCTGCTAGTGTGTTCTCGACCCCTGGCACATGTTAACGATATGTTAAATTTTAAACAAATCAGCACCAACCGCCTCAGTAACCTAATCACTGGCAGTGAATCAGATGACAAGTTGTTCACAGCATAAACTACCCCCATATTATCTGACAAAAACCTTATCGCTTTATTTTTTAATCCCTCTGCCCACAACTCTAACGCTACCAAAATAGGGAAAAGCTCCAACAGTGTCAGGTTCTTGGTTAATCCTTTCTCATGCCATGTCTGCGGCCATCTACCAGCACTCCATTTCCCTGCAAAGTAAGCCCCAAAACCAATGCTGCCTGCTGCGTCTGTGATAAATTCCAATTCTTGACTATGCTTAACCTCCTGCATCCAGGAGCATCCATAGCAATAACCTTGCTATTAACAATCTTTTTCCTAAACGCTCTGTCATAATCGAACCATGACGTGCCCTTGTAAAACAGATAAGTATCCACAATGGTATCTATGTACTTGATCACATTCAAACATTGCTCTGGCTTTCCTTTCAAATAAACACTAGCAAAAACCAAAAATCCCTTCAACCAATCAAAAATTGATTTCCTCTTACCTTCCTTCTCACTCTTAATACCATCTTCTTTTGCCTGAACTGCTTCCCTTGTTAGTTCATACACATCCACAAATTTACCTGTTTCTATTGATTTCCTCAATTTCTTAGGCAAATGAGCTGCAGTCTCTGTCAAGGCACACGCATATGTATCTGCTGCCCCTAACGGTAGAAACTGCTGACCCCCTTCCTTTCCTCTCTTCCTATCACCTTCTTTTCCCTTACCTTCCTTAAAATATTTCTTAAGTAATGCTACAATCTTTCCCCCTTCTGTCTCGCTATCAGATGTATCAGTGTCTGAATCCTGATTAGCCAACACCTCTAGAGATCTCAACTCATCCAATGCAGCCTCCTGCGTGTAAACTCCAGCATTCCTCTCCTCCCCCACCGTATGAAATGCAGATGAAGTGGATGCCTGCTGATTCGCAATCCGACTCCCGTCACCCATCTGTTGGCCCATCCTCTCCTTCCTCCATTGTCTCCAACTCTCCTCCTCCTCCCTATTTCTGAAAAAGAAACTTGCACGACCAAAATTATTACTGTCCATGTTATCTTGTTGGTCCATCCTCCTAGGCCTCCTTTGCCAAGGCCTATGCGACTTCCTCAAATCATAATTACAACCCTCACCCTCTTCATAATAGTCCCCCTCACCATAAGCATCCTCATAAAAATCATCATCATGGCCATAGTACTCCCAATCTTGTGGACCACCCCCATACCTGGATCTCAAAGCGTTCTGCACGTATCTCGGTCGGCCATTACCTCTCAGATGTGTATTGCAACCCCCTCTTGCCCAACCTCGCCCGCAACCCGCCCCCCTAGGGACAGGATCAGCCTCCATGCCCCACTCACCTTCGTCCGATGCCTCATCCAACTCCTCTCCCCTTTCTGTGCTGCGCTCTCTCCCTCCTTCTGTCTCGGTGGCCGTGGACTTCTTTTCCCAGCGTTCAGATCCCCCTAGTGTTCCCTTTTCCGCATCTCCCGGTGTGGTCTGATCGCTACCCACATCCCTTACTCCCCCCTTTGGACCCTTTCGAGGTTTGCGCTGGTGGCAGTGGCAGCCTTCTTTCGGCCTATTCCCCCCCCTCGCGGGCCTACGAACCCCCTCCCTTGTTCCGCTGCACTTACCGAGCACTCCCCTCTTCCGCAATCCTGTGGCGTTGCACCGTTTCTCCTCACTACCTTGCCAACCCTTCCCAGCACCGGACGTTTGGAGTTCCTCTCCTCATGCAAAACATACCTCACCTTCCTCTTCCGCGTGGTTCCTAACAACAACTCCCCCTGCTCCCCTCCTTCCCGGAACCTTTTTGGCCGAAGAATCTTCCTCCTTGGCAATTCCACTCCTGCACCAATGGCGTCCATTATTTAAGCGGAAATCACTTCTGCTACTGCTGAACGATGCCAGATGATCAGATCCACAGAGCAACTCAAATACCCAGAGACACACTCTTGGATTACAAACAAAAAATAGAAATCAACAGGGTACCAATTGTAGTCACCTACAACCCACAGCTGAACATTATAAGAAAAATAGCCAGGGACCTGCAGCCCATGCTCCATACAGATACCAGACTAAAGGAGATATTCCCTGAACTACCCCTTCTGTCCTATAGACAACCACCCAGTCTGAGGAAAATGATTGTTAGAAGTGCTCTTCCCCAAACAACTAAAGCAGGGACATTTCCCTGCAACAGCAAAAGATGTGAGACTTGCAAATACATCCTGTACAAAGATCAAATTGCAATACCGAATACACAAAAAGTCTACACCATTCGGGACTGCTATTCATGTGCTTCCTCCAATGTTGTGTACTTGATCATATGTACTAAGTGCCCTACAGGAGGAATGTACATTGGAGAAACAGGGCAAAAACTTCACACAAGGATGAACCATCACAGACATAAGATCAAGACCAAAGTGTGTGATACACCAGTGGGACAACACTTCTGCAATCAGGAGCACAGGCTTCAGGACATGAAGGTGTTAATTCTAAAAGGGAACTTTGGATCTGAACGAGAAAGGAAGATCTATGAATTCAAATGTATGGAGTTATTTAACACATTAAGACAGGGCCTTAATTTGGGGTCAGGTTTCATGTCACACTATCTGATCTGACTGAATCCAGACCCCTGGACTATTTACAACCCACCCTAATAAACCTTAATTACTTTCACTATCTTCACAAGTTATCTCTATCTATCTGTAACTTCCTAATTTATTGCTTGTAAACACTTCTCTTTGATCTATCAGTATAAATGTTGTGCCATTTCAGTTCTCATTTGTATTTTGCCTGATGAAGGGGCCTTAGAGCTCCGAAAGCTTGCAATGTATTTTTATTGTTAGCCAATATAGGTATCAATTTCTACAATACTCTTGTATTTGTGTTTTGTTGTTTTTTTATTATTATTATGTTCTTCTAGGCAAATTCAGTTTAGTGTTTTCGCTTGGATTCTATGTTTGGTACCTACTAAATAGGTACACATTTGACAGCTAATTTTTTTTTTGTATGACATGACCATATTCCCTATTATTTCTCGGTTTTAGCCTTCAGATCTGCAGCATGCACAACAGGCAAAGAACTTTCCAAAGAATTAACCTGCTGGCTTTTACAGTAGACTTGATTTCTTCCCACAATGATTTTCACTTCTGAGCTTTAGTTAATTCCTCAAAAACATAAAATAATAATAAGTTGTGATTTCCTAAAAAATTATGAAATGTAGAGGACTAGCTAAATACATTCCTTTTTATTATAAACCTTTTACTTTGTTTGTTATAATCTAGTACTTTATTACTTGGGTCAAGGAATGTTTACCAATATTTCTTTGACTTATGTCCCTTCAGCTCTGCTACACTGTCACTGACTTGTTAAGCTATTTGTTCTTTGACCCTTTGTAAATACTTAATGACAAACCAGTTTCATATAATTCCCTTAAGCAAAAATTGCAATTTTTATACGTTAGGTGTTACATGCTACGCACCACCTTGTCATTTACAACTGTTTCAGTGGAGCTCACTATAAGCAGAGAATAATTAAGATTTAAATTGGGATTATGATCTTAGTCTGGCAATTACAGGCCAGTAAGTTTGACATCCGTGGTGGGAAAGTAAAGGGATCATATTCAAAATTATGTTCTGGAGAATGGCATTATGAGCAGTTATCAGCATGGCTTTATGAAGGACAGATCATGTCAGACCAATTTGATTACTTTTTATACTTTTTATGGTTAGTAAGAATCTGGACAGTGGAGTTGCAGTAGATGTGATCTATTTGGATTTTGCCAAAGCCTTTGATACAGTGTCCGACAAATGGCTGCTTTCTAAACTAACTAACTGTTGGTCTTAGTGAAGTTGTTTGCGCAAGGATAGAAAACTGGCTACAGGATCGGGAACAGAGGGTGGTTATTTATGGTACATTCTCTGCTTGGAGTAAGGTTCTTAGTGGGGTCCCTCAGGGTTCTGTACTGCGTCCATGACTTAGGGGAGGGTATTATAAGTAATGTATCAGTGTTTGTGCATGACACAAAACTCTGCATCCCAATTAATTTCACCCAGGATGTGGCATCCTTGCAGCAGGATCTTGACAAACTTGTAATCTGGGCCGCTATGGCCGATGAGATTTAATGTCATTAAATGCATCTGGGATTAAATCAATTATTATTAAATAAACTTTACTGTAGAAAGCAATGCCAGGCAGCAGCCATACTCTGCCTGCCCTACGCTGGCTGTGTGTGCCATACTCTGCCTGCCCTATGCTGCCTGTGTGTGCCATACTATGCTTGCCTTAGGCTGCCTGTTTGTGCCATACTCTGCCTGCCCTACGCTGGCTGTGTGTGCCATACTCTGCCTGCCCTATGCTGCCTGTGTGTGCCATACTATGCTTGCCTTAGGCTGCCTGTTTGTGCCATACTCTGCCTGCCGTATACTGCCTGTGTGTGCCATACTCTGCCTACCATTTGCTCCCTGTGTGTGCCATACTCTGACTGCCCTATGCTACCTGTGTATGCCATATTCTGCCTGCCTTACCCTGCCTGTGTGTGCCATACTCTGCCTGACCTATGCTGCCTGTGTGTGCCATACTCTGCTTGCCCTACCCTGCTTGTGTGTGTCATACTCTCCCTGCACTGTGCTGCCTCTGAGAGGTAAACCTGGCAGGGGTTTGTTCTTGTCAGAATTTGGAAATAATTGTTAGGGGGTCTCTAAGCTGCATAATTATATGCTGAGGGTTGCTGTGCTATTCACAGGGGAGAAGGAGGCATATGGATTTAAGGGTATGTCTTAATATGACATAATATAATTATTTTACATATGAATGAAGGGTAATATCCCTGCAGTAAGCAACAACCATATGAGTTTTTGCTGTGCTACCACCTTAATGTGGGGATGGTCTTAAAAGCTTTAGTAATAACATGGATTTGAAGTGGGCATGGTTTAAACAAGGGGAGTGGTTAATGTCTTTCATTCTGGGCCCTCCACCATGTAGGCCAGAAAGATTCTGGCCCTTGGTACCACAGAAGTTGGACAGCACTGATCTATGGTTTTTGTAACATTTATGTCATGTTTAGCATTTGTGACACAAATAAAAAATTGTTCCTTTTCACCACCTATTCAATTAAATAAAGGATTGTAAGAAAACTCAGTTGGACAGATTGTTTAAGCCCTGTATATAATCACTGAACGATATTGCCCTGCCAAGTTCACTTGTACAGCCCTTTAAAGTATTTTTCCTATAAGTCTGTGGAACTAGTTATTGGAAACTTTTTCCTGTGATGAATATAACACAAATCATCCTAACTGGCCCTATTGTATGTAGCATAAAGGTATTATTTTGTGTTTTATGTGTAGCTGCAGACAAGCAGGGAGCACATAGGCAGACAAGTCCCAGCAACATTATTTATCATGATTCCAATAAAACTTTAATATCATAATCTGCACTGTGAACTATTGTGTTGTAAAATATCACACCTAGCACAAGCCTAGAACAGCAAAATGTGGAGTAGACAAGCTTATACCGAGTAAGATGAGTCAAGCTCAGAAAAATCTTCTTAAGGACAGTGGCACATAGTTTAGTAGCTCGATGGACAGGGGCAAAACACTTACAGTTTATTTGTATTCCAAGTACCAAGTATCCATGTATTTATCCATTTATTCTGTATTCACCGGAGTACATAATTACATAGGGTTGAAAAAAGACCAGAGTCCATCAAGTTCAACCCTTCCAAGTAAACCCAGCACACACAACCTATACTTACCAATCTATACACTCACATACATAAACTATACTGTATATACAACCACTAATACTAACTGTAGATATTAGTATCACAATAGCCTTGGATACTATGCTTGTTCAAGAACCCACCCAGGCCCCTCTTAAAGGCATTAACAGAATCTGCCATTACCACATCACTAGGAAGGGCATTCCCCAACCTCACTGCCCTCACCGTGAAAAACCACCTACGCTGCCTCAAATGAAAGTTCCATTCCTCTAATCTAAAGGGGTGGCCTCTGGTGCCCTGATAATTTTTATGGGAAAAAAGAACCCCCTATATGTCTATAATCCGCTCTAATGTACTTGTACAGAGTAATCATGTCCCCTAGCAAGCGCCTTTTTTTTCCAGAGAAAACAACCCCAACCGTGACAGTGTAATCCATTAAGTTGCACGTCTCTGCACAGAGGAGGCAAACTTTGCAGTTTCGGAGGGCCAGAGCAGCAGGGGGCCTGTGAGGAGGGTGTCCCAGTTGACCCACAATTTGTGTATGTTGCAGGGGGCCTGTATATTTTTTCCCATAGGAACCAGGGTCCGCAGGGTTACACCTCTGCCTACATTAATAACACACAAAAGCTTTTGACATTTTTTTGTTATTGTTATTATTAATAAATACATGAAAGTGGAATAGATCCTCAGCTGACTTACGTGACTGACTCCTATGTGTTGCAATTGCTATAAAAGTTGCTGAAGGAGTAAAGGCTTCCAGAAACCTATAAGTAAAATTTCCTGATCAGAGCCAAGAACTTAAGCAGCATGAAGGGTGTTGGACAAAGTCTGCTAGCTGAGCAAATCTTTATTCCCCTGGGAAATCCATGAATTGATGCTGGCAATGCGCTTGGGTCATCTAAGGTCCTACTGGCCAGGATACAGGAGAGCCCTGGCCAGGGAACAAGAAAATAAAACGTTTATGAATATTATTTACTGTTTCTTTCCTGTTAGACAGTTACTGTGCAGTTAAAATTACTCATCACTTAAAAAAAATTTGCTGCAACAGTGGGTCCTGATAAAAACAGTAAGCTTTTTTTTGGAAGTAAGCATAAAACTATGGGTAAATCAGACTAGAAGAGGAATAGCCTGATGTGTTTCGGGCTCAATGTCTATAATCATATTCACACTGGGCTGAATATTATAGCACACAGCACCCTCTAAAGACATTCCCTATCCCTTTAAAGACAATATAGTCAAAATATGAAAGTAATATCAATGTACATCTGTCAAATCAAGCTAGCAACATCAGGGCAAGGGGTTGAGTCCAGCCAGAGGTACCCACAGTTTTATTCTTACTTCTGAATAAAGCTTCTGACTTGAGAATGAGCACTGTCAAATTCACACCCATATGTTTATTACCAAGAAGAGTTGGTAGTCTAAGATAGCCACCTTGCATCGCCTAATCTGATGTTGCTATATAGATTAGGGGTGCAACCTGAAACTGGGGGATAATGGGATATTATAGTACTAGTGTTATTGTGCACAAGGTTTGATTTATTCTTCATGCCTGCCACAGATCACCAGAGGGACATTTGACAGCTTTCTATTCAAATTTATCAAAGTGTAAAAAACATAAAAATCTATACAGTATTTACTGTGATACACCCCTAAAAATCCTATTCAGGTGAGCTGGGGAGTTTTAAGCATATTTGTTCAAGCCATGTGACTAAATGTGACTTTTTTTTTTTTTTATTAAAGTGTAATATAGACTAATATTCTGAGACAATTAGAAGTTAGTCTTCACTTTTTGCAGATTTGAACTAGAGTTTTGTTCAGCAGCTCTCCAGTTTGGAATTTTTAGCAGCAATCTGGTTTCTAGTTTTATCCTAGCAACCTAGCAGTGGCTTGAATGACATGAACATGAATAGGAGAGAGCCTGAATAAAAGGTAAGTAATAAAAAATAATAAACTTGTAGAGCAATAGTTGTTTAGCTGCCAGTGACTATGTAACTAAGTGCTACATAACCCAGTTAGCTAATTTAATAAGTCACAATCAAATGGTTTGCTAATACTTATATAGCTATGCATTCCAAAATTTTGTGTTGTGCTTGGTTTCAGTATTTCTTGCAAGACTAAGGTTTTCACACGTTTTCAAAATGGAACATCCACATATACCACATGTGCTACCCATGGGTCATCTAAGGTAAAATACACAGTTACAAAACTGATTGAGCAACAAAACTGCTTGTATGCAATGCAAATCAAAATATATTCATTCTGCTCTGGTAGTGACAAATGCAATTTTTTGCCAGGTTTTTTCACCACAAAAAAACACCCATAGAGTCCTATAGTTGAAAAAAAAGTTGCGTGGTACAAAAATATTTTCCCGTTGTCTTTAATGTATTTTCTGACTTTTTGCACTTTCACAAATATTTTTGGCAAAACAGGACAGATTCGCGAATGATGGGTATCATAAGGATCTACAGTTGGCTATGGAGAACCGGCGTAACTACAGAGGAAGCAGACCCCGCAGGGAACAGGGGGGCCCACACAATGGTGTCTTCTTTTCCTGTAATTGTTAAAAACCACCTCCCCTAGCCGATCTTATACCTATCACGGAATGTGTGGGTGGCGAGTGGGGTATGTGGGTGCAGCTGGGGCTAGGTAGGGCTTACTTTTCATGCTGGATCGTGTTGGTGGCTTAGTTCTAAATGATATCAGGCTGACTGTCACAGATGCCTTTTATATTTTTATCCTTCTTTCAGACAAGCTGGATCCTGAACAAATGTTGGATTGCATAACGCGCTACAATGCAATTAGTCTAGTAAAATCTGCTCTACAAATTTACAAATAGAAAAGCTTTCTGCACCCTGAAGCATTTGTACTTGAATTAATTTGACCCCTGCATCATCTCATTAGGGTTTTTCAAGTTGACAATACTCAATAATATGGAAGGGCAACAAAGTGTAGTTTTATTTGATATTTGGTACAACACTGACACCTGGTGTTCTATTCCCAATAAACTATTACCCATTTAATTTCCATTTCCTTACTTCTGTCTTTTACAGCTTACCGTGTGAATTCTTCCCATGAGTTTTTGCTGTAGTATACATCTAGATACAGTAACAGCATTCCTATTGTAATTCATTCAATAATTAGACACTGTACTTTTCTAATTAGTACATGGAAGTGATATTTCAAAGTATTTTTTATTTTACTTTATTTAGCGGTTTAGGATTTAGCCCTATTGTAAATGTAAAAGGGAGTTCCTCCATTGGCAAAATGCCCAATTTTTGTGACAATTAAGCTCTATGTGGAATGAAACCGTTGTTTGGGATTTTTTTCTCCAGTGAATTTGTACTGAATATCACCTGTACCGTTGCTGACAAGCAGTTTCCTTTGTAGACAATGGGGAGTAGCATGGGTAATTTGGGGTGTATCTGGGTTACCTAACCACTTGGTTTAATACTAGACCTAAAAGTTTTTACAGATTACAGATAGACAAGCTTTCGAGTGTTGATGCATGTTACTCAGTAGTTGGGAATATTTTGAAAACATGATAATCTATCACCCGAGATGCCACCAAAACTCTCATTCACTTTCTCATCATATCATGCAATGTGTACCATTCAAAATGACCCTTACATTTAAAGTAGTTCTTAACTCTGCATTGCTGTTGTTCCTAAGGGCCAAACAATCAGATCACCACAATATTGCCCATCTCAAGGTGGGTTTAGCAAGGGAAGATCTTTAATGAACAGATCTTTAAATGTATCCCATTTAAATGCATATCCCATTTAGGGATAAGGAGCCATGCCAATATAACTTCATGCTCCATGCATCAGAGTGCTTTATCTCTGAAAAATCAAAGAAAAAACAGCTGGCAGATATTTCAGAAAAAAATAAATGACTTATATGTCAGAAAGAAATATTTTTACACAAAAACCGATTTACTCAGTGTATAGGGTAATCTATTGATCAGCTTAACCCAACATGAGTTCATGCTCAAAAAAAGACAACTTGTTGACCAGTATCAGGGAAAACTACAGCTCATCAGGAACTAGATGGCACTATGCTCTTAGAGGAATCCAGCTGACTAGTCCTTGATTTGAACAAACTAATTGACAGATTTACTGGGTTATATTTAAAAGATTGTTCATTTCCATGAATCCGGCAGCCATTTTAGCCATTGACACTCATTTATGGAAAACAATATTGTGTTTAAGTTTCACTTGAAACTGGGTGAAATAGAAAATAATGATGGGATTCATTTTTCCTTGAAACTGGGTGAAATAGAAAACAATGATAGGATTAACTTCCCCTTGTAAATGTGTCAAGGACAGGCTGTCACTGGCTATTCTATTCCTCTACTATTGTAAGCCTCCATAGGACTCAATGGTTCTCGGCATCTTAAACCTGTCATACTTTTTGTCAGCCAAAAAAAACTCACCTAAATCTTGAATGTTTGTGGTTTTTTAAAAATATTGTGAATTTTTCAAGAATTATCTAAAATCTTTCAGAAAATAATGAAACAATAATATACTGCCAAAAACACACACATGTGTATATGGTATACATGGAATAAAGTCAATAAATATAGAAGAGGAACTTATTTATGTAACAAAATTGTGTTTTATTCTGAACTAAATACGGACACATTAAAGCAGTGAAAATGATTTACAAAAATATTGTGTGACTGGCAAGTGATCTCCATTAAGGAATATCCATTCTCTCAGTTGTTAACATCCATATTCAAGTGCTGCTCCTCTTGCAAGGAAGGTTGACTGCTTTTTCTATTATTACTGCTCAGAAGGCTGCAAATCTTTTAGATGGCAACATGCGAAGAGTTCATCCCATAAGGTATCCACTTGAATTGGAAAAAAGCAATTAGATTTTCATTACCAACGCAAGTAAACTGTGCAAGGACACAAATTGCCAAATATTTCACCCACAATGCTGCTTTATTTCCCACAATTCCAGTATTATAGATACCTATTATAAGTTATGACTCAAATATAAGCTACCTTTAAAAGAGATGGACGGTTTGCATTAAAGGCTCTTCAATGTATTAATTAGCAGAAATGAAATGAGGAATCAGCACAGAACCAAATTGCCACAGTTAACGGGAGCATTTAAAGCTACAGTAGTTATACAATGAAAAATTGATATAATATAAAAAGTTGCAATGCACCAGATTCCAGATTCAGGATTTGATCAAGCCAAGAACCCTTTATATACATTTCAATGAATCTGTGTTGTTGAACTGAAACAAATCCAAAAACCTTTAATTATTATGTAACTTTAACACAAAAAATAACTGGGATAATTGATAAATTAAGCTTATTATACAGTATCTTTCACCAATGACATGGATGGGTGTTACTTGGTAAACACTTTGGTCATACAGGTTTGGGACCTGTTATCCAGAATGCGCAGGACCTGGAGTTTTTCAGATAAGGGATCTTTCTGTAATTTGGATCTTTATACCTTAAGTCTGATAAAAAGCATTTAAATATTGAATAAACCCAATAGGATTGTTTTGCCTCCACTAAGGATTAATTATATCTTAGCTGGGATCAAGTATAAGCTTCTGTTTCATTATTACAGAGAAAAGGGTAATCATTTTAAAAAATCAAAATTATTTGCTTATAATGGAGTCTGTGGGAGACTACTTGTATTTACTAAAGGGTGAATTTTCTCTTCTTCCAAACTTTGCCTAAATTCGCCAAGCATATTTTCACAATGACACTCCATATTTACTTAAAATCATAAGTATACTGTGGCAAAAGTGTGCCGAAATTTAGCTGCCAGAAATGCGTTGTGAAAATTGAAGTAAAATTGTTTTGGGGAAAGATTACTAGGGAATTTATGCCATAAAGTAATGAAATATGGAGGAGATGAAATAGATAATTAGAAAGGCAGAATGTGGCTGCTCTATCTTTACAGAGGTAGTTAGCCAGCCTGAACCTGATGAACTTGAAAAAAACTGAAAATCTTGTGCTCTTAAATTGGTAAATAATCACAGTTCCGCACCAGCAAAATATCACCTTGTGGAAATAGATGAATGTTTGCCAGTACAATGAAAATTATACACCAATGTCAAAGTATTTTGCTAAAAATTGTCATACTCTCCTTTTAGCAAACTGAGGTTGTTGAGGCAAATTTTAATTTTTGGTGAAAATACCTGAAATTTTAACTTTTAAATATGCCCCAATCTTTTTGGGTGTACCTGTAGGGGCTCTGTGTGAACATGTAGTGAGTAGGAAAAGTAATTAGTGACCAGAAAGTCTTTTGTTAGAATGTTTTTTAGTAAAACAAAAAGTAGCTCAAAATACAACAAAACACATCCCTACCAGCCTGTGCAGCTAGTTGAAGCACAAAGTAATTGATATCAGTTAGGCTTTACAATTGACTTACGGAAGCTTCATCCTCATGAAAACTCTGGCCATGAAAAAGCTGAGCAGGACACAGACAAAGCCAATAAAGAGCAGGAGGAACCTGTTTAGCTTTGGGATGTTTGGTGCATTCGAACGATCTAAGATTATAAATCCAAGACCACCCATTGTGAAGAGGAAGCTGGAGGCCAGGCCTTCCATAATGTACTGTCCATTTACTCTGTAAAGAAAAATATTAAAAAAAGATTCTCCTTTGTCGAGTGATGCCCAGATACATACAACTTTATTATATAATGTAATTCTAAGCAACTCTGCAATATATGAACAATAAATATTCTAAATAGTGTTAAAGTTGTCTGTAAATATAATTGCTATTTAAAGCAGTATTTGCCTGGCTGACCGATAACACTTAATACATGGATATTGGGTGTGATCTTTACCATATACATGCTAAAAACTGGACAAAAGTATCAGTACCTCTATAGTTAGCCTTACTGTATTAGCTTACAAATCAAAGAACAATAACACTGTACCTGTAGGCTAGAAAAGCCACTGGCCTCTGATGCCCATGTTCATCGGTCATAGAGCCAACACTAGGTGGTTCCACAATTACATCATATATTATCCCTAAATCCATAAAGACAAGAAGGTCAGCAAAATAGCACAGTGATTTTGTTTATAATTGATTATATGGTAACTGTGTATTAACCTGTATTTCAGATTGTCTGTTGGATGTGACATGTAAGTCACAATATGTTCACAATATACTTTCTTAGGTAAAGGTCCAGTGATTAAATCAATAGACTCATGTAACTGTAGCAGTAGATGGCTGATTGCATCTGTTGCACTAAGGCACTAATGTGGGTAAATAATCCATAATACATAATTTCTTTATGTATTACATGGTTGTGTGCCGAAATCTGACCTCAGAGAATTTTTATGTCGATGTAAGATTCCAAAACATCCCTAAACATAAGACCCCTATTAAGAAAGGTCATTACTCCCGGCCAAAATAATGGCCGGGAGTAATGGCAGTAGCAGACTGTACACCCCCTTCACCCTCAGTCATTACCTCCAGTGATAAGAAAATAGGAGACAACCACCATGGCATATACAGTCATTGCAGATGGCATGTGCAGCCATGAGGGCTTCTTCAGCTTGAGGTTGGGGCATTCCAGCACAGTAAACGGGACCCGGTACAGGCTCTCCATCCTGAAGTCTCACAGCACCCTCCTTGCAATAAAGAAACAGAGTTGGTGGAATGAGGTATGACTTTACCCCACAGCTACCATACACAACTTCAAAGAAATTCAAGTGTACAGTCCAGCTCACCTATACCTTATCGACATCAAAACTCCCAGCAACCCTGCCTATTCTATGTACTGCCCACCAATACCTTCATGACTATATAACTCCCAACATCCCTGCCAGCTCACCTATACCTTATCAACATCAAAACTCCCAGCATCCCCACCAATTCTATGTACTGCCCACCAATACCTTCCTGACCATATAACTCCCATCATCCCTGCCTGCTCACCTATACCTTACTGACAACAAAACTCCCAGATCCCTGCCATTTCTATGTACTGCCCACCAATACCTTCATGACTATATACTCCCAACATCCCTGCCTGCTCACCTATACTTTACTGACAACAAAACTCCCAGCATCCCTGCCATTTCTATGTACTGCCCACCAATACCTTCCTGACCATATAACTCCCATCATCCCTGCCTGCTCACCTATACCTTACTGACAACAAAACTCCCAGCATCCCCACCAATTCTATGTACTGCCCACCAATACCTTACTGAACATATAACTCCCATCATCCCTGCCTGCTCACCTATATCTTACTGACAACAAAACTCCCAGATCCCTGCCATTTCTATGTACTGCCCACCAATACCTTCATGACTATATACTCCCAACATCCCTGCCAGCTCACCTATACCTTATTGACAAGTAAACTGCCAGCATCCCTGCCATTTCTATGTATTGCCCACCAATACCTTCCTGACCATATAACTCCCAACATCCCTGCCATTTCTTGTACTGCCCACCAATACCTTCATGGCTATATAACTCCCAACATCCCAGCCAGCTCACCTATACTTTACTGACAACAAAACTCCCAGCATCCCTGCCATTTCTATGTACTGCCCACCAATACCTTCATGACTATATACTCCCAACATCCCTGCCAGCTCACCTATACCTTATTGACAAGTAAACTGCCAGCATCCCTGCCATTTCTATGTATTGCCCACCAATACCTTCCTGACCATATAACTCCCAACATCCCTGCCATTTCTTGTACTGCCCACCAATACCTTCATGGCTATATAACTCCCAACATCCCAGCCAGCTCACCTATACTTTACTGACAACAAAACTCCCAGCATCCCTGCCATTTCTATGTACTGCCCACCAATACCTTCATGACTATATACTCCCAACATCCCTGCCAGCTCACCTATACCTTATTGACAAGTAAACTGCCAGCATCCCTGCCATTTCTATGTATTGCCCACCAATACCTTCCTGACCATATAACTCCCAACATCCCTGCCATTTCTTGTACTGCCCACCAATACCTTCATGGCTATATAACTCCCAACATCCCAGCCAGCTCACCTATACTTTACTGACAACAAAACTCCCAGCATCCCTGCCATTTCTATGTACTGCCCACCAATACCTTCATGACTATATACTCCCAACATCCCTGCCAGCTCACCTATACCTTATTGACAAGTAAACTGCCAGCATCCCTGCCATTTCTATGTATTGCCCACCAATACCTTCCTGACCATATAACTCCCAACATCCCTGCCATTTCTTGTACTGCCCACCAATACCTTCATGGCTATATAACTCCCAACATCCCAGCCAGCTCACCTATACTTTACTGACAACAAAACTCCCAGCATCCCTGCCATTTCTATGTACTGCCCACCAATACCTTCATGACTATATACTCCCAACATCCCTGCCTGCTCACCTATACCTTACTGACAACAAAACTCCAAGCATCATTGCAAACTAAAAACACTGCTCTTCAATACCTTTGTGCCCAGATCTCAGTTTCCTTGCAAATTAAATGTGCTACCCACCAATACCTTCCTAACCATGTAACTCCCAGCCTCACTTCCAACTAAATACACCTCCCACCAAAACCCTGTCGACTAAATAAATCCCAGGATCCCTACAGATATACGTCTGAACGTCCTGCGTTGACTCCTTAGCCTACTACTGCGGGGGTTACCAAATCAACAGTATCCTTAGCGGATTAAGGAGAATGCAAATAATCTGTCTGTAGTTATTTCATCAAAATAGGACTGAAATCGTACTTAATATTCAATAGGAGCCCAGGACAGTGCACCTACCTAGCCCCCGGAAGCAGCGCTGCAATGGGCTGCGCGGCACCTATCAAACCGGAGCTGTGCAGGCCTGACGTGGCGATGCAGCTAGCGAGGGGAGGGGTTAGGGAAGAAAGGAAGGCGGGGCTAGGAGCTATAGGAACTAGGAAGCATAGCGGGAACAATCCGGAAGTTTTGCGATGTTAGAGTGGCGCTCTGGCGTAGGGATACAGAGAGTTCTATACTGCGACGTTTATGCTCATTGCAAAGCGCAGTTATGGACGCTAGACTATTTTGGCATGTGAAGGGTGGCACTGTGCCCTGCTTTGTACTAATACAGGACAGTATTTTCGTCTTAGATATGTCGCCGTTGGCTGGATAATCAACACAATTTAATTTTTAAACAAATGTGTGATCTGGCTACGGAATATAGCGAAAGAAAAAGGCTCTAAAAATGTTGCTGAGCAAGAGCCTTATCCCACTAAACATGTGGGGGGAACTGTAATGGGGCAGCTTTCTAAGGCCGAACACGTAAGTCGGCATGAAGGTTGGAAATGGGTTTTTGGAAGATTGGGCTAGTAGTCACCTGAGAACATTGGGCTATTTCCTGAGCTATGCAAGCATTGTTCCATAGCATATGGGGGAATGAGAAAGGAAAGGGGGAGGGCTGCTTAAAAGAGAAGACAAAGTAGAAAGGAAATCTGGGATTTTCTGAGATGGGAATCTATAAAGAGATAAGTAAAGAAACTGAGAGAGCAGAATGAGACAAAAATCATGCAAGGAATAGATTAGAATAGTTATGTGAGGTGTTCCAGAGTGGGGCCAGCTCAGATGCCAGTGACTAGAGAGTGATGTTTGCCAGAGGTCCCCATGGTAGAGAAAATCTGGGCTTGTGGATTAAGGGATAAACTACAGTGGAGATTTCGATAACATTTTGTAGGTCTGTAGGTTTATCTGACTCAAAATCTTGTCATGCAATGGCTTGAGATTTTGTAGGATCGTGCAATGCAAGTCGGATCAGATAAAGGCAAATGGTGTGTTTTGTTTATGCCTCTATATCCAGTGGTCAATGTATTTCAATAAGAAGAAAAGGTCTTCCAAACACAATCAGATTTTATATTGTTGAATGTCGTGTCAGATGGCTAATCTGATAGTTTACACATCAGTCCCACAATATTTAGACCCATGCAACTACATCTGACTTGTAGGATGTGTTCTGTCAACCCAACACCATCCTAAAAAAATCTGCAATGTAGTTTAGCTCTAATTCATAATAAGAAATATTACAGAAATAAAATACCTGCTAGACCCACAATCACTGATTGATTTGTTGGTACCTACAACCTACCTTGCATTTTTCAAAAGTGATAAACCAACTAATACACAACTGCTCTACCAACTCCAGATTTTCTTAAAAGCACTCTGTTCTCATGGCTGATTCATTTTCCTTCTGATTACCAGTTCCTATACTGCACTCCTTACTTTTAGGTTCCACCATCACTTTCTCTATCCTAGTTATCTAGCCCTACATTCCTTGTTTAGCTTCTCTATTTTTCACTTCAGCAGTCAGCCCAGTATTGCACCTAGGTCCTGAGTGTCCTGGAGGCAGATGGCACATTGAATACTCTGGGTGGTACAGAACTGTCATCCAAGTCACTGTCAAAGCAGAATAGAACAAAATAAGTTGTGATATAGGCAGGGATATTAAGCATCAGTACTGCAGCTGTAAATGACAACTCCTGATATCCCATTGGATCCATTTATATGGAAGAAAACTAGAGAAACAAAGTACTATATATATATACACTCACCAAAAGGATTATTATGAACACCTGTTCAATTTCTCATTAATGCAATTATCTAATCAACCAATCACACGGCAGTTGCTTAGATGCATTTAGGGGTGTGGTCCTGGTCAAGACAATCTCCTGAACTCCAAACTGAATGTCAGAATGGGAAAGGTCAGAATGGGAAAGGTGATTTAAGCAATTTTGAGCGTGGCATGGTTGTTGGTGCCAGACGGGCCGGTCTGAGTATTTCACAATCTGCTCAGTTACTGGGATTTTCACGCACAACCATTTCTAGGGTTTACAAAGAATGGTGTGAAAAGGGAAAAACATCCAGTATGCGGCAGTCCTGTGGGCGAAAATGCTTTGTTGATGCTAGAGGTCAGAGGAGAATGGGCCGACTGATTCAAGCTGATAGAAGAGCAACTTTGACTGAAATAACCACTCGTTACAACCGAGGTAGCAGCAAAGTATTTGTGAAGCCACAACACGCACAACCTTGAGGCGGATGGGCTACAACAGCAGAAGACCCCACCGGGTGCCACTCATCTCCACTACAAATAGGAAAAAGAGGTTACAATTTGCATGAGCTCACCAAAATTGGACAGTTGAAGACTGGAAAAATGTTGCCTGGTCTGATGAGTCTCGATTTCTGTTGGGACATTCAAATGGTAGAGTCAGAATTTGGCGTAAACAGAATGAGAAGGTGGATCCATCATGCCTTGTTACCACTGTGCAGGCTGGTGGTGGTGGTGTAATGGTGTGGGGGATGTTTTCTTGGCACACTTTAGGCCCCTTAGTGCCAATTGGGCATTGTTTAAATGCCACGGCCTACCTGAGCATTGTTTCTGACCATGTCCATCCCTTTATGACCACCATGTACCCATCCTCTGATGGCTACTTCCAGCAGGATAATGCACCATGTCACAAAGCTCGAATCATTTCAAATTGGTTTCTTGAAGATGACAATGAGTTCACTGTACTAAAATGGCCCCCACAGTCACCAGATCTCAACCCAATAGAGCATCTTTGGGATGTGGTGGAATGGGAGCTTCGTGCCCTGGATGTGCATCCCACAAGTCTCCATCAACTGCAAGATGCTATCCTATCAATATGGGCCAACATTTCTAAAGAATGCTTTCAGCACCTTGTTGAATCAATGCCACGTAGAATTAAGGCAGTTCTGAAGGCGAAAGGGGGTGAAACACTGTATTAGTATGGTGTTCCTAATAATCCTTTTGGTGTGTGTGTATATATATATATATATATATAGACAGACAGAGTACCGCACACAAAGGGACTTTGTAGAGAAAACAAAAAATTTATTGAAAAAAATCCGACGTTTCGAGCACCAAACTGTGCTCTTCCTCATTCCACATTCTCAAACGAACATACGGGGCATACTGATGCTGCTTAACAAATTATTTGTTAGTATGTTCCCCTTTTAAACAAGAAAAGATGTTGCAAAGCCAAACTATTATAGTTTGATAGAAGTATTAGTGTTGAGGTTGGTAAGGCAAAAAATGTGCATATAAAGGGTTCTAGTTGTTTCAGCTAAATTTATATTAGATACAAAGGGGCTAATAAAGCATGTGAAAATGCTATCAGATAAGCTAAATAGTGAATCAAAAGAGCTTTGCAGCCAGGAGTAAAATCTGAAATTATTTTTTAAATAAGTAAAAAAAAATGCAAGAAGAGAAAGGACTGTCAGAGTGAGGTATTGTTGATGAGAACAGGCAAAAATGAGAGATTTAAATCTTTTACACCCCTTAGGAACAAACTAATGATGGTCTCTTTTTAATGCACCAAATTCTAATAATTTAACCACTGATGACTGGTTGATGCAAGAGGAACTTATAATGAGATTAGAATATGTGAAAGTAAACAAAAGTCCGGGACTAGATGGTATCAAGCTACTAAGGCTGATGCGACACGGGGCTGATTATCGGCCTGTGGGAAAAGCAAGCCTATAATCAGCCCCACTCCTGGCATCAGCTCCTACCTTGCCTGCACCTGGAACCATTGTGTTGGCCGGGGTGCAGGCACATGGGGCAGACATTGTCGAAGAAACGTGAGAGTTTGCAGTTCAGACCTGAAATCAATCTACACTATAGTTCCGGGTGCACACATGGTAGGAGGTCAGCATAGGTGCTAAATTTCAGCCTGTGTTTTTTCACAGGCAGAAATTCATAAAAAGGGCATTAATTTGAGTGGTGAAAGCATGATTTGGCATTTTTATAGTTCCCTATTACAATACATACACATACCTAGAGATGTTATTGTGTAGAAAGGCCTTTACTTAGCAAAAATACCTAGACATACCTGGCTTACATATTCAGTTTGGCTCTCCTCATCATAGAAGACTTTTAATGACAATATGGGCTTGGTTGTCTAAAATGCATCAGGGTATAGGTTTTTCTAATGGTCTTTTTTCCATGTGATTTTACAGAGTAGAAGACATCAGTTTAGATTGCAAGAAGATATGTTCCACCATCAGCATGGAGTTATTGAATTCTTTTAAGTGAGGAGTTTAATTATTTTGTAGGTTTTTTATGTAGTTTGGATGCTTCTGTAGGGTAAAGGCCTGCTTGGTTTGGTCATCCATGAATTGTGCTGTGTACATCAAGCTCACCACTCACAAAGGAAGATAAAGTACCTGGTTTGATCACTTACTTTTTTTTTTTTTTTTTTTGAGTTTTAACTTTTTTATTGATCAAAGCATGTTGTATAACAATACAATCAATGGTTCAAAAAGGTTGCATTTGTTTGCATCAATAAAATATGCCATTGCCAATCAAATATAATTCGTTATGTGTCATTCTTTTTGGGAAAGGGAGGGGAACGGGAAGGGGGGAGGAGGGAGGGGAACGGGACGGGGGGAGGAGGTAGGGGAGGGAGGGTGGGCAAGTCAGGATCTTGCTCTCAGATTCCCGACCTGCCAGGGGATGTAAAGTAAACATTAAAGTACAAGGGTAAATAAGGTTAACAGCAATAAAAAAGAAAAAGTATTAGTAAATAAGGGATAATCCTAACTTCTCAAACTAAAACCAAACTAACTGAGTGGGGTGCCTCTGTTGCGTTCTCTCCTGGATCCAGGTTCTACCTGCAAAATTACATGTTTTTTTCAGTTCTGTTGATCACTTACCTTTAAAGGACAATGAAAGGTTAATACAAATTAAAAGTAAGTCTAAATGCATTCTTTTTAAGTACTTACTGCATATCTAAATTCCGAGATCCCTGCTTGCTTCTCTGAGATATGGTGCTGGCAGCCTACAGCAGTGTGAAGACTACAGTGACATCACTGAAATCTCTCTCCCCTTCCTGTAGGTGCCAGCGGCAGCCTTCCTATACTCTGAGCATGTGTGTAACTTGATCCTGTCTCCTGTTCTGAGCTACACATGCCCACCAGCCAATCAGAAGCGGATCTGGCAGAGGGGAGGGGAATGAAACACATGTGCAGTATGAAGCAAGGAGGGAAAGGAAGGGAGAATACATTTTTAGAGATGGCTGCCTGTTCTAGAAAATGTGAAGTAAGTGTGACTGAGTAAATATTTGATTAGGTGAGCCAAAAGTGTGGTGTTTTTACTAAACAATAGGAGGACTATTGGGCAGTATGCTTTTTACGTTTTGACTTGCATTCTTCTTTAAAGACCTTTTCAACCTCACAACACAGAGGATATAATGAAAACAAAGTGGATTATACAGCTATTGTTATCTAAATACATTTGTGTCTTCAACCTCAACTCATCATATGTACCACCATTTGCCTGTTGCAACTTTAAAAAGAAAGCACAACATGAATAAAATTATGCAAAAAAAGTGAGTGATCTTAGTTCATTTATTTCCAATAGGAAAAGGTCATTTTTACCTTCATTCCAGATGTGCCAGGTGCAGATGTTACAAGCACCACTGAGCTCAAAGTCATTAAGAGAATCCATAGGCTCAATCAACTACTTTCTCATACATGTCGCTGATTATTAGATCCCTAATTATTAAAATTTGCACGTGCACTTAATTATTAAAAAAAACCTCAAACTCAAAAAATGGTAAAAACTTATGTTTTTTCTGACTGCAATGTTATTTCTGACTGCATAGATTCCTAGGAACAAACAAAAGGTGTTCTTGCTCTGACATAAGCCTAGTTCTAAACTACTAGGATTGGCGCACCCTACACAATGCCTGACGAAGGGGTACACCCCCGAAACGTTGCTGTCTTGAATAAACACGCAGGGGCTAAGCCCCGCTTGCACCATACTTGTTGTGCTGGCTAAAATTTCTTATTGGACTTTGTTGGGAGCGCTGACTCTCTGGGCCGTGCACCAAGTACTAAGCATTGGAGGTGGTAAGGGTGTGCTGGTGGGACTTTTTCTTGTATTGAATGATATTCGGCCCTACAAGAGGACTTCTGTTCAGTACAATATAACTATTTTTTATAATAAGTGGGCCCTGGGGACTTGAGCAAAAATGGTACACAACAACCTACTCGCCATTATGTTAAGGTCAGTAGTTAGTTATATATGGGAAAAGATTTCTTTTAAAAAATCTGTGCTTCAGAAGGAAAATAATGCAGCATTTTTAAAACGTTTTTATTTTTCCTTTTGAAAAACAAGTTTAAACAAAAATCAGTCATACACTTATATAGTATATGAATAGGAAATAGAAAAAAAGGTAAGAATGGAAAAAGGGAGAAGGAACGGCAAGGTAAGGTTATATTAATCTATGATCAAATAATAGAAATATCACAAAAGTTTGGATTGAGCAATTATAAAGGAAACCCCACTCTTAAATAAGAAGAAGTTCGGTAGCTTTTAGATAGTTTCCATTATTATTGCCCAAACTGAATCTACCCCTTAGAGTCCATTGTAAGCAGATACCAAATTTTTAAAATTATTTTCTTTTCCTTAACAGCACCTTTTTCTTGATCCTAATTAATTGCATAAATCCATATTGGTGGCAACAAATAGTAAAGGTCTTATGTAATGTTTAAATGTTTTTAGTAGCCTTCAGGTAATCCAAATTGTATTTTGCTCTGAAAATCCAAGCAAGCATTTTTTTGGTGATGGTTTGGCCACTGTAGATCAATGTCAAGATTTTCTTATCAGAGCAAATGTGTGCTCCAGGTCACATGACTAAATTCAAATGTGGAAAATAATAAAGCTTCCTAGGCATAATAATCTATAGAGATAGGAAAAATAAAAGGAATAAAGCCTTTTATTGGGACAGAAAGATCAACGTTTATGTTTTTAAGGAGCACAGTGATGCACAAAAAAGTACTATAATTATCATAACCATGAACATGATCTAGTTTCTTAGTGTCTCTAACTGATATAGAATGGGTCCCCATCATACAACCCCTTTAAAGCTTAAAAAAAGGGGCTTGGTGATAATGTTCCTGGCCCTAACACAGGGAACATTTCCTATATCAGGAACCAAGCTTGGACAGAAGGAGTTATGGGTCATCTCTATGCAATGTTTCTCCTGGTTTGCTCTGTTTTTTTCTGTGATGCAGTTATTGCGGAAAAGACATGACAGGACTGTGCAGAACATTTTTACTTTAGTGACAGTTTATTTGCAATTGTACTGGAGCAAATATTATTCCTTTAAAAGTGGTTTCTGCTAAAAAAAATAGGTGACTCATCAATGTCTTACAGAACATGTTGAGAGGATCTTCAACTAGTGATTTTTAAATGACCAAATACCAGTGTATTATTATTGCATTGCACATATATTTATCTGGTTATTGAGTTTCTTATATGACAATTTAACGGCACATGACCTGATTCGGCAATGCTAATGCCAATATCTCTATGTTGCAGAATACAGTGCATTTGAAATAAAGCTATTTACATTTCTGGCATAGGGATAGTTTAGAATATGTGTATGGATCTTTTGTTACATTTGGTTTCTAAATTCACATACTACATGCCTATCACATACTCTCAGTCTCCTACTGATTTTGGTCTGGGCTGCTGTCATGGCAGCCTTGTTATACACACAGAAAGCTGTGATTGTGATTGTGCCTGGCAAAGTGACAGTTGGGCTCTACCAATACTGGTCATTTCAGAGCGGTTGAGCTTCTTATGAGAGACTCAGTGCTTTTCTTTGCTCGTGCGATTTGAGAGAGATTTCGGTGCGATTTGCCTTTTCGGAGAGTTCGAGAGCGCTTTTTTGGGATCCCCCAACAAAAGCATTTTTTTCTGCAGGTATTCCAGGTGGAGGAAAGTGCTTTTAAGCATATTCTCCACCCCAAACATGGAGTCTGTCTCCAGGAAGAGAAGAAGACAACAAGAGACAACTACGGAAGAAGAGATTAGGAGGAAGAAGATGAAACTTCTGGACAGCCAGGAAAGAACTGGTACTTTCCAGAAAGCAAATGTTTATTATTATTTAGATTTATGAAACAGTTGCAGAACAAGGGTTGACATATAGTATCATTTATGCAACCTGTGCCATTAGACAGGGGCAATGTGGGTCCCATCTATTTTGTTTTTATCAAGAAAAACAAACCATATGGGAAAATTTGATCTGAAAATCTAAATTTTATTAAAATGGGACTTAGGAGGATAAGATAATCAAAACAGGGACACTTTAGTAAATGGGTAGAAGGAGCATTTGTCCTTGCTACCAGCAGCTCTCTCCTCTGCTATACCTTCTGAATGATACATTACCAGAAATAACAAACCTATGTATTAGGCTGTGTAAGGCTACAATTTAATTATGTTATGTTTTATTTTTATTATTTTGTGTTCATAGCATTTATTATTTAATTTTCAGTCGCTTATTCAAACCTCTGCTCAGGGGTGTTAAAATAAAATCACAAGAAAACTTTGGACTTTTTCACAACATACTGTCCCACCTCCGATTTACATTACTGTAAAAAAAAAAAAATGTTTAACTCTAAAAAGTTAACCCATTTTTCAAGGGACCAGAAAAAATGGTGTAAAATCCAGGAAAATGCAAAATTAGGGAAATGTATTATGCATTAAGTAATGGTGGGGCCACAAACACCTGTTGTAAAATGCAGGAATAGCAAAAATCAGAGTATGTAAAATTGAGGTTTCACTGTATACAGTATATATAAACACCATTTGGAATATAATTTTTTGACCTAAACATTTGTATCTATACACACCACCCCCCATGGCCCTTGCATGCACTTTAATAGTGTAAAATTGAGTGAAAATAGCAATGATATGTAGACTTTGTTTTTACTTGGTACCTTAGTTATGCTATCATTCTAAACTGCAGATGAGAAAACAAACGATAACAACCAACCATCTTCAAACAATAAATAGTGTAGATAAGAGTGTAGAAAAACTGGCCAAGTAATCCAACCATAGAACGAGACTTTACATTTCAGTTGCTTGTGGTACTGGTGGTTATTTGCTGAATGTGCTGTTAATAAGATTCCTTTTCTCCCAGAAGAAAGAAGAAGCCAGGAGAGACAGCCCATTCAAGCTGAGCGTCTACCGGAACACATTATTACCAACTATGAGTTCCACTCGATTCTTGGCCGAGGCAGGTTTGGCAAGGTGAGTGATGTGCTCAATAGAAAGGGACCTCTATGTACAGTAAAACTGAGGAAGTATGAAATGGAATTTGGGATTGTGAAAAATTGTATATTGATAATAATTTTACTAAACGAAAATAGGGGCATGGCTAGGGCTGAAGTTACAAGTAGGTAGGTAAAAAACGTGTCTATTATGTTATGAACAGCAGCACAATATATGAGCAGCTCATCAGGTTAGCTTGTTTCTCCTTACCATTCTTGTATCACCTGGCTCCTGTCTACTAACTTTTCCAAACGGTTAATATTGTGGTTAAAAAATGGGGTTGGGGTAGATAGCTAACCCTTTCTTGGGTTCAAATGCTCCTTAGACCAGATCAAATAAGGGTTGGAAGGAATTTTTCTACAGTGGGGTCTGCTGAAAGATTCCAAAACACATGGCATGGCATGGCAGGCCAGAAAACCCTGTCCAGAATAGCTTATATATAGAATATGTTCAGTTTTCTGAATTGATTGTGTAAAGTAAGTGCAAAGTAAGTAAATAGCAGAATGCAAGAAATACAGGTCACTGTAACTTTAGGAAAATCAGACCAGGCACCATGCTGGGTGGTTGTAATTGTACATTAACTTTATAACAGGATTTAAGGATATTATTGCACAGCAAACTTACTTATATGGCATTATCTGAAGGGAAGTTGCAAAGTAAGATGCTCATGGGACCAGTCATATAATAATTCAAGCTCCTTCTGCCAAATTATATTCGTCACAACAGGTGTTATTTTTGAAAGAATTGCAGTTTTCTGAACTGAAGTTTTCTGGTTACTTTTCTGGATGGGTGGTTTGCTGTGCCAGGGTTTTGTGGACAACAAGCCAACAGCAAGGCACAACAAAAGCTAATTTTATTACCATCTGCAGTGCTAATTCTTATGTTGCCATGCTTTGTATACTTCATTACTCTGTGCGAATCAAGGCCCAGTATTTTGCAACTTGCATGCATGTTAATGTGCACAGAACCTTTAATAAATGAATTAAATAATTAACTTTGTATTTTTTTTTAGGTTTTTTTGGCTTCCATAACCACGAAGAAAGATCGCGTGGCTGTAAAAGTCATCAGGAAGACACCTAAGGATGAGGAGAAGGACATGATAGAGAAGGAGGCCAGAATCCTGAAGGTTGCTTGCGGCAGTCCATTCTTGTGCCGTGGTCATGCAGCCTTCCAGACCAAAGTAAGTTACTTCCAATGCTGCCATACCGGTTGCCGATCCCCAAAGCTCGGTTACATGCCTTTCACCATATTTCCAATGCACATCCTGCATTTATATCTTTTATATATTGATTCACTTTTCACCTCTTAGGAATTCACGTGCCTTTGGCTGCTGTACATGGTAATGGTTACAATAGATTTGTTCACTGAGAAGCCTTTGAAACTGCTGCTTTAAATCAACACAGACACAACACAACAAGGACAAAACTGCAATTTTATATCCAAAGCCCCATATTTTCTCTACAGCCTGTTATTGCATTCACTGTATAATCACACATTACTATGCTCACAGTAAGCCTGATTAAGCATATATCCTGCATATTTGTTCCTTTTGTATCTAGTCCTGCTGAGGGACATGCCTACATTATATGTGATAGCTTTGCACTTTTTGTTCATGTGTTTTAACACTCTTCCCTTCTGTTTCTGCACTCAGCAATATGCTTTTCTGGTGATGGAGTATGCAGGCGGAGGCAGCCTCAGCAATCTGCTGGGCATCAAGCACCATCTGAAAAAAAGACATGTCATGTAAGTAGCTCTGTACATGTGACAGCATTGAAAAAAATTTACATTACAGGTATAGAGCAATGGGAAAGTCAAAAGGCATCAGAAAAGTGGATATAGGAATACAGCACGGGGATGTACCAAATCCAAACTTGTGTCTGTGGTAACAAAACTGAAAAATAAAAGTCATATAAGTGGTACATGCATGAGTATTCAATGGTCTTTATGACACTTACAGTTAAAGACTGGGTTGTAAAACATTTACGAGACACTAGACATTGTTTGATTCTTGGAGCAAGGAAATAATATTGAGAATTCAGCGCAGCTATTAATATGTGCTTGTTCTTTTTTTCCTCAGCTTTTACTCTGCAGAACTGATTTGTGGTCTTCAGTATCTCCATTCTCTAGGTATCATCCATCGGTAAGTACAAACCTGGGGTTCTTTTTTTCTGCATATTTTCTATTGTTCAGTTCATATTTAAGGTAAAGATACAAATATGTAAAGTTGCCATTTTAGGCTGAAATCCACCCTGTCCAAAATATTCTTAATGTATGGTTGATTCACAAATATTTTCCTGTGTCTGTATTAATCGCTTGAGCTAAGGGGCCTTGATCAATGGTTGAAAATTCAAGTGGGGCTTTAACTGAAAAAGTTTGACAACCACTGCTCTACAGCAATCAGCCCAGAGACCTTTCTCCTGTATTAAGAGCAAAATGTGCTGGTTTTTACTCTTGGAACAATATTGATACAACATCTGGATATTATGCTCCTCCAACCAGTGGACAAAGGGGCATGAACAGGACAGAAATACAAATTCATGTATTTATGAACCCACTGGTTCCTCTGAGCTGGACTATCCTTTAAAGTACATTTGGGACATTGTTTTGGCCCTATATTCCTGTGGTTGTGGGGTCCTTGGGAGTGGGCAGCTGTCGTACCAGGAAGTTCAATGTATGGAGCTTGGAAATGATTTTCTGTAACACTTTATAAGGTGAATAAAGAAGGTGGAAGATTGCTGATCTTAGAGAAAGGCACAATGAGTATATGGAGTGAGGTGGGGTTACTGAGCAATTAGGTTAGGAGAGGGGAATCAGTTGGTATTAAGCAAGGAAATGGGGCTTGATTGGTAAGAAGTGAAGAAAGGTAGGATGAGGATTTTGAAAGATGTTTTAGGAGACAGGAATAAAGGGCTGGACCCTAAAATGTCGTGGAAGAATAACTGGTGGCACCTGAGTGGATTTGACAGTAAGGTAGGTGAACAGTTATAAAATAAGTACATGGTGCCTGAGCACTCATGGAGTGAGTAGAGGGAACTAAAGAGGATATAACACTAAAATATAAGGGCTACAGTTTATAATATAATTATAGCCACAAAATTACTTACTATCCTTCTCTTGCAGAGATCTTAAGCCAGACAACATCCTGCTTACCAGTGACGGACACATAAAAATTGCTGATTTTGGCATCGCAGCAGAAGGAGTTTTTGGCCACAAGACCATCCGTGGGAAAACTGGAACATGCTGGTACATGGCCCCAGAGGTAGGAAACTGCTCAATATATTTAAAGCCAAACATGGGATTGCTGAAAGAGTATGAACAAATTGAAAATGAAAATATGACGGGTAATAAGAATTTTAGTGCATAGATAATTCCCCCGCATAATGCACTTCAATTTATCTGTGCACTGTCTAATTATCTAACTCAAAAGGACAAAACATGGAGTAGCTTCAGCCTCCCTGTTTGTCCTGTTAAGAAATTAAGAAAAAGTTAAGAAAAAAAACATATGCTATGTGGGATTAAAAAAATAAGCAACATGTATTAATTTATTTTCAGGTTCCCACAAAGTAGCAAGTGTTGCATACACTTTACCAATGTGGATACTTATTTGTAACCCTTATGGTAAATCGCCTGCAAGTTGCATGTATGTTTTTTCTTCATAATAGTAGCATGAGATTTATTAGGTGCAAGAAAGCTGTGTGCAAAGGGAGCCCTGGAAAGTAACACTTCCTTAAGGGACCATACATTGGTGCGAGTATCTTTCTAAATAGAATTTATTTTGAATTGTGGGGTTTTGCACATTGCACTACATCTTGCATTAGTAAATGAGCCCTTTCTGAAAATGTGTAAGAGAATAAAGTAGCATGATACCTTACTAATATTAATGAGATATATTTCTATATATATATATATATATATATATGTCTCTGCTGGCATCTATAGCATGGTTGCTGTGTCTCTATGCCCTCCAGATGCACAGAGGTGAGAATGCTATATCGCCTGCATGGGGGAGGGATTCTTAATCTAGGCACATAGTGATTGTCTGCTGCTGTCAAACATTTTTTTCTCCCTCAACACAATGACTAGGGTGAGGAAGTTGTCACATTTGCCAGTGTAGACTGCATATTTGCGCTATACTGATAAAAAGATGGAAATGTATAAAGTGGCAGCTGGTGGCAGCTTTTGCCACTCCTGGTAAAGTGGTAACTGAGGCAAGTTCCTTTGCTTACCTCATGGCAGAAAGAGATCTGAATAGATCACCTGATTGTACAGCATAGGTCCCTGTTATCTTGAGAGGGCTGTTGCTACTGGTGTTTGACTTTGGCCAGTTTCGTGACCATATAACCTGAACCCAGCCTGCCCTGGCCTTTACCTTAACTTGATCCCTGCTTAACCCTCTTGTTTATTTTCCTTGGATTTTATTTAATTGGCTGTACCAGCAGTGCTTCTGTTGCATGTCCTGCCTGAATCTTATACAATTATTGCCCTATATCTGTTTTCTAGTACCTGGGTCCTTCTCAGTCCTTGGTGTTCATTTGCCCTGATAGTAAGCATAGGCCCTTGTGTAGGCTGCTAACTGTCACAATGTAATTACTTTAATTTTTCAAAGTTTATTTCTATTTTTCCTCCTTTATATATCTATAGTATTTTTTGGATCATATAAGAGAAATGAATTAGCTTAATCCAGTAATGTTATAGAAAGATTTCATGTGAACACAGTGACTAAAGATTCTGTAAACTTAAATTTATGTTGCAGTTTGGTGATATTTTTACTTTATATTCCAGATTCTTGGTAACAAGAAATACAATGCGGCAGTAGACTGGTGGTCATTAGGGATAATACTCAGTGAAATGGCCACTGGAAGATCCCCATTTGATGACCACTACCACCAACAGGATGTGAGAAGTTCCATCCTCACTGAGAAGCCGGTGTTTCCTGAGGGGATGAGCACAACATTGCAAGATCTCCTGCAGAAGGTGGGTTTGAGCAGTTAATCTGTTGGCTACACAAACTGCAAGGCATTTCTGGGTGCTGGGCTCTCAGGGGTCACTCACCATGGGGTACTGCAATCAGCAACGTGGGCAAAACTCCAGTATCTTGAGACATAATTTGCTGGTGCTATATACAGTAAATAAATCATGATAGGAAGCTAAAAAGTATTTTTTTATCAAAAAGTCTGCACTGACCAAGTTTTATGGTGTTTCACACTCTTAATGGCCAGTGACAACCTGAAAGATCCCTATCTGTGGTGTGTGCCTATTGTTGGGGTGTATTTAGTATTGTACAGACTTTTTAATTGATCAGTTAATTTGTCACCCCTGTAACTGATGCCACCAAATAAAAGTAAATGTTCGAAGCTGCATCTGTGTTTTCTGTGGGGAAGGATAACCCTACTCCTTAGTACCTGCTCCATAATTTGTGTGCCCTTTTCACTTTAGCAGTTGACCAATTATGCTCATTTTATGAATTTTTTTCTGCTGTTACTGACTGAAGGATTATGACAACAAAACAGTAAATCTGGGGGGAAAAATGATGGGTTATTTAAATATCATTAACATATATTCTGGATAATTTGGTTCTTGATAATACATCCCGTACCTTTATGACAATGAAAATAGCAAAAGCAATACTTTAATACTCTCCCAATTTTCTCTATTTTTGTAACTGTGAGTGATGCTGGGAATATTAATCTAAATGGGTAAGAAAAGCAGCAATATGATGGTATTTTTACAGTTACTTTCTTACTCATACCTGCTAAAATTTAAAAATTAAAAATTGGGACATTTTGGCCCATGCACCTGATCTGCCCTGACCACACCTTATTACAGCACAGTTGAGTTGAATGCCATGTAAATAACTATTCTTTTTTTTTCTTAGCTTCTGAAGAAACAGCCGCACAAACGTCTTGGGGTGAATGGAAATATAAGGGAACATTCACTCTATAGAAAAACTAATTGGGAAGACGTTGAAAGGCAAAGGATTTCACCACCAATTAGATTTGAAGCTGTAAGTTAATAATTGTGGAATGTACTACTCCATTCTTTTTTTTGCCACAGAACTGGTATATACTGTATTATATATTTGTGTCAGACAAGTAAGCTCAGAAACTATTACACAAATGTATGCAGCAGTAGGGCTGTTAATAAAGTTATTAAAGTACATTTATATATCTAAATGCGCATCATAATATAGGTGTAAAAAGCAAGGCTGATATCAGGGTGTCACATGGGGTACTGTGGCAGAGGGGCCCCCAAGAAATGTAAAAGTGTGATTTGGGTGACTCACAGGAGGCAGCTGGGCTTGCATGGGAGTGGCGGGGTTTGGATTTGGCAGGGTTTTAAGCATAATAAAGTTTTGAAACGTTTACTTCCTGAGACACAGCTCTTTGGAGCACAAAGAGTTGAGCACAACCTGTTCATCCATGTATACAGAATGTGTGGGAACTTGGCAATACCTGGCTGGGCATGTCCTCAATGTCCCTAGCTTGCACAGGTTTAGGAATTCTGGGGGCTAAAGGTATAGGGATTTCTAATCTGGTGCTGGTTTGTTGCAGGTGACAAACAACATCCTGTGCCCCATGCCTCTCATACTTAAATGAATAACAATGACAACAATTTTTACACATCTTAATGATTCTTTAACTAGAATTCTGTAATTTAAGCCAGTATTTTGTCAATGGATTCTTATACTCACTCACCATAAGTACCAATTCAGACACTGAAACCTCCAAGGCAAATGATCCCAACTCTCCCAGGCTGAACAGTAAGGGGGTGGTTTAATACTTGTGTTTGATTTTTTTTCGCAATTGAAGTTTTCTTGCTCTTAAAAAATATTAATTCAAATTATAGTTAAAAAATTCCAATGTCTGGTATATATTAAGTACAAAAATCCTCAAAAACTCAATTGTAAAACTTCACCATATAAAAGCTTGTGAGTTTCTATGGAAGTCAATGGGACTTGTCAAGCCATATTTTTAATCCGAGATATTAAAATTTTCGCGCTTTATACGAGTTTTAAAACTCAAGTAGTCTTCATTAGTAGAAGAGTTTACAACTGAAGAGCATTCAATATGTAAACTTGAAAATTGATAAATAAGCCCATAAATGTTAGTTACTTAAACAAGCCAAATATGTTACCATATATGTCACCAAAGGAATATGAGCACTGCCTTACAACAACAATTTTTATAATCTTGGTACATTTAAAATTTCCAGTTTGGAAAATTGCCCCTGTAGCCACAGAAATAGTGTCCCTGAGTTGTGATCAATTAGTAACTAGAGGTCTTCTGACAACTGCTCTGACAATTTTTTTTTGTCTTTCAGGATTGCTGTGACTTTATAAGTACCGACCTGCCATTCCTGAATTGCAACACCGCTGTGGATTCAGATGACTGCATTCTCGAATGCTTTACATTTGTGAATCCCAGCTGGCAGGAGTGAGTAAGTATGTGCTGCCACGACTTGGCTACTGACATCTAGCTGGTCATTCACCTGGCACCTTTAAGTCATTCAGCACACTGGCTAGCTGCTCAACCATTTTGTCTGCCCTTACCACCCTCTGTGTTGTCCACTTGCTCACCAGAAATTTACCAACACCTACTCAAGCCCGTCTTTAGCATGGCATGGTACCTGATGCACTTAATCATTCAAATGCATTTTTTATCTGTGTCCATCAAAGTCTACATCACATGACCATACAAAGTGGCTTTATCTCTGCCACTACTATCTGCAAAAGTGACTGGACCACTAAGGATATTTGCCCCATGGTTACACACATGTCTATACCACTGCCTGCCCCTCTAGACCATGCTGCCACTTGTTCCTACTGACGGGATCACTGCCTGCTTGATCCTACCTGTTCCATCTAGCGATATCACTGCCTTTTTCATTAGACTTTACCTGGTCCACCTGGTTCTACCATCATTGGCCTTACCACCAAAAACAGCACCTTATTTAAAAATCACTATTTTTGCTGATTAAACTTTCTGTGCAGTTGTCCGCACTTCTGATGAGGGGCCATGTCCTTGGTAAGCCTTTGGGATAAGGGGTAATTTTTAAGTGGCTTGCATAAGAATCATAAGACACTGCATACAGCATACGGGGAGGTAAGGACACAAAGGTATTCACACTTAAATATTAAAATACGTAAATATGGAAATCGCTATGCAAGCCTTTATTTTGTATTACCCCTTATACCACTGGGCATAGGGTAGGGAATGGGTGGGCCAAGGACATGGCCACTCGATCAGAATTGGGTTTGAGACACCCTGTACAAAGTTTTAAAATTTTAGCACAAGCAGCACAAATATAAATAACTTACTGTCCATGGATCTAAAAGTCATCAGGCAATGGTTTATTTATAGTTTCAGGTTAACTATTTATCAAAATTTGTAGGGGTAGGTATGTTCAGGCAGGTAGCCGTAGAGTCAGATGGAGCAAGCAGACATGTCTGGCTTTGCCATTACTGACCTTACCAACGCCAACAGTACCACTTTTTTTATTTAAAAAAGTTTTACTATTGTTCAGTTGTCTCCACTTGTGACGGGGACCATGACCTTGGTAAGCCTATGGGATCAGGGGCAATTTTAAGTGGTTTGCATAAGAATTCTAAGACATCATCTAAATCATACAGGGAGGTAGGAAAAAGGAGTCAAGGACCTTAAACTCCTCACATGTAAGACAACTTTTAGGCAAGCGTTTATTGTGAAATTACCTCTTATTTCCAAGGGAGTCAAGCACTTGAAACTTTTCATGCTTAGAAATTGGGGAAACGTCTATGCAAGCCTTTACCCCTTATACCATTGGGCAAAGGGTAGGGAATGGGTGGGCCAAGGTCATGGCCCCCCGATCATGCTGTGGATTCTGTGGTATGATCAACACCTGCTTTACTTACATGCTTTATGTGGTTGCATTACCCTTTGCCCTACTGTCCCAATCGATATATAAATAGTTTGCCAGTGGTATTCAGCCAACCTCAATAACATAATATTGTCTTTAAATTGTCATACTCCTATAACTCCACAAAGTAAATAGTAGTTTTTACTAATATCTTATTTATAGTACATCAAGTAATATTTCTTTCAAACCCACATTGGATAACTTGTTTAACCTTTAGTGGGTCTAATTTCTGAAACCCAACCTGGACTTGCAACCAGCATTTTTGCTTGTTAGATCTAGGTAGACACACTAACTGATAGTACCTGTAGCTGCCTACAACCCACTTCCTGATGAAACCAGGTTACATCACCCCATCCTGAAAGTGATAGCAAATGGTAGCAACATAAAAAAAACCCCTAATACCTGTTTTTTTATCTGTCCAACCTTAAAGTATCTAGCTACTGACATTTTTCTTAATATATTACTTTTTCCATAATATTTTCCCTCCAGTGTTCTAAACTGGGGAAGGGTGGAAAGTTGTTATTAGGGAAACTAGGGCGATGAGGATTGTCACTGTTAGTGGGACTGGGGTTTGGGGAGGAGGGAAGAGTGTGAAGGGAAACTCTTAGATATTTTAGGGGATGATGCCAGCTGGGATGTTCCTGGAGCTCACATTTACATGGGAGAAGTTTAAGTCGGTGAGTATAACTCTGGGAATATTAAGGGGACCTTCTAGATGGTTTAGGGGATGATGACAGCTGGGATGTTCTTGATGCTCACAATGACATGGATGAAGTTGAAGTTGGTGAGTATAACCCTGGAAATATGAAGGGCAACCTCATGATGTTAGCTGGAATGTTCCTGAAGCTCACAATGACATGGATGAAGTTGGTGAGTATAACTTTTTATATTTGTAAATATATCTATACATTATTGTGTGTGTACCTTAAATTAAAGTTACTATAATGTTTATAGGTGTTGCTGCCCATGAGGGATTGCGCAGTGGAGCACAGTGGTGTTGGATCTTATTCAAAATGTGACAGAGCTGTCCAAGGTAAACTAATGTAACAGTTATGGTAAAAGGATAGGTGATACTTTTTTAAATTGTCCACTGGCCAAATGAATGGATAGCATGTGAGCTGACATACACAGGTCTGTCCTCTCTTCTGTCAATGCTGATTGCAGGATAATCTGTTTACCTGACCCCCTGACTTACCATAAATTCCAAAGTGGTTGCACATTATGGTCTTAATCAAAATGTCCAACCAAATCGGTTATGGAAAAAGTCAACACAAGATTTAATTGAAACTGCTAGCAGCGCTACAACTTCATTTTAACCTAACATATGGTAGACTTTTCACGTTACACATAGGTTTGTATTAGGAACAGGCTGTAGCACCACTTTAACCCTGCATGTTTACTAGCAGGCTGATTTACTCTTCTTGAACTTCTATTAGTTATACAGGAGAAGTCCTCTTTTTAATTTCCGTTTGTAATACCATCACTAGCCTGCTGGTTAAACTATAAGCATTTGCAGTAGTTCCAGTCAGAATGTATGTGTTCCCTGTATGGCTGTTAGATATGTTTGCCATTATTGTAAGTGCAGGGGCTAGCCTTGATATCAGTAGAACTAAATCACTGCCTTTTAGCTAGAAAACCTCATAAAATTCTAAAAAGAAGTATAGTGTAGCACCAGTTCAGAGTATGTAAGTAGATTATAGAGTGTAGCACATATGTAGTAGCCGAGATTGCTAACATAATTTTAAAAAGTCTTTAAAAATGGCCTTATATATGAATATGTATTTTATAGTGTATAATTACTTTATAGTTTCCATAAAATTACCTTGAGCTTAAAAAATATATGTTTTGTTTAATGCAATGACATTTCTTCTTTTTTTATTGATACATTATTACAGGGCACATATGTAAAGGAAAGTGCAGAGGAAGATGAGGACCATTTTTTACTCTTCATTTGGAGCCAGCTGAGAAAGAATCAGAAGACACAGAGCAGCAGCCAGTGGGCAATTTGGAAGGCCCTTAGCAGCAGCAGCAGCAGCAAATAGGAGATACACAGCTGGCAGGGCCATCATGTCAAAGAACTTCCAAAAAATCTGGACAGATTTGAAATAAATGTTAAATATTGTCTTGAAATTTTGGTGTCATTACAATACATTATCATTTTAAAAAAGAAACGATTGTAGGATTTCTGTGCCAAATGCTGGGAAAATAGAAGTATGATTAACCTGATGTCCTGAGGTGAGGCCTGACCTTGAGTTTGCAGTACAGGTTTGGGCTCCAATCCTTAAGAATGATATTAATGAGCTGGAGAGAGTACAGAGACGTGCAACTAAACTGGTAGAGGGGATGAAACAAACTGAGAAAAGACTGTCAAGGTTTTCTCTGGAGAAAAGTTGCTTGCCAGAGGACATGAATGAGGGAGAATGAGGCCACCTTTTTAGGCTTCATAGTGGGGGAGGGCGTGAGCACTGGGGGAGTTATATAGTGGGTCTGTACTTTATGGTCTTTGTCTTTTTTTCAACCCAAATGAAATATATCATACACCTTCATGCTGCTAACATATAGGTACCATATACTGTATATGCCTATTTATCAAACAAGCATGGGATGACTTTATAATTACATGCTGTGACCTTTGGGACGGGGGAATTGTGCAGATTGGTGCAGATAACTTCCACCTGCAGATACATCTCTCTGTGGTTACAAAAATTGGCCACTAATAAAATTAGTAGTAAATAGGGTAAACTCTAGCTGCAACTGCTTCAGTGAGAAATTCTTTAATGGCCATATGATATACAAAAATTGAAGCAAAGCAGCAAGGCTTTAAATGCTGTATGTAGCTGTTCCATTCTGGGACCCCAACTTCCTCTGTTTATTTAAATATGGAATCATATTTTTTAGAAATGTTAAAACTAGGATTCAAAATGCCACTAAAATTCAATTTTTATGTCAAGCTCTTCACTCGAACACGAATCCAAGGGACCTGGTCCGATCACTTTCTCTTTAATAAATCAGCCACCCTTTGCAGAACAGGGTAAATGCCCCTCAGCTACAGCCACCTGCATCTGCAAAGCATCATAGTTTATCTGCTCAATCTTTAACCTTTTTCAGAGATTTTGAAGATGCCACATTTGCAACCTTTTTCTTAGATAATATTACACATTTTTTACTACAAAAAAAGGGGCATACAAATGTACCACAACCAGCAGTTTCAGAGGAAGGGGGGGGGCATAAAGGGAACCTTGTAGATCTACAAAGTATATTAAAAGTATATTATACAGCCATTTTTATCTAAAGACATGAATTATTGTGTTTTCTATCACACTAACACCAGAATTAGTGAATTGCATCATTATAAAGTTAGCAGGGCACATTATAAATAAAATTATGCAAACAATATATTTAAATTTTTTTATGAAAAGTTTGCTTTCGTTGTCGGACTGAGATGGCAGGGGCCCACCAGAAAACCTTTGACCATGGGCCCACTCTCAAAGCTTTAATTCCTCCTCTCTTCCCTCAAACTACTATCCTAGTCTCCTTCCTCTACATACTATACGCTATTGTTCTATCCATCAAGCTTCCTTGTTCCCATACAGAAATAGGGGATGACCATGAAACAGGCCAAATAGTCAGGAGCAGGAGGGCCTACTGACACCTGGGCCCACCGGGAGTTTTCCTGGTATCCTGGTGGGCCAGCCCGATACTGGTTGCTTTGACCTTCAATACAGGTATTTTGAGTGCAGTGGTTTCAACCCCCTTCTATTCACCATTATGTTTATAAAGGGCATTACTTATATAGTTATACAGGTATATGTGAATCGATTTCCCTTAAAAACATCAGTGCTACAGAATGAAAATAATGTAGTATTTTTTTCTAAAACACATTAATGCACATATGTAACGTTATTGTTGAAACAGGGCAATATGTTGAAAAGTGGAGTTTGGGCCTAGTTCCTGAACCTCCTTGCTCTATTTAAGAAATACACACCAGTTAGTGTGGGAAGTGCAGCCTGATTGGTAAAGTAAGCTACAGAATTAAAGGCAAATTTCATCCACAAGTTATTGAAGAAAAAACATATATAATATATGTATAATATATAGTATAGGATCTCTTCTCTGAAAACACGATACCCAAAAAGCTCAAAATTACAAGAAGGTCATGTTCCTTGGAGATCATTTTAAGCAAATCACCAATTTTTTTAAATGATTTTATTTTTCTCAAAGGTAATAAAAATTTAGTTGTACGTAATCCTAATTGCATAAATCCATTTTATGTTTTTTCGTACCCTTAATATGACCCTAATTGTCTTTTGCTATGAAACTAAAATGTACCATTTTTGGATAGATGGAGCTATGGAACAGCTGTATGTAATGTTTCCCCTGCTGCTCTGTTTTTACTGTGAAGCAGCTGATCCAAAGACGACTTCTATAACAGAACTATGTGCTGGACTATTTGCTATTGTGCACGAGCAAATATTATGCCCTTAAAAGTGATTCCTGCTTAAAGGAGAAGGAAAGGCTAATAAAGAGTTAATCTCAAGCTGCAGGCATACCTTCAGTTCTCTCAATAGTGCCCTTATGTCTCCCCATATTTCTCCTGTTCAGATGATCAGAAGCCTCATAGAAAAAAAAAATGCTGAGCTGTGTAAAGAAAATTCCCATAATGCCTCGCTCCTGCACCAAGAGCAAGACCCCTGTACATGCACAGTTTGTAAGACTATGAGGAAGCTTCCTGCTGATTGGCTCAGATCACACATTCCTATGGGGAAGGGAGGGAGTTCTTAGCATTCTCGAGGGTGGGGGAGCAGGAGAGGAGAGAGCTGCGTGTCTCTAGCACAGGAATTTACAGAGAAGGAGACAAGAAATCCTGTGTTTCTTTTGATAGAGAACTCAGTGCAGCATTTCTGTGAGTGCTTATGGCTGTATTTACATAGACCTTTCTGATAAAGCTTACTTAGTTTTTACCTTTCCATCTCCTTTAAATAAATGACTTTTTATGGTACTGGTGATTATTTGTAGCAGTTCATCATTTCAAATAGCTCCTTGTATTAACTGGTTTTTGTCTAACGAACTCTTCCAAACAGGGGTAGCTATCCCTGCCCTTGGTGCCAAAGTCACTGTAAGTTTTGGAAGATCAGAACAGACACAGTATGCTGGGTTAATTGGGTTGTGACTCTACATGAAGGATATTGCAGGATTTAACACATACTAACAATGTAATTTTCTGCAGGGAAGTTGCAAGGTAAAAAACTCATGGGAAAAATCCTTCTGCCAAATGATATCACAGCAGGAGTGCTATTTGAAAGAATTGCAATGTTTTCTGGGTGGATGGTTTATTTGCTGTGCCAGGGTTTTGTTTCCCCATTGTATCAATTTCATCTTATTCTCCATGGAGTGATGGTGAAAAGTGGCACTACGGTGCAATAAGAGGCAATCAATAAGTACTGCACTACCACGTATGTTGGTGCTTTGGATGCCTCTGTAGGGTAAAGGCCTGCTTGGTTTGGTCGTCCATGAATTGTGCTGTGTACATAAAGTTCACCACTCAAACAGGAAGATAAAGGACCTGGTTTAAGGTGGCCATACATGCACCGATAATATTGTACGAAACCTCGTTTCGTACGATATTCGGTGCGTGTATGGTATGTCGGTGGGTCGACCGATATCGCAGGAAGCTGCTGATATCGGCCGACTCGCCGATCGGACCAGTTGGAAAATTTTGATCGGGCGCCATAGAAGGCGCCTGATCAAAATCTCCCTTCAGAGCTGAATCGGCAGAAGGAGGTAGAAATCCTTTTGTTTCTACCTCCTTACCTGCCGATTCAGCCCTGAATGGTGTGTGGCACATCTGACGATGTTTCGTGCGACCGATGGTCGCACAAAACATCGTCAGATCGCCACGTGTATGGCCAGCTTTAATCACTAACGTTTAAAGACCTGCCAACCTTTTCAACCTCACAACACAGAGGATAGAATGAAAACAAAGTGGATTATACAGCTATTGTTATCTAAATACATGAATGTTTGTGTCTTTAACCTCAACTCATCATATGTACCACCATTTGCTTTTGCAACTTTAAAAAGAAAGCACAACATGAATAAAATTATGCAAAAAATGTGAGTGATTTTAGTTCATTTATTTCCAATAGGAAAAGGTCATTTTTACCTTCATTCCAGATGTGCCAGGTGCAGATGTTACAAGCACCACTGAGCTCAGAGTCATTAGGAGAATCCATAGGCTCAATCAACTACTTTCTCATACATGTCGCTGATTATTAGATCCCTATTTATTAAAATTTGCATGTGCACTTAATTATAAAAAAAAAAAACCTCAAACTCAAAAAATGGTAAAAACTTGTTATTTCTGACTGCATAGATTCCTAGGAACAAACAATTAAAAGGTGTTCTTGCTCTGCCTAGTTCTAAACTACTAGGATTGGCGCACCCTACAAGAGGACTTCTGTTCAGTACAATATAACTATTTTTTATAATAAGTGGGCCCTGGGGACTTAAGCAAAAATGGTACACAACAACCTACTCGCCATTATGTTAAGGTCAGTAGTTAGTTATATATGGGAAAAGATTTCTTTTAAAAACATCTGTGCTTCAGAAGGAAAATAATGCAGCATTTTTAAAATGTTTTTATTTTTCCTTATGAAAAACAAGTTTAAACAAAAATCAGTCATACACTTATATAGCATATGAATAGCAAATAGAAAAAAGGTAGAAAAAAAGGTAAGAATAGGAAAAGGGAGAAGGAACGGCAAGGTCAGGTTACATTAATCTATGATCAAATTATAGAAATATCACAAAAGTTTGGATTGAGCAATTATAAAGGAAACCCCACTCTTAAATAAGAAGAAGTTCGGTAGCTTTTAGATAGTTTCCATTATTATTGCCCAAACTGAATCTACCCCTTAGAGTCCGTTATAAGCAGATACCACATTTTTAAAATTATTTTCTTTTTCTCAGTAATAATTAAACAGCACCTTTTTCTTGATCCTAATTAATTGCATAAATCCATATTGGTGGCAACAAATAATATAGGTCTTATGTAATGTTTAAATGTTTTTAGTAGCCTTCAGGTAATCCAAATTGTATTTTGCTCTAAAAATCCATGCAAGCATTTTTTTGGTGATGGTTTGGCCACTGTAGATCAGTGTTTAGTTTTGGATAAGATTTTCTTATCAGAGCAAATGTGTGCTCCAGGTCACTTGGCTACATTCAAATGTGGAAAATAATAAAGCTTCCTAGAGATATGAAAAATAAAACGAATAAAGCCTTTTATTGGCACAGAAAGATCAACTTTTATGCTTTTAAGGAGCACAGTGATGCACAAAAAAAGTACTACAGGTATAGGACCCATTATCCAGAATGCTCGGGACCAAGGGTATTCTGGATAAGGGGTCTTTCCGTAATTTGGATCTTCATACCTTAAGTCTACTAAAAAATCAATAAAACATTAATTAAACCCAATATAAAATATATTATTTTGCATCCAATAAGGATTCATTATAACTTAGTTGGGATCAAGTACAAGGTACTGTTTTATTTTTACAGAGAAAAAGGAAATCAATTTTAAAAATCTGAATTATTTGATTAAAATGGAGTCAATGGGAGACAGGCTTTCCGTAATTCGGAGCTTTCTGGATATCGGGTTTCCGGATAACGGATCCCATACCTGTATATTTATCATAACCATGAACATGATCTAGTTTCTTAGTGTCTGTAACTGATATAGAATGGGTCCCCATCATACAACCCCTTTAAAACTTAAAAAAAGGGGCTTGGTGATAATGTTCCTGGCCCTAACACAGGGAAGGCCAGTTGCATCCCCATGTCAGTGCCTTAATCCCAGACCATTTCCTATATCAGGAACCAAGCTTGGACAGAAGGAGTTATGGGTCATCTCTATGCAATGTTTCTCCTGGTTTGCTCTGTTTTTTTCTGTGATGCAGTTATTGCAGAAAAGACATGAGAGGACTGTGCAGGACATTTTTATTTTAGTGACAGTTTATTTGCAATTGTACTGGAGCAAATATTATTCCTTTAAAAGTGGTTTCTGCTAAAAAATAGGTGACTCATCAATGTCTTACAGAACATGTTGAGAGGATCTTCAACTAGTGATTTTTAAATGACCAAATACCAGTGTATTATTATTGCATTACACATATATTTATCTGGTTATTGAGTTTCTTATATGACAATTTAACGGCACATGACCTGATTCAGCAATGCTAATGCCAAGATCTCTATGTTGCAGAATACAGTGCATTTGAAATAAAGCTATTTACATTTCTGGCATAGGGATAGTTTAGAATATGTGTATGGATCTTTTGTTACATTTGGTTTCTAAATTCACATACTACATGCTTATCACATACTCTCAGTCTCCTACTGATTTTGGTCTGGGCTGCTGTCATGGCAGCCTTGTTATACACACAGAAAGCTGTGACTGGCAAAGTGACAGTTGGACCCTACCAATACTGGTCATTTCAGAGCGGTTGAGCTTCTTATGAGAGACTCAGTGCTTTTCTTTGCTGGTGCGATTTGAGAGAGATTTCGGTGCGATTTGGATTTTCGGAGAGTTCGAGAGCGCTTTTTTGGGATCCCCCAACAAAAGCATTTTTTTCTGCAGGTATTCCAGGTGGAGGAAAGTGCTTTTAAGCATATTCTCCACCCCAAACATGGAGTCTGTCTCCAAGAAGAGAAGAAGACAACAAGAGACAACTATGGAAGAAGAGATTAAGAGGAAGAAGATGAAACTTCTGGACAGCCAGGAAAGAACAGGTACTCAGCCAGAAAGCAAATGTTTATTATTATTGATTTATGAAACAGTTGCAGAACAAGGGTTGACATATAGTATCATTTATGCAACCTGTGCCATTAGACAGGGGCAATGTGGGTCCCATCTATTTTGTTTTTATCAAGAAAAACAAACCATATGGGAAAATTTGATCTGAAAATCTAAATTTTATTAAAATGGGACTTAGGAGGATAAGATAATCAAAACAGGGACACTTTAGTAAATGGGTAGAAGGAGCATTTGTCCTTGCTACCAGCAGCTCTCTCCTCTGCTATACCTTCTGAATGATACATTACCAGAAATAACAAACCTATGTATTAGGCTGTGTAAGGCTACAATTTAATTATGTTATGTTTTATTTTTATTATTTTGTGTTCATAGCATTTATTATTTAATTTTCAGTCGCTTATTCAAACCTCTGCTCAGGGGTGTTAAAATAAAATCACAAGAAAACTTTGGACTTTTTCACAACATACTGTCCCACCTCCGATTTACATTACTGTAAAAAAAAAAAAATGTTTAACTCTAAAAAGTTAACCCATTTTTCAAGGGACCAGAAAAAATGGTGTAAAATCCAGGAAAATGCAAAATTAGGGAAATGTATTATGCATTAAGTAATGGTGGGGCCACAAACACCTGTTGTAAAATGCAGGAATAGCAAAAATCAGAGTATGTAAAATTGAGGTTTCACTGTATACAGTATATATAAACACCATTTGGAATATAATTTTTTGACCTAAACATTTGTATCTATACACACCACCCCCCATGGCCCTTGCATGCACTTTAATAGTGTAAAATTGAGTGAAAATAGCAATGATATGTAGACTTTGTTTTTACTTGGTACCTTAGTTATGCTATCATTCTAAACTGCAGATGAGAAAACAAACGATAAAAACCAACCATCTTCAAACAATAAATAGTGTAGATAAGAGTGTAGAAAAACTGGCCAAGTAATCCAACCATAGAACGAGACTTTACATTTCAGTTGCTTGTGGTACTGGTGGTTATTTGCTGAATGTGCTGTTAATAAGATTCCTTTTCTCCCAGAAGAAAGAAGAAGCCAGGAGAGACAGCCCATTCAAGCTGAGCGTCTACCGGAACACATTATTACCAACTATGAGTTCCACTCGATTCTTGGCCGAGGCAGGTTTGGCAAGGTGAGTGATGTGCTCAATAGAAAGGGACCTCTATGTACAGTAAAACTGAGGAAGTATGAAATGGAATTTGGGATTGTGAAAAATTGTATATTGATAATAATTTTACTAAACGAAAATAGGGGCATGGCTAGGGCTGAAGTTACAAGTAGGTAGGTAAAAAACGTGTCTATTATGTTATGAACAGCAGCACAATATATGAGCAGCTCATCAGGTTAGCTTGTTTCTCCTTACCATTCTTGTATCACCTGGCTCCTGTCTACTAACTTTTCCAAACGGTTAATATTGTGGTTAAAAAATGGGGTTGGGGTAGATAGCTAACCCTTTCTTGGGTTCAAATGCTCCTTAGACCAGATCAAATAAGGGTTGGAAGGAATTTTTCTACAGTGGGGTCTGCTGAAAGATTCCAAGGCACCATGGCAGGCCAGAAAACCCTGTCCAGAATAGCTTATATATAGAATATGTTCAGTTTTCTGAATTGATTGTGTAAAGTAAGTGCAAAGTAAGTAAATAGCAGAATGCAAGAAATACAGGTCACTGTAACTTTAGGAAAATCAGACCAGGCACCATGCTGGGTGGTTGTAATTGTACATTAACTTTATAACAGGATTTAAGGATATTATTGCACAGCAAACTTACTTATATGGCATTATCTGAAGGGAAGTTGCAAAGTAAGATGCTCATGGGACCAGTCATATAATAATTCAAGCTCCTTCTGCCAAATTATATTCGTCACAACAGGTGTTATTTTTGAAAGAATTGCAGTTTTCTGAACTGAAGTTTTCTGGTTACTTTTCTGGATGGGTGGTTTGCTGTGCCAGGGTTTTGTGGACAACAAGCCAACAGCAAGGCACAATAAAAGCTAATTTTATTACCATCTGCAGTGCTAATTCTTATGTTGCCATGCTTTGTATACTTCATTACTCTGTGCGAATCAAGGCCCAGTATTTTGCAACTTGCATGCATGTTAATGTGCACAGAACCTTTAATAAATGAATTAAATAATTAACTTTGTATTTTTTTTTAGGTTTTTTTGGCTTCCATAACCACGAAGAAAGATCGCGTGGCTGTAAAAGTCATCAGGAAGACACCTAAGGACGAGGAGAAGGACATGATAGAGAAGGAGGCCAGAATCCTGAAGGTTGCTTGCGGCAGTCCATTCTTGTGCCGTGGTCATGCAGCCTTCCAGACCAAAGTAAGTTACTTCCAATGCTGCCATACCGGTTGCCGATCCCCAAAGCTCGGTTACATGCCTTTCACCATATTTCCAATGCACAGCCTGCATTTATATCTTTTATATATTGATTCACTTTTCACCTCTTAGGAATTCACGTGCCTTTGGCTGCTGTACATGGTAATGGTTACAATAGATTTGTTCACTGAGAAGCCTTTGAAACTGCTGCTTTAAATCAACACAGACACAACACAACAAGGACAAAACTGCAATTTTATATCCAAAGCCCCATATTTTCTCTACAGCCTGTTATTGCATTCACTGTATAATCACACATTACTATGCTCACAGTAAGCCTGATTAAGCATATATCCTGCATATTTGTTCCTTTTGTATCTAGTCCTGCTAAGGGACATGCCTACATTACATGTGATAGCTTTGCACTTTTTGTTCATGTGTTTTAACACTCTTCCCTTCTGTTTCTGCACTCAGCAATATGCTTTTCTGGTGATGGAGTATGCAGGCGGAGGCAGCCTCAGCAATCTGCTGGGCATCAAGCACCATCTGAAAAAAAGACATGTCATGTAAGTAGCTCTGTACTTGTGACAGCATTGAAAAGAATTTACATTACAGGTATAGAGCAATGGGAAAGTCAAAAGGCATCAGAAAAGTGGATATAGGAATACAGCACGGGGATGTACCAAATCCAAACTTGTGTCTGTGGTAACAAAACTGAAAAATAAAAGTCATATAAGTGGTACATGCATGAGTATTCAATGGTCTTTATGACACTTACAGTTAAAGACTGGGTTGTAAAACATTTACGAGACACTAGACATTGTTTGATTCTTGGAGCAAGGAAATAATATTGAGAATTCAGCGCAGCTATTAATATGTGCTTGTTCTTTTTTTCCTCAGCTTTTACTCTGCAGAACTGATTTGTGGTCTTCAGTATCTCCATTCTCTAGGTATCATCCATCGGTAAGTACAAACCTGGGGTTCTTTTTTTCTGCATATTTTCTATTGTTCAGTTCATATTTAAGGTAAAGATACAAATATGTAAAGTTGCCATTTTAGGCTGAAATCCACCCTGTCCAAAATATTCTTAATGTATGGTTGATTCACAAATATTTTCCTGTGTCTGTATTAATCGCTTGAGCTAAGGGGCCTTGATCAATGGTTGAAAATTCAAGTGGGGCTTTAACTGAAAAAGTTTGACAACCACTGCTCTACAGCATTCAGCCCAGAGACCTTTCTCCTGTATTAAGAGCAAAATGTCCTGGTTTTTACTCTTGGAACAATATTGATACAACATCTGGATATTATGCTCCTCCAACCAGTGGACAAAGGGGCATGAACAGGACAGAAATACAAATTCATGTATTTATGAACCCACTGGTTCCTCTGAGCTGGACTATCCTTTAAAGTACATTTGGGACATTGTTTTGGCCTTATATTCCTGTGGTTGTGGGGTCCTTGGGAGTGGGCAGCTGTCGTACCAGGGAGTTCAATGTATGGAGCTTGGAAATGATTTTCTGTAACACTTTATAAGGTGAATAAAGAAGGTGGAAGATTGCTGATCTTAGAGAAAGGCACAATGAGTATATGGAGTGAGGTGGGGGTACTGAGCAATTAGGTTAGGAGAGGGGAATCAGTTGGTATTAAGCAAGGAAATGGGGCTTGATTGGTAAGAAGTGAAGAAAGGTAGGATGAGGATTTTGAAAGATGTTTTAGGAGGCAGGAATAAAGGGCTGGACCCTAAAATATCGTGGAAGAATAACTGGTGGCACCTGAGTGGATTTGACAGTAAGGTAGGTGAACAGTTATAAAATAAGTACATGGTGCCTGAGCACTCATGGAGTGAGTAGAGGGAACTAAAGAGGATATAACACTATAATATAAGGGCTACAGTTTATAATATAATTATAGCCACAAAATGATTTACTATCTCTCTCTTGCAGAGATCTTAAGCCAGACAACATCCTGCTTACCAGTGACGGACACATAAAAATTGCTGATTTTGGCATCGCAGCAGAAGGAGTTTTTGGCCACAAGACCATCCGTGGGAAAACTGGAACATGCTGGTACATGGCCCCAGAGGTAGGAAACTGCTCAATATATTTAAAGCCAAACATGGGATTGCTGAAAGAGTATGAACAAATTGAAAATGAAAATATGACGGGTAATAAGAGTTTTAGTGCATAGATAATTCCCCCGCATAATGCACTTCAATTTATCTGTGCACTGTCTAATTATTTAACTCAAAAGGACAAAACATGGAGTAGCTTCAGCCTCCCTGTTTGTGGGATTAAAAAAATAAGCAACATGTATTAATTTATTTTCAGGTTCCCACAAAGTAGCAAGTGTTGCAAACACTTTACCAATGTGGATACTTATTTGTAACCCTTGTGGTAAATCGCCTGCAAGTTGCATGTATGTTTTTTCTTCATAATAGTAGCATGAGATTTATTAGGTGCAAGAAAGCTGTGTGCAAAGGGAGCCCTGGAAAGTAACACTTCCATAAGGAACCATACATTGGTGCGAGTATCTTTCTAAATAGAATTTATTTTGAATTGTGGGGTTTTGCACATTGCACTACATCTTGCATTAGTAAATGAGCCCTTTCTGAAAACGTGTAAGAGAATAAAGTAGCATGATACCTTACTAATATTAATGAGTTATATTTATATATATATATATATATATATATATGTCTCTGCTGGCATCTATAGCATGGTTGCTGTGTCTCTATGCCCTCCAGATGCACAGAGGTGAGAATGCTATATCGCCTGCATGGGGGAGGGATTCTTTATCTGCTGTCAAACATTTTTTTCTCCCTCAACACAATGACCAGGGTGAGGAAGTTGTCACATTTGCCAGTGTAGACTGCATATTTGCACTATACTGATAAAAAGATGGAAATGTATAAAGTGGCAGCTGGTGGCAGCTTTTGCCACTCCTGGTAAAGTGGTAACTGAGGCAAGTTCCTTTGCTTACCTCATGGCAGAAAGAGATCTGAATAGATCACCTGATTGTACAGCATAGGTCCCTGTTATCTTGAGAGGGCTGTTGCTACTGGTGTTTGACTTTGGCCAGTTTCGTGACCATATAACCTGAACCCAGCCTGCCCTGGCCTTTACCTTAACTTGATCCCTGCTTAACCCTCTTGTTTATTTTCCTTGGATTTTATTTCATTGCCTGTACCAGCAGTGCTTCTGTTGCATGTCCTGCCTGAATCTAATACAATTATTGCCCTATATCTGTTTTCTAGTACCTGGGTCCTTCTCAGTCCGTACTAAACCCTAATATGTTGGTGTTCATTTGCCCTGATAGTAAGCACAGGCCCTTGTGTAGGCTGCTAACTGTCACAATGTAATTACTTTAATTTTTCAAAGTTTATTTCTATTTTTCCTCCTTTATATAGCTATAGTATTTTTTGGATCATATATGAGAAATGAATTAGCTTAATCCAGTAATGTTATAGAAAGATTTCATGTGAACACAGTGACTAAAGATTCTGTAAACTTAAATTTATGTTGCAGTTTGGTGATATTTTTACTTTATATTCCAGATTCTTGGTAACAAGAAATACAACGCGGCAGTAGACTGGTGGTCATTAGGGATAATACTCAGTGAAATGGCCACTGGAAGATCCCCATTTGATGACCACTACCACCAACAGGATGTGAGAAGTTCCATCCTCACTGAGAAGCCGGTGTTTCCTGAGGGGATGAGCACAACATTGCAAGATCTCCTGCAGAAGGTGGGTTTGAGCAGTTAATCTGTTGGCTACACAAACTGCAAGGCGTTTCTGGGTGCTGGGCTCTCAGGGGTCACTCACCATTGGGGTACTGCAATTATCAGCTTGGGCAGAACTCCAGTAGACATAATTTGCTGGTGCTATATACAGTAAATAAATCATGATAGAAAGTTAAAAAGTCTTTTTTATCAAAAAGTCTGCACTGACCAAGTTTTATGGTGTTTCACACTCTTAATGGCCAGTGACAACCTGAAAGATCCCTATCTGTGGTGTGTGCCTATTGTTGGGGTGTATTTAGTATTGTACAGACTTTTTAATTGATCAGTTAATTTGTCACCCCTGTAACTGATGCCACCATATAAAAGTAAATGTTCGAAGCTGCATCTGTGTTTTCTGTGGGGAAGGATAACCCTACTCCTTAGTACCTGCTCCATAATTTGTGTGCCCTTTTCGCTTTAGCAGTTGACCAATTATGCTCATTTTATGAATTTTTTTCTGCTGTTACTGACTGAAGGATTATGACAACAAAACAGTAAATCTGGGGGGAAAAAATGATGGGTTATTTAAATGTCATTAACATATATTCTGGATAATTTGGTTCTTGATAATACATCCCTTACCTTTATGACACTGAAAATAGCAAAAGCAATACTTTAATACTCTCCCAATTTTCTCTATTTTTGTAACTGTGGGTGATGCTGGGAATATTAATCTAAATGGGTAAGAAAAGCAGCAATATGATGGTATTTTTACAGTTACTTTCTTACTCATACCTGACAAAATTTTAAAATAAAAAATTGGGACATTTTGGCCCATGCACCTGATCTGCCCTGACCACACCTTATTACAGCACAGTTGAGTTGAATGCCATGTAAATAACTATTCTTTTTTCTCTTAGCTTCTGAAGAAACAGCCGCACAAACGTCTTGGGGTGAATGGAAATATAAGGGAACATTCACTCTATAGGAAAACTAACTGGGAAGACGTTGAAAGGCAAAGGATTTCACCACCAATTAGATTTGAAGCTGTAAGTTAATAATTGTGGAATGTACTACTCCATTCTTTTTTTTGCTACAGAACTGGTATATACTGTATTATATATTTGTATCAGACAAGTAGGCTCAGAAACTATTACACAAATGTATACAGCAGTAGGGCTGTTATTAAAGTACATTTATATATCTAAATGCGCATCATAATATAGGTGTAAAAAGCAAGGCTGATATCAGGGGGTCACATGGGGTACTGTGGCAGAGGGGCCCCAAGAAATGTAAAAGTGTGATTTGGGTGACTCACAGGAGGCAGCTGGGCTTGCATGGGAGTGGCGGGGTTTGGATTTTGCAGATAATAAAGTTTTGAAACTTTTACTTCCTGAGACACAGCTCTTTGGAGCACAAAGAGTTGAGCACAATCTGTTCATCCATGTATACAGAATGTGTGGGAACTTGGCAATACCTGGCTGGGCATGTCCTCAATGTCCCTAGCTTGCACAGGTTTAGGAATTCCGGGGGCTAAAGGTATAGGGATTTCTAATCTGGTGCTGGTTTGTTGCAGGTGACAAACAACATCCTGTGCCCCATGCCTCTTATACTTAAATGAATAACAATGATAACAATTTTTACATATCTTAATGATTCTTAAAGAAAATAGAATTTTGTAATTTAAGCCAGTATTTTGTCAATGGATTCTTATACTCACTCACCATAAGTACCAATTCAGACACTGAAACCTCCAAGGCAAATGATCCCAACTCTCCCAGGCTGAACAGTAAGGGGGTGGCTTAATACTTGTGTTTGATTTTTTTTCGCAATTGAAGTTTTCTTGCTCTTAAAAAATATTAATTCAAATTATAGTTAAAAAATTCCAATATATGGTATATATTAAGTACAAAAATCCTCAAAAACTCAGTTGTAAAACTTCACCATATAAAAGCTTGTGAGTTTCTATGGAAGTCAATGGGACTTGTCAAGCCATATTTTGAATCCGAGATATGACAATTTTCGCGCTTTATACGAGTTTTAAAACTCAAGTAGTCTTCATTAGTAGAAGAGTTTACAACTGAAGAGCATTCAATATGTAAACTTGAAAATTGATAAATAAGCCCATAAATGTTAGTTACTTAAACAAGCCAAATATGTTACCATATATGTCACCAAAGGAATATGAGCACTGCCTTACAACAACAATTTTTATAATCTTGGTACATTTAAAATTTCCAGTTTGGAAAATTGCCCCTGTAGCCACAGAAACACTGTTTACGATTCATATGTTAAGTAACCCATTCAATATTTTCTGTTGCTACTTGGTGTGGGTTATTCTCAGCAACACTTACTTATAGGGGCTGATTTACTTACCCACGAACGGGTCGAATGGAGTCCGATTGCGTTTTTTTCGTATTGATCGGTACTTTGCGATTTTTTCGTATGTTTTGCGATTTTTTCGGATTCTTTACGAATTTTTCGGATCCAATACGATTTTTGCGTAAAAACGCGAGTTTTCCTATCCATTACGAAAGTTGCGTAAAAAGTTGCGCATTTTGCGTAGCGTTAAAACTTACGCGAAAAATGCGCAACTTTTCGCGTAAGTTTTAACGCTACGAAAAATGCGCAACTTTCGTAATGGATACGAAAAACTCGCGTTTTTACGCAAAAATCGTATTGGTAACGAAAAATTCGTACAGAATCCGAAAAAATCGCAAAACATACGAAAAAGTCGCAAAATGTTCGTTTTCAAGTCGGAACTTTTCCAATTCGGGTCGGATTCGTGGGTTAGTAAATCAGCCCCATAGTGTCCCTGAGTTGTGATCAATTAGTAACTAGAGGTCTTCTGACAACTGTTCTGACAATTTTTTTTTGTCTTTCAGGATTGCTGTGACTTTATAAGTACCGACCTGCCATTCCTGAATGGCAACACCGCTGTGGATTCAGATGACTGCATTCTCGAATGCTTTACATTTGTGAATCCCAGCTGGCAGGAGTGAGTAAGTATGTGCTGCCATGACTTGGCTACTGACATCTAGCTGGTCATTCACCTGGCACCTTTAAGTCATTCAGCACACTGGCTAGCTTCTCAACCATTTTGTCTGCCCTTACCACCCTCTGTGTTGTCCACTTGCTCACCAGAAATTTACCAACACCTACTCAAGCCCGTCTTTAGCATGGCATGGTACCTGATGCACTTAATCATTCAAATGCATTTTTTATCTGTGTCCATCAAAGTCTACATCACATGACCATACAAAGTGGCTTTATCTCTGCCACTACTATCTGCAAAAGTGACTGGACCACTAAGGATATTTGCCCCATGGTTACACACATGTCCATACCACTGCCTGCCCCTCTAGACCATGCTGCCACTTGTTCCTACTGACGGGATCACTGCCTGCTTGATCCTACCTGTTCCATCTAGCGATATCACTGCCTTTTTCATTAGACTTTACCTGCTCCACCTGGTTCTACCATCATTGGCCTTACCACCAAAAACAGCACCTTATTTAAAAATCACTATTTTTGCTGATTAAACATTCTGTGCAGTTGTCCCCACTTCTGATGAGGGGCCATGTCCTTGGTAAGCCTTTGGGATAAGGGGTAATTTTTAAGTGGCTTGCATAAGAATCATAAGACACTGCATATAGCATACGGGGAGGTAAGGACACAAAGGTATTCACACTTAAATATTAAAATACGTAAATATGGAAATCGCTATGCAAGCCTTTATTTTGTATTACCCCTTATACCACTGGGCATAGGGTAGGGAATGGGTGGGCCAAGGACATGGCCACTCGATCAGAATTGGGTTTGAGACACCCTGTACAAAGTTTTAAAATTTTAGCACAAGCAGCACAAATATAAATAACTTACTGTCCATGGATCTAAAAGTCATCAGGCAATGGTTTATTTATAGTTTCAGGTTAACTATTTATCAAAATTTGTAGGGGTAGGTATGTTCAGGCAGGTAGCCGTAGAGTCAGATGGAGCAAGCAGACATGTCTGGCTTTGCCATTACTGACCTTACCAACGCCAACAGTACCACTTTTTTTATTTGAAAAAGGTTTACTATTGTTCAGTTGTCTCCACTTGTGACGGGGACCATGACCTTGGTAAGCCTATGGGATCAGGGGCAATTTTAAGTGGTTTGCATAAGAATTCTAAGACATCATCTAAATCATACAGGGAGGTAGGAAAAAGGAGTCAAGGACCTGAAACTCCTCACATGTAAGACAACCTTTAGGCAAGCATTTATTGTGAAATTACCCCTTATTTCTAAAAGGGAGTCAAGCACTTGAAACTTTTCATGCTTAGAAATTGGGGAAACGTCTATGCAAGCCTTTACCCCTTATACCATTGGGCAAAGGGTAGGGAATGGGTGGGCCAAGGTCATGGCCCCCCGATCATGCTGTGGATTCTGTGGTATGATCAACACCTGTTTTACTTACCTGCTTTATGTGGTTGCATTACCCTTTGCCCTACTGTCCCAATCGATATATAAATAGTTTGCCAGTGCTATTCAGCCAACCTCAATAACATAAATTGTCTGTAAATTGTCATACTCCTATAACTCCACAAAGTAAATAGTAGTTTTTACTAATATCTTATTTATAGTACATCAAGTAATATTTCTTTCAAACCCACATTGGATAACTTTTTTCACCTATAGTGGGTCTAATTTCACCTACCTGGACCTGCAACCAGCATTTTTGCTTGCTAGATACAAATAGACACACTAACTGATAATACATGCAGCTGCCTACAACCCACTTCCTGATCAAACCAGGTTACATCACCCCATCCTGAAAGTGATAGCAAATGGTAACGTCATAAAAAAAACCCTAATACCTGGGGTTTTTTTTATTTGTCCAACCTTAAAGTATCTAGCTACTGACATTTTTCTTAATATATATTTTTTTCCATTATATTTTCCCTCCAGTGTTCTAAACTGGGTAAGAGTGGAAAGTTGTTAGGGAAACTAGGGCGATGAGGATTGTCACTGTTAGTGGGACTGGGGCTTGGGGAGGAGGGAAGAGTGTGAAGGGAAACTCTTAGATATTTTAGGGGATGATGCCAGCTGGGATGTTCCTGGAGCTCACATTTACATGGGAGAAGTTTGTCGGTGAGTATAACTCTGGGAATATGAAGGGGACCTTCTAGATGGTTTAGGGGATGATGCCAGCTGGAATGTTCCTGAAGCTCACAATGACATGGATGAAGTTGGTGAGTATAACTTTTTATATTTGTAAATATATCTATACATTATTGTGTGTGTACTTTAAATTAAAGTTACTATAATGTTTATAGGTGTTGCTGCCCATGAGGGATTGCGCAGTGGAGCACAGTGGCCTTGGATCTTATTCAAAATGTGACAGAGCTGTCCAAGGTAAACTAATGTAACAGTTATGGTAAAGGGATAGGTGATACTTGTTTAAATTGTACACTGGCCAAATGAATGGATAGCATGTGAGCTGACATACACACGTCTGCCCTCACTTCTGTCAATTCTGATTGCAGGATAATCTGTTTACCTGACCCCCTGACTTACCATTAATTCCAAAGTGGTTGCACAGTATGGTCTTAATCAAAATGTCCAACCAAATCGGTTATGGAAAAAGTCAACACAAGATTTATTTTGCTTCTTTTTAATTCAAACTGCTAGCAGCGCTACAACTTCATTGTAACCTAACATATGGTAGACTTTTCACGTTACACATAGGTTTGTATTAGGAACAGGCTGTAGCACCACTTTAGCCCTGCATGTTTACTAGCAGGCTGATTTACTCTTCTTGAACTTCTGTTAGTTATACAGGAGAAGTCCTCTTTTTAATTTCCGTTTGTAATGCCATCACTAGCCTGCTGGTTAAACTATAAGCATTTGCAGTAGTTCCAGTCAGAATGTAAGTGTTCCCTGTATGGCTGTTAGATATGTTTGCCATTAGCAGCAGGGAAGTGAGACAAGAGGGACATACCGTAAGTGCAGGGGCTAGCCTTGATATCAGTAGAACTAAACCACTGCCGTTTAGCTAGAAAACCTCATAAAATTCTAAAAAAAAGTATAGTGTAGCACCAGTTTAGAGTATGTAAGTAGATTATAGAGTGTAGCACATATGTAGTAGCTGATATTGCTAACATAATTGTAAAAAGTCTTTAAAAATGGCCTTATATATGAATATGTATTTTATAGTGTACAATTACTTTATAGTTTCCATAAAATTACCTTGAGCTTAAAAAAATATATGTTTTGTATAATGCAATGACATTTCTTCTTTTTTTATTGATACATTATTACAGGACGCATATGTAAATCCTGCAGAGGAAAGTGCAGAGGAAGATGAGGACCATTTTTTACTCTTCATTTGGAGCCAGCTGAGAAAGAATCAGAAGACACAGAGCAGAAGCAAGTGGGCAATTTGGAAGGCCCTTAGCAGCAGCAAATAGCAGATACACAGCTGGCAGGGCCATTATGTCAAAGAACTTCCAAAAAATCTGGACAGATTTGAAATAAATGTTAAATATTGTCTTGAAATTTTGGTGTCATTACAATACATTATCATTTTAGAAAAAAACGATTGTAGGATTTCTGTGCCAAATGCTGGGAAAATAGAAGTATGACTTGCCTGATGTCCTGAGGTGAGGCCTGACCTTGAGTATGCAGTGCGGTTTTGGGCTCCAGTCCTTAAGAAGGATATTAATGAGCTGGAGAGAGTACAGAGACGTGCAACTAAACTGGTAAAGGGGATGAAACAAACTATGAGAAAAGACTGTCAGGGTTTTCTCTGGAGAAAAGGTGCTTGCCAGGGGACATGAATGAGGGAGAATAAGGCCACCCCTTTAGGCTTCATAGTGGGGGAGGGCGTGAGCACTGGGGGAGTTATATAGTGGGTCTGTACTTTATGGTCTTTGTCTTTTTTTCAACCCAAATGCAATATATCATAAACCTTCATGCTGCTAACATATAGGTACCATATACTGTATATGCCTATTTATCAAACAAGCATGGGATGACTTTATAATTACATGCTGTGACCTTTGGGACGGGGGAATTGTGCAGATTGGTGCAGATAACTTCCACCTGCAGATACATCTCTCTGTGGTTACAAAAATTGGCCACTAATAAAATTAGTAGTAAATAGGGGAAACTGTAGCTGCAACTGCTTCCGTGTGAAATTCTTTAATAGCCATATGATATACAAAAATTAAAGCAAAGCAGCAAGGCTTTAAATGCTGTATGTAGCTGTTCCATTCTGGGACCCCAACTTCCTCTGTTTATTTTAATGGGATTTATTAACGATGTTATCATTTTTAGAAATGTTAAAACTAGGATACAAATTGCCACTCAAATGACATCAATTTTTACATCAAGCTCATCACTCAAACACGAATCCATGTTACCTGGTCCGATCACTTTCTCTTAAATAAATCAGCCACCCTTTGCAGAACAGGGTAAATGCCCCTCAGCTACAGCCACCTGTAGCATCATAGTTTATCTACTTTTTCAGGTTAAAGGAAAAAGAAAGGTAAAGTCACTTGGGGGTGCCAAAATGTTAGGCACCCCCAAGTGACTTTAACCGCCTACCTTTTACCCCGGGCTGGTGCCGCTGTCAGGAGAAAACAGCACCAGCCCGGGGTAGCTGCCGGCGCTTCCTCCTTCCGGCTTCGCTGCGCGCGCATGCGCAGTAGAGTGAAAAGCCGAACTTAAACATTTAAGTCGGCTTTTTCGCTCTACTGTGCATGCCCGGCCACCGGCAGTTTAGGAAGTGGAAGGCGGAAGGAGGAAGCGCTGCGCTCCAGGTGCCCCGGGCTGGTGCTATTTTCTCCTAACAGGGGCACCAGCCCGGGGTACAAGGTAAGCGGTTAAAGTCACTTGGGGGTGCTTAACATTTTGGCACCCCCAAGTGACTTTGCCTTTCCTTCCCCTTTAAAGATTTTTTTTGAAGATGCCACATTTGCAACCTTTTTCTTAGATAATATTACACATTTTTTACTACAAAAAAAGGGGCATACAAATGTACCACAACCACCAGGTTCAGAGGAAGGTGGGGGGCATAAAGGGAACCTTGTAGATCTACAAAGTATATTAAAAGTATATTATACAGCCAATTTTTATCTAAATACATGAATTATTGTGTTTTCTATCACATTAACACCAGAATTGGTGAATTGCATCATTATAAAGTTAGCAGGGCACATTATAAATAAAATTATGCAAACAATATATTTTAGTTTTTAATGAAAAGGTTTCTTTGACCTTCAATACAGGTGTTTTGGGTGCACTGGTTTCAACCCCCTTCTATTCACCATTATGTTTATAAAGGGCATTACTTATATAGTTATACAGGTATATGTGAATCGATTTCCCTTAAAAACATCAGTGCTACAGAATGAAAATAATGCAGTATTTTTTTCTAAAACACATTAATGCACATTTGTAACGTTATTGTTGAAACAGGGCAATATGTTGAAAAGTGGAGTTTGGGCCTAGTTCCTGCATCTCCTTGCGCCCCTGCTACGTGAAATCATGTAGCAAATCCCCGACAAAGGGAGGTGAAGACCCCTGAATAAGTAAATATTGTAAATGGCTGAATAAATCACCTGCATCACTATTGGTGTGTGCAGCTCCAGATTTTTTACTTTATTGTGACTGAGACGTTGCCAGGTGTCAGGGAGCGCTCTATTTAAGAAATACAGACCAGTTAGTGTGGGAAGTGCAGCCTGATTGGTAAAGTAAGCTACAGAATTAAAGGCAAATTTCATCCACAAGTTATTGAAGAAAAAACATATATAATATATGTATAATATATAGTATAGGATCTCTTCTCTGAAAACACGATACCCAAAAAGCTCAAAATTACAGGAAGGCCATGTTCCTTGGAGATCATTTTAAGCAAATCACTAATTTTTTTAAATGATTTTATTTTTCTCAAAGGTAATAAAAATTTAGTTCTACGTAATCCTAATTGCATAAATCCATTTTATGTTTAAATGTTTTTTAGTACCCTTAATATGACCCTAATTGTCTTTTGCTATGAAACTAAAATGTACCATTTTTGGATAGATGGAGCTATGGAACAGCTCTATGTAATGTTTCCCCTGCTGCTCTGTTTTTACTGTGAAGCAGCTGATCCAAAGACGACTTCTATAAGAGAACTATGTGCTGGACTATTTGCTATTGTGCACGAGCAAATATTATGCCCTTAAAAGTGATTCCTGCTTAAAGGAGAAGGAAAGGCTAATAAAGAGTTAATCTCAAGCTGCAGGCATACCTTCAGTTCTCTCAATAGTGCCCTTATGTCGCCCCCTAATTTTTCTCGTTCAGATGATCAGAAGCCTCATAGAAAAAAAAAATGCTGAGCTGTGTAAAGAAAATTCCCATAATGCCTCGCTCCTGCACCAAGAGCAAGACCCCTGTACATGCACAGTTTGTAAGACTATGAGGAAGCTTCCTGCTGATTGGCTCAGATCACACATTCCTATGGGGAAGGGAGGGAGTTCTTAGCATTCTCGAGGGTGGGGGAGCAGGAGAGGAGAGAGCTGCGTGTCTCTAGCACAGGAATTTACAGAGAAGGAGACAAGAAATCCTGTGTTTCTTTTGATAGAGAACTCAGTGCAGCGTTTCTGTGAGTGCTTATGGCTGTATTTACATAGACCTTTCTGATAAAGCTTACTTAGTTTTTACCTTTCCATCTCCTTTAAAGAAGTGACTGGTGATTATTTGTAGCAGTTCATCATGTCAAATAGCTCCTTGTATTAACTGGGTTTTGTCTAACGAACTCTTCCAAACAGGGGTAGCTATCCCTGCCCTTGGTGCCAAAGTCACTGTAAGTTTTGGAAGATCAGAACAGACACAGTATGCTGGGTTAATTGGGTTGTGACGCTACATGAAGGATATTGCAGGATTTAACACATTTGTCTTTATAGGCTATACTAACAATGTAATTTTCTGCAGGGAAGTTGCAAGGTAAAAATCCTTCTGCCAAATGATATCACAGCAGGAGTGCTATTTGAAAGAATTGCAATGTTTTCTGGGTGGATGGTTTATTTGCTGTGCCAGGGTTTTGCTTCCCCATTGTATCAATTTCATCTTATTCTCCATGGAGTGATGGTGAAAAGTGGCACTACGGTGCAATAAGAGGCAATCAATAAGTACTGCACTACCACGTATGTTGGTGCTTTGGATGCTTCTGTAGGGTAAAGGCCTGCTTGGTTTGGTCGTCCATGAATTGTGCTGTGTACATAAAGTTCACCACTCAAACAGGAAGATAAAGGACCTGGTTTAAGGTGGCCATACATGCACCGATAATATTGTACAAAACCTCGTTTCGTACGATATTCGGTGCGTGTATGGTATGTCGGTGGGTCGACCGATATCGCAGGAAGCTGCTGATATCGGCCGACTCGCCGATCGGACCAGTTGGAAAATTTTGATCGGGCGCCATAGAAGGCGCCTGATCAAAATCTCCCTTCAGAGCTGAATCGGCAGAAGGAGGTAGAAATCCTTTTGTTTCTACCTCCTTACCTGCCGATTCAGCCCTGAATGGTGTGTGGCACATCTGATGATGTTTCGTGCGACCGATGGTCGCACAAAACATCGTCAGATCGCCACGTGTATGGCCAGCTTTAATCACTAACGTTTAAAGACCTGCCAACCTTTTCAACCTCACAACACAGAGGATAGAATGAAAACAAAGTGGATTATACAGTTATTGTTATCTAAATACATGAATGTTTGTGTCTTTAACCTCAACTCATCATATGTACCACCATTTGCTTTTGCAACTTTAAAAAGAAAGCACAACATGAATAAAATTATGCAAAAAATGTGAGTGATCTTAGTTCATTTATTTCCAATAGGAAAAGGTCATTTTTACCTTCATTCCAGATGTGCCAGGTGCAGATGTTGCAAGCACCACTGAGCTCAAAGTCATTAGGAGAATCCATAGGCTCAATCAACTACTTTCTCATACATGTCACTGATTATTAGATCCCTATTTATTAAAATTTGCATGTGCACTTAATTATTAAAAAAAAAACCTCAAACTCAAAAAATGGTAAACACTTAAACCCAAGAAATGTTATTTCTGACTGCATAGATTCCTAGGAACAAACAATTAAAAGGTTTTCTTGCTCTGCCTAGTTCTAAACTACTAGGATTGGCGCACCCTACACAATGCCTGACGAAGGGGTACACCCCCGAAACGTTGCTGTCTTGAATAAACACGCAGGGGCTAAGCCCCGCTTGCACCATACTTGTTGTGCTGGCTAAAATTTCTTATTGGACTTTGTTGGGAGCGCTGACTCTCTGGGCCGTGCACCAAGTACTAAGCATTGGAGGTGGTAAGGGTGTGCTGGTGGGACTTTTTCTTGTATTGAATGATATTCGGCACCCTACAAGAGGACTTCTGTTCAGTACAATATAACTATTTTTTATAATAAGTGGGCCCTGGGGACTTTTAAAACGTTTTTATTTTTCCTTTTGAAAAACAAGTTTAAACAAAAATCAGTCATACACTTATATAGTATATGAATAGGAAATAGAAAAAAAGGTAAGAATGGAAAAAGGGAGAAGGAACGGCAAGGTAAGGTTACATTAATCTATGATCAAATAATAGAAATATCACAAAAGTTTGGATTGAGCAATTATAAAGGAAACCCCACTCTTAAATAAGAAGAAGTTCGGTAGCTTTTAGATAGTTTCCATTATTATTGCCCAAACTGAATCTACCCCTTAGAGTCCATTGTAAGCAGATACCAAATTTTTAAAATTATTTTCTTTTCCTCAGTAATAATTAAACAGCACCTTTTTCTTGATCCTAATTAATTGCATAAATCCATATTGGTGGCAACAAATAGTAAAGGTCTTATGTAATGTTTAAATGTTTTTAGTAGCCTTCAGGTAATCCAAATTGTATTTTGCTCTGAAAATCCAAGCAAGCATTTTTTTGGTGATGGTTTGGCCACTGTAGATCAATGTCAAGATTTTCTTATCAGAGCAAATGTGTGCTCCAGGTCACATGACTAAATTCAAATGTGGAAAATAATAAAGCTTCCTAGGCATAATAATCTTTAGAGATAGGAAAAATAAAAGGAATAAAGCCTTTTATTGGGACAGAAAGATCAACGTTTATGTTTTTAAGGAGCACAGTGATGCACAAAAAAGTACTATAATTATCATAACCATGAACATGATCTAGTTTCTTAGTGTCTCTAACTGATATAGAATGGGTCCCCATCATACAACCCCTTTAAAGCTTAAAAAAAGGGGCTTGGTGATAATGTTCCTGGCCCTAACACAGGGAACATTTCCTATATCAGGAACCAAGCTTGGACAGAAGGAGTTATGGGTCATCTCTATGCAATGTTTCTCCTGGTTTGCTCTGTTTTTTTCTGTGATGCAGTTATTGCGGAAAAGACATGACAGGACTGTGCAGAACATTTTTACTTTAGTTTATTTGCAATTGTACTGGAGCAAATATTATTCCTTTAAAAGTGGTTTCTGCTAAAAAAAATAGGTGACTCATCAATGTCTTACAGAACATGTTGAGAGGATCTTCAACTAGTGATTTTTAAATGACCAAATACCAGTGTATTATTATTGCATTACACATATATTTATCTGGTTATTGAGTTTCTTATATGACAATTTAAGGGCACATGACCTGATTCGGCAATGCTAATGCCAATATCTCTATGTTGCAGAATACAGTGCATTTGAAATAAAGCTATTTACATTTCTGGCATAGGGATAGTTTAGAATATGTGTATGGATCTTTTGTTACATTTGGTTTCTAAATTCACATACTACATGCCTATCACATACTCTCAGTCTCCTACTGATTTTGGTCTGGGCTGCTTACATGGCAGCCTTGTTATACACACAGAAAGCTGTGATTGTGATTGTGCCTGGCAAAGTGACAGTTGGGCTCTACCAATACTGGTCATTTCAGAGCGGTTGAGCTTCTTATGAGAGACTCAGTGCTTTTCTTTGCTCGTGCGATTTGAGAGAGATTTCGGTGCGATTTGCCTTTTCGGAGAGTTCGAGAGCGCTTTTTTGGGATTCCCCAACAAAAGCATTTTTTTCTGCAGGTATTCCAGGTGGAGGAAAGTGCTTTTAAGCATATTCTCCACCCCAAACATGGAGTCTGTCTCCAGGAAGAGAAGAAGACAACAAGAGACAACTACGGAAGAAGAGATTAGGAGGAAGAAGATGAAACTTCTGGACAGCCAGGAAAGAACTGGTACTTTCCAGAAAGCAAATGTTTATTATTATTTAGATTTATGAAACAGTTGCAGAACAAGGGTTGACATATAGTATCATTTATGCAACCTGTGCCATTAGACAGGGGCAATGTGGGTCCCATCTATTTTGTTTTTATCAAGAAAAACAAACCATATGGGAAAATTTGATCTGAAAATCTAAATTTTATTAAAATGGGACTTTGGAGGATAAGATAATCAAAACAGGGACACTTTAGTAAATGGGTAGAAGGAGCATTTGTCCTTGCTACCAGCAGCTCTCTCCTCTGCTATACCTTCTGAATGATACATTACCAGAAATAACAAACCTATGTATTAGGCTGTGTAAGGCTACAATTTAATTATGTTATGTTTTATTTTTATTATTTTGTGTTCATAGCATTTATTATTTAATTTTCAGTCGCTTATTCAAACCTCTGCTCAGGGGTGTTAAAATAAAATCACAAGAAAACTTTGGACTTTTTCACAACATACTGTCCCACCTCCGATTTACATTACTGTAAAAAAAAAAAAAATGTTTAACTCTAAAAAGTTAACCCATTTTTCAAGGGACCAGAAAAAATGGTGTAAAATCCAGGAAAATGCAAAATTAGGGAAATGTATTATGCATTAAGTAATGGTGGGGCCACAAACACCTGTTGTAAAATGCAGGAATAGCAAAAATCAGAGTATGTAAAATTGAGGTTTCACTGTATACAGTATATATAAACACCATTTGGAATATAATTTTTTGACCTAAACATTTGTATCTATACACACCACCCCCCATGGCCCTTGCATGCACTTTAATAGTGTAAAATTGAGTGAAAATAGCAATGATATGTAGACTTTGTTTTTACTTGGTACCTTAGTTATGCTATCATTCTAAACTGCAGATGAGAAAACAAACGATAACAACCAACCATCTTCAAACAATAAATAGTGTAGATAAGAGTGTAGAAAAACTGGCCAAGTAATCCAACCATAGAACGAGACTTTACATTTCAGTTGCTTGTGGTACTGGTGGTTATTTGCTGAATGTGCTGTTAATAAGATTCCTTTTCTCCCAGAAGAAAGAAGAAGCCAGGAGAGACAGCCCATTCAAGCTGAGCGTCTACCGGAACACATTATTACCAACTATGAGTTCCACTCGATTCTTGGCCGAGGCAGGTTTGGCAAGGTGAGTGATGTGCTCAATAGAAAGGGACCTCTATGTACAGTAAAACTGAGGAAGTATGAAATGGAATTTGGGATTGTGAAAAATTGTATATTGATAATAATTTTACTAAACGAAAATAGGGGCATGGCTAGGGCTGAAGTTACAAGTAGGTAGGTAAAAAACGTGTCTATTATGTTATGAACAGCAGCACAATATATGAGCAGCTCATCAGGTTAGCTTGTTTCTCCTTACCATTCTTGTATCACCTGGCTCCTGTCTACTAACTTTTCCAAACGGTTAATATTGTGGTTAAAAAATGGGGTTGGGGTAGATAGCTAACCCTTTCTTGGGTTCAAATGCTCCTTAGACCAGATCAAATAAGGGTTGGAAGGAATTTTTCTACAGTGGGGTCTGCTGAAAGATTCCAAAACACATGGCATGGCATGGCAGGCCAGAAAACCCTGTCCAGAATAGCTTATATATAGAATATGTTCAGTTTTCTGAATTGATTGTGTAAAGTAAGTGCAAAGTAAGTAAATAGCAGAATGCAAGAAATACAGGTCACTGTAACTTTAGGAAAATCAGACCAGGCACCATGCTGGGTGGTTGTAATTGTACATTAACTTTATAACAGGATTTAAGGATATTATTGCACAGCAAACTTACTTATATGGCATTATCTGAAGGGAAGTTGCAAAGTAAGATGCTCATGGGACCAGTCATATAATAATTCAAGCTCCTTCTGCCAAATTATATTCGTCACAACAGGTGTTATTTTTGAAAGAATTGCAGTTTTCTGAACTGAAGTTTTCTGGTTACTTTTCTGGATGGGTGGTTTGCTGTGCCAGGGTTTTGTGGACAACAAGCCAACAGCAAGGCACAACAAAAGCTAATTTTATTACCATCTGCAGTGCTAATTCTTATGTTGCCATGCTTTGTATACTTCATTACTCTGTGCGAATCAAGGCCCAGTATTTTGCAACTTGCATGCATGTTAATGTGCACAGAACCTTTAATAAATGAATTAAATAATTAACTTTGTATTTTTTTTTAGGTTTTTTTGGCTTCCATAACCACGAAGAAAGATCGCGTGGCTGTAAAAGTCATCAGGAAGACACCTAAGGATGAGGAGAAGGACATGATAGAGAAGGAGGCCAGAATCCTGAAGGTTGCTTGCGGCAGTCCATTCTTGTGCCGTGGTCATGCAGCCTTCCAGACCAAAGTAAGTTACTTCCAATGCTGCCATACCGGTTGCCGATCCCCAAAGCTCGGTTACATGCCTTTCACCATATTTCCAATGCACATCCTGCATTTATATCTTTTATATATTGATTCACTTTTCACCTCTTAGGAATTCACGTGCCTTTGGCTGCTGTACATGGTAATGGTTACAATAGATTTGTTCACTGAGAAGCCTTTGAAACTGCTGCTTTAAATCAACACAGACACAACACAACAAGGACAAAACTGCAATTTTATATCCAAAGCCCCATATTTTCTCTACAGCCTGTTATTGCATTCACTGTATAATCACACATTACTATGCTCACAGTAAGCCTGATTAAGCATATATCCTGCATATTTGTTCCTTTTGTATCTAGTCCTGCTGAGGGACATGCCTACATTATATGTGATAGCTTTGCACTTTTTGTTCATGTGTTTTAACACTCTTCCCTTCTGTTTCTGCACTCAGCAATATGCTTTTCTGGTGATGGAGTATGCAGGCGGAGGCAGCCTCAGCAATCTGCTGGGCATCAAGCACCATCTGAAAAAAAGACATGTCATGTAAGTAGCTCTGTACATGTGACAGCATTGAAAAAAATTTACATTACAGGTATAGAGCAATGGGAAAGTCAAAAGGCATCAGAAAAGTGGATATAGGAATACAGCACGGGGATGTACCAAATCCAAACTTGTGTCTGTGGTAACAAAACTGAAAAATAAAAGTCATATAAGTGGTACATGCATGAGTATTCAATGGTCTTTATGACACTTACAGTTAAAGACTGGGTTGTAAAACATTTACGAGACACTAGACATTGTTTGATTCTTGGAGCAAGGAAATAATATTGAGAATTCAGCGCAGCTATTAATATGTGCTTGTTCTTTTTTTCCTCAGCTTTTACTCTGCAGAACTGATTTGTGGTCTTCAGTATCTCCATTCTCTAGGTATCATCCATCGGTAAGTACAAACCTGGGGTTCTTTTAAGGTAAAGATACAAATATGTAAAGTTGCCATTTTAGGCTGAAATCCACCCTGTCCAAAATATTCTTAATGTATGGTTGATTCACAAATATTTTCCTGTGTCTGTATTAATCGCTTGAGCTAAGGGGCCTTGATCAATGGTTGAAAATTCAAGTGGGGCTTTAACTGAAAAAGTTTGACAACCACTGCTCTACAGCAATCAGCCCAGAGACCTTTCTCCTGTATTAAGAGCAAAATGTGCTGGTTTTTACTCTTGGAACAATATTGATACAACATCTGGATATTATGCTCCTCCAACCAGTGGACAAAGGGGCATGAACAGGACAGAAATACAAATTCATGTATTTATGAACCCACTGGTTCCTCTGAGCTGGACTATCCTTTAAAGTACATTTGGGACATTGTTTTGGCCCTATATTCCTGTGGTTGTGGGGTCCTTGGGAGTGGGCAGCTGTCGTACCAGGGAGTTCAATGTATGGAGCTTGGAAATGATTTTCTGTAACACTTTATAAGGTGAATAAAGAAGGTGGAAGATTGCTGATCTTAGAGAAAGGCACAATGAGTATATGGAGTGAGGTGGGGTTACTGAGCAATTAGGTTAGGAGAGGGGAATCAGTTGGTATTAAGCAAGGAAATGGGGCTTGATTGGTAAGAAGTGAAGAAAGGTAGGATGAGGATTTTGAAAGATGTTTTAGGAGACAGGAATAAAGGGCTGGACCCTAAAATGTCGTGGAAGAATAACTGGTGGCACCTGAGTGGATTTGACAGTAAGGTAGGTGAACAGTTATAAAATAAGTACATGGTGCCTGAGCACTCATGGAGTGAGTAGAGGGAACTAAAGAGGATATAACACTAAAATATAAGGGCTACAGTTTATAATATAATTATAGCCACAAAATGATTTACTATCTCTCTCTTGCAGAGATCTTAAGCCAGACAACATCCTGCTTACCAGTGACGGACACATAAAAATTGCTGATTTTGGCATCGCAGCAGAAGGAGTTTTTGGCCACAAGACCATCCGTGGGAAAACTGGAACATGCTGGTACATGGCCCCAGAGGTAGGAAACTGCTCAATATATTTAAAGCCAAACATGGGATTGCTGAAAGAGTATGAACAAATTGAAAATGAAAATATGACGGGTAATAAGAATTTTAGTGCATAGATAATTCCCCCGCATAATGCACTTCAATTTATCTGTGCACTGTCTAATTATCTAACTCAAAAGGACAAAACATGGAGTAGCTTCAGCCTCCCTGTTTGTCCTGTTAAGAAATTAAGAAAAAGTTAAGAAAAAAAACATATGCTATGTGGGATTAAAAAAATAAGCAACATGTATTAATTTATTTTCAGGTTCCCACAAAGTAGCAAGTGTTGCATACACTTTACCAATGTGGATACTTATTTGTAACCCTTATGGTAAATCGCCTGCAAGTTGCATGTATGTTTTTTCTTCATAATAGTAGCATGAGATTTATTAGGTGCAAGAAAGCTGTGTGCAAAGGGAGCCCTGGAAAGTAACACTTCCTTAAGGGACCATACATTGGTGCGAGTATCTTTCTAAATAGAATTTATTTTGAATTGTGGGGTTTTGCACATTGCACTACATCTTGCATTAGTAAATGAGCCCTTTCTGAAAATGTGTAAGAGAATAAAGTAGCATGATACCTTACTAATATTAATGAGATATATTTCTATATATATATATATATATATATATATATATATATATGTCTCTGCTGGCATCTATAGCATGGTTGCTGTGTCTCTATGCCCTCCAGATGCACAGAGGTGAGAATGCTATATCGCCTGCATGGGGGAGGGATTCTTAATCTAGGCACATAGTGATTGTCTGCTGCTGTCAAACATTTTTTTCTCCCTCAACACAATGACTAGGGTGAGGAAGTTGTCACATTTGCCAGTGTAGACTGCATATTTGCGCTATACTGATAAAAAGATGGAAATGTATAAAGTGGCAGCTGGTGGCAGCTTTTGCCACTCCTGGTAAAGTGGTAACTGAGGCAAGTTCCTTTGCTTACCTCATGGCAGAAAGAGATCTGAATAGATCACCTGATTGTACAGCATAGGTCCCTGTTATCTTGAGAGGGCTGTTGCTACTGGTGTTTGACTTTGGCCAGTTTCGTGACCATATAACCTGAACCCAGCCTGCCCTGGCCTTTACCTTAACTTGATCCCTGCTTAACCCTCTTGTTTATTTTCCTTGGATTTTATTTAATTGGCTGTACCAGCAGTGCTTCTGTTGCATGTCCTGCCTGAATCTTATACAATTATTGCCCTATATCTGTTTTCTAGTACCTGGGTCCTTCTCAGTCCTTGGTGTTCATTTGCCCTGATAGTAAGCATAGGCCCTTGTGTAGGCTGCTAACTGTCACAATGTAATTACTTTAATTTTTCAAAGTTTATTTCTATTTTTCCTCCTTTATATATCTATAGTATTTTTTGGATCATATAAGAGAAATGAATTAGCTTAATCCAGTAATGTTATAAAAAGATTTCATGTGAACACAGTGACTAAAGATTCTGTAAACTTAAATTTATGTTGCAGTTTGGTGATATTTTTACTTTATATTCCAGATTCTTGGTAACAAGAAATACAATGCGGCAGTAGACTGGTGGTCATTAGGGATAATACTCAGTGAAATGGCCACTGGAAGATCCCCATTTGATGACCACTACCACCAACAGGATGTGAGAAGTTCCATCCTCACTGAGAAGCCGGTGTTTCCTGAGGGGATGAGCACAACATTGCAAGATCTCCTGCAGAAGGTGGGTTTGAGCAGTCAATCTGTTGGCTACACAAACTGCAAGGCATTTCTGGGTGCTGGGCTCTCAGGGGTCACTCACCATGGGGTACTGCAATCAGCAACGTGGGCAAAACTCCAGTATCTTGAGACATAATTTGCTGGTGCTATATACAGTAAATAAATCATGATAGGAAGCTAAAAAGTATTTTTTTATCAAAAAGTCTGCACTGACCAAGTTTTATGGTGTTTCACACTCTTAATGGCCAGTGACAACCTGAAAGATCCCTATCTGTGGTGTGTGCCTATTGTTGGGGTGTATTTAGTATTGTACAGACTTTTTAATTGATCAGTTAATTTGTCACCCCTGTAACTGATGCCACCAAATAAAAGTAAATGTTCGAAGCTGCATCTGTGTTTTCTGTGGGGAAGGATAACCCTACTCCTTAGTACCTGCTCCATAATTTGTGTGCCCTTTTCACTTTAGCAGTTGACCAATTATGCTCATTTTATGAATTTTTTTCTGCTGTTACTGACTGAAGGATTATGACAACAAAACAGTAAATCTGGGGGGAAAACATTATGGGTTATTTAAATATCATTAACATATATTCTGGATAATTTGGTTCTTGATAATACATCCCGTACCTTTATGACAATGAAAATAGCAAAAGCAATACTTTAATACTCTCCCAATTTTCTCTATTTTTGTAACTGTGGGTGATGCTGGGAATATTAATCTAAATGGGTAAGAAAAGCAGCAATATGATGGTATTTTTACAGTTACTTTCTTACTCATACCTGCTAAAATTTAAAAATTAAAAATTGGGACATTTTGGCCCATGCACCTGATCTGCCCTGACCACACCTTATTACAGCACAGTTGAGTTGAATGCCATGTAAATAACTATTCTTTTTTTTTCTTAGCTTCTGAAGAAACAGCCGCACAAACGTCTTGGGGTGAATGGAAATATAAGGGAACATTCACTCTATAGGAAAACTAATTGGGAAGACGTTGAAAGGCAAAGGATTTCACCACCAATTAGATTTGAAGCTGTAAGTTAATAATTGTGGAATGTACTACTCCATTCTTTTTTTTGCCACAGAACTGGTATATACTGTATTATATATTTGTGTCAGACAAGTAAGCTCAGAAACTATTACACAAATGTATGCAGCAGTAGGGCTGTTATTAAAGTTATTAAAGTACATTTATATATCTAAATGCGCATCATAATATAGGTGTAAAAAGCAAGGCTGATATCAGGGTGTCACATGGGGTACTGTGGCAGAGGGGCCCCAAGAAATGTAAAAGTGTGATTTGGGTGACTCACAGGAGGCAGCTGGGCTTGCATGGGAGTGGCGGGGTTTGGATTTGGCAGGGTTTTAAGCATAATAAAGTTTTGAAACGTTTACTTCCTGAGACACAGCTCTTTGGAGCACAAAGAGTTGAGCACAACCTGTTCATCCATGCATACAGAATGTGTGGGAACTTGGCAATACCTGGCTGGGCATGTCCTCAATGTCCCTAGCTTGCACAGGTTTAGGAATTCTGGGGGCTAAAGGTATAGGGATTTCTAATCTGGTGCTGGTTTAGTTGCAGGTGACAAACAACATCCTGTGCCCCATGCCTCTCATACTTAAATGAATAACAATGACAACAATTTTTACACATCTTAATGATTCTTTAACTAGAATTCTGTAATTTAATCCAGTATTTTGTCAATGGATTCTTATACTCACTCACCATAAGTACCAATTCAGACACTGAAACCTCCAAGGCAAATGATCCCAACTCTCCCAGGCTGAACAGTAAGGGGGTGGTTTAATACTTGTGTTTGATTTTTTTTCGCAATTGAAGTTTTCTTGCTCTTAAAAAATATTAATTCAAATTATAGTTAAAAAATTCCAATGTCTGGTATATATTAAGTACAAAAATCCTCAAAAACTCAATTGTAAAACTTCACCATATAAAAGCTTGTGAGTTTCTATGGAAGTCAATGGGTCAAGCCATATTTTTAATCCGAGATATTAAAATTTTCGCGCTTTATACGAGTTTTAAAACTCAAGTAGTCTTCATTAGTAGAAGAGTTTACAACTGAAGAGCATTCAATATGTAAACTTGAAAATTGATAAATAAGCCCATAAATGTTAGTTACTTAAACAAGCCAATATGTTACCATATATGTCACCAAAGGAATATGAGCACTGCCTTACAACAACAATTTTTATAATCTTGGTACATTTAAAATTTCCAGTTTGGAAAATTGCCCCTGTAGCCACAGAAATAGTGTCCCTGAGTTGTGATCAATTTGTAACTAGAGGTCTTCTGACAACTGCTCTGACAATTTTTTTTTGTCTTTCAGGATTGCTGTGACTTTATAAGTGCCGACCTGCCATTCCTGAATGGCAACACCGCTGTGGATTCAGATGACTGCATTCTCGAATGCTTTACATTTGTGAATCCCAGCTGGCAGGAGTAAGTAAGTATGTGCTGCCACGACTTGGCTACTGACATCTAGCTGGTCATTCACCTGGCACCTTTAAGTCATTCAGCACACTGGCTAGCTTCTCAACCATTTTGTCTGCCCTTACCACCCTCTGAGTTGTCCACTTGCTCACCAGAAATTTACCAACACCTACTCAAGCCCGTCTTTAGCATGGCATGGTACCTGATGCACTTAATCATTCAAATGCATTTTTTATCTGTGTCCATCAAAGTCTACATCACATGACCATACAAAGTGGCTTTATCTCTGCCACTACTATCTGCAAAAGTGACTGGACCACTAAGGATATTTGCCCCATGGTTACACACATGTCCATACCACTGCCTGCCCCTCTAGACCATGCTGCCGCTTGTTCCTACTGACGGGATCACTGCCTGCTTGATCCTACCTGTTCCATCTAGCGATATCACTGCCTTTTTCATTAGACTTTACCTGGTCCACCTGGTTCTACCATCATTGGCCTTACCACCAAAAACAGCACCTTATTTAAAAATCACTATTTTTGCTGATTAAACTTTCTGTGCAGTTGTCCCCACTTCTGATGAGGGACCATGTCCTTGGTAAGCCTTTGGGATAAGGGGTAATTTTTAAGTGGCTTGCATAAGAATCATAAGACACTGCATACAGCATACGGGGAGGTAAGGACACAAAGGTATTCACACTTAAATATTAAAATACGTAAATATGGAAATCGCTATGCAAGCCTTTATTTTGTATTACCCCTTATACCACTGGGCATAGGGTAGGGAATGGGTGGGCCAAGGACATGGCCACTCGATCAGAATTGGGTTTGAGACACCCTGTACAAAGTTTTAAAATTTTAGCACAAGCAGCACAAATATAAATAACTTACTGTCCATGGATCTAAAAGTCATCAGGCAATGGTTTATTTATAGTTTCAGGTTAACTATTTATCAAAATTTGTAGGGGTAGGTATGTTCAGGCAGGTAGCCGTAGAGTCAGATGGAGCAAGCAGACATGTCTGGCTTTGCCATTACTGACCTTACCAACGCCAACAGTACCACTTTTTTTATTTGAAAAAGTTTTACTATTGTTCAGTTGTCTCCACTTGTGACGGGGACCATGACCTTGGTAAGCCTATGGGATCAGGGGCAATTTTAAGTGGTTTGCATAAGAATTCTAAGACATCATCTAAATCATACAGGGGGGTAGGAAAAAGGAGTCAAGGACCTGAAACTCCTCACATGTAAGACAACCTTTAGGCAAGCGTTTATTGTGAAATTACCCCTTATTTCTAAAAGGGAGTCAAGCACTTGAAACTTTTCATGCTTAGAAATTGGGGAAACGTCTATGCAAGCCTTTACCCCTTATACCATTGGGCAAAGGGTAGGGAATGGGTGGGCCAAGGTCATGGTCACCCGATCATGCTGTGGATTCTGTGGTATGATCAACACCTGTTTTACTTACCTGCTTTATGTGGTTGCATTACCCTTTGCCCTACTGTCCCAATCGATATATAAATAGTTTGCCAGTGCTATTCAGCCAACCTCAATAACATAAATTGTCTGTAAATTGTCATACTCCTATAACTCCACAAAGTAAATAGTAGTTTTTACTAATATCTTATTTATAGTACATCAAGTAATATTTCTTTCAAACCCACATTGGATAACTTTTTTCACCTATAGTGGGTCTAATTTCACCTACCTGGACCTGCAACCAGCATTTTTGCTTGCTAGATACAAATAGACACACTAACTGATAATACATGCAGCTGCCTACAACCCACTTCCTGATCAAACCAGATTACATCACCCCATCCTGAAAGTGATAGCAAATGGTAACGTCATAAAAAAAACCCTAATACCTGGGGGTTTTTTTATTTGTCCAACCTTAAAGTATCTAGCTACTGACATTTTTCTTAATATATATTTTTTTCCATTATATTTTCCCTCCAGTGTTCTAAACTGGGTAAGAGTGGAAAGTTGTTAGGGAAACTAGGGCGATGAGGATTGTCACTGTTAGTGGGACTGGGGCTTGGGGAGGAGGGAAGAGTGTGAAGGGAAACTATTTTAGGGGATGATGTCAGCTGGGATGTTCCTGGAGCTCACATTTACATGGGAGAAGTTTGTCGGTGAGTATAACTCTGGGAATATGAAGGGGACCTTCTAGATGGTTTAGGGGATGATGCCAGCTGGAATGTTCCTGAAGCTCACAATGACATGGATGAAGTTGGTGAGTATAACTTTTTATATTTGTAAATATATCTATACATTATTGTGTGTGTACTTTAAATTAAAGTTACTATAATGTTTATAGGTGTTGCTGCCCATGAGGGATTGCGCAGTGGAGCACAGTGGCGTTGGATCTTATTCAAAATGTGACAGAGCTGTCCAAGGTAAACTAATGTAACAGTTATGGTAAAGGGATAGGTGATACTTGTTTAAATTGTCCACTGGCCAAATGAATGGATAGCATGTGAGCTGACATACACACGTCTGCCCTCACTTCTGTCAATTCTGAGTGCAGGATAATCTGTTTACCTGACCCCCTGACTTACCATTAATTCCAAAGTGGTTGCACAGTATGGTCTTAATCAAAATGTCCAACCAAATCGGTTATGGAAAAAGTCAACACAAGATTTATTTTGCTTCTTTTTAATTCAAACTGCTAGCAGCGCTACAACTTCATTGTAACCTAACATATGGTAGACTTTTCACGTTACACATAGGTTTGTATTAGGAACAGGCTGTAGCACCACTTTAGCCCTGCATGTTTACTAGCAGGCTGATTTACTCTTCTTGAACTTCTGTTAGTTATACAGGAGAAGTCCTCTTTTTAATTTCCGTTTGTAATGCCATCACTAGCCTGCTGGTTAAACTATAAGCATTTGCAGTAGTTCCAGTCAGAATGTAAGTGTTCCCTGTATGGCTGTTAGATATGTTTGCCATTAACAGCAGGGAAGTGAGACAAGAGGGACATACCGTAAGTGCAGGGGCTAGCCTTGATATCAGTAGAACTAAACCACTGCCGTTTAGCTAGAAAACCTCATAAAATTCTAAAAAATGTATAGTGTAGCACCAGTTTAGAGTATGTAAGTAGATTATAGAGTGTAGCACATATGTAGTAGCCGATATTGCTAACATAATTGTAAAAAGTCTTTAAAAATGGCCTTATATATGAATATGTATTTTATAGTGTACAATTACTTTATAGTTTCCATAAAATTACCTTGAGCTTAAAAAAATATATGTTTTGTATAATGCAATGACATTTCTTCTTTTTTTATTGATACATTATTACAGGACGCATATGTAAATCCTGCAGAGGAAAGTGCAGAGGAAGATGAGGACCATTTTTTACTCTTCATTTGGAGCCAGCTGAGAAAGAATCAGAAGACACAGAGCAGAAGCAAGTGGGCAATTTGGAAGGCCCTTAGCAGCAGCAAATAGCAGATACACAGCTGGCAGGGCCATTATGTCAAAGAACTTCCAAAAAATCTGGACAGATTTGAAATAAATGTTAAATATTGTCTTGAAATTTTGGTGTCATTACAATACATTATCATTTTAGAAAAAAACGATTGTAGGATTTCTGTGCCAAATGCTGGGAAAATAGAAGTATGACTTGCCTGATGTCCTGAGGTGAGGCCTGACCTTGAGTATGCAGTGCGGTTTTGGGCTCCAGTCCTTAAGAAGGATATTAATGAGCTGGAGAGAGTACAGAGACGTGCAACTAAACTGGTAAAGGGGATGAAACAAACTATGAGAAAAGACTGTCAGGGTTTTCTCTGGAGAAAAGGTGCTTGCCAGGGGACATGAATGAGGGAGAATAAGGCCACCCCTTTAGGCTTCATAGTGGGGGAGGGCGTGAGCACTGGGGGAGTTATATAGTGGGTCTGTACTTTATGGTCTTTGTCTTTTTTTCAACCCAAATGCAATATATCATAAACCTTCATGCTGCTAACATATAGGTACCATATACTGTATATGCCTATTTATCAAACAAGCATGGGATGACTTTATAATTACATGCTGTGACCTTTGGGACGGGGGAATTGTGCAGATTGGTGCAGATAACTTCCACCAGCAGATACATCTCTCTGTGGTTACAAAAATTGGCCACTAATAAAATTAGTAGTAAATAGGGGAAACTGTAGCTGCAACTGCTTCCGTGTGAAATTCTTAAATGGCCATATGATATACAAAAATTGAAGCAAAGCAGCAAGGCTTTAAATGCTGTATGTAGCTGTTCCATTCTGGGACCCCAACTTCCTCTGTTTATTTTAATGGGATTTATTAACGATGTTATCATTTTTAGAAATGTTAAAACTAGGATTCAAATTGCCACTCAATTGACATCAATTTTTACATCAAGCTCATCACTCAAACACGAATCCATGTTACCTGGTCCGATCACTTTCTCTTAAATAAATCAGCCACCCTTTGCAGAACAGGGTAAATGCCCCTCAGCTACAGCCACCTGTAGCATCATAGTTTATCTACTTTTTCAGGTTAAAGGAAAAAGAAAGGTAAAGTCACTTGGGGGTGCCAAAATGTTAGGCACCCCCAAGTGACTTTAACCGCCTACCTTTTACCCGGGCTGGTGCCGCTGTCAGGAGAAAACAGCACCAGCCCGGGGTAGCTGCCGGCGCTTCCTCCTTCCGGCTTCGCTGCGCGCGCATGCGCAGTAGAGTGAAAAGCCGAACTTAAACATTTAAGTCGGCTTTTTCGCTCTACTGTGCATGCCCGGCCACCGGCAGTTTAGGAAGTGGAAGGCGGAAGGAGGAAGCGCTGCGCTCCAGGTGCCCCGGGCTGGTGCTATTTTCTCCTAACAGGGGCACCAGCCCGGGGTACAAGGTAAGCGGTTAAAGTCACTTGGGGGTGCTTAACATTTTGGCACCCCAAGTGACTTTGCCTTTCCTTCCCCTTTAAAGATTTTTTTTGAAGATGCCACATTTGCAACCTTTTTCTTAGATAATATTACACATTTTTTACTACAAAAAAAGGGGCATACAAATGTACCACAACCACCAGGTTCAGAGGAAGGTGGGGGGCATAAAGGGAACCTTGTAGATCTACAAAGTATATTAAAAGTATATTATACAGCCAATTTTTATCTAAATACATGAATTATTGTGTTTTCTATCACATTAACACCAGAATTGGTGAATTGCATCATTATAAAGTTAGCAGGGCACATTATAAATAAAATTATGCAAACAATATATTTTAGTTTTTAATGAAAAGGTTTCTTTGACCTTCAATACAGGTGTTTTGGGTGCACTGGTTTCAACCCCCTTCTATTCACCATTATGTTTATAAAGGGCATTACTTATATAGTTATACAGGTATATGTGAATCGATTTCCCTTAAAAACATCAGTGCTACAGAATGAAAATAATGCAGTATTTTTTCTAAAACACATTAATGCACATTTGTAACGTTATTGTTGAAACAGGGCAATATGTTGAAAAGTGGAGTTTGGGCCTAGTTCCTGCATCTCCTTGCGCCCCTGCTACGTGAAATCATGTAGCAAATCCCCGACAAAGGGAGGTGAAGACCCCTGAATAAGTAAATATTGTAAATGGCTGAATAAATCACCTGCATCACTATTGGTGTGTGCAGCTCCAGATTTTTTACTTTATTGTGACTGAGACGTTGCCAGGTGTCAGGGAGCGCTCTATTTAAGAAATACAGACCAGTTAGTGTGGGAAGTGCAGCCTGATTGGTAAAGTAAGCTACAGAATTAAAGGCAAATTTCATCCACAAGTTATTGAAGAAAAAACATATATAATATATGTATAATATATAGTATAGGATCTCTTCTCTGAAAACACGATACCCAAAAAGCTCAAAATTACAGGAAGGCCATGTTCCTTGGAGATCATTTTAAGCAAATCACTAATTTTTTTAAATGATTTTATTTTTCTCAAAGGTAATAAAAATTTAGTTCTACGTAATCCTAATTGCATAAATCCATTTTATGTTTAAATGTTTTTTAGTACCCTTAATATGACCCTAATTGTCTTTTGCTATGAAACTAAAATGTACCATTTTTGGATAGATGGAGCTATGGAACAGCTGTATGTAATGTTTCCCCTGCTGCTCTGTTTTTACTGTGAAGCAGCTGATCCAAAGACGACTTCTATAAGAGAACTATGTGCTGGACTATTTACTATTGTGCACGAGCAAATATTATGCCCTTAAAAGTGATTCCTGCTTAAAGGAGAAGGAAAGGCTAATAAAGAGTTAATCTCAAGCTGCAGACATACCTTCAGTTCTCTCAATAGTGCCCTTATGTCGCCCCATATTTCTCCTGTTCAGATGATCAGAAACCTCATAGAAAAAAAAAATGCTGAGCTGTGTAAAGAAAATTCCCATAATGCCTCGCTCCTGCACCAAGAGCAAGACCCCTGTACATGCACAGTTTGTAAGACTATGAGGAAGCTTCCTGCTGATTGGCTCAGATCACACATTCCTATGGGGAAGGGAGGGAGTTCTTAGCATTCTCGAGGGTGGGGAAGCAGGAGAGGAGAGAGCTGCGTGTCTCTAGCACAGGAATTTACAGAGAAGGAGACAAGAAATCCTGTGTTAAGTTTTAACGCTACGAAAAATGCGCAACTTTTTACGCAACTTTCGTAATGGATACGAAAAACTCGCGTTTTTACGCAAAAATCGTATTGGTAACGAAAAATTCGTAAAGAATCCGAAAAAATCGCAAAACATACGAAAAAGTCGCAAAATGTTCGTTTTCAAGTCGGAACTTTTCCAATTCGGGTCGGATTCGTGGGTTAGTAAATCAGCCCCTTAGTCTACTAAAAAATCAATAAAACATTAATTAAACCCAATAGTATTATTTTGCATCCAATAAGGATTCATTATAACTTAGTTGGGATCAAGTACAAGGTACTGTTTTATTTTTACAGAGAAAAAGGAAATCAATTTTAAAAATCTGAATTATTTGATTAAAATGGAGTCAATGGGAGACAGGCTTTCCGTAATTCGGAGCTTTCTGGATATCGGGTTTCCGGATAACGGATCCCATACCTGTATATTTATCATAACCATGTACATGATCTAGTTTCTTAGTGTCTCTAACTGATATAGAATGGGTCCCCATCATACAACCCCTTTAAAACTTAAAAAAAGGGGCTTGGTGATAATGTTCCTGGCCCTAACACCGGGAAGGCCAGTTGCATCCCCATGTCAGTGCCTTAATCCCAGACCATTTCCTATATCAGGAACCAAGCTTGGACAGAAGGAGTTATGGGTCATCTCTATGCAATGTTTCTCCTGGTTTGCTGTTTTTTTCTGTGATGCAGTTATTGCAGAAAAGACATGACAGGACTGTGCAGGACATTTTTATTTTAGTGACAGTTTATTTGCAATTGTACTGGAGCAAATATTATTCCTTTAAAAGTGGTTTCTGCTAAAAAATAGGTGACTCATCAATGTCTTACAGAACATGTTGAGAGGATCTTCAACTAGTGATTTTTAAATGACCAAATACCAGTGTATTATTATTGCATTACACATATATTTATCTGGTTATTGAGTTTCTTATATGACAATTTAACGGCACATGACCTGATTCGGCAATGCTAATGCCAATATCTCTATGTTGCAGAATACAGTGCATTTGAAATAAAGCTATTTACATTTCTGGCATAGGGATAGTTTAGAATATGTGTATGGATCTTTTGTTACATTTGGTTTCTAAATTCACATACTACATGCCTATCACATACTCTCAGTCTCCTACTGATTTTGGTCTGGGCTGCTTACATGGCAGCCTTGTTATACACACAGAAAGCTGTGATTGTGATTGTGCCTGGCAAAGTGACAGTTGGGCTCTACCAATACTGGTCATTTCAGAGCGGTTGAGCTTCTTATGAGAGACTCAGTGCTTTTCTTTGCTCGTGCGATTTGAGAGAGATTTCGGTGCGATTTGCCTTTTCGGAGAGTTCGAGAGCGCTTTTTTGGGATTCCCCAACAAAAGCATTTTTTTCTGCAGGTATTCCAGGTGGAGGAAAGTGCTTTTAAGCATATTCTCCACCCCAAACATGGAGTCTGTCTCCAGGAAGAGAAGAAGACAACAAGAGACAACTACGGAAGAAGAGATTAGGAGGAAGAAGATGAAACTTCTGGACAGCCAGGAAAGAACTGGTACTTTCCAGAAAGCAAATGTTTATTATTATTTAGATTTATGAAACAGTTGCAGAACAAGGGTTGACATATAGTATCATTTATGCAACCTGTGCCATTAGACAGGGGCAATGTGGGTCCCATCTATTTTGTTTTTATCAAGAAAAACAAACCATATGGGAAAATTTGATCTGAAAATCTAAATTTTATTAAAATGGGACTTTGGAGGATAAGATAATCAAAACAGGGACACTTTAGTAAATGGGTAGAAGGAGCATTTGTCCTTGCTACCAGCAGCTCTCTCCTCTGCTATACCTTCTGAATGATACATTACCAGAAATAACAAACCTATGTATTAGGCTGTGTAAGGCTACAATTTAATTATGTTATGTTTTATTTTTATTATTTTGTGTTCATAGCATTTATTATTTAATTTTCAGTCGCTTATTCAAACCTCTGCTCAGGGGTGTTAAAATAAAATCACAAGAAAACTTTGGACTTTTTCACAACATACTGTCCCACCTCCGATTTACATTACTGTAAAAAAAAAAAAAATGTTTAACTCTAAAAAGTTAACCCATTTTTCAAGGGACCAGAAAAAATGGTGTAAAATCCAGGAAAATGCAAAATTAGGGAAATGTATTATGCATTAAGTAATGGTGGGGCCACAAACACCTGTTGTAAAATGCAGGAATAGCAAAAATCAGAGTATGTAAAATTGAGGTTTCACTGTATACAGTATATATAAACACCATTTGGAATATAATTTTTTGACCTAAACATTTGTATCTATACACACCACCCCCCATGGCCCTTGCATGCACTTTAATAGTGTAAAATTGAGTGAAAATAGCAATGATATGTAGACTTTGTTTTTACTTGGTACCTTAGTTATGCTATCATTCTAAACTGCAGATGAGAAAACAAACGATAACAACCAACCATCTTCAAACAATAAATAGTGTAGATAAGAGTGTAGAAAAACTGGCCAAGTAATCCAACCATAGAACGAGACTTTACATTTCAGTTGCTTGTGGTACTGGTGGTTATTTGCTGAATGTGCTGTTAATAAGATTCCTTTTCTCCCAGAAGAAAGAAGAAGCCAGGAGAGACAGCCCATTCAAGCTGAGCGTCTACCGGAACACATTATTACCAACTATGAGTTCCACTCGATTCTTGGCCGAGGCAGGTTTGGCAAGGTGAGTGATGTGCTCAATAGAAAGGGACCTCTATGTACAGTAAAACTGAGGAAGTATGAAATGGAATTTGGGATTGTGAAAAATTGTATATTGATAATAATTTTACTAAACGAAAATAGGGGCATGGCTAGGGCTGAAGTTACAAGTAGGTAGGTAAAAAACGTGTCTATTATGTTATGAACAGCAGCACAATATATGAGCAGCTCATCAGGTTAGCTTGTTTCTCCTTACCATTCTTGTATCACCTGGCTCCTGTCTACTAACTTTTCCAAACGGTTAATATTGTGGTTAAAAAATGGGGTTGGGGTAGATAGCTAACCCTTTCTTGGGTTCAAATGCTCCTTAGACCAGATCAAATAAGGGTTGGAAGGAATTTTTCTACAGTGGGGTCTGCTGAAAGATTCCAAAACACCATGGCAGGCCAGAAAACCCTGTCCAGAATAGCTTATATATAGAATATGTTCAGTTTTCTGAATTGATTGTGTAAAGTAAGTGCAAAGTAAGTAAATAGCAGAATGCAAGAAATACAGGTCACTGTAACTTTAGGAAAATCAGACCAGGCACCATGCTGGGTGGTTGTAATTGTACATTAACTTTATAACAGGATTTAAGGATATTATTGCACAGCAAACTTACTTATATGGCATTATCTGAAGGGAAGTTGCAAAGTAAGATGCTCATGGGACCAGTCATATAATAATTCAAGCTCCTTCTGCCAAATTATATTCGTCACAACAGGTGTTATTTTTGAAAGAATTGCAGTTTTCTGAACTGAAGTTTTCTGGTTACTTTTCTGGATGGGTGGTTTGCTGTGCCAGGGTTTTGTGGACAACAAGCCAACAGCAAGGCACAACAAAAGCTAATTTTATTACCATCTGCAGTGCTAATTCTTATGGTGCCATGCTTTGTATACTTCATTACTCTGTGCGAATCAAGGCCCAGTATTTTGCAACTTGCATGCATGTTAATGTGCACAGAACCTTTAATAAATGAATTAAATAATTAACTTTGTATTTTTTTTTAGGTTTTTTTGGCTTCCATAACCACGAAGAAAGATCGCGTGGCTGTAAAAGTCATCAGGAAGACACCTAAGGATGAGGAGAAGGACATGATAGAGAAGGAGGCCAGAATCCTGAAGGTTGCTTGCGGCAGTCCATTCTTGTGCCGTGGTCATGCAGCCTTCCAGACCAAAGTAAGTTACTTCCAATGCTGCCATACCGGTTGCCGATCCCCAAAGCTCGGTTACATGCCTTTCACCATATTTCCAATGCACATCCTGCATTTATATCTTTTATATATTGATTCACTTTTCACCTCTTAGGAATTCACGTGCCTTTGGCTGCTGTACATGGTAATGGTTACAATAGATTTGTTCACTGAGAAGCCTTTGAAACTGCTGCTTTAAATCAACACAGACACAACACAACAAGGACAAAACTGCAATTTTATATCCAAAGCCCCATATTTTCTCTACAGCCTGTTATTGCATTCACTGTATAATCACACATTACTATGCTCACAGTAAGCCTGATTAAGCATATATCCTGCATATTTGTTCCTTTTGTATCTAGTCCTGCTGAGGGACATGCCTACATTATATGTGATAGCTTTGCACTTTTTGTTCATGTGTTTTAACACTCTTCCCTTCTGTTTCTGCACTCAGCAATATGCTTTTCTGGTGATGGAGTATGCAGGCGGAGGCAGCCTCAGCAATCTGCTGGGCATCAAGCACCATCTGAAAAAAAGACATGTCATGTAAGTAGCTCTGTACATGTGACAGCATTGAAAAAAATTTACATTACAGGTATAGAGCAATGGGAAAGTCAAAAGGCATCAGAAAAGTGGATATAGGAATACAGCACGGGGATGTACCAAATCCAAACTTGTGTCTGTGGTAACAAAACTGAAAAATAAAAGTCATATAAGTGGTACATGCATGAGTATTCAATGGTCTTTATGACACTTACAGTTAAAGACTGGGTTGTAAAACATTTACGAGACACTAGACATTGTTTGATTCTTGGAGCAAGGAAATAATATTGAGAATTCAGCGCAGCTATTAATATGTGCTTGTTCTTTTTTTCCTCAGCTTTTACTCTGCAGAACTGATTTGTGGTCTTCAGTATCTCCATTCTCTAGGTATCATCCATCGGTAAGTACAAACCTGGGGTTCTTTTAAGGTAAAGATACAAATATGTAAAGTTGCCATTTTAGGCTGAAATCCACCCTGTCCAAAATATTCTTAATGTATGGTTGATTCACAAATATTTTCCTGTGTCTGTATTAATCGCTTGAGCTAAGGGGCCTTGATCAATGGTTGAAAATTCAAGTGGGGCTTTAACTGAAAAAGTTTGACAACCACTGCTCTACAGCAATCAGCCCAGAGACCTTTCTCCTGTATTAAGAGCAAAATGTGCTGGTTTTTACTCTTGGAACAATATTGATACAACATCTGGATATTATGCTCCTCCAACCAGTGGACAAAGGGGCATGAACAGGACAGAAATACAAATTCATGTATTTATGAACCCACTGGTTCCTCTGAGCTGGACTATCCTTTAAAGTACATTTGGGACATTGTTTTGGCCCTATATTCCTGTGGTTGTGGGGTCCTTGGGAGTGGGCAGCTGTCGTACCAGGGAGTTCAATGTATGGAGCTTGGAAATGATTTTCTGTAACACTTTATAAGGTGAATAAAGAAGGTGGAAGATTGCTGATCTTAGAGAAAGGCACAATGAGTATATGGAGTGAGGTGGGGTTACTGAGCAATTAGGTTAGGAGAGGGGAATCAGTTGGTATTAAGCAAGGAAATGGGGCTTGATTGGTAAGAAGTGAAGAAAGGTAGGATGAGGATTTTGAAAGATGTTTTAGGAGACAGGAATAAAGGGCTGGACCCTAAAATGTCGTGGAAGAATAACTGGTGGCACCTGAGTGGATTTGACAGTAAGGTAGGTGAACAGTTATAAAATAAGTACATGGTGCCTGAGCACTCATGGAGTGAGTAGAGGGAACTAAAGAGGATATAACACGAAAATATAAGGGCTACAGTTTATAATATAATTATAGCCACAAAATGATTTACTATCTCTCTCTTGCAGAGATCTTAAGCCAGACAACATCCTGCTTACCAGTGACGGACACATAAAAATTGCTGATTTTGGCATCGCAGCAGAAGGAGTTTTTGGCCACAAGACCATCCGTGGGAAAACTGGAACATGCTGGTACATGGCCCCAGAGGTAGGAAACTGCTCAATATATTTAAAGCCAAACATGGGATTGCTGAAAGAGTATGAACAAATTGAAAATGAAAATATGACGGGTAATAAGAATTTTAGTGCATAGATAATTCCCCCGCATAATGCACTTCAATTTATCTGTGCACTGTCTAATTATCTAACTCAAAAGGACAAAACATGGAGTAGCTTCAGCCTCCCTGTTTGTCCTGTTAAGAAATTAAGAAAAAGTTAAGAAAAAAAACATATGCTATGTGGGATTAAAAAAATAAGCAACATGTATTAATTTATTTTCAGGTTCCCACAAAGTAGCAAGTGTTGCATACACTTTACCAATGTGGATACTTATTTGTAACCCTTATGGTAAATCGCCTGCAAGTTGCATGTATGTTTTTTCTTCATAATAGTAGCATGAGATTTATTAGGTGCAAGAAAGCTGTGTGCAAAGGGAGCCCTGGAAAGTAACACTTCCTTAAGGGACCATACATTGGTGCGAGTATCTTTCTAAATAGAATTTATTTTGAATTGTGGGGTTTTGCACATTGCACTACATCTTGCATTAGTAAATGAGCCCTTTCTGAAAATGTGTAAGAGAATAAAGTAGCATGATACCTTACTAATATTAATGAGATATATTTCTATATATATATATATATATATGTCTCTGCTGGCATCTATAGCATGGTTGCTGTGTCTCTATGCCCTCCAGATGCACAGAGGTGAGAATGCTATATCGCCTGCATGGGGGAGGGATTCTTAATCTAGGCACATAGTGATTGTCTGCTGCTGTCAAACATTTTTTTCTCCCTCAACACAATGACTAGGGTGAGGAAGTTGTCACATTTGCCAGTGTAGACTGCATATTTGCGCTATACTGATAAAAAGATGGAAATGTATAAAGTGGCAGCTGGTGGCAGCTTTTGCCACTCCTGGTAAAGTGGTAACTGAGGCAAGTTCCTTTGCTTACCTCATGGCAGAAAGAGATCTGAATAGATCACCTGATTGTACAGCATAGGTCCCTGTTATCTTGAGAGGGCTGTTGCTACTGGTGTTTGACTTTGGCCAGTTTCGTGACCATATAACCTGAACCCAGCCTGCCCTGGCCTTTACCTTAACTTGATCCCTGCTTAACCCTCTTGTTTATTTTCCTTGGATTTTATTTAATTGGCTGTACCAGCAGTGCTTCTGTTGCATGTCCTGCCTGAATCTTATACAATTATTGCCCTATATCTGTTTTCTAGTACCTGGGTCCTTCTCAGTCCTTGGTGTTCATTTGCCCTGATAGTAAGCATAGGCCCTTGTGTAGGCTGCTAACTGTCACAATGTAATTACTTTAATTTTTCAAAGTTTATTTCTATTTTTCCTCCTTTATATATCTATAGTATTTTTTGGATCATATAAGAGAAATGAATTAGCTTAATCCAGTAATGTTATAAAAAGATTTCATGTGAACACAGTGACTAAAGATTCTGTAAACTTAAATTTATGTTGCAGTTTGGTGATATTTTTACTTTATATTCCAGATTCTTGGTAACAAGAAATACAATGCGGCAGTAGACTGGTGGTCATTAGGGATAATACTCAGTGAAATGGCCACTGGAAGATCCCCATTTGATGACCACTACCACCAACAGGATGTGAGAAGTTCCATCCTCACTGAGAAGCCGGTGTTTCCTGAGGGGATGAGCACAACATTGCAAGATCTCCTGCAGAAGGTGGGTTTGAGCAGTCAATCTGTTGGCTACACAAACTGCAAGGCATTTCTGGGTGCTGGGCTCTCAGGGGTCACTCACCATGGGGTACTGCAATCAGCAACGTGGGCAAAACTCCAGTATCTTGAGACATAATTTGCTGGTGCTATATACAGTAAATAAATCATGATAGGAAGCTAAAAAGTATTTTTTTATCAAAAAGTCTGCACTGACCAAGTTTTATGGTGTTTCACACTCTTAATGGCCAGTGACAACCTGAAAGATCCCTATCTGTGGTGTGTGCCTATTGTTGGGGTGTATTTAGTATTGTACAGACTTTTTAATTGATCAGTTAATTTGTCACCCCTGTAACTGATGCCACCATATAAAAGTAAATGTTCGAAGCTGCATCTGTGTTTTCTGTGGGGAAGGATAACCCTACTCCTTAGTACCTGCTCCATAATTTGTGTGCCCTTTTCACTTTAGCAGTTGACCAATTATGCTCATTTTATGATTTTTTTTCTGCTGTTACTGACTGAAGGATTATGACAACAAAACAGTAAATCTGGGGGGAAAACATTATGGGTTATTTAAATATCATTAACATATATTCTGGATAATTTGGTTCTTGATAATACATCCCGTACCTTTATGACAATGAAAATAGCAAAAGCAATACTTTAATACTCTCCCAATTTTCTCTATTTTTGTAACTGTGGGTGATGCTGGGAATATTAATCTAAATGGGTAAGAAAAGCAGCAATATGATGGTATTTTTACAGTTACTTTCTTACTCATACCTGACAAAATTTTAAAATTAAAAATTGGGACATTTTGGCCCATGCACCTGATCTGCCCTGACCACACCTTATTACAGCACAGTTGAGTTGAATACCATGTAAATAACTATTCTTTTTTCTCTTAGCTTCTGAAGAAACAGCCGCACAAACGTCTTGGGGTGAATGGAAATATAAGGGAACATTCACTCTATAGGAAAACTAACTGGGAAGACGTTGAAAGGCAAAGGATTTCACCACCAATTAGATTTGAAGCTGTAAGTTAATAATTGTGGAATGTACTACTCCATTCTTTTTTTGCCACAGAACTGGTATATACTGTATTATATATTTGTATCAGACAAGTAGGCTCAGAAACTATTACACAAATGTATGCAGCAGTAGGGCTGTTATTAAAGTTATTAAAGTACATTTATATATCTAAATGCGCATCATAATATAGGTGTAAAAAGCAAGGCTGATATCAGGGTGTCACATGGGGTACTGTGGCAGAGGGGTCCCCAAGAAATGTAAAAGTGTGATTTGGGTGACTCACAGGAGGCAGCTGGGCTTGCATGGGAGTGGCGGGGTTTGGATTTGGCAGGGTTTTAAACATAATAAAGTTTTGAAACGTTTACTTCCTGAGACACAGCTCTTTGGAGCACAAAGAGTTGAGCACAACCTGTTCATCCATGCATACAGAATGTGTGGGAACTTGGCAATACCTGGCTGGGCATGTCCTCAATGTCCCTAGCTTGCGCAGGTTTAGGAAGTCTGGGGGCTAAAGGTATAGGGATTTCTAATCTGGTGCTGGTTTGTTGCAGGTGACAAACAACATCCTGTGCCCCATGCCTCTCATACTTAAATGAATAACAATGACAACAATTTTTACACATCTTAATGATTCTTTAACTAGAATTCTGTAATTTAAGCCAGTATTTTGTCAATGGATTCTTATACTCACTCACCATAAGTACCAATTCAGACACTGAAACCTCCAAGGCAAATGATCCCAACTCTCCCAGGCTGAACAGTAAGGGGGTGGTTTAATACTTGTGTTTGATTTTTTTTCGCAATTGAAGTTTTCTTGCTCTTAAAAAATATTAATTCAAATTATAGTTAAAAAATTCCAATGTCTGGTATATATTAAGTACAAAAATCCTCAAAAACTCAATTGTAAAACTTCACCATATAAAAGCTTGTGAGTTTCTATGGAAGTCAATGGGACTTGTCAAGCCATATTTTTAATCCGAGATATTAAAATTTTCGCGCTTTATACGAGTTTTAAAACTCAAGTAGTCTTCATTAGTAGAAGAGTTTACAACTGAAGAGCATTCAATATGTAAACTTGAAAATTGATAAATAAGCCCATAAATGTTAGTTACTTAAACAAGCCAATATGTTACCATATATGTCACCAAAGGAATATGAGCACTGCCTTACAACAACAATTTTTATAATCTTGGTACATTTAAAATTTCCAGTTTGGAAAATTGCCCCTGTAGCCACAGAAATAGTGTCCCTGAGTTGTGATCAATTTGTAACTAGAGGTCTTCTGACAACTGCTCTGACAATTTTTTTTTGTCTTTCAGGATTGCTGTGACTTTATAAGTACCGACCTGCCATTCCTGAATTGCAACACCGCTGTGGATTCAGATGACTGCATTCTCGAATGCTTTACATTTGTGAATCCCAGCTGGCAGGAGTGAGTAAGTATGTGCTGCCACGACTTGGCTACTGACATCTAGCTGGTCATTCACCTGGCACCTTTAAGTCATTCAGCACACTGGCTAGCTGCTCAACCATTTTGTCTGCCCTTACCACCCTCTGTGTTGTCCACTTGCTCACCAGAAATTTACCAACACCTACTCAAGCCCGTCTTTAGCATGGCATGGTACCTGATGCACTTAATCATTCAAATGCATTTTTTATCTGTGTCCATCAAAGTCTACATCACATGACCATACAAAGTGGCTTTATCTCTGCCACTACTATCTGCAAAAGTGACTGGACCACTAAGGATATTTGCCCCATGGTTACACACATGTCCATACCACTGCCTGCCCCTCTAGACCATGCTGCCGCTTGTTCCTACTGACGGGATCACTGCCTGCTTGATCCTACCTGTTCCATCTAGCGATATCACTGCCTTTTTCATTAGACTTTACCTGGTCCACCTGGTTCTACCATCATTGGCCTTACCACCAAAAACAGCACCTTATTTAAAAATCACTATTTTTGCTGATTAAACTTTCTGTGCAGTTGTCCCCACTTCTGATGAGGGGCCATGTCCTTGGTAAGCCTTTGGGATAAGGGGTAATTTTTAAGTGGCTTGCATAAGAATCATAAGACACTGCATACAGCATACGGGGAGGTAAGGACACAAAGGTATTCACACTTAAATATTAAAATACGTAAATATGGAAATCGCTATGCAAGCCTTTATTTTGTATTACCCCTTATACCACTGGGCATAGGGTAGGGAATGGGTGGGCCAAGGACATGGCCACTCGATCAGAATTGGGTTTGAGACACCCTGTACAAAGTTTTAAAATTTTAGCACAAGCAGCACAAATATAAATAACTTACTGTCCATGGATCTAAAAGTCATCAGGCAATGGTTTATTTATAGTTTCAGGTTAACTGTTTATCAAAATTTGTAGGGGTAGGTATGTTCAGGCAGGTAGCCGTAGAGTCAGATGGAGCAAGCAGACATGTCTGGCTTTGCCATTACTGACCTTACCAACGCCAACAGTACCACTTTTTTTATTTGAAAAAGTTTTACTATTGTTCAGTTGTCTCCACTTGTGACGGGGACCATGACCTTGGTAAGCCTATGGGATCAGGGGCAATTTTAAGTGGTTTGCATAAGAATTCTAAGACATCATCTAAATCATACAGGGTGGTAGGAAAAAGGAGTCAAGGACCTGAAACTCCTCACATGTAAGACAACCTTTAGGCAAGCGTTTATTGTGAAATTACCTCTTATTTCTAAAAGGGAGTCAAGCACTTGAAACTTTTCATGCTTAGAAATTAGGGAAACGTCTATGCAAGCCTTTACCCCTTATACCATTGGGCAAAGGGTAGGGAATGGGTGGGCCAAGGTCATGGTCACCCGATCATGCTGTGGATTCTGTGGTATGATCAACACCTGTTTTACTTACCTGCTTTATGTGGTTGCATTACCCTTTGCCCTACTGTCCCAATCGATATATAAATAGTTTGCCAGTGCTATTCAGCCAACCTCAATAACATAAATTGTCTGTAAATTGTCATACTCCTATAACTCCACAAAGTAAATAGTAGTTTTTACTAATATCTTATTTATAGTACATCAAGTAATATTTCTTTCAAACCCACATTGGATAACTTTTTTCACCTATAGTGGGTCTAATTTCACCTACCTGGACCTGCAACCAGCATTTTTGCTTGCTAGATACAAATAGACACACTAACTGATAATACATGCAGCTGCCTACAACCCACTTCCTGATCAAACCAGATTACATCACCCCATCCTCAAAGTGATAGCAAATGGTAACGTCATAAAAAAAACCCTAATACCTGGGGTTTTTTTTATTTGTCCAACCTTAAAGTATCTAGCTACTGACATTTTTCTTAATATATATTTTTTTCCATAATATTTTCCCTCCAGTGTTCTAAACTGGGTAAGAGTGGAAAGTTGTTAGGGAAACTAGGGCGATGAGGATTGTCACTGTTAGTGGGACTGGGGCTTATGGAGGAGGGAAGAGTGTGAAGGGAAACTCTTAGATATTTTAGGGGATGATGCCAGCTGGGATGTTACTGGAGCTCACATTTACATGGGAGAAGTTTGTCGGTGAGTATAACTCTGGGAATATGAAGGGGACCTTCTAGATGGTTTAGGGGATGATGCCAGCTGGAATGTTCCTGAAGCTCACAATGACATGGATGAAGTTGGTGAGTATAACTTTTTATATTTGTAAATATATCTATACATTATTGTGTGTGTACTTTAAATTAAAGTTACTATAATGTTTATAGGTGTTGCTGCCCATGAGGGATTGCGCAGTGGAGCACAGTGGCGTTGGATCTTATTCAAAATGTGACAGAGCTGTCCAAGGTAAACTAATGTAACAGTTATGGTAAAGGGATAGGTGATACTTGTTTAAATTGTACACTGGCCAAATGAATGGATAGCATGTGAGCTGACATACACACGTCTGCCCTCACTTCTGTCAATTCTGAGTGCAGGATAATCTGTTTACCTGACCCCCTGACTTACCATTAATTCCAAAGTGGTTGCACAGTATGATCTTAATCAAAATGTCCAACCAAATCGGTTATGGAAAAAGTCAACACAAGATTTATTTTGCTTCTTTTTAATTCAAACTGCTAGCAGCGCTACAACTTCATTGTAACCTAACATATGGTAGACTTTTCACGTTACACATAGGTTTGTATTAGGAACAGGCTGTAGCACCACTTTAGCCCTGCATGTTTACTAGCAGGCTGATTTACTCTTCTTGAACTTCTATTAGTTATACAGGAGAAGTCCTCTTTTTAATTTCTGTTTGTAATGCCATCACAAGCCTGCTGGTTAAACTATAAGCATTTGCAGTAGTTCCAGTCAGAATGTATGTGTTCCCTGTATGGCTGTTAGATATGTTTGCCATTAGCAGCAGGGAAGTGAGACAAGAGCGACATACCGTAAGTGCAGGGGCTAGCCTTGATATCAGTAGAACTAAACCACTGCCGTTTAGCTAGAAAACCTCATAAAATTCTAAAAAAAAAGTATAGTGTAGCACCAGTTCAGAGTATGTAAGTAGATTATAGAGTGTAGCACATATGTAGTAGCCGAGATTGCTAACATAATTGTAAAAAGTCTTTAAAAATGGCCTTATATATGAATATGTATTTTATAGTGTATAATTACTTTATAGTTTCCATAAAATTACATTGAGCTTAAAAAAATATATGTTTTGTATAATGCAATGACATTTCTTCTTTTTTTATTGATACATTATTACAGGACGCATATGTAAATCCTGCAGAGGAAAGTGCAGAGGAAGATGAGGACCATTTTACCATTTTACTCTTCATTTGGAGCCAGCTGAGAAAGAATCAGAAGACACAGAGCAGCAGCCAATGAACAATTTGGAAGGCCCTTAGCAGCAGCAGCAAATAGCAGATACACAGCTGGCAGGGCCATTGTGTCAAAGATCTGGACAGATTTGAAATAAATGTTAAATATTGTCTTGAAATTTTGGTGTCATTACAATACATTATCATTTTAGAAAAAAACGATTGTAGGATTTCTGTGCCAAATGCTGGGAAAATAGAAGTATGACTTGCCTGATGTCCTGAGGTGAGGCCTGACCTTGAGTATGCAGTGCGGTTTTGGGCTCCAGTCCTTAAGAAGGATATTAATGAGCTGGAGAGAGTACAGAGACGTGCAACTAAACTGGTAAAGGGGATGAAACAAACTATGAGAAAAGACTGTCAGGGTTTTCTCTGGAGAAAAGGTGCTTGCCAGGGGACATGAATGAGGGAGAATAAGACCACCCCTTTAGGCTTCATAGTGGGGGAGGGCGTGAGCACTGGGGGAGTTATATAGAGGGTCTGTACTTTATGGTCTTTGTCTTTTTTTCAACCCAAATGCAATATATCATAAACCTTCATGCTGCTAACATATAGGTACCATATGCTGTATATGCCTATTTATCAAACAAGCATGGGATGACTTTATAATTACATGCTGTGACCTTTGGGACAGGGGAATTGTGCAGATAACTTCCACCTGCAGCTACATCTCTCTGTGGTTACAAAAATTGGCCACTAATAAAATTAGTAGTAAATAGGGGAAACTGTAGCTGCAACTGCTTCCGTGTGAAATTCTTTAATAGCCATATGATATACAAAAATTGAAGCAAAGCAGCAAGGCTTTAAATGCTGTATGTAGCTGTTCCATTCTGTGACCCCAACTTCCTCTGTTTATTTTAATGGGATTTATTAATGATGTTATCATTTTTAGAAATGTTAAAACTAGGATTCAAATTGCCACTCAAATGACATCAATTTGTACATCAAGCTCATCACTCAAACACGAATCCATGTTACCTGGTCCGATCACTTTCTCTTAAATAAATCAGCCACCCTTTGCAGAACAGGGTAAATGCCCCTCAGCTACAGCCACCTGTAGCATCATAGTTTATCTACTTTTTCAGGTTAAAGATGCCACATTTGCAACCTTTTTCTTAGATAATATTACACATTTTTTACTACAAAAAAAGGGGCATACAAATGTACCACAACCACCAGTTTCAGAGGAAGGTTGGGGTCATAAAGGGGAGTCATAAAGGGAACCTTGTAGATCTACAAAGTATATTAAAAGTATATTATACAGCCAATTTTTATCTAAATACACGAATTATTGTGTTTTCTATCACATTAACACCAGAATTGGTGAATTGCATCATTATAAAGTTAGCAGGGCACATTATAAATAATATTATGCAAACAATATATTTTAGTTTTTAATGAAAAGGTTTCTTTGACCTTCAATACAGGTGTTTTGGGTGCACTGGTTTCAACCCCCTTCTATTCAACATTATGTTTATAAAGGGCATTACTTATATAGTTATACAGGTATATGTGAATCGATTTCCCTTAAAAACATCAGTGCTACAGAATGAAAATAATGCAGTATTTTTTTATAAAACACATTAATGCACATTTGTAACGTTATTGTTAAAACAGGGCAATATGTTGAAAAGTGGAGTTTGGGCCTAGTTCCTGAACCTCCTTGCGACAAAGGGAGGTGGAGACCCCTGAATAAGTAAAAATGGTAAATGGATGAATAAATCACCTACATCACCATTGGTGTGTGCAGCTCCTGATTTTATACTTTATTGTGACTGAGACCGTGCCAGGTGTCCAGGGAGCACTCTATTTAAGAAATACAGACCAGTTAGTGTGGAAAGTGCAGCCTGATTGGTAAAGTAAGCTACAAAATTAAAGGCAAATTTCATCCACCAGTTATAGAAAAAAAACATATAACATATTAAAAAATACTCCTCCTTGCAAAGTAAAACAGTAATACAGGTATAGGATCTCTTCTCTGAAAACCCGATGCCCAAAAAGCTCAAAATTACAGGAAGGCCATGTTCCTTGGAGACTATTTTTATCAAATCGCCATGCGCATAGGACTCAATGCAGCATTACTGTAAGTGCTTATGGCTGTATTTACATAGACCTTTCTGATAAAGCTTACTTAGTTTTTATCTTTACTTCTCCTTTAAAGAAGTGGCTCTTAAATGACTTATTATGTTACTGGTTATTATTTGCTGAATGTGCTGTTAATAAGATTCCTTTTCTCCCAGAAGAAGAAGCCAGGAGAGACAGCCCATTCAAGCTGAGCGTCTACCGGAACACATTATTACCAACTATGAGTTCCACTCGATTCTTGGCCGAGGCACATTTGGCAAGGTGAGTGATGTGCTCAATGAAAGGGGATCTCTAGCTACAAAAAAAATGGAAGTATTAAATAGAATTTGGGATTGAGGATGTTAACAGTTGTAGTTTGATAACAACTAAATATTACATATGCAGGAACAATAATCCAATTAACCTAAACTGGGGGACAGGGCTAGGTATGGAACAATGGGCAGGCAGCACAGGAACCTGCTGAGGGCATAATTATTTTTGGAAAGTGAGGGGCACAATTTAAAAACATGTCTGTTGTGGAATAACTAGCAGCACAATATATGAGCAGCTCATCAGGTCAAATAGCTCCTTGTATTAACTGGTTTCTGTCTAACTAACTTCCAAACAGGGGTAATATTGTGGTGGGAAAATGGGGGGTGCAGACAGCTATCCCTGCCCTTGGTGCCAAAGCCACTGTAAGTTTTGGAAGATCAGAACAGACACAGTATGCTGGGTTAATTGGGTTTTGACTCTGCATGAAGGATATTGCAGGATTTAATACATTTGTCTTTATAGGCTATACTAACAATGTAATGTTCTGCAGGGAAGTTGCAAGGTAAAAAACTCATGGGAAAAATCACATTATCAATTCAAGCTCCTTCTGCCAAATGATATCACAGCAGGAATGATATTTAAAAGAATTGCCATGTTTTCTGGGTGGATAGTTTATTTGCTGTGCTAGGGTTTTGCTTCCCCATTGCATAAATTTCATCTTATCCTCCATGGAGTGATGGTGAAAAGTGGCACCAGGGTGCAATGAGAGGCAATCTATAAGTACTGTACAGCACTACCAAGTATGTTGGTGCTTTCTAAATACGTTATTAGTTGTCTTGTGTGGCTTTGCACCTTGTGCATAAGGCCCATTAAAAGTCCACAGCAGCTTCAAGGTGCAACTAAAGCAAATTTAATTATACAGCAAATACAGTGGCTTGCAAAATTATTCGGCCCCCTTGAACTTTTCCACATTTTGTCACATTACAGCCACAAACATGAATCAATTTTATTGGAATTCCACGTGAAAGACCAATACAAAGTGGTGTACACGTGAGAAGTGGAACGAAAATCATACATGATTCCAAACATTTTTTACAAATAAATAACTGCAAAGTGGGGTGTGCGTAATTATTCAGCCCCTTTTGGTCTGAGTGCAGTCAGTTGCCCATAGACATTGCCAGATGAGTGCTAATGACTAAATAGAGTGCCCCTGTGTGTAATCTAATGTCAGTACAAATACAGCTGCTCTGTGATGGCCTCAGAGGTTGTCTAAGAGAATATTGGGAGCAACAACACCATGAAGTCCAAAGAACACACCAGACAGGTCAGGGATAAAGTTATTGAGAAATTTAAAGCAGGCTTAGGCTACAAAAAGATTTCCAAAGCCTTGAACATCCCACGGAGCACTGTTCAAGCGATCATTCAGAAATGGAAGGAGTATGGCACAACTGTAAACCTACCAAGACAATGCCATCCACCTAAACTCACAGGCCGAACAAGGAGAGCGCTGATCAGAAATGCAGCCAAGAGGCCCATGGTGACTCTGGACGAGCTGCAGAGATCTACAGCTCAGGTGGGGGAATCTGTCCATAGGACAACTATTAGTCGTGCACTGCACAAAGTTGGCCTTTATGGAAGAGTGGCAAGAAGAAAGCCATTGTTAACAGAAAACCATAAGAAGTCCCGTTTACAGTTTGCCACAAGCCATGTGGGGGACACAGCAAACATGTGGAAGAAGGTGCTCTGGTCAGATGAGACCAAAATGAAACTTTTTGGCCAAGATGCAAAACGCTATGTGTGGCGGAAAACTAACACTGCACATCACTCTGAACACACCATCCCCACTGTCACATATGGTGGTGGCAGCATCATGCTCTGGGGGTGCTTCTCTTCAGCAGGGACAGGGAAGCTGGTCAGAGTTGATGGGAAGATGGATAGAGCCAAATACAGGGCAATCTTGGAAGAAAACCTCTTGGAGTCTGCAAAAGACTTGAAACTGGGGCGGAGGTTCACCTTCCAGCAGGACAACGACCCTAAACATAAAGCCAGGGCAACAATGGAATGGTTTAAAACAAAACATATCCATGTGTTAGAATGGCCCAGTCAAAGTCCAGATCTAAATCCAATCGAGAATCTGTGGCAAGATCTGAAAACTGCTGTTCACAAACGCTGTCCATCTAATCTGACTGAGCTGGAGCTGTTTTGCAAAGAAGAATGGGCAAGGATTTCAGTCTGTAGATGTGCAAAGCTGGCAGAGACATACCCTAAAAGCCTGGCAGCTGTAATTGCAGCAAAAGGTGGTTCTACAAAGTATTGACTCAGGGGGCTGAATAATTACGCACACCCCACTTTGCAGTTATTTATTTGTAAAAAATGTTTGGAATCATGTATGGTTTTCGTTCCACTTCTCACGTGTACACCACTTTGTATTGGTCTTTCACGTGGAATTCCAATAAAATTGATTCATGTTTGTGGCTGTAATGTGACAAAATGTGGAAAAGTTCAAGGGGGCCGAATACTTTTGCAAGCCACTGTATATTTATACAGCATATGGTACATGCCATTTAAAGGACCAGTATACTCTTTGTATAGCATGAGTTAAATAAACAGACATTGTGCTTAACATACTGTTTAATGTTTTAAACACAAAATACTCTTGAGCTAATTCATTAAAGTACAAGTACGAATCCCGAAATGGGTAAAATTCGGATTAGATATCATAATTTCTGATGATCGGAAATGTCACGAAAATGCTTACGAAAAAATCGTATTAGTTACGATAATATCGTATTGGTGATCCAAAAGTCACAAAATTTTCATATCTGAACGATCGGAAATGGCGGGAAAACCTTTCTGACTTTGATCCTTCTGTGCATGATTTTGGAAGCCTCCCATAGGACTCAATGGTACTCTGCAGCTCCAACCTGGCCCAAGGAAAGTCTCCCATAGGGCTCAATGGCACTCTGCAGCTCCAACCTGGCCCAAGGAAAGTCTCCCATAGGGCTCAATGGCACTCTGCAGCTCCAACCTGGCCCAAGGAAAGTCTCCCATAGGGCTCAATGGCACTCTGCAGCTCCAACCTGGCCCAAGGAAAGTCATGATACCGAAGCTTGAATGAATCCGAAACACGATTCTGTCGTACAAATTGTCGCAGAGTATGAAAAAGTAGCGCAAATTAACAAGTCGCAAAAAATATGCACAGTACGAAAATTTAGAAAAGTACGTTTTTTTTATTCGGACGCAATCGTACTTTGATAAATGGGCCCATAATGTTGCTCCGTGTTTGGTTCTTAAAAGATAGATAATTCAATCTCTTTGCTTAGCTTAAGAAAAAAAACATAGATTCTTCTTGATTAAAACAGTGGACAACAAGTATTCATTTAATTTCATGTGCCCACAAAGTAGCAAATATTGTATAAATCAGCCACACGTTGCATTCATTTTTGACATCCTTAGTTTCAAACAACTGGCATACAATTCATTGGGTGCAAGTGAGCTATCGCAACACCTAAAGGGAGCCCTGAAAATAACAACTGGTGGCATTTCTCACTCTGCATTTATGAGGGGGTAAATTTGTTGGTATAGACAGCATAATTGTACTCTCCACACTAAACGAGACAGATTTCCTGTTAAAAGACAAAAAATTGCTTTTCTTCTCTCATGGCAGAAACAGTACTTAATACATCACTTGACTGTACAATGTAGGTCCCTGTTATCTTGCTCCTGAGAGGGCTGTAGCTACTGGTGTCCTAGTGTTTGGCTTTGTTCTGTTTCCTGACCATGTAACCTGAACCCAGTCTGCCCTGGCCTTTACCTGAAGTTAATCTCTTCTTAACCCTCTTGTTAATTTGCCTTGGACTTTATCTGTATTGATTGTGCTTCTCTTGCCTGCCCTGCCTGCTATCAGTGCCAACCTTGTCTTGTTTGTTACCAGCATTCCTCATTGTGCCTGTCCTGCCTGAATCTAATACAATTATTGTCCTTTATCTTCCCTTGTACCTGTGTCATTCTCATTCCTTAATAAACCTCTCCTGGTGGCCAAGACAGTAAGGTCCTTGTATATGTTGCCAAACATGACAATTTGCTGACACTAAAATTTGCTGTAATTTTCCAAAATGTCTTTCTATCTTTCATCTTTTTTATCACTATCAATAATCACTAGTATTTTCTTGGATTGAATTTTCTTTTCTATATCAGCTGCTAGGTAACAAGGAGTTCAACGCAGCAGTAGACTTGTGGTCATTAGGGATAATAGTGAGCGAAATGGCCACAGGAAAATCCCCTTTTCATGACGACTACCACCAACAGGATGTGAGAAGTTCCATCCTCACTGAGAAGCCGGTGTTTCCTGAGGGGATGAGCACAACATTGCAAGATCTCCTGCAGAAGGTGGGTTTGAGCAGTTAATCTGTTGGCTCCATGCTTCTGATCTGCCCTGACCAGACCAAATCATAGGACAGTTTGTTTGTTGTATGCTTGTATGCTAGGTAAACAACTCTTCTTTTGTTTCTTAGCTTTTGAAGAAACGACCACACAAACGTCTTGGGATGAATGAAAATATATAGCATCCATTGGGAAGACATCGAAAGACAGAGAATTTCACCACTAATTCAATTTGGAGCTGTAAGTTAATAATTGTGGAATGGACTATTCCTTTCTGTTCGGATTTTATAAGCTCTTCCTCAGCACTGTTATATATTATATATTAGTATAAGACAAGTAGGCTCAGAAACTGATATACACATGAATGCAGTAGTAGAATAAGCTATTAAAATACATTTATATATCAGGATGCACCATTAATATATAGGTGTAAAATAGCAGGATTAGCATTAGGCATGCATGTGGTGTACTGCAGTCAGGGGCCCTCAAGAAATGTAAAAGGGTGATTGCAGAGCTTTAATGACACATTTGTTCTTAGGGCACACATATATTACTTTATGGAAAGTTATACATTGCCAAACTATGGATACCACAAATAGAACAGAACAAACATCTGATCAATTGGTAAATAGAGGCATGGGATTCCCAAGGAAGTATTGATGGGAAGCTGATGGGAAGTTTCTGCCTGCAATTTGTTCCAGATAGCAACAACTGCACTGACAATTTACTTTTGCTTTTCACTATGAATTAAAAAATGCCGACCTGCCATTCCTGAATTGCAACACCGCTTTGGATTCAGATGACTGCATTCTCGAATGCTTTACATATCTGAATCCCAGCTAGCAGGAGTGAGCAATTTTGTGCAGCTGTGGCTTAACTATTGTCATCCTGTGTCATCTTGTTTATCAGGTCATGTCTTTAACATTTCTACCTGGTATCTGTAAGTCATCCATTGGATTATCAACTAATACAACCATTTAATCTGCCATTACTGCTGTATGTGTTGTCCACCTGCTCGCCACATATCAACCAACACCTACACAAGCCTGTCTTTGTAATCCCCACCTACCTGTTCCATCTAGCAAAATCACTGCCTATTTCATCAGACTTTGCCTGGTCCTCCTGGCTCTACCATCATTGGCCTTACCACCACAGATAGCAAATTATTTAAAAATCTAAGATCTATAAATATCTAAATATTTGCAGTGGTTTATTTATATATCCTGGTTATTTTTAGATCAAAATTCATATTTGTAGGTGGTGGTATGTTCAGGCAGGTAGATATAGATCAAATGGAACATGCAGAGATATGTAAGGTTGCAAATAGCAAACCAGAGACCAGGTGGTAAAAGCCATTGTTCTGACAGTTGGCATTTTTAAGGTAAGTCTTTGCCACCCCATTTGCTGTGCTACCATCTAATTAATCTGGCCATCAACATGATCAACTTACCACCCACTCTATCAGTCTACACCAACACTTGCTTTATATGGGTGTATTACCACTTGTTATACTTTACCACAACACAAATGCTGTTAAAATTGTATAACTACCTGTTTCCTCAGCTTCATCAACATCTATTACAGCTGCTTTAACACTGGCTACCAAATACTATTGGCTATACCAATGCCTATTCTATCTCAGTAAGCCACTGAGCCATGACCATGGACATAACCTCTGAATAGACACTGATAAAACCTGTTGTGCGGGACTGTTTTTTACTCTTCATTTGGAGCCAGCTGAGAAAGAATCAGAAGACACAGAGCAGCAGCCAGTGGGCAATTTGGAAGGCCCTTAGCAGCAGCAGCAAATAGGAGACACACGGCTGGCAGGGCCATCATGTCAAGGAATTTCTAGATCATGGAACATCTGTAGAGCATCAGATTGTAATTGAAATAAAAAGTCTGGCTTGAAATTTTGGTGTAGTCATTATAATACTATATAATTTTACAAAGAATTGAGACTTTATGTTTCTAATCTTAGGATAATAGAATTATGACGCCTAAAATCTCTACTTTTAAGCTAAAAAGATTTGCTCTTTTAAAAAACAGATTGCAGTACAGGATTCTGGGGCTGGGATGATGTTAAACCCTGTGTAACATTCAAGTACTACAGTATAATAAAGATATAGCATAGCAAAATTTTAGTTTGATCTTCCCCTTTGGCTTTTAACCTCTGAAACATAGACAAACAAAGGGATAATACTGACTTATCTATGTAAGCTTCAGCAAAGTCACAATTGTATTTGCTAACAAAAGCATTATTTGTCTCTGTTCTTTGCTGGTCCCATAGCATGCGCAAAGGGAGCTACCATAACAACCAGTCAGCAGGTAGCATTATTGGACACCTTATTTGTTACTGTACCTGTGCCTTTTATTACATATGGCGGTATGAGAATGCTTCTGTAGATATGGAGTGCTTAGTATTCCAAAGTCGAATTTATTTTGTATAGTTAGATTGCAATAGAGAGGAAAGAGATTATATAGCCCAGCATAGTCTTCCCCATGGGGGTTTTATAGGACCTGGGAAGGCTCTTCCCTTTGTCTACTGTCTAGGAAGAAAAAGAGATGCAAGCCTGTGATAAGCTTAACATTCATGCAACACTTGTAATTTTAAACAGCTGTCCTATATATATGAACTGAAAATTATCAATTCTTTTAAAGTTGTTTGTAAAGGTAATTACTGCTGAAAGCAGTATCTGCCTGGCTGTTTATATTTTGCACTTCTGGTTCTGTCTCCTGAAGCAATGCTACAGAAGCCAGCTAATTAACATGTGACTTCTGCTACTCTGTTTTAATAGGTAGAACACACAAAGAAATACTGCTTTCAATTGAAATTATGCTTAAAACCATTTCCTTTCAGTTAACTTGTATGTTGTAGAATGTACTATTCTTATCAATTTTTAAATTGGCCTTCTATCTATCTATCTATCTATCATCTGTCTTTCTCTTTCTATATATATAGTAGGGATGCACCCAATTTTTGCGAAAGATTCGGTAGAATCCTAATTTGCAAATTAGTACATTAGGTTGAAGAGAACCATATGTGGTTAAAAAACTTCTGTGTTTATGTAACAAAAAGTCACAAGATTTTAAGGATTCGCTTAGGCCAGAGGCATGGATTTGGATAAATCCTGCTGAACAAAGCAGAATCTTGGCTGGATCCCGAATCAAATCCTGGATTTGGTACACCCCTAATATATAGTAAGGTGTTGATTTTTCTATTTAGGCCCTCTTCTGTTCATCTTTGCCTCTCATTCAACCCAGTTTGGTTTCTATGTTAAACTGGACCCTAGCAACCGGATAACTGCTGAAAATCCAATCTGGAAAGCTGCTGAGCAAAAGCTAAATAATTCTAAAACCACACAAAAATATGAATACAAATCTCAAATTCGATCAGAATATCAGTCTACATCTGGGGTCCCCAACCTTTTTGACCTGTGAGCCACATTTAAATGTAAAAAGAGTTGGGGAGCAACACAAACATTTAAAAAGTTCCTGTAGATGCCAAATAAGGGCTGTGATTGGCTATTTGGTAGCCTCTATGTCTACTGGCAGCCTATAAAAGGCTCTGTTTGGCAATACTGGTTTTTATGAAACCAAAACTTGACTACATTATGCTTCAAAGCTAATTCAAAAAGACTAACTATGCCTGTTGGATAAACAACCCCTTTAAATGGCACGGTCATTACAAATAGGTTGGGACACATACATCCCTAGGTTATCCTTACTATACTTATTTCCCTGCTCAAACAGGTTGTAAATGCATAACATAGTATGTTTAGAGTTTCTGGCAGAAACCAACAATTTTGCCGTAGGGATCACTTTTAAAAGAAAAAACATCTTTTCCCAATTGCAGCCTCCAGTAGCTGACAACCACACTTCTTTCTGCAGCACCAATTAGAAACAAGTATACATACCATCTAAGCATGATGTTTTACATTCATCTAAAACCAAAATAAACTTGGCTCAGCATTCGAGTTTTGAAGTTTCCTAAGCAACATCATTCCCAACAGGTACTTTAAGAAGCATTTATTGCATATTTAGGGAAGCATAATAGTTTACCCAGCATTTCAAAAGCCACTCCACTCTTTATCAAGGACCTGTTGGAGTGCTGCTGTTTAAGCATATATATATATCCCTTTTTAAAGTGTGGAGACATGCACCTTGGTATAAAACAAGATGTGGGGTATTGCAGGTTGTTTTTTTTTTTTTTTTAATTTTAACATGCAGACCCTCTTATTATAGGGACTCCACTTCCAGCCATTGAGGACATTCCAAAGAAACACTGTGTGCATCGAGCACGCAGTATTCTTAAGGATTACTCTCACCCCGCACACAAACTGTTTTCTCTCCTGCCTTCTGGACGGCGCTTCAGGTGTCTCAGGTCAAGAACCAGCAGACTGAGGAACAGCTTCTTTCCTAGAGCTGTCTCCTTATTGAACTCTGCCCCCCACTGACACCTGTCTACCCCTCACAACCCTATACTCTTACCATTACACTACTTACACTTACACTTACACTTAATATGGATTGCAACACAATGTACATATCTGTTTGAAAATACAAATATCCATGTACAATACATTTGTAAAACTTCTGAATGAGTATATATTCGCACATGTCTACTTGTAAATTCATGTACACTATGTTCATATCTATCTGTACATGTTCACTTGTAAATTCCTGTCTGTAGAAATTAGCAACCTGTACATTATGTTCATATCTATTTGCAAATTCCTAGCTATAGATAACAGCAACTTGTATATATTGTTCATCCACTGTAGACTTATAATTATAGTTACTTGCATCTGTATACTAAGCTTACATAATATCCTGTACATTATGTTCATATCTATCTGCAAATTCCTGACTACAGTTAATAATACTTGTATATAGGGTTCATCCATTGTAAATTCATAAGCATGGTTACTAGTAATCTGTAATCTGTATATATGCTCACCAATGAATCGTCTGTAATAAGTACCCATAGCTCTACCTGCACATATCCCTTTAAATGCACTTAGAACTTATACCTTTATCCTATACTTTCTGCTAATTGCACTTCTGGTTAGACCTAAGGCTGATGCCACACGTGGCGTTTTTACGCTGCATATTTTCTAATTCTCTCGGCGGCTGAAAAACGCCTGATATCATCATCCATAGAAAGAGCTTGAAAAGACGCGAACCACACAATGCGGAAATACGCTAGAAAACGCCTCAGCACCGATTTTTCAACCGTAGGCCGAAATACGCCAGTACTTGCAAAGCAAGCTATTCCTATGTAAACGCAGAGGCAGCTGCCAGACCTAGCGGAAATATGCGACGTTTTTACTATTTGGCGCCGTAGTATCGCGAGGGTGGCGCGGCACTTCGGGATGACGCGGTAAATACGCATGTGCGTAATAGTGCCGACGCGAGGTTTTCCTATTTCGCTGCTCGTTTTGTTGCCAACATGACATCCCGGTTTGTATTTGACACTGAGCGGATGATTATATTGGTTGAGGAACGACCTGGGGTTTGGAACCCTCAGTGTAGTAGGTACAAGGATAAAATTAGTAGAAAAAATTTGTGGGAGGAAATTGCATCCAATTTAGTGACCAACTGGGAAGAAGTTGAACAGCAAGAGAGAGATTCAAAAGGTAATATTGTATGCAATTCTAAGGCTTTCTATTTTTCTATGTATGCATATTTGCTCTAAGGCTACTACAAAAAGTTTTATATATCTCACACCCATATCTCCCATAAGACTCTTGATTACATTGCAAACTCTAATAAACCTAATATTATATGCATAGCAAAAAACAACTCTATATTGTTGATACGGATAAATGAATGATAACAATAATCATCTACCTCAGAGGTAATGATGACCATGTCACATAATCTATATATTTTTATATTCATGATAAATAGTCTTTGTTAGTGTTAAAGTTAATGTTTATGTATTTAGTGAAAGACATCATGTGTCGATGGAAACATGTCAGAGATGCATTTAGGAGAGAAGTGGTACTCCGTAAAAAAGAGGAACGCAGTGGTGCCTCTCCTTCGAAGAGAAAAAAGTATCATTTTTTTTAACAACTTACCTTTCTCTTGCCCACAATAGATGCTCGCCCGTAAGTATTTACATATCTAAAATGGCAACATTGGAGAACTTACATTCATTTCACTAAAATACCTACTTCAATATTGATATATGTGTTTGTAGATATGCAATAATGGGCCCGATTCACTAAAGTCCGAAATAAGGAGTGCTATTTATAGCATGCATTAAAAATCTTATCACTTCTTATTTTTCGCTCGATTCACTAAAAGGACACTTGTCATAATTAAGAAGCGATGTTCTTGGCGTTATTTATCTTGTGACGACATATTTTCAAGCAATATATTACGCAGCGCACAACATATTACGCAGCACGTTGCTTGAAAATATGTCGTCGCAAGATAAATAACGCCAAGAACATCGCTTCTTAATTATGACAAGTGTCCTTTTAGTGAATCGAGCAAAAAATAAGAAGTGATAAGATTTTTAATGCATGCTATAAATAGCACTCCTTATTTCGGACTTTAGTGAATCGGGCCCAATATGTCCTAAGTAATGTTAACGCTCAATGTGTTTTTTACATAATGCCTCTGTGTGAGTGCACTACTACCAAATTCATGTTGGAATAGACACAACTACAAAGTTTAAGCATAGCGGTGTATGTTATGCCTGCATGTATCCACACCCCAAGATACTGGCCTGTGTGCTTTCATCTTTAAACTTGGTAATGCTGATGATGTATATGTATCAAAAGATGTTTGAAACACAAAGGCATAGTTATTACAGGCCTAGGCAAAGTAGGTATGTTGTAAAAACAAATTTATCTATTATTGAGTTATTTATGACATATATTTTAACACTTGTAAGAATAAAGCATATGTAAATTTTAACATATCTTTTTGCAATTAATATATTTACTTATACTGTTGGAAAACATATTATTACATTTAACTTACAATTTTTGCAAAACATATTTCTAAATATGTACAGTGTGTCAGACTATGTCTTACAGAGGTGTTGTATTTGTGTTCTAGTGAATTTGCCACATATTTGGTTTTGTATTTATTAAGGACATCAACAAATTTAGAAGCTGTTCAGCACCCCGAAAGTGACATTGATGTAATGGATGGTCCCTCTGAATGCTTCAACTTCTCCTCCTCTGTAGCATCAACACCACCAACATCATCTAACCAGCCGTCCTCCCTTGCCACCAGACCGGAGGGTCCACACAGAAAGCGAAAAATTTCTAGAGCATTCCCTGATGATGTTAGGGATATTCTGGGGAAGCTGGTAACGACTTTAAGTGATAGACAGGAAGCAACAAAGGATAGTACAGAGGAAGATCCTGACCTCTCATTTTTGAAGTCTCTTTTGCCCTCTCTCAAAATGTTTTCCGAACAGAACAAAATCAGGGTAAAGATGGAAATTTGGCAGCTAGTCAATAGGCTTTCTTTAACACTAAACCAACCAGCTCCACCTATCCCCACACACCAAAATCCAGTACCATCAGTTTCTCCAGCAAACATTTGGTATAATCCTTATACCATGCCATCAACCTCCCACACTCAGTCTTGGAGCCAATATGATACTCAGAGTAGTCATTCAGTTGGGCCAAGCCAGTTTACGGAACTGTAGTTTATGTTTTACAGCTTAATTAAATATCCTCCCAAATATTTGCAGTTTTTCTTTCTGTGTACAGTTAAATTAGTGTGTGAGGTCAAATAACACACTCCAATACCTAAAGGGTAGTGCAAAATGTCTATGCACACATAAATGTGTGATTGTTGTAATTAAATTATTTTTTTTCCTACATTTCAGCTTGATTATTTTGTTTCAGCACAAAGTAAATGTACTCTCACCTCAAATAACACACTCAAATACATGAAGGTACTGCAATATGGCCTTTTTATGCATGAATGAGAAAATTCTCATTTACTTCCCAGTTAATATGTACTATGTTATGCAATAGCTAATCTTTGCTAGTTGAACACTGTGTTTAATTTTTCAAAGTTTGAAAATGTATTGCTTGTCTCTTCCTACCATTCTCATTTCATTTTACAAAGGGAGGTATTTGTTCCACCCCCTCAGGCAAAACAACTACAGGTCTTTGTATGATGTAATAATTGTGTGCAATTGTTACATTATATCATGTGTAATATTTCTAATAAGGGCCTGTTGTATTCCCTTTTACCATTGTAATAAATCCTTCATTTATATGTAATTTTCAAGTAGGAACTGCGTAGGTGTCCAAAAGCTACATCTATTACTAAATAATAAAAATGTATCCTACATTTCATTTGTACATTTGAGTACTTCTATGTACAGCATACAGCAATTTATTTTTAATTCAATAGACCCTATAACACACTGCATTGAAAAGTTTTACAACAAATAACACTTTTTAGTTTTTTATTTACAACATGTAATAATGAAACTGTCAAACATTCATGCTTTAATAATTCTGCAAACCAAAAAATTTCTTTTTCTTTCAATCAAAAAAGTAACATGATGAAATATTTGAAGCCTAAACAAATTAGAATCAAAAGCAAACTAACAGAAGATGAAGGTTTATATCCTAGACAGCTGCCAAGGAATGGCTCCATCTGGAGACATAAAATAATTGCTAAACTTGTCTCGCACTTGAATACCATGAGAAGGTCCTCTAACTGTGGGCCAAGGTACATCCTGCATTAAATCACTTAGTGTATCCTCAAACTGGTAGCCGTCACGCACCCGTACAAAATTATGTAATGCACAACATGCTTTAATGATTATTTCCACAAAATCTGGTTCCAGATGGATAGGTGAATGGAAGACTCGCCATTTGTTGGACATAATTCCAAATGTGCATTCAACCATTCTCCTGGCACGAGAGAGTCTGTAATTGAAAACCCTTTTCTCTATGGATCGTTGGTTTGAAGGGTAAGGCCTCATTAAATGCTCAGAAAGCCCAAATGCCTCATCGCCTATAAAAACAAAAGGCAGAGGTGGACCATCTGTCCTAGGCAGAGGTCTGGGTTGTGGAAGCTGCAGTCTTCCTGCATTTAATTTTTTATAAAAAATAGAATTCTTAAATGCATTTGCATCTCCACTACTACCATATGCTCCAACATCTATGATTGTAAAACAATAGTTTGCATCCACTACTGCAAGAAGCACAAGTGAAAAAAATTTCTTATAGTTCCAATATTTAGAACCACTGTTTGGTGGCATAATCATGCGAACATGTTTCCCATCTAGTGCTCCTAAACAGTTTGGAAAGTTGGTTTTGCCATAGTATTCCTCTGCAATATGTAGCCATGATTTCTCTGTTGGTTGTGGCATAACATTTGGCTGGAGTTGTTCCCATATCACCGTGCAGGTCTCTCGCACAATGCAGCTGATAGTAGATCGGCCAACAAGGAACTGGTAGTACAAGGCAGAAAAACTTTGTCCAGTTGCTAGATATCTATAAAAAGAAATTTATAAATTTAGGTTGCATGTACAAATAAACCAAAAAACAAAAAAAACCCACAATGAAATTAGCAAATATGTAATATGTATTATACATGACAAACCGTATTGAAAAGGAGGATGATTGTGTAACATTGTTCTAAACAGTTAAATAATGGCAGATAAACATACTACACAACATTACCTTATTGTGATACATAGTCTCTCTTCTGCTGATACAGCACGGCGCATTATTGTATCATTATGCGTCACGCAAGGGCCTACCAAATGGAGAAGTGCATCATACGTTGCAATAGACATACGTAAATAATTGGAAAATTTTTCAGGGTGTCTTCTCAACTCATGATACAGCACAGAAAAGTTACCTTTAGGTACATGCAGTGCTGTAAGAGGATGCACCCAAAATTTGCGACTTGCAGCTCTCTTCTTCTTTTCCTCCTCCCAATACAAATAAAATGCCAAAATGAACAAAAATAACCACACTTCTGGCTCAATGGATGGCATTTCTAGAAATAATTTGAAGCAGCAAATGTAAATCCCGCAAAGTACTCTCGTAGGAAAGTCACCACAAACAAGCGAAATATCGCAGCGTTATGACGCGTACGAGATTAGGTAGCGTCCTTACGCATCGCGTTGTCGCGGAGAGGCGTTATGATGCCGCGCTTACGCGCGCTATATATTTCTATAATTGTGTGTCTATCTTTGTGTGTGTGTGTGTGTGTGTGTGCTGGCTGCCTGCCTGCCTCCCCTGTATATCAAATGTTGGCAGACACATATTGTCTTATTTGCTGCACTACTAGAAGCACATAAACATTTCCCCCAGCCTCATAATAATTTATTTATTATTTACTGCAGACTGAAGCTGTGCATGGTGTAATTTTTCAAACATTAACAAATATAAACTTGTACAATATTTGTAGAGGAAGAGTTTCTAGTTGCAGCAGTCAATAAGGGGCCTGCACACAGATTGTTTCCAAGATGTGCATGGGTATGTGTCAAATTCTTATTTCTAACAGACATAGTTGGATTTGTTTTGAAATAAAAGGGAAAACACACACATGTTGTTATGAAAAAATAAAACTATTTATTTAAAATCAGAAATTTTCCAAAATATTAACTCTGACGCTGATTTTGGCACAGAATATTTAATGTACGCTGCACATTCACTAGTTGCTTCTGAATCCTGGTCAGCATCATAAACATCCCAGCATTTGTGGTTAATATTGCTCTTCTTCTTTTTTTGCGTGGCACCACTTGTATGACTGCAGATCAAAAATAATTACAGTTAAACAATTAAGTACATTAACATAAGTTTTGACAGATGCCTCTAGAAATTTATGCCATTACCTCCCTCTTCCTCGCCATCATGTGACCCATCATCTTCCTGACTTGGCCAGGCTTCACAAGCTGCAGATTCTGTAGAGTGACAAGCCAAATGTGCTTTAAGGAAACATATTACATATGCATAGAAATAGTTACATTATTGCACATTAAGAATACTATATGGTGCTGGCTAAAGTTTACCATTTACTACTTAGCAAGAAGTCAATCTTGAAATACCGTTTTCCAAACCCATGCCTTGCAGTAAACTAACCTTCCATATTTAGTCTTTTTTAATCTAATAATTCTCCTTTGAAGTAGGCCCACATAGACTTTTGTGATACTGGCCAGAACATAAGAGAGAGTGGTAAAGTAAAGAATTCAGTGACACTCATTTATATGTAAACATTTTCGAGTACCTTCCCCTTCCTGCAATTCTTGGGGGCCCTCATCATTGTGGCTCAATGAGTCTTCATCAGGTCTAGACTCTACAATTAAAATGCAAATGTACCTTAACATAAGCCCACATTTATTTTAGAACATCACACAAGACCAATGTGAATTGGGTGATGCAACATAACATTACCTTTTGGTTGCTCCAAAGCATTTTCTTGGCAGCTCCACAAATCATTATTGTCAAATTCTGGAAACAACAAATACATATATATATAGTGTTGTGTAATAATGTACAAAAATACCATACTTCTATGCACATGATGAATGGGAGAGACAGCTGTAATGTTTACTGATTGTTTGTAAGTATGGCATTTACCGTTATCATAGAGCTCTAAAGATTCCGCCTCGGAGTCAGCTGTGCCTTGTGGTCCAGATGAGCTTTCTGGGCCAGGTGGGGCAGGTGATCCCATGGAGCTTTGTGGCCCAGGTGAGGCAGGTGGGGCAGGTGATCCCGTGGAGCTTTGTGGCCCAGGTGGGGCAGGTGATCCCGTGGAGCTTTCTGGCCCAGGTGAGGCAGGTGGTCCAGGTGAGCCCTGTGCTAAAGGTGAGGCTTCTGAGTCAGGTGAGCTGTCTTGGGAGAATTCCTATGTGCTGCAGCTAGCACAGAGTGTAAAAACAAAGATAAACAAAATGATATTGTAAATAATAATTCAGGTCATGTCCAAGCAGGCATACAGACAGGCATGCATTTGTGGAGGGGACAGTCTAGTGCAGCTAAATTTGGATGGCATGGTGCCCAGCTGCACACAACATATCAAATGTGCGTCACATTGTGGACTTCTCCCCGTTGCTCATATGTGAGCATATGCTCAGACGGTGGTGGGGTGGGGTGCTGTTCACACATGCATGGCAGGGTGGGGGGGGTGGGTGAGGGCAACCAATAGCTGTAATTACCTTCATCTTCCTCTACTGGCTCTCCCATGTCTAGTGGGACCTCTCCAGGTGGTTGGTCTGCTGCTTCAGCTAATGCAGGGTCTACAAAATAAAACCAAACTTTTTTAGAGATAACAAGGGTGTGATTTTTACTTTATTGCAGAGCAAAGGATTAGGGCAGTTGCTGTTAGGCAGTCTCCTGCATACTTCATAGGGTTTTTGCATGTGACAATGTTTTTACAAATAACATTATAAAATGCAAAGAAAAAGTTGTGTGTGAAGAAAACAGTCACTACTATAATTAACATTCCCCCACCAAAGTACTTAATATCACACATAAACTGGGTGGCTAACAAATTAAAAGAAAACAGTGGGTCATTATGTATCAAATAGTATTAAGAATTGTGCAATACTGGATTGTAGTAGAAAAAAGCAATTCTGCAATTTTTATCCTATATGCATGAAGAAATGTATGTTGATCCAATATCTTTTCATATTCCAAAACATTTCTCCAGTAAATGGCATGTAACTGTATAGTTAGTTATTGATACAAGTACAAGTACATTAGAGGGGATTATAGGCAGTTGGGGGATGTACTTTTTTCCCATAAAAACAATCAACGCAGCAGAGGCCCCTCCCCTTTAGATTAGAGGAACGGAGCTTCCATTTAAAGCAGCGTAGTTGGTTTTTCACGGTGAGGGCAGTGAGGTTGTGGAATGCCCTTCCTAGTGATGTGGTAATGGCAGATTCTGTTAATGCCTTTAAGAGGGGCCTGGATGAGTTCTTGATCAATCAGAATATCCAAGGCTATTGTGATACTAATATCTACAGTTAGTACTAGTGGTTGTATTTATAGTTTATGTATGCGAGTGTATAGATTGGTAGGTGTGGGTTGTGGGTGCTGGGTTTACTTGGATGGGTTGAACTTGATGGACACTGGTCTTTTTTCAACCCTATGTAACTAACTATGTAACAATAAATGGTGCAGCAATATTACCAAAACTCACCTGTGATTTCCAGGATCAGATCAGGCTGGCGTCTTTTAACATCAGACCAGATTCTCTGGATTTCACGCAGAGATAAAGCAAGATTAAAGTGCCTCATTTATCTTCTGGCTAACCTTGCCATTAATTTCTTTTTGCGCTCACGTTTACCAATCAACCAGATTGGCATATTATCATATTCATAGCGCAATAGAAATTTTATAAAATATCTTAAGGCTTCCTCTGACAGTGAGCCCACTCCTGTCATTGTCAAATCAGTGAAAGTGAAAGTAGTAAAAGTCTGAAAGTGACAACAACAGGAAATAGACACTCATTGGACAAATCTAGGACATGTGATAAAACGCATTGCATGCTGGAGAATAAGCACGCGCGTGCGTAATGACGCAACAACACACTGCAGTATGGGAAACGGGATTTGTCGCGTCACCAGTTCAGAGCAGCCAAAATACGCGGCTGAAAAACGCCATAGTCAGAAGCTGTGTGGCTTGTGCAGCGTTTTTTGGCTGAGAAAATACGCAGCGTAAAAACGCCACGTGTGGCATCAGCCTAAACTGCATTTCGTTGCCTTGTACGTGTACATGTGTAATGACAATAAAGTTGAATCTAATCTAATCGTTTGCTCTTTTACCAAATAAAGAGTCTGGTAAAAGATCTTAAAGTAAAAAGACACAGAAACCGCTTAACAATTAACCATATTTTTTGATGTCTACTGGAAGAACCTACTGGTAAATAAAGCATCAGAGAGATTCTTTAATTTAATAAGAATGAACCCCTCCTCCCGCCAATCTATGCCCCTTTTAATATAGCAATAGGTTTTTGAATATTTGATCCCATGCTATTATGCTGTTATGTGCAACAGAAAATCCTGTATTTTACTGGTTTGCATAAACATATCTTATTTTCTTATATCGGTTTTTTCTGACTTCATATTGTCCTTGTTGTTTCTATCTCATTAAAGGCTTGTGCCAAGATTATTCTAGTGGAGTAAAGCCACTTGATATAGCTGGAAAATGTCTCCATTGACGTTCACTGCTTTTTTCACCATAGATCAACTAGCACTATATTCATTTAACAGTAGTTAAGGGCTTTATTATTATTAATGTAGCAGTTCATCTAAGGCCTAGTTAAATATGTCCTTAAATTGGACAGCTTCTGTCCCAACTGGGAAAGGTTCTTAAAGGAAAAGGAAAGGTAAAAACTAAGTAAGCTTTATCAGAAAAGTCTATGTAAATACAGCCATAAGCACTCACAGAAACGCTGCAAAAATAAACACAGAATTTCTTGTTTTCCTTTGTGTACACATGTACTTTGGTATCAGACTTCCTCTCTCAGAAAAATAATTCATTCCTGGGGTCAGAGTCTGTGCAGCTTTCTTCTCTCTACCTTCTCCTGCTCCCCCCTCCTATAAGAATTCACTTCCCCTCCCTAAGAATGTGTGATCTGAGCTTCCAGCAACCAAGAGACCAAGCTAAAATGGCAGCTGCTATCTTAAAGGAAAACTATACCCCCAGAATGAATACATAACAGATTTTATATTATGTTAAATGACCTATTAAAGAATCTTGCCACACTGGAATATATATATATATCAGTAAATACTGCCCTTTTACATCCTTTCCTTTGATCCACCATTTAGTGATGGGCTGTGTGCACCCTCAGAGATCACATGACCAGAAATAATGCAGCTGTAACTATAACGGGAAGAAGTGTGGAAGCAAATGACAGAACTCTGTCCATTCATTGGCTGATGTGGCCTAGCATGTATGTGTGCCTTGGCTTGTTTGTGTGCACTGTGAATCATGTGATCCCAGGAGGTGGCCCATAATTCTTAAAAAAGGCTCTTCAGAATAACCCAATAGCACATACTGCTATTTTTACGAAAATGGTTTATTTAGATGAAGCAGGGTTTTACATATGAGCTGGTTTATGCAATATATTTTTGTAGAGACCTACATTGTTTGGGGGTATAGAGACCTACATTGTTTGAAGGAGCTTCTAGGGCAGTTTACTCAGAAACAATAAAGCTTTCTGCAGAATAAATATGGTGTTCTAGATGGCACTAATGTGGCTAATCTATTGGCAGTTATGCCAAAATGCCTTTCATTCTCCTTTAAGGACTTAAGGTTCTCTCAGTTACTCTCAGTTATATTCACCCAACATCTAATACCTAGTAATACATACCATGGAGGGCACATAAAATACAGTGTAATGCCCACATGCCAACCATGTCCTTGTTAAATTATTCTAGCATTAAAAGGATATATATATATATTTTTTTTTTTTTCTCATCATGTGTCAGTTGTCCAGTTGTTCTTTGGTTTGTGCTGCTACTCTCACTAGGGGCTTGTTCCCAAGGTTATATATATCTAGGCAAACATAGATTTTAGTAAATCTAATCTTTACACAAGGCAGTATTCAATTAGGTAGCACAATGCTGCACAAAATTATCACTATTCATTATTTATGCCATTCTTAATAGATTAATAAAGTGGGAGGGGCTGCATTTTACATCTAAATTAGAGCGCAGAGAAGAATAAATTATTCATATTCAATAATTTATTCCCTTTCCAATTTTATGCTGACATTTTTTTCTCCCTGTTTTGATGATATCACATTCTGCATGTTCTTGCACAATGAAAACAAAATAATCCATTTCCTTATTTTCTAATCCTGTCAGTGCTAGTCACAACTTCAGCATCATTGCTGTCAGGGAATTGCAATTTACATCTTGTTACAAGATAAGTAAAGTTATCGTAGAAATTTTAATTAAAAAGATGATTGACAAAGGTAGCACATCAAAGAGCAGAAAGGAATATGGTAAGTCAGAATCTTATTAATTAGTCCGCGTGGATATTTTCTGGGACGTCAAGCTGGGGAGGCTGCAAGAGGGAAGGAGGGAGGAAAAAAAAAAAGTCAGGGAAAGAAAATGTATGTTGCTTTGAAGTTAGCAATGGAAAATGTGATGGAGGTAATTGCGCCTGACTGAATTCAGTAATAAAGCACTGCAGATCAGCACTCGGAATCGAAGGAGAGATTCTCATAACGAATCTGGCTCCCCCCCTGCTGCGAAGAAACAGAATGCAGAGCTGCCTAATTGACCCAGTCTCTCTCCCAGGAGTACACTGTTATTATTTATTAATTTTTAATTTCTAAATTATTTACGTACTGGGAAATTATATCTGACAGCCTGTTAGGCTCACCAAGTTAATGGAGGATGAAAAGCCTGGCTCCTAGAATTAGCAGGGATGGAGTCCTAGGCATCTGAATTTAATGATTTTGGAAAGGGAAAATTGATTTCACACAGCGTGTCACTTTACTCTACTTTAGGGACACACTAGCTATTTGATTATAGGAGGAATAACCAACTGAAAGTCTATTTGAAGTGTAAATGAATCGCAGTGCTCAGCTGTTTATTTTTTCTTTTCTAATGAGAGTTCTGGGTTTGCTTAAAGTTGAAGATGAAAACAGATGCAGGGGAACCTCATCCCCATTTTACGCACTTGGTGCCAGCTGGTTTCTCCATTCCATTGCTAATCTACATACCTTCATACTGCCCAATTAGAAATGCAAGGGGCTGCTAAAACGGTTATTGTGCTAGTTTCTAATCAGATTAGTCTTCTTAAAGAAGATTAATTGTGTTGTTGCAGGATATATTCATTTTTTCTCCAGTTCCGGTTTTACAGTAAATGCTATGTTGTACATGCAGTTTGGCTGATTTTAATTTAGACCTTACTGCCAAACCATCATGCTATGTATTTTCGCCAGGTAGGTTTCGCCCCCAGCCAGCCTGCACTTACTTCAGAAACTGGGGTTGGAAATTCTGGGGTGCCAGAGCCTCTGGTTCTGACACATATGATTGTAAGTTAGAGTTGGATTCAACAAACCATCCTGTGATTATATATATAAATACAAACCACGATGGTTCAGCACTCCTTAGCAGGGGACTAATTGACCCAGGTGCTACCGATTAAAGCAATTTCGATACAGTCCAAGGGTATAAAATTAGCTTTTATTGTAATATATAAAAAACTGAGTACATGGAAAAATAGGTCAACGTTTCGGCCCCCATCTTGGGCCTTTGTCAAGACCTATATATGTCAAGACCTATATATAAATATATATAAGTACCAGTTAGCTGCACTCAGGTCAGATTGCCTGGGTTTGCACCACAAGGTAAGCATTTATAAGAGCAAACCAGCCACAACAATCAGAGGCTTTATTTAATTAGAGCTTTATTTAATGAACCAATGTGTTCGTCTCCACATGACAAAGGTCTCAGAGGAGTCTGAAATGTTTGTTATTAAGTCCTGTGAGTGCAAAGCAATATTTTCTGCACTTAACCAATTCTGTTTGCCCCCCAAAAAGTCTCCTTTCACTCTTAAAATGAATAAAGAAATATTTTAAAAATAAAAAATTTGGCCTATAGGCACTTATATTATCTTTGAAAATCAGCTTTCAGTTTTTGCTATCGACAGTGACAGCCATTTTCTTGCAATTTAAAAAAAATGCACACAGAAAATTAGGGGTCTCCAGTACTTTGTTGTAGGTGCATGGAATGCAGTGGTTGTTGTTCCAACTAGTGTCACGTTTTGCTTCAGCAAAAAATTTGTGAAACCGTGCAAGAATTCGCAAACGGCGTAACATTTTGTCTATGGGTGCTTTTCTCCTGCAACTTTTTTGTTGCACAATTTTTTTGTCTGATGATGCAGAAATTTGTTCTGTCTTAAACTACAATGGAGCCCATGGGTGTTTTTTGTTTTTTTTTGCAGAACCTTTTTTCCCTGCTTTTGGGCCACAGTAATAATTTTTCCTTATTTTTAAGTCTTGTTGACTGTAGTGAATTTGCCGCCTTTCACTTGGTGTCAAAATTCACTGTTCCCATATTGCATTTGGGTTAATGGGAGGGTGAAAATACACGTTGCTTGCTCTTATTACTACTATACACATGACCTACATTGTTTAAGGACCTCCTATCCACTATGCTACTACTGCTCTCCAGTGGACTTGAAGTAGTAACTCCTGCCAAACTAAGTAATTATGTTACTGTGTAACCAAAAAGTACCATCTATAGTTTATATATTACTAGTTTACAAACACAGGCACACCTAATAATAATCTGGTTGCTTTGTATCTCACATTAAAATAAATAAACTATATAGTTACTGTATGCACAAGTGTACTGAATGTAAAGTAATATGTTATGAAATGTTACATTACAGATTGAGAATAGTCATAGTCTTGTTAATAATCCAAACAATTTGAAGTTCCATCTGAGTAGCTAAATGAAAAAAAACCTCCAAATATGGAAGAAAAACAACGTTTTAAATGAATAACAACACAATTGTGCTCAAACTGCTTTTATTAAAATTATTTACATAGGAGGAGGATTGTGTCTCAGATTCAGTATGAGGTTTTTCACCTCCTTTAGCTCCTGCTTCATACTATTAACCTTCTGGAACAGCAGGAACAGGAGGTCTGAGGGTTCCTTGAACTGCTCCCCAGTCTGTTTTTCCATATCCTGGGGAGGTGCTACTGCTGTGGCCAGTGTTTCTTCCACCTGGGAGCTGCTGTTACTGGTGGTTATGCTTCTTCCGGTGGTGGTGCCACTTCCGCTACCAGTGCTGCTGCCACTTCATTATGAGCATAGAGCCATTCAGCTGGCAAAGACATAATTTCAGTTTGAGTAATATAGCACTTTTTTCTACAGTACTCATTACACAGGATGTGCTGTAACACTAACTACAGGAAAACCTTCATCTATACGGATGGTAAGCATGGGGCAGAGAGAGTGCTTTGCAGCAGATGATCTCTACTTAATAGCTGATTTCCTTTTTCTCTGCAAAATGTATTCACCTAAACACACCTTTCCTCCAAAAGAGCAAAATAAATAGGATTTGTGGTGTTGAAGGCATTTGTATCTAGGAAACCAGCATTTTTATTGTAATTAAGAAGCAGCTGTGCTGAACTCTTGACTCGTTTGTTTTTGCTTAAATTGGATGAACTTGGACTGTGAAACCAGATACTGTTTTTAAATGTGAACTCATTGTATTTGAACATTCCACATGTGCTGAGCCGTAGGGCCACCAAAAACGGATGGGAGACATTCTGTGAAGTTGTTTTGAATTTATTAGTTTGTGTGGTGCCCCCTCGTATGTGGAAGAGAGATTGTGGTTGGTGAGACCTTCACCCATTTCTCGTTGCATATAACACATATTTTGCTTGACTTTGAAATGTATTCTTTATTGCCTTTAGGTGTTATACTCCACTGGCTTGACCTCTATGTTGTGTTGATGAATTTACTGAAGGGCTGATCTGGACGTTTGGGACACGAATGTTGGCGCATCCATGGAACCTCCATTTGTTGGAGTAGATTGATCCAGGCATATTAAAGATTCATGAATGCTTATTCAGTCCATTACTGGTGGATTTTAATTTGAGTAACAATGTTTCTTGACTTATCCACTGTGGGGTTGCTATATGCTCTTGGAACAGCAAAATTGAGATTTTACATATGCTGTTCCATGATGAGCTATTTTCAGAGACTAACGGTCTAATTAATACTTCAGTGCAATTCTTAAAGCAACAGTTCAGGATATAAATAATATTAGTTAATATACAGGCTGTGCAATTTAAAAAATGTTTTCAATATCGTTAAGAAAAATGTAACGTATCAATGCTGGAGTGAACAGATGTCAAACATAATAGCCAGAACACTAATTCCTCCTTAAACTGTTATTCAGTCGGTGACTTGAAGGGGTACTGTTCAGTTACTTTGCTTTTGATCCTAGCTTCCATTATTATCTGTTAATTTCAGCCCTTACAGATTTTTGTCTAACTAATTATATAGAAAACATTTTTTATTTTGCACATCTTGTCCATTTACCCAGTTTTATTTATACACTGAACTGTTCCTTCAAAGCCATAAATTTATTGACTTTACTAGTCTATACTAGCTGAAGTACATGGAAAGCAATCATGGCCCTTTTGGGCAAATTGTACCAGCCTAGCAAGCAGAGATGTATGGATCTGCTTGATGGTGAAGCCACATAAACATTATTGTGTAAATAGTTGATTGGCCATTTGCATGGTGTTGTCTGTTTTGACTTTGACAATGTTGATCGTTTGATACGCCAGCCAATTACAAAGTGTGGATGTACCCATGATATTGTTTCTTATGATTGACAGGACCTCTAATCAATATTGTGTGCTATGTGGCAGCCAGTTACAATGCGCAGACAAACTTAGTTTGGTTGAACTTTCATGACACTTGCGTGAAAAAGCACAAGGTTGGACGATAAGTGAAGTATATGAATTGCTCATTGCAGTTGTTACTTATAAAAGCACCCTGGTGCAGTCCAAGCTGTTTGAACAAATGGTTGTCATGGCATCATCATATTTTATACTCAATGTAAATTAACCTTTAGGAGTATTTTGTACCGTATATATACTTACCATCTTGTATTTTAGCTGCTATTAGGAGAGACTATTTTGAAAGAAATCAAACATTTTATGCATAATGAATGTGGTTAGGGCATGGATGAGGCTTTTTAATAGTTTTTTAAGTGATAGTCACTGTTGTGCTTATATTTTTCTTGTATGCAATAGACTTTTTCATTTATTCACAAGTGTGTTTCCCCCCTCTGCATAAATATTTTAATATTGCTGGTTGTACCTTGAACCACTTTGAATATAAATCAGGCAGATGGGCAGGTAACGCTTTCTTATAGAACATAAACTGAGTTTAAGATTATGTTTTAGTGAACATATTCCAGGGTTTTTCATATGAATTTGAATCTGTTTATTTTGTATTTTATCATAAAATGATGTAGAGACTTTTGTGGAAAAAAGCTGCATTTCTGTGTATGGTCAGTGGGGGGCACTGCAGGACGTAGTAACAGCTCAAGTCTGTTTTTGATTCTGGTGAGCTAATTCTATTTTCTTTGAACGCCACTCTTTGATCTCAAGGTTGCGGTATTTGCATGCTGAAATTGTACCATCCCTTATTGTACAAATTACATCTCTTGTACAACAAATTGCTTGTTACATTTCTGTTATTATCTATATCTTTTTTTCCTGTTAGGCTAAATTATTACCTAGAAAAAAGGCAGGGGAGAAAAAAATATCTGAAACAGAAACTAATATAATATTAATGTTAGTGTATAAAACAGAGGAAAAGGTTAAAATCAAAGAAATGTTTTGGTTATCAGATTTATTGTATGCAGATATCAAGAAATAAGCTATAGTAGTGTATGTGAAATTATGTATGATTAATAAATAACATAGGCGGATATAGACACAGGCAGACACATATGTACTTGTACATATTTAACATTGGCTCTATAAACACGTTTCTTTTGTATTTGAAATCTGTGCAGAATATACAGCCATTTTATATACAGTGTAAATAGTTAGTTAGTACTAGTTAGTACTAGTTAGTACTAGTGAGAAAAAAACTCCCAAGTAAAAACGATGGCACGTTGCTGTGTTGTTTAAATAATGAATAAATAGATTGAATATTGCTTCTTTAATTTTTTAAAGAAACACATTGTGCTGCAATAAAAGGAATAAATAGATAGAGAACTGGAGGCTGTGTGATACATTTCATTTGATTCCTGTGCTGCTTTCTTTTCAAAAAATGGGGGAAATTCCAAGTTACAGGGTTCACCCCTGAGGCTAAAGGACTTGTAATTTCTGCCATATGTTAATCTAATAAAATAAATTCTGTTTACAGCATTGATTGTGTATCCTTCCCTGTTACACAAGATTAAAGGAGGTCACAATTACTGTCATGGGTGTACACTCCAGCAAATTGCTTTATCCCTCTTCATTAAAGGCTTTAAACAAAGTATTGTTTGTAAATGCATAGTATGAGCCCTTAAAATTGATGGCTTGCTCCCTATGCACCAAAAAAGACACACACATGATTTAATTATAATCGTCCATTGTATTTCTGCGTCTAAATTTTACACTTTGCAATTTGGCCATAAATGAGCCCTTGTATTTAAATAGTCTACATGTTCTGCAGTGCTTTACCATGTGTTTATAATCATGCACATCAGTCACTCCCACAGCAGAATGTACAATCTGATTTTTCCACTGCAGGCACATATAGACCCTCCTTACAAAAAGAGAAAAGTAGAAAGTCTGGGATGGGACAAATCGAGATTTGATGGAAGGAGAAGGGGTGTAGAGGTAGTAAGAAAATGTCACAGGGAGTAAGGGCTCTGGCACACGGGGGAGATTAGTCGCCCGCGACAAAACTCCCTGTTCGCGGGCGACTAATCTCCCCGAGTTGCCTACCCCTGCCATCCCTCCGGCGAACATGTAAGTCGCCGGCGGGATGGCAAATCGCGCAAATCGCCGAAGCGATTTCCTGAAATCGCCCCGCCGCGTGTGCCATCCCGCCGGCGACTTACATGTTCGCCGGCGGGATGGCGGGTCATGGCAACTCGGGGAGATTAGTCGCCCGCGAACAGGGAGTTTTGTCGCGGGCGACTAATCTCACCCGTGTGCAAGAGCCCTAAGGGATCAAGAATGGAAAACAGGAGGAAACAAACAGAGTGAACAAGCAGAATCTGGCATCCCTCTATCCTTGGTGAAGGCTGTGAAGGCACATAAATAGAGGGACAAAGTGGACATCTCGCTCCCTCTTTCTTCTTCCTTATCATCTAGGTTTCTCCTATATACTCAGTATATACAGTCACAATTTGATTTACATTCCAATACCCTAAACATCTTAAAATCTATGATAAAGGTATCCATAATATATTTTAATAGGTGCATTAAAGGTGATGGCAAAGTTTATTTAGGCATGCAAAATTTTGTTTTCTTATTTTCATGTCATATGGAGCCATCCCAATTAATAGTGTTATATGTGACACTGAGTAAGGAAATTAAATCCATATTACCGTACACATTTTATATTCTCTCTAGGCGATGTCAGCTGCTTCCTTTATAAACATATACTCCATCATAACCATTAATAAAATTGTCTTCCATAGCTTAATATTAATACTATGTGCTAATAATACTATAAAATCAAAACTTAGGTGCAACCAAAGGAGGATGATTTTTTTTGGGGGGGTGGGTCTACCAATAAAAGATTTTTAATTGGAGAACTTATAAATATATTTGAATATATAGCTGCTAATCTATTTTGGGGGGCTAAGGCTCTATAGGTCTTCTGTGCAACAAATGTAAATTTTACTGAGATATTGCCCAGTACAGGCATGGGACCTGTTATCCAGAACAACAAATGTAAATTTTACTGAGATATTGCCCAGTACAGGCATGGGACCTGTTACCCAGAATGCTTGGGACCTGGGGTTTTCGGAATAAGGGATTTTTCTGTTATTTGGATCTCCATTAGTGATGAGCTAATTTTTTCATAAGGCATGGATTCGCAGCGAATTTCCGCATTTCACCATTGGCAAAAATTTGTCGCACATCAAAAAAAGTTGCATGGGAATGAAGAAGGATAGGGAAATATTATCAGTTTTCCATTGGTCATGCAATCTGCACTAATAGTAATATACAAATATGCTTTATATATTTCGCCATTTATCATCTCATAATAACCAATTTATGAAAGTTACCGTACACTTTACGTTATGTGTACTTTTTTACTTACAAATTGGACGAATCATGCCATCAGCATTACTTCATTTGTATAGGTCTGTTATTATATCTATATTATGCGTATATTGAACATCCTAGCTTTTTATTTTAAGGTCTTCATGATGTTTGGTTGTTAAGACTTGTCAAGTGGCTTCATTTAATCAATGAGTTTATAAAATATATGGAAGACAATGACAATTTAGGGGATTTTTTACATTTGTTAAATAACTAGCACATTTAATAGGATAAGACTGTTGTTTTTATGATATTATACCACCAGGAATAACTGAGAGGTACATAAATCCCAATAAAAAAGATTTGTTAGGACAAGGCAATACTAATCAAATCTTTTACCTCCTTTTAAATCCAGAGATCCAGTTTGAAAACTGTGTGTGGACATCCCGTAAGTAAGAACATATCTAATGACGGGGAAACATTTAAGCAAAGCAAAAGAGATGAGTAGACCCTGGATTGGAGTTAGTCAGGCCATACACTGGAAGATACATTTTTTGGCAAGCTCACTATTAGAGGCGATCATTGTCTGATTTTCCAACTTCAATAGTGGGCCAAATCAGGGTGATCCTATTGTTTGCTTCTGGGCTAATGATCAGATGGCAACCTGCGGACCTGGCAGGAAAAAGCCATATTCACAACCTGATGAATTTTCCAGCCAGAATGATCAATATCTGGCCAAGTACTGACCACATATTAGTCAGGCAGGCTGCTGTAAACAGCCTTATAAGCTGGCAAGTTGTCATAGAATGGGCAAGTCGGCAGACAATACTGGCTTTTATATAGACAGCTCTCTAAATTATGTGAACAGCTATGTCTCTGACTGAACTTTTAGCTAAGATTAAGATTATCTTACAAAGATGACCATATGATTCCTCAGTTAGCTGAGAGAATTTAATTAATTAACTTGTTGAATGTCATGGACTGTCCTTGAATTCGGTTTTGGGTTAAAAATCACTAAAACAGGATAAACCATTAACCTGCCTATACAATATAACAGGGCTGTCCAGGACTATAAACTATAGACTTTTTTGTATGGCATCATTTTGATATCATTTGCCCCTTGAACATCCAGTATGAGAAATTATCTTCCCAGACCATTGACTGAATAACATGGCACCTCGAGCAGTGGCTGGTTCAGTTTTAGTCCAATAGGGCTTTTCAGCAAGCCTGAATGATTTCTGCCAAACCCTGAATTGGTTATCCATTATGGTGGCCATTATTGTGGCCAGGTAACACTGCACAGTCATTAGTCACAACTACAGCAACAACTGATAATTTACAGTAGTGATAATGTGTCAATATATGCCACATATAAAGGCCTGACAGAAAAAACATGATCTTGATAAAATAGATTAATTTATATTGGTTGTCTGTACTTCTTGGAAATACCCATTTATATTATCTAAAAAGAAAGAAAACTATACATTAAACTATACAGTACACTTAAATGACAGTATACCATATAGTTACTTGATTTAAGTGGTCACACATGGGTTTTTTGCAGTGTATATGGACTAGGATGAGTATACACTGATAAAGCTCTTAAAATGCATTAAAAGTTATCGAATAGCAATTTCCAGAAGAGAAGGAACAAGCTCCAATGCCTTTTTTCGCTCAATACTGATCCATGTGGATGCCAATTTTCTGTTTCTTCTCCAGCTAATTGCATATAAGAGGACAGGAGAAAGCTTATATTTATTGTCTTTCTAGGGCTCAGAAACAGGATTGTGCATCTCAGTTGTTGACATTGTGGCATCTGAGTAGGTCTCGATACCATTGAGGAAGGGAGAGAAACACATTCGAGATCTATTCAGTTCATGAATAGCTTCCATGTATTACAGGAAAGCAGCAGCACATAGTTAATTGCATTTTAATAGCAAAAGATGAAGTGCTCAACTCTGCTCTCTCAAACTGAGAGGTACAGATGGCTCTGTTTCCAAAGAGACACGGCTATCTTTTCATCTCAGTGGGGGACAGAGGGAGGAGGGTTTAAGTTACTGTATTGCAGACACTACTGAAGCCTCCTACTCAGGCAGGTATAGAAATAATCTGTGTTTTTCATCAGGCTACTCTTGTCAGCCTGTTTGTTGTACAAATCTCACTTCACTGAGGGTATGGAGAAGCACTGCTGTTTTACTGATGTGTTGATGTAAAAATAACATGGCGCATCTTTGCATCTGGCTTCTGTGTAAATATTATACCTCTCTTACATGGACTGGGCAAACCAGAGTGCGTCTGTGAAATACAACATGAAATATCTGATACTCTAATGGGAAAATAAAATATATTTTAAAGAGGTGTTCTGCCCCACAACCATCTTAGAAGAAAACTTCTCTGTAGGAAATGTGACTGTTGTTGAGCTTGTGGGTGCACCATAAGGCAGGAAACTAAAGCTGAGCTAGAATTCGGCTCAGAATAACTGCAAAAAAACAAACTTGCAAAAATCCTTGTTTCAATAAGATTTGATTAATTCATTAATAAATTATATCATGTTATAAATATTTAAAGCCAAATAAAGTCAAATCTACATGGTAATTTTTATTTAATACATGGGGGCTAATTTGCAAAATAATGGGCAATGGTGCAAAGTACAAAACACTGATGTACCTTTCTTAGTCAGTTGTGCCTAAAGGCACAGTTCTTTGCGTTCCTGGAATTGAGCACCACAGCTTTGTGTTGCTTTGAATATAGTAAGCACTGTATTCAGAGATGGCAAGGGGACGACAGTGCCTGCACAAGGTACAGAGCTCAGCCATTGCTCCATATGCAAGTGCTCTGTGCATGAGGCTGTTTAATATTTAAGGGGGTAGTAACACCAAAAATTGAAAGTATTTATTTAACAGGTTATATCTGTTTAGTGTCTGCAAGTAAAGCATTTTTCAGTAGCAACAGTCCTATCATGTATATAGAGACCCATGAATAACATATTTATAACAAATATAAAGAGACTTTAAAATGTTGCATAATGAAAACAATAAATATAAGCAGAAATATTAAAATTGTTCATAAATACAACAGTTATTGAAAGAAGTATCTGCCATCAACTTGATATTCCCCTCATGGCTGACCCGGACTACATATGGCATTAACCCCACCTAATTTTAACTCTTCTCTAGCCAAGACTCCAATTCCAACTAAGACATGCATGTCTTGTGATTAACAGACATGTAAAGAAGGAGAATTACATCATAAAATGTACTGCAGCTTGGGAATATTATTAATAGAAAGCTCAACATAAATATAATTTCCACTTTTATAAATATATTATATATTATTTGGTTATTTCCCTATGGGACCAAACTGTAAATTATATCCTTATAAACCTGTATAGTGATGTCATCAGTTATAATCGGAGCTTAGTATTTTTTCTGTCACATGACTCACTTGTATATTGTACTTGTATATTATAATAAATAAAGTACCCCCTGTTGTAAAGTATAAGAATATTAGAAGTCATCTCGGAGACTTATAATATCCCTGTATTTTTACAATACTTTGTAATACTTTTTTCACTGTGTAACATATTGTGTATTCACAACAACAGAATTGAGTATCCAGTAACACAGGGAGGGATAAGCTGTTAGACACATTGACAAATAGCCATGTTGCCTGTTTTGCCACAAAGAGGTATCTGTACTCTGGAGCTTGTATCCTTGTATTATGCATATCGAACAGTCCAGAATTGGGCATGTTTTTTAGCAAACCTGTCAACCTAAGAAATAATTGCAAATAGTTTTCTATTGTGTTAGTTGAGCAAAATAAACTATTCTTACACTATTTAAATTATTAAAATTTTGTTTCCTTCATTCTTGAAATTCATACTTATACCAAGCAGGCAGGTTCCATTTTGTGGAGAGTTTTATTAAAGCAAGTAAATGATTTCCCCGTCCCCCATGGAGGTAGGGCAGGCAATATATGACTCACTAGTGACAACTCCTCAGTGAAAGATTGTGGGGTAACTTGGCAAATGACTTACAATTCTATTTATTAGACTGGATTGCATCTTGAAAAAATGTTAGGAAAATTAAAGTGACCCTGATTAATGTCTGACTGAATTTTCAAACCTTCATAATAGATACAGTATTTGGGTAAACCCCAGCCACATATTGGTTGAGATAGTGGCTGCCATTTTGGCATTTTTGGACTTAGTCATTAAGTTTTCAACATTGTCTATGTTAAACAAGTGATCAGCTCATGGTGGCCCATATATGTTCATCTAAAAGCACAAGTCAACCCAAAATATAACTTTTTGCCTAATAAAGGAAAACCTAACTCTAAGCAACAATGGTTTTTGACTTATTTGTATATAAAATTGCTATTAGAAGTAGTGTAGAAGTATGTAACACAAGGCAGCAGACTGACAGACCTGCCTTGCTGGAGGAGACTGACCTCTGCAACATTGTTTAAAAAGTAACAACCAGGAGTTCAGCAAATGCTGCTTTCTATAGCAATTACATTTACCAATAACTTCACATAAGTAAACATAATAAATTCACATTGGAGTTGCTTGGAATTATGTTTTCTTTTATTAGGCAAAAATTATTTTTAATTATTTATTTTCCTTTAAAGCACAGGACAGCCCATATGTAGCACTATAATTCAGTATTTTTAATGTCTATAAATACTAAGGGGCACATTTACTTACCCACGAACGGGCCGAATGCGTCCGATTGCGTTTTTTTCGTAATGATCGGTATTTGGCGATTTTTCGGAAAATTATCGCAACTTTTTTGTTGCCATTCCGAATGTTGCGCAAAATCTGGCGATTTTTTCGTAGCGTTAAAACTTGCTCGAAAAGTCGCGCCTTTTTCGTAGCCATTCCGAAAGGTGCGCAAAATGTTGCAATTTTTTTCGTAGCGTTCGGATTCATTCAAGCTTCAGTATGGTGACTTTTCTTGGGCCAGGTTGGAGCTGCAGAGTGCCATTGAGTCCTATGGGAGGCTTCCAAAATCATGCTAAGTCTGAAAGTTTCGCCCTCCACTTATGAGCGCTCAATACAAAAAAGTCGCGACAAGATACGAGCGAATCGTAATGGCTACGAAAAACTCATGTTTTTTCGCAAAAATCGTATTGGTAACGAAAAAGTCGTAAAGGCACCGAAAAAAATCGCAAAAAATACCAAAAAGTCGCAAAATGTTCGTTTTCCAATCGGAATTTTTCCAATTCGGATTCGAATTCGTGTCTTAGTAAATCAGCCCCTTAGTCTATTTTATTTTGAGTTATTAGATCATTCTTACATTGTTACATTTATTATTCTCTATATCAATGTTCTCTTTGGATGTGTTATGTTTTATTGTCAGGCCTCATTCAGTTTCTGTCATTCAGGTTTTATACAACATCTTGATGGTGGCTCTAATTGGGAACCAAAATTTTATATTTTACAAGACCCCCAACCAAAGAACATATTCCAGTATGGGCTCAGCGCTGTCTATGGGCTACAAACATCTTCTGCTTGATGTATTCTATCTTTTCTTTTCATTCAAAAACCCGTATTTGGTTTTTTTTTTTACAAAGCATTCATGAAAAGGTTTTTGTTTTTCACAGAACTGATATTTGTTCAAAGGGAGCTAATAAGTTTTGAATAAACATACCCTATGCTGTAAATTTAGTTAGAGTTAGAGATTTCTTACTCAAGCACACAGGCATCATTCATGGAACACATGTTGGTAAGTGGAGAAGTGAAATGCAGAGCAGAGAGACCAAGCAACTGTCTGTATAGACAGCTAAGCTACTGCCTAAAAATACATCTTTTAACAAGAATAATAGTTTTTTATATGTATATAATACTTCACAAATCAAAACTTTTATCTCTCATCAGTCTGCATCACAAGCATATATATTGGAAATCCAAGGTCTGTGACTATGCTAACCCCTAATGAGCCCTAATGTGGCAAGATCCTTCCTATGTTACAAATCGGGGTGATAGGGAACAGAATTTATTGGCGGACCAAAAGTATCTGTTAACTCCAGTGTTGTACCCCCCGTACAATATAGGTCTCTAAACCAGCTCATCTAAAACCCTGCTTCATCTACACTTCAACACTACTTCCGGTCACAGTTAGAGCTGCATTATTTCTGGTCATGTGAACTCTGAGGGAGCACACAGCCCATCACTAAATGGTGGATCAAGGGAAAGGATCTAAAAGGGCAATATTTACTGATATATATATTCCAGTTTGGCGTGATTCTTTAATAGGTCACCTAACATAGTATAAATATCTGTTGGTTAAGTATTTGTTCTAGTGGTATAGTTTTCCTTAAAGTATTCTATTCTTTCTTCTATTCTGCTCTTTTGTATCCACCTGCCAGGTATTTTTCTGGTCTGACTGGTGGAAAGAAAACTTGATGCCAATGTTAGTGAAAAAACCTAAAAAAAATTGAAAGGCTGCGTTTTTCCAAAAAAAAGATGGCAACCATAGCTGGAACTCTATATAGACATGACACTCTATGTTAGACATCCCCCTTGTACTATTTGTCAGGCTACCTACAATAGAATACATGGTTTTCGGCCATAACTAGTTATAGAATGGAACTTTGTTTATTGAGTAAATTGCATTTAAAAAGATGGTCACTAGAAGGCAGTGTATATTCATACAGAAAGGAATGCTATAATTAGGCTGTAAAACATAGCTGGTACTTTTGTCACATCCACAGTGGCCTGTATTTTTGGAAGGAGAGAGTTATGGGTGAATTTTAAACAGCTAGGTTATAATATTGTGCTTATTAACTACATTAATCTCAATATGTTAAACTTTTTAAAATTCTACAAATCTGAACCTGTAAATGAATCTATCAGTAAAGTGGGGTGCCTGCATACCACAGATCCACTTTGTATTTATCTGTCAGAGAGTACAAGCAACTTAAATTAAATAACCTCTAGGGACACATTCATTAAAGTATGACAGGTCCAATTACTAAAAATTCGTATTTTTTCTAAAGGTTAGAACTTTTGCGTACTATCTACGATATTTTCGTTAATTTGCGCAACTTTTTCGTACTTTGCGACAATTTGTGAGTTTCATAATTCATTCAAGCTTCGGTATCGTGACTTTCCTTGAGCCAGGCTGGAGCTGCAGAGTGCCATTGAGTCCTATGGTAGGCTTCCAAAATCATGCACTAAAGGTTCAAAGTCAGAAAGTTTTTTGCGCTGTTTACAATCGGTCGGATACGTAATTTTCGGATCATACCACAGTATTTTCGTATGATAAGGTTCGTAACATTTCCGCATATCAGAAATTATCATTAAGTATACAAATTTTCGCAAATCGTACTTAAACACAATAAAAATTTGTACATTGTTAAATGAGCCCCCAAGTAACATTAGTGCTGGGTGATTGTTTAATGATACCCAGCAGTTCAGATTTTATCATGATTTCTTGACAGACTGGAAAGTGTATTAACAACCTGGTACATTTGTCTTTATACGTCTTTTATAATAAAAGGCACTAAGTTTGCCCAGGAGCAGTAAACCATAGTGAACAATCAGCATGTGGAATTTACTAGTTACCTGTTTAAAAGCAACAATCATTGGTTGCTATGAGTTACTGCTCCTGGTTGTTAATACACTTTCCAGAATGTCAAATTTTATTGTTATTGTTACTTTTTAATATTTATCTTTCTAATCAAACCCTCCTGTATTCATATTCCTGTCACTCTTTCAAATCACTGCCTACTTGCTAGGTTAAATTGGGCCCTAGCAACCAGATTGCTGCTGAAATTTCAAACTGGAGAGCTGCTGAACAAAAAGCTTATTTGAAAACCGCAAATAATACAAGATGGAACCCAATTACAAACTGTCTCACTATAGCACTCTCTACATCATACTAAAAAATGAAAAACCCCTTTAAATGTGCCAATTCATCATAGATAATGTAATTGTTGTGAGCAGTACTATGGGGCTGATTTACTAAGACACGATTTCGAATCCGAATTGGAAAAATTCCGATTGGAAACGAACATTTTGCGACTTTTTCGGTAATTTTGCGTTTTTTTCGTATTTTTTACGATTTTTTCGGCGTCTTTACGATTTTTGCGAAAAAACGCGAGTTTTTCGTAGCCATTACGAAAGTTGCGCAAAGTCGCGATTTTTTCGTAGCGTTAAAACTTGCGCGAAACGTTGCGCCTTTTAAGTTTTAACGCTACGAAAAAGGCGCGACTTTGCGCGCAAGTGTTAACGCTACGGAAAAATCGCGACTTTGCGCAACTTTCGTAATGGCTACGAAAAACTCGCGTTTTTTCGCAAAAATCGTAAAGACGCCGAAAAAATCGCAAAATTACCGATCATTACGAAAAAAACGCAATCGGACGCATTCGGCCCGTTCGTGGGTTAGTAAATGTGCCCCTATGTGTTGTTCGGGTTTGGTAGGTCTCTGAAAAAAGAAGACCATTGAGTTAACCTCAGTGGTATGCTGGTAATACCTGTAAATCCTGCAGGAAACCTGCCACAAATGATAAGGTTACCAGAACATGAGAAAAATCAGGAATCCTTCTTATAAAGGCAGTGTGTAATGAGTGCAAATAAATGCAAGCAGTGCAACCTTTCTAGCAGCATTTTCTACTAGTGGTTTTTAACATGATTCAGTAAGCTTAGGGGCACTATCCTATCAAATTATATAATATCAGTAACACAGAGGAATACTGGATAACTGTAAATCTTCTGAAGAAAAATCTATATGATTCAATCCCTGTGAATTACGTACTAGTGCTATGAACTGGAAGTGCTTGGATTATGAGCCACTTTAATAAATCAATAGAAAACAGAATTTTGCACTGCAAGTGACAGTTGTTTTTGTGAGCCATAAGCTGGCAGTCTTGGATATGTTTAAGTGGCCCATTTACTTAATTATTAATTATGTGCAACAATAACAGCTTATAGTTAGTGATGAGCAAATCTGTCCCGCTTGTCCTGCTGAAACATGGCGAAAATGTCACGAAATGGGCTACTGCATTAATTTTTTGGCGCAAGTGACTTTTTTGACATGACCATAACGTATTTGAAGTGACTGCAATTGTTCGACAGAACCGTAACTGTTTTGACGTGACCACAACTTTTTTGTCACACACCGAATTTTTGTTGCAGCTAATTTTTGCAGCAGTTTTGAGTAACAAAATGCCAATGATGAAATGCATGGTTAGCGAACAAAATTTGCTCAGCACTACTTAAGGTTTATGTTTTTTATTTTAAAAGAAAGACAGCTAGATGAATACTGTTTTTACAAGGGTTTTTGGGTGGAGGGGTAGGGGATGTCTAAAGGCACAAAGGATAAGGTTTTTTTTCAGGCCTTTACCACTGAATCTTCCTAGTATATATACAATATGACAATGATCAGGCCCTGACTGGGATTCAAACTTGCCCCCTAGCTTTTCAAGTACACAGAGGCCCAAACAACCCCTCCACCAGCCCAACAGTGAACAGTGACTGTCTGTGGCACCTTACAGCAGCCCATTTGGTATTTGCCAGAATCCATAAATTGCCAGTCCGGACCTGACAATGTCAGGGAAATTAAGCTGGTTGCTACTCATGGGCCGAGCTTGCGTATCCCTGACCTACACTTCACAGTCTAATGCAGGTAAATACAAGACATTTCTCTGTTGTCAAGCATTAAGAGCAAAAATCCAAGAAAAATGAAAACTGTGCCTGGAAGGTTATTTTTACCAAATGTTCAGTAACAAAGCCGCTTTTGAAAGCCATAGATCAACATGAAAGACATTACGTTTTAAAAAAACAAGGGAAAAACACAGAAAACATTTAAACTGACTCTTAATAACACAATACAGTGTTCAGGATCATTGCCTACAAAATGTCTATTCCTTGCATGTAGAAACATGAGCAAATATTTTTAGCTGCAAAATGTATCATTTATGTAAAGGCAGAGAAAGCACGCACATGCATGAATAGGCTCTTGTTAGGCACCAACTTCACAACCAAATATTAAACCAGTTTTTATTCTAAATTAAATGACTTGTAAAGTAGGAATGACACTTACAGAATGAACAAGTCTTGCTGGAACAGAATTCTGTGTAAACATTTACCCCAGATTTCTTTTTTTAATTAGGCCTATATAATGAATATTCATTCTGAAGAAAAGAAATGTTGTCTGTCGCCCTTATTTACAAGCTGCCCACCAGGATTGGTTCTTGTGCTGTGATGCCACATACCATCCAGTATAATTCCCCATGAGGTAATTGCTGCACCCTGGAGTGTCTGTTTGACTCAACATTGGTTATTATTCAGTTTATACATGTCAGGGTCATTTACAGCCTGTGGCGTATCTGCATGGCACTGGGTCCCCTGATATAAGAGGATATTAATGGGGGACTCTTCTAGTTTAGTTGCTGTTCCATACTACATTATTTTCAATATTAAATGATAATTAATAACATATGGAACATTTGCAACTAGATCATTATACTAATCCCCACAGCTTGTGTCTTTTTCTCCTTTACATGCTAAGCTCCGGTGAACAGGCACCTTTTTAACATCCAGTATCAGTCAGTATTTATGTCATCCATAAGTTTCAAGTACAGGTGTGGGATCTTTTATCCAAAATTCTTGGGAACTTGAGTTTCTTGGATAAGGTAGTTTTCTGTTATCTGTAATAGTATAATTGTTTGCTTAGAATTTACTCAATAGGATATGTGCTTCCTGTAACTTGGAGCCTGTTTGATTTTCTGGATAAGACATCCCTATGGTCTACTGTTCAGATCTGTGGAATATGTTGGTGCTTCATAAATTCTTGTTAATTGGCATAGGAAACAAAGTAGTATCTTGTTCTTTTACAAAACAAAATGTTCAGTGCACTTGAGCTGCCCTCTTCAATCTACTCGATGCAGAGTGACATTGCAAACAACATCTCAAGACACTTGTTGATATGTTTGTACCATTTCAGTGCATCTCTGTATCGACTTTATAGATTGATGTGGGCTTTCCTGTAACTTCACACAAGCACAACAAATTGGACAGGTGTGAGCAATAGAAACAGTATACAGGCATACAGGACCTGTTATCCAGAATGCTCGGAACCTGGGGTTTTCCGGATAAGGGATTATTCTGTAATTTGGTTCTTCATACCTTAAGGGCAGTGGCACAAGGAGAGATTAGTCACCCGCATTAAATCCTCAGTACCAATATACCCTCCCACCGGCAAGTTTCCTTGCGAGGCAACTTTGGGCGACCGAAGCGATGCCTATGCCATCCCACCAGCGATTTACTTTCTTGCCGGTGGGATGGCATATGAATTGAATACGCTCGGGTGCAGGCACATGTAGCTGATATCCGTTTTATTTAGGTTTTACTGTTATTAGCTCCTGTTGGGTAAAATACAGATAGCTCCTGTTGAACAAATATTGCATTTCAGTTGGATTGCGGTGGTAAATACTTATGGGCAGATTTATCAAAAAACGAGTTCGAATCCCGAATGGAAAAAATTCATATTGGAAACAAAAATTTCTGAAGATCGCAAATATCATGAAAATGCTTACGAAGAAATCATATTAGTCACAATAATATCGTATTGGCAATCCGAAAGTTCGTACCAAACGATTGTAAACAGCAGCAAAACCGATCCGATTTTTTGTCTCTAAAAATGTGAAAAAGTCACGCAAGCGTAGAAAAATATGCGAAAGGGCTGAAAAAGTCGTGCAAACATCAAAAAAATCGTGCAAGGTACGAAAAGGTCGCGGAAAATCCGATTGGACCGATCGTACAAACGATTGGAGCTTTCGTGGATAAGTAAATGTGCCCCTTACTGTAAATACATATACTGCCTGTCGCTTTCAAATTTGCAATTTGCTTGCTATAAGTAAAAGCTGATAAGAATAGGACATTCTGTAACAAACTACCCCTTTAATTGTTATTCTAAGGGAAGTGTGCATAGAATGACCCTCTACATCCATGGGCAAAGCTCACTTCATTGGAAATGCCATTGCTATATTTCAGATATTTAACAATGGATTTAACTGTATTTGTAGTATATACACCTTTTGTAGCCTCTTCTCCCTGTGCCAACAGTGTTTAATAAAAGCTTCTTGCACAGAAGTGGAAACTCTTCACTATCTTGTTGGTTGCACCCATGATTCACAGAAATAGAAATACCTTAAAATAGGCAATTTTTTTTTTTTTGGGGGGGGGGGGGATTTTTCATTTAAAGGGATATGGTGGGAACTTTAATAAAGGGCAAAATGTAATTGATGGCTCTAGACACATCTATATCAAGTTTTCACAAAATATATGTAATTTTCAGATGTAACCTACAAGTGTATATAAAATCAGTTAACATGTGCTTACAAAGTGAAAATAGCTTCTTGCAGCCCCAGGTGCATGCTGTACCCACTGCCCGGGCAGATAAATACAAAAATGAAGAAAACAGCAGCACTCCGGTTGTTTTGAAAAATGTGAATCTTTACTCAAGTGCCAAAGGCAACGTTTCGGGCTTCAATCCAGCCCTTTATCAAGCCTATTAGTACAAATACAAACAAGTGTTTAAATACCCACAGGAAGAGGAGGATCAGTCCATATTCACCTCCATTTAACCCATAATATTCTGTAAATATATTTAGTGCACACAATGAAATGCAAACTAAGTGCCTATGTATACAATATAACAAGTGCCCTGTAGCATGTATCACATATAACATATATAACAAATTAAACAGATCTTGAAATGGACAGCATCCCACTGCAGTGTATTTCATCCCTCAAATATCTCTCTGGCTCCAATGTCGAATTCAGGGGACAATTAACCCCATATTCACCTCCATTTAACCCATAATATTCCGTGAATATATTTAGTAAACACAATAAATTAAAAGATAAATGCCTGTGCATGCAATATACTAAGTGCTCTGTGACATGTATCACATATAACAAATTGAACAGCTCTTGAAATGGACAGTATCTTACTGCAGTGTATTTCATCCATCAAATATCTCTCTGGCTCTAATGCCAAATTCAGGGCACAATTAACCCCAGAACTAATATGGATCAGGAGCTCCCACATCTTTAAATCTTACTGTCCTAAAGAAAAATGAAACAAAACATATAAGCAAAAATTGAGAAATAAAACACAAGTATTTGTTAAAAACAAGCACTTGACATCAACTTACTCATTTAAACATCATAGGGGTATACTCCCTATTGAGACCGCCAGGTGACAGGGTACCTAATGTATTAATCCAACGCATTTCCAATTTTTTTAGTAATCGCTGTCTATCTCCTCCCCGTCTAAGTGGATCGACATTATCTATTACTTGATATCTTAACTGTGAAATAGAATGTTTCATTTGATGAAAATGTGCAGGTATAGGTAATTGCAATTGTTTGCAACGTATATTGGATTTAAGTTGCTTAATCCTACAAGTGTATTTAAAATACTTTATTAGCAGACCTTTAAGTACAGTTCAATATGGGGCCAATAGGAAGAAGAAGTTCCTGCTTGCGAGAACTGGCAATCTACAACTGAACTATTATGGCATAATATAGCAAGCAAAAGGGATGCTCACATTTCTTGGGTAGGTTTTAGATTTGATGTAATTTTGTTAGATTGCTAGTAAATAGTACTCGCTATTAAGCCAATTGGTCAGATTCCAGCTGGGGCCTGTTTGTACATAATCCCTGGCAATTAGAAGAGAGAAGCAAGTAACCACTTTAGTTTGCTTTTATCATTGAAGGCAACCCACTCTGATCAGCCTGAAATCATCTGTTCTTTTTTCACAATAATTGATTGTAATTGCTGTATAGTGTAATTTATTTACAATTGCCAAATAAACCCTGATACAGACAGGAAAACAGAAACACTACAGAAGTTGGGGGAAATAGTTTGAAGTCCAATTTATTTGAAAGGGTTTATAGCCAGGCTTGCTTTGGACAAGAAAAAAGGAATCAGTACATGACAGATGGTTGCATTTCTTTAATGGTATTATCTAATGTGAGAAGAGACCATTTAAAGTGTGCCATTTTCCTAGAAATATTACATTTTGATAACCGTCCCACTGTCTACTTTGCTTTATCAAAAGCAACTTGCACTACAACTGTAAATGTAGCCTAATGCTATTGTGTTCTAAAAATATATTGATATTAAAAAAAAGTTTAAATAATATTATTTATAGAACCACTTTTGCATATATTTGTTTTGTGAAGGGTTTATTACATACAATATGGGTGCCTTTATGCTGTAAGTACCTGAACAGTGCCAAGGTCAGTTCTGACTGATAGCAACCTTCTTCAATATAACAATGACTTAACATTGTACTACTGCGCCAACATGCATTTTTGTGCCAAAATCCATTTCTTGTGTCTGAACCCATGCTAACACAGTATACACAGGCTGACATTCAGCCCCTATGCTTACACTTCCCTGTTCTGGCACCTGAAGCCAATGCACTGGTCTGGGTGCAGGCACACAGGGCAGATTTTGTAGCCAAAATATGTAATTGTGCATTTTGTACTAAAATCCACTCTGTGGGCCTGCACTTGGGCCGATGCAATGGGTCCAGTTGCAGGCACAGTAAAAGGCTGATGCCACCGTAGGGACTGATTTTTGGCCTGCATTTATTCACTGGCTAAGAATCAGCTCTGTCTGGCATTAGCATTTGGCTAGTGGCACACAAGGCTGTTCAATGGCTTTTCTCCACCTGCATTTTCTACACTGGTGAAGAAAAGGTGATGTGCTTCTATCTGCTATTACTGATGCTGCAAACCTATGACTGCAATAAATAAATGGGGCCATAATTCATCTGAATGATACTTTCAGCTCTATGTACTCTCACAACAAACAGGGCTGCTGGTTAGTAGTTCTTTGGTGCAGAACAAATTTATGCCTTTCTAAAGATCTACACAAACCACATCAATGAGTTCCTGCAGATAGGAGGCATGCACCGCAGGTGTGATATTAGCTGCCTCGGTTCCACTGTCACTTATCTTGCAGTTATTCTTTTACTTAGTCCCTTATTCGGTAAAGACAAATAAAAGGGTACCCTCAACCTGCCTGTTATGTTACTGATAACAAATAAGATTATCTTCCCCAGGTGATTAATGCTTTGCTTGCCTTCTCTAGCACATAGGCTTTGTTTGAATCTTGTGGTCACAGAGATGGTAAAATGTGCTTTTCTACAGATAGAAACCAGACAATGTCATAAAGAAACATTTCTTTCTCTTTCATAAGAGCATTTATTGCTAACGATCATTCCAAACAGAGGCAATAAAAACGCTTTAAAAACTATAGGTCCCCATACACGGGCCGATTCTAGCTGCCGATATCGGTCCATTAGACCGAATCGGCAGCTAATCGGCCCGTGTAGGGCACTACCGACCGGCCTGCCCAACCAATATCTGGCCTGAAATCGGGCAGATATCGATCGAGCAGGTTAAAAAACCTAGTCGGATCGGGGACCGATTTTGTCTATACCCGACGACATCACCAATCGAGCGGATCTGAAGGTGTATGGGCACCTTAATTTAAATGGATTCTGTCATGATTTTTATAATGTCATTTTTATTACTAAATTATACTGTACAACAAACTCATTCTACCATAAAAAATGTTATTCCTAAACCAAAAAGTGTATTGTTTTTGTTGTAATATTGGTGTATAGGCAGCCATCTTAGTGCATTGTGCCTGAGTTTGAGCTTTCAGAAAGAGCCAGCGCTACACATTAGAACTGCTTTCAGGTAACCTATTGTTTCTCCTACTCCCATGTAACTGGAGGAGTCATGAATTAGGTGAGTCAGACTTAGATATTTAACATTGAGTGCTGTTATCATATCTACCATTGAGTGGGGTATGGGAACATTTTTAGCAATACAGGTGTCAGAGATAAGGGAGGGGGGTGATTTCACTCCAACTTGCAGCTCAGTGGTAAAGTGTGACTGAAGTTTATCAGAGCACAAATTCACATGGCTGTGGCACCCTGGGAAACCCTGGGAATATGGTTAACCCCACGTCACATTTCAAAATTAAATATAAAAAAAAATGATTTGCTCTTTAGAAAAATGGATTTCCATGCAAGATTCTGCTGAAAAAACTCTATTTCACAAACATGTTTTCCCATGACAGAATTCCTTTAAACATCTTTGCAGCTTTGTGGGGGAAGTCTGTAACGGAGTCCAGAGATGTCCTCAGGTTTTCCTCATTAAACTGAATCTTATTATGCTTTACTGAGGGATTCAAGGGTAAATTCTCATTATCTGAAGAAAATGTACAGTATATAAGTGTATTTGCAAACAAATGCTCTCCATGGGCAGAAGCCCAGTAGTGCTCAACTACATGGGGACCGGTAGGGACTATTTACTTCTATAGCACAGTATACAAAGTACAGATGAATGCTTTTGATTTGCTTTGACATATGCTTGTTATATGCATGTTTAAATGGGAAATTAACATTAATGCAGTTTATTTAGTATAAAATTGTTGTGCTCCTGGCACAGATGTATTTATGATTAGGATTGCACTGTTTATAGTGACCCCTGGGTTAACCCCAAAGTATTATACTTTATACTTTTTGGGGGTTTCTGTCATTTATCGCAGATGTCATCATCTCTGCTCAGTGATAGGTCTAACTAAGTGATTAATTTTCCCTTTTTTCACAGGGCTGGTGTTGGCTGTCATATACAGTGGCTTGCAAAAGTATTCGGCCCCCTTGAACTTTTCCACATTTTGTCACATTACAGCCACAAACATGAATCAATTTTATTGGAATTCCACGTGAAAGACCAATACAAAGTGGGGTACACGTGAGAAGTGGAAGGAAAATCATACATGATTCCAAACATTTTTTACAAATAAATAACTGCAAAGTGGGGTGTGCGTAATTATTCAGCCCCCTGAGTCAATACTTTGTAGAACCCCCTTTTGCTGCAATTACAGCTGCCAGGCTTTTAGGGTATGTCTCTACCAGCTTTGCACATCTAGAGACTGAAATCCTTGCCCATTCTTCTTTGCAAAACAGCTCCAGCTCAGTCAGATTAGATGGACAGTGTTTGTGAACAGCAGTTTTCAGATCTTGCCACAGATTCTCGGTTGGATTTAGATCTGGACTTTGACTGGGCCATTCTAACACATGGATATGTTTTGTTTTAAACCATTCCATTGTTGCCCTGGCTTTATGTTTAGGGTCGTTGTCCTGCTGGAAGGTGAACCTCCGCCCCAGTCTCAAGTCTTTTGCAGACTCCAAGAGGTTTTCTTCCAAGATTGCCCTGTATTTGGCTCCATCCATCTTCCCATCAACTCTGACCAGCTTCCCTGTCCCTGCTTAAGAGAAGCCCCCCCAGAGCATGATGCTGCCACCACCATATCTGACAGTGGGGATGGTGTGTTCAGAGTGATGTGCAGTGTTAGTTTTCCGCCACACATAGCGTTTTGCATTTTGGCCAAAAAGTTCCATTTTGGTCTCATCTGACCAGAGCACCTTCTTCCACATGTTTGCTGTGTCCCCCACATGGCTTGTGGCAAACTGCAAACATGACTTCTTATGGTTTTCTGTTAACAATGGCTTTCTTCTTGCCACTCTTCCATAAAGGCCAACTTTGTGCAGTGCACGACTAATAGTTGTCCTATGGACAGATTCCCCCACCTGAGCTGTAGATCTCTGCAGCTCCCCCAGAGTCACCATGGGCCTCTTGGCTGCATTTCTGATCAGCGCTCTCCTTGTTCGGCCTGTGAGTTTAGGGGGACGGCCTTGTCTTGGTAGGTTTACAGTTGTGCCATACTCCTTCCATTTCTGAATGATCGGTGGAACAGTGCTCCGTGGGATGTTCAAGGCTTTGGAAATCTTTTTGTAGCCTAAGCCTGCTTTAAATTTCTCAATAACTTTATCCCTGACCTGTCTGGTGTGTTCTTTGGACTTCATGGTGTTGTTGCTCCCAATATTCTTTTAGACACCCTCTGAGGACGTCACAGAGCAGCTGTATTTGTACTGACATTAGATTACACACAGGGGCACTCTATTTAGTCATTAGCACTCATCAGGCAATGTCTATGGGCAACTGACTGCACTCAGACCAAAGGGGGCTGAATAATTACGCACACCCCACTTTGCAGTTATTTATTTGTAAAAAATGTTTGGAATCATGTATGATTTTCGTTCCACTTCTCACGTGTACACCACTTTGTATTGGTCTTTCACGTGGAATTCCAATAAAATTGATTCATGTTTGTGGCTGTAATGTGACAAAATGTGGAAAAGTTCAAGGGGGCCGAATACTTTTGCAAGCCACTGTATATAGTATATATATAAAAAGCATGACAGCACTTACCAGAGTGACTGGATACAATTTTATTGTAATTGAACACACACTGAATTCCGCATCTATAAAATTGTAAATCGTAAAAGACTTGGGCATTAGAAAGTCTCATGCATTATATCTTCTTCAGAATCCTACAAGGCCAAAATTATTAAGCAACATATATCCACCCATTGTGTTGCGTATACTCATTATGTAAGACCAGAAGTCTTTGTTTTTATCAGGAATGGAACTAAAGGGATTAAAGAATCAGAACATTGATTCATAATTGGTCTCTAGACTTTTCCACCGCAATAGGTAAAATGAAAGCAAATGAATAAGGCAGAATGGAATAGCCAAGCTGCACCTCTTCTTTTCAGCTCTGGGATTAAACAAGTGGTTTAACCCTGAGAGAGTTATCTTGCTGTTGTTTAACACTTTCTAAGTGTATTAAAATCTGCTTTTCTTAAAGCAAAAGAGCTTTACTATTGTAATCTGTAAATGAAGCAAATATATGGCATTTAAAAAAAAATAAGTTTCGTTTTTTAGGAGCATTTTATATTTTTAAGTAAGGTGTTGTCAATAAACAATTATTTAATTTTTCTAGTAGTCGTGTGCCTTTTTTTGCCTGCCACCCTGTCACTAAAGGCCACAGTCCAGTCATATTTTATATTAGTTAAATAAAATGCCAAAGCATTATTCATATTAGGCACATTACTGGGTAGTCTTACCCTCAATATCATAGTTATCACCATTTTTTTATTGCAATTATAGTTACAGAGTCAATTAAAGTCAGGGGCAGATGACCCGGGGCCTGTTTCCCCCAACCCAAGCCAATTTCTACCCTCTCATTTACTTCTGTGGGTTCTGCATGCCCGGCAGTCAGCCTATGGGTAATGCGGGGGAGTTCTGTTGACATCATTAATCCCAAATGCACAGTGCACAGAAGATCTGAAACCCAGTACCTTAGAGGAACCAGTGCAGCAAAGAATAGACCCTTGTGTTATAAAATACAATCAGATCTGTTTTAGGGGGTTCATATAGAGATAACTGCCATGGACCTTGTGCATTCATTTACATTTGCAAGAGAAAGGAGAAGGAAAGGAATTGTGTCGTCACAACGCTCAACAAGTAAGGACCCTGGTAGGCTGCTGCATCCCTTTTATTCTGTTTAGAATGTTTGTCCCTTATGGAAATGGCACACGGGGAGATATTATATTCTTGCTGATGGGATGGCATTTTGGGGAGATTAGTCACCCGCGGTAGCGAAGATTTATCGCGGGCGACTTATCACCCCAAAATGCCTTCCCACTGGCAAGAATGTAAATCGCAGGTGCAATGGCATGCGCGTCACTTCAGTTTTCCAAAGTCGCCCGAAGTTTCCCTGAGAGGAAAGGGTTATGGCACACACTGTGTATTATCTAATGTATTTAGTAGCATGCAGAGATGTGCCTAAAGCCTGCTGTGCAGTCTGTCATTTGTTTTAATGGCAATTGCCTGTTACCTGGCAGTTTGGAGGTTAAATCCATCTGTCACCAGTGATACACCATGTTTGCATAAGCCTAAATTGTGAATATAAAAGGTCAATATTTATCCATTGTTTTATTCCCTTGTGATCAGATTATCCAATGGGTCATTTTAATCCAAACCAATGGTTCCTGTGTGAGGCCCCTATGCTAGAATTTAGAATCATTGCACTTGGACAATGGCTTAAAAGAGCAAGCGCAGTTATATAGATGTCCACTATCAGTCTGTGTGTGCGGTAATGAATCAAGTGGTCAACACTTCTGGAAGTGTGAGACTAAATTGTGCAATATGCCAAACATTAGTCAGTGTGTTACCAACTTCAACACAAACATATCATTTTCAGCCCTCTGAGTACTCATGCAGCAAAGGATAATTTTGTTTCCCAACACTGAATATAGAACTGAAAACTGACATCTGTTCCCTTCATTTTACTAGAAGAATCTGGATTTCCTCTTCCAAGAAAAAGAAAAAATCCCAATTACTCCTGTGCAAATTTCAGGCAGGGTGGTCAACCCCATGTGACTATTTTGTAATGGCTGAATCTGCACCTGCCCCATGAATAAAGAAGCGCTTTACTATCCCGGGGTGACAGCCTTTGTCCTGCACACAAAGAGATGAAAGGGCTCTAAATCAAAGAAGTGATTTCAAATCTGGCCTCTGTCTGAAAAGTATATTGAATGAAAAAAAACAATCTATTCACCTCAACAGCATGATAGGAGCTTACACAGCAAGCAAAGGTGTGAAAATACACAATTATGCAAGAAGATGCTCTCATCATTCCCAAATATGTAGTTTGCTTACCCCTCCATTCTCTGGAAGCCTTAATAGTAGTTGTGGCTTGTGTGAGCCGCTCAGCATTAATGACATGGCAGAACAACATCTATACTGCATTTAACTGATACTGCTTATACAAACTAATTTGTCTTTATTTAGAATTTGTCAGTCATTGATTATCTACATTAAGTACTTTTTAGTAACTGTATTCACTTAAAGATTACCTTTACCTAATTCATACAGGTGATTTACATTATATGGGCAAAAGTATAGGCACACATTTTTAGCCAAAAGTATCCAGATACTACATCTAAAATGACGTCCTCAGCTCTGTCAGTCTCCGGAAGCAAAGTCAACACAAAACTATTTGTAGAGTTATTTATGGGTTCAGAGGCAACCACACAGCATCATGTACAAGTGTCCTATGGAGTAGTGTAAAGATCACCACCAATGAACTCTGAAGCAGTGGAAACATGCCCTCTGGTATAATAAATGGCATTTCACCTCCTGGCATTGTCCAGTGCAATGTCTGGATTTGACAAATTCCAGGAATACTACCAGCTTGAATGCACTAGGCACACAGCAATGTTCTGGCTACAGTATACAATAACACTCTTGAAATTTTTTTACCAATTTTGTACCAACAGTTTCCTGTTTCAACACTATAGTGCCACCATGCATCAAATGTGGTCTGTATCAAATGGGTTTGGCAAGATTGGACTGAAACAACTACACTGGCCCTGATTTCAACTGGACTGCAGGCCAGGCCTGATAAGCGCCCACTTTAGTGCCCAATCTCGCTGACTTTTTTTTGGCTAAATGGAAGCAAATCTCACCAACAATGGTCCAATATCTAGTGGAAAGCCTTAAGCTGGCCATACACCCACCAAAGATAGGTGACTGATATCGCACAAGGTTGGTTAAAAGATTTTGATCGGGCTTTATTGAAGGTGTCCACGCAAAATCTACGTTCAGGGCTGAATCGGCAGAAGGAGGTAAAATTCCTATTGTTTCTACCTCCTTATCTGCCGTTTCAGCCCTGAATGTCTGTGGAGGGTGGGAACAACCATTGGTCGCATGAAAGATGGAAAATCGGTACTTGTATGGCCACCTTTACCAAAAGAGTAGAGGCTGATATAGCAGCAATAGGAGGAACAACTACATATTAATGAGATGTTGGACAGGCAAGTGCCTAAATACTTTTAACCATCTAGTGTAACTTTATCTTCCCTGTCTTCCATGTAATCATGTAGCTATTCCATGTTTTGTCATGCATGCAGGCTATGGTATACTGTATACCAGTATCCAAACACAGGGACTATGCCTATAATGCTGATGGCACATTGGTTCAGCTCAAGCTCAGCAAGTTTAGAAATATAATAATATACTGTATGCTGTAGCAGTCCACTTGAAAATGTCTTTTGCACCTTTGTATCCACAGTTGACAGCTTAAAAACACAAATCTTAATAAGATATTCTCTATTCAGGCCAGATGGGTGACTTTTTGCACCATTTAAGTGACTGTATGGGAAGTACCACACAAGAATGTAAGCCTTAGCTGAGACTCTTGCTCTTCAACACTGTGGTGAGAGTGAGATTTACATTCTTGCCAGTGGGATGGCACGTCGAGGAGATTTGTCGCCCGTTGTGGTGAGAGTTCTATGGTGATGTTCACTTTTTACTAGGGGAAGTCAGACCTTTCAGCCCTCAGCAAATGTTGCAATATATATATTGATTTATCTAATAAAAATAAAGTAAAATCTATGCTATTATATTTACACTATAAATTTTATAACTGTACCCTACTCAGCAAGAATAGTGAGAGCTCTGTCCCTGCATAGATTCACAGAGAATCAGAGACAGTGCAACCTGTTTTGTGGATATTTCTTACACACAGCCTTCAAGAGGATAATAATACAAGTATTTTTAACAAGCAGCAAACAATTGCTGGGTCTGCTTCATATTAGAAATGCTACAACTTGACCTTATTCGAAGAACATGTGCCAACATGCACACATGGTAACATTCTTTAAAAAGAATTCAGAATCATTTCAGGTAAATTTATTACCCATAAAAAGCTAAAAAATGGAAGCTGTATACTTTACTGGGATAGGAAAGCTAAAAGTAAGTTGCCCAGTAACAAACACAAATGTCAAAGTCTTTGTTATTTTGAGTATGTAATATATATATATTAACTTGTCACAAACAGTTTTGGGACTAGCTTTTGGTTAAGGTCAGACTCATGGGCCCTACCCAGACTCACTCTCTGCCTTAAACCCTGTGTGTTCCCCCCAACCTCCCCCCCCCCCCCCCCCCCCCCCATCATGACTGAACTCCAGTTTTAGCCACAAAGGACTTATTCTGCTTTTCTTTCTACATTATCATGATGATAAAAGAAATCTGTTTTTGGTAAAAATTTGCCATTTTCTGTACTTTTTCTGTAAACATTTTTAAAAGGGTATGGAATCTCCTTGCAGGACAAGATGCCATTTTGCCTGAAAGGAGCTAAATGCAGGCCTAGAAGGGAATATCATAACAATGTTCTAGTTAATGTATGCCTTGACAGAAGTTGTTAAAGCATGTATGATTGGCATACAGGTTGTCATACAGGCCATTGTAGGTCTTTGAGTTATTTTAATTTCAGGAAGACTTTGTGGCAAAAAGTGAAGAAGAAAAATGTCTGATGCTAGCCACATGCAAAGTTTTTTTGTTTTTCAACTACAAGTATGGGATCCATTATCCGGAAACCCGTTATCCAGAAAGTTCCGAATTATGGGAAGGCCATCTCCCATAGACTCCATTATAAGTATATAATTGTAATTTTTTAAAATAGTTTCTTTTTGCTCTGTTATAATAAAACAGTACCTTGTACTTGGTCCTAAAATATCATAAGTACTCATTGAAGGCAAAACAATCCTATTGGGTTTTAATTAATGTTTAAATGATTTTATAGTAGACTTAAAGTACCCTGTTCCTGTTCGAGCCTGAGGTCAATGAAAACATATTTTTAAATTTCTTTCTCCCATGATAAATCTTCACTACTGCAGACAGTTAATCTTCTGAAAAGCGATCCCACTAGCTATAATGTAAATTGCCAGTGGTAAAACACATGTGGAACTATGTTATTTTGCTAAGCAAGGAAACTTCAGGCAACTTTTTTAAAAACAAAGCTCTGCATATGTTTTCCCACATTATTGCCACTGGGAAAGCATTTGTAGGAGATTAAGGGCAGTGGCACACAAGGAGATTAGTCACCCGCAAAATATCTTCACTATCACGGGCGACTAATCTCCCCGACATGCCATGCCACTGGGAAGAATGTGAATCAGCGGTGGGATGGCATACGTGTCACTTCAGTGTTTCCGAAGTCGCCAGAAGTTTCCTTGTAAGGCAGCTACAGGCAACCGAAAGCAATGCATTTGCCATCCCACCGGCGATTTACATTCTTAACGGTGGGATGGCATATCAGGGAGATTTGTCGCCCACTATTTAACACGGGCGACTAATGTCCCTGTGTGCCACTGCTCTAATTGTCTACAGTAGTGAAGATTTATCACGGACAACTAATCTTCTCCTGTGCTAATACCCTAAAGAAATTTAAAAGTGTGTTTTTGTTGACCTCAGGCTAGAACAGGAACAGAGTAAATCCCAGTTTGTTGAACATAAGAGAATATCTACTTCACCTTGCAGACTACAGTTGTGTGATGTGATTGCTGGCAAGAGAGAGAAGGGTAAACAGTCCTGTGTCAGCCAATTTTATTTTTACTCGGGGAACCAGTCACAAATTGGTCATGGTTGTAAACTTGAGCATTAAGCTGGAACATTGTTCTGAGTGATTTATGCATCTTTTAATGTAAAACATTGTTTGCTGCATGCACATGTGAAATGTATACCATCACTTCAGAGCAACATAAGCCAAGTCTTATTCCCTGCTGTGCGCGTGAACACTGTTGACACTTCTTTTTCACCACAGCACGAGAGATGTGCAACTTACATCAGACAGCAACAACCTCCAACTTGCAAGACGTTACAAGAAAACAACTCGTCGGCTTGAAAAGGCCTCGGCACGGAATGAAAAAGAAAAAGGTACTAGAGACACAATGGTTTGCTCTGACAAGATGGTATCAGTGTAAAGACAGATGGGTTCACATCTTGTTTGAAGAAGTATCTGTGACAGAACAAGACGGCTGCTCGGTGAGTCATGTTGACAGGTGTGTTACTGAGGTGATTCAGGTGGTCTGGAATGTAACATAAAAGAAACGAGCAAGAAATTATCCATAAACAAATTAGCTGCTTCACAAGTATAAGGGTAAGCACAGCACTGAATATCAGGATTAAAAGGTTTGTATTTAATGTGGATTAGAGTATAAAAAAAGATAAGATTCACCATCAGGTAGATCTGTAGGTGCATGCATGGCTGTCTCCACTCTGTGTATATGGCTGTGTATATGTGACTGAGGAATGATTACTTAAAATAGAACCAAGCTCGAAATTGAAAAGTGATGTGGAACATAAATTTGGCAACAAAGTTCAAACATTCATGAGTTTAAAAAAGGCTGCAATAATAAAAGAGGACAATTATTCATCCATTTGCTCAATCTGGCATAAGTATGCTTGCAAGTGCAGTAAGAAAAGTGTGATTCTGAGCAGTCACCATGTTTTTTTTCCCACAATTTTCCCCAAATTTTCCAGATGCAAATGTGTGTGCGCTTCATTGCAGATCAGGTGCAATTGCTCCAAATATTTTCAGAGTCTAACATCATTTTCAGCGTCTGGGGTGTAAGTGATTCTTTTGGTGCAAATGAACTGCTGCAATTGGCGCAGGGCACTGAGCGAACCCTGGAGTGACCTCCTGCTACAGATGTGGCAGTAGCTTCAGGGTTCCACTAAGTCAATAGGCACAGCAGTACAGGATTCCAAACAGAAGGCAGGAAGGACTGAGCACCACCAAGCGCAAACATAGAGAAGTGTAAGAAGCAATTTAGACACAAGTACTTTTAATAAAAGTGGTTTTATGTGCAATTGACTGTGGGGAAATTGTGGGGAGACCAACTGCACTTGCGGACAGACATGAACCCTAATAATGAGTGACAAAGGGGTGACATTATGGTACCAAATATTTTTAATATGTGTGGTTTTTACATTACCAATTAAATTGTAAGGAATTAGGAAGCTGGTATAACTGAAAAAGGGATCAAAGGCAGAAGGGCACAAGCATTGCCCTGTATTTTGCACTTTGCACACTGCCCAGAAGGTTGCAAATAAGCTTTATGGAGTTGCACTGGAAACCAAGAAACCTAGAAGACAACCTTCTTAATACATTGGCCAGTGTATTACTCATTTCAAGCACTACAAATGAGAGTTATAATATTTTCTGTACTAGTGAACTAATTCGACAAAGTAGTTTTTTGGGCACACACAAATAGGCCACTTAAATCTGCCATTTCTGTTCCATTTTCTTAATCTATAGTCCCACAGCAGGTTGGATACCTTTTAAATTTGGATATTGTTAAGGATACACATTTATGTATGTGGGTCTACAGGTCACAGGCAGGATTGGGTTTTGCAACCCCCCCATCAGATGAGGATGGTATCTTTTAATAGCAGACAGCAGCTAGTGGGTAGGGTGCTGGTAAATCTGTTGCAGATTGGATTTGGTAGTGGGTCTGAGTGAAAAAAACACCATGCTACCTTAATAGAGTTCCTGGCATATCTGTTCAGTTTATAGCTGATAGTATTGTCCAGGAAGAAAAAAAACAAATTGTAAGGAAGAGTTATTTTATGAATATGCTGGCAAAAGACAGAAAAGTTTGTTTTCACAATAAACATGACAGAAATCTGCTATAAAATGCTTCACTCCACTCCAGTGAATACTAAAAGTGCTGTCTGTAATCTCTGTCATAAGAGACACTGCAGCACCACTTTGCTGGCACGAGCAGTTCATTTCTAGTTTTTAGGATAAATTGCTACTTTTATTGTCTAGCTCTTAAACACTATATAGAGTCAACTCTTCATGTGTGGTGCTTCACAATCCTCTTCTTATTTGTCAACACCTTCTTTACTGTTGTCAACACCTCATAAGGTTTTGCAAATCAACACAAGCATTCACATCTCTCACACACCATCATAAAACAGGTGCTGCTGGATGTGTGCTGCAAGAATGAACTCTTGTTAGGATGGAGGAACTGATTTGGCTTTCTAATACTGCCCGTGCACCCAGCAGGCAGACTTTGCCTATGTAGTTTAAGCTGCCCATACATGCCCATATTTGTCCCATTCTGGCCATACTGATGGAGCCCTAGGCATGTATGGCAGGTTGAGGATCAGTTTTGACAGACCATCTCCTGATCAGTCTAATCAACGTATCCTTATGTGCAAGGACAGACAAGAAGTTAAAGCTAGCTATACAGGAGCAATTTAGTTGCTGATTCAGCCTCTACAGAACCAATGGAATGTGGCAATGCACGTGTGGCTACTCTTATAGCATTTGATCATTTACTTTGTGGTCCAATCAGATACTGTACACTAGAGCTGTGCTGTCCAACTTATTACAGCTTGTTGGAGGGCCATATTTGGTTAAAATGATAATATCATAGAGAGACAGGAGGTCTTAAAAATCCTATGCAGGGCCACATCCAACCTGCGGGCCTCTGGCTGGATAGCCCTTCACTAGAGAATCAGCTGGTATATAGCAACCTTAAGCCTTAGCAAATGATTGATGGCCCGACTGGTTTACCATACTAGTTACCTTCATAAATAAGCCCTTTGTAACACCAGGTAATATGACTGTAGAGATTTTTTTCTTAGAAACAACTGTAAACACACCCTTCCCTGGCATTCACAGACTCCTATTCCAAATAGGAAATGTTTTTTTCTAAATATTATTCAAACTCTATATAATTATCCTAAGGCCTAGGTATATTATATGGGTTACCTTTCCCCTAATTTCACTATAAGACAGGGCACAGGGTATGGGTGCCCTTTTCCCCACCCCCCTTGCTTTTTGCCCTATCCATTAAACTCCTTAAAATTGCAATACGTTCTTACAAAACTATTTCCAGGTTACATACTGGATTGATGAAATAATAATTTGCACTGTACACAGGCAATATACTAGGATTATAACAATCTGTATCAATTGTACATTGATTATCTGTAGATTCTGGCAAATAGCAGAGGGGCTGCTGTAAGACCCCACAGAAGGCCTCTAGTACTTTTATTTTAAGGGCCACCTTGAGGGCAGCAGGGAGTAAACAGTGGGGGGGGGGGGGCTGGTTCCATATAGTTATGCCTCTAATAGATGTCACAGCTCTTATGGGAGTTTTGTTTCCTGCACCCCTTTCTGGGCTTGAAAAAAACAATTAGGCAATGTTATGTTTCGTCTTATATATGTTACTAGTTTACGATGATTCTGCATGCTAAGGAAGTACCAACAATTGCAGATACTGTGTGCAGGTAAATGAACGTTTTAAATTAAAATGAAAAAGATGAATTGAAATGATCTGGCCAATGTTGGCAGGGACTGCTTGGAAATGCTCGCTTCAGTGGACCAGTGTGGTTCCCACCTTTCATTTCTAGTGTCTGCTATAGGCAAATCATTTCATAGTCTTTTGAATAAGAAGAGATAGCAGGTGGGGAAGTGCCATAATTCTTCCTGGAAGCATCTTGATGATCAAAATGCCAGGTGTGCCAGTGTTCTTGGGATAATACATTTTTAAAAAGCTGGCTTTCATATTCCCAGATCTACACCAGCTAAATAAAACAAAATGGATATGTGGTATATCACATCACAATGTGTTTCCTATTCACTATACCGGCTGGCAGCTGCCAAAGGTGTTCTAATTCCTCCAGTTCTTGCTAAGAGCGCAACTATCAAAATGCCCCATGTGTCATTAGGCTAATAGTGTTACACAAGTACGTGCAAATGAAAAAAACAAAAGGGGCTTTTATGCATCTACAGTAAAGCAGTTTGCAGGAGGTTGGCCTAATTATTTGTATTTAGATCTAAACCACAATGGCAATTTACATATTTAACAGAATGCAGTCAGTAATATTGATGGAGCAGATCTTAGTTCACAATGAAACAATATGATAAAACAAACAGCTTGTGTTTAAAAGTACATGCAATAAATATATTATGCAGCTAAATGTTGGATCAGCTGGTATCATTCATTGGATTCCCACGCAGTCCCTAATTCAACTTCAAAACTGCACACTGTTCTTGCTATTTCGATTATATACAGGTGTTTCTCATGCATGTGGTTCTAATTTAGACAGCATGATATTTGCTATTTGCTTTATGCATGAAAAATATTAAAAAGTATGTGAATTAGATTTATTGAAAATCTACCCAGTTCGGTGAAATTCTTAAAATAGTGCATGTAACTGGCTACTGAAACAAATCCATGTTTTTTTCCCAATATAACAACCAGCGCCGGATTTCTAAATGACGCGCCCCGAGGCCGCCCCCATTCGGCGCCCCCTACCGCCGTGCGAGCGCGCATGTGCAAACCACCTCCTCCTCCCCTGCCGCCGCGCTAACGCGCATGCGCCAAGGTTAAAACTCCCATACGGAGCAGTGGGGAGGGGTCCCAAAAATTTTAAAATTTGCGTGTGGCGGGGCAGCATGCCGCCCCTATGTTTATGCCGCCCTAGGCCCGGGCCTTTGTGGCCTCGCCACAAATCTGGGCCTGATAACCACACAATTAGCCTTCAGTATTTTCTTGTCATAGCTAAGTGCTGTTAATAGTGCATGAAGTGACAAAGTATTGAAAAGATGCTGGTTTGGTATAAATATTCACACTTTGAGCAAGTGAGTCCCAGAGCCAGTTGCATTATTTAAAAGAATGTTTAATTGCCTCCTTTATTGCCTGACAATAGATACATTTGTGACACAACAGTAAATACTCGGTCATAATCTACTTTTAATGATTCTGTGGCTGGAATATATGGTTATATGTTTATAATATTCATTCACCTAAACTACTGATACACCATAAGACCTAGTAAGGTAGGTAAGTAGCATGCAGTTCAGACTAAAATGTTATAGTAAGTGGATTAATGTGGCCTTCACCCATAGCAATAAACAAATTCTTTCAGAAGGCATGGATTCACTGCTAAATTCCGCATTTGGCCATCTGCATATTTTTAGCAAAACTGCGTAAAAAATTAGCTACAACAAAAAAATTGCTTAGAAAAAATGCCAATTGACTTAATTTGAAGTCATTTTGGCCCATTCTTCCAGGCAAATTTGTTTCAGGTTGTCCAGGTTATTTGTGTGACACTTGTGTACCTCCAGTAGTGTCAGAAACGTCACTAGAGCATTGCAGAACACTCACAAAGTCTCCTCTGAATGGCACAGGACTATCTATATTTAAAATGTCATAATGACCACAAAGCTATTTCTTTTGTTTTGTTTTCAAGTCAAAATTGGTTATGTTCAGATTTCCGATAAAGTAATAGCGATGTTGTCCTTGTAGTCCAATGCCCCAAAACATGTCCATGTTATATAGAGATCTAACCATTAATTCAGACTTGATGTCATCCAGAGCACTGGACTAAATCCAATATTTTTTCTCAGATAGCAGAATAATTTACAACAAGGGGATATAAGTAAATACTTTGGCTTTAACAAGTAAAATCTCTTTTTCAGCAAGTGAACTTGTGAAATGCTTGGACTGAGTAATCCTCTAATGCAGGTTCTGTGTACCATGACGGCATGGAATATTAATGCAAAAGATGCTGGAGATTTGAAGAGAAAGCAGAAAACTGAGTCCTAGAATCAAGCCAATTACTACTGCAAAGAGGCCACGGCCAACACCAAAGTGCAAGCAGAGCCTATAATACCAAAGGATGAAGGATTTAGGGAAATAAATCACAAGGCTAAATAAAACCTGAAATATTCTCACAGAAAATGATTTCACCAGACACAAATTGTTGCAGAAAAACTTCAATAAAATCCACTGTTTCCATGCTAACAGAATAAAAGGCATCTATGTAATTCGGTAATTGTAAAAGTCATGGTATGACATATATTCCAGTCCTCTGTACCAGTGATACCTGTCAGTTGTTGATAAACTGCAACCCCCAGCATTCCAATAAAAGCCAAAAGATGGACTGCAGTAAGTTGACTTTAATATTCCAAACAGGTTTTTGTATATTAATGTGAAAGACCACTTATGGATGAAACAAGAATTCCCCTCATATATGGATACCATGTACCAAATTTGTATGTTTTATTTTACTCTTGGTGAACCCAGATATTACAGACCAGGCTTAAAATGTCCAACAGTCTACTGCTGCCCTTTTAACCATTTTCCTGAAAGGTTTTAAGTTAGCAAATGTGTATTTTGTGTTGTGAAGCAGCAGCAGATGGCAGACTAATGATGTTCAAAAACCCATTTTACCAGCTCCCAACATATGAGCTGAAGCAGTGTGCCGAATAGCAATTGTGGAAATTCTATGTCCTTGCTCCGTAGTGGTTGCAGTAGCTTTTATTGCTGCTCACTATGATAACCACACAAGGAGCTAGTGAAAAATAGTTGAAAACCAGAGCATTTATGTGTCACTTTGGAAAACGACAAGTGGTGTGTTGTGGGTGCTTTTAAGCAGTAGTCATACTGTAGGTGACTGTAGCCTTTATATTGATGTCAATAAGAAGTGACTTGAGGTGAGGAGTGGAGATCAAAGTAATATAACACTTTATAGTTTGTGTCTGTCCAACAGCCACTGAGACTAAGTCAGGCCCAGTAAAATGTGTTTCCATATAAAAAGCATTACTACTGTATATATTCAGCATGTCTCATACACTTTTCTTTTCCAGACAAAAAGTATTAAGAGTCTTATATTTAAATGTTTTCCTTGTTACCAAAAGGATTTGTTGTTGCTGTACCTTTTATCACTGGGGCTGAGGGTTGCCTTGTTATTTTGTCCAGCAGATGTCTCCTGCAGGATGTTTATATTGCAAGTACCAGGATCACAGGCCCTTGGGAGTGGGTATTTTTTCTGTTTTCATTTCTGGATTTAGAGTGCTGACGTCTCAAGTCTTTCCCCTGTGAACGGGATTTAGCAGATGTGTAAGTACTGCTTTCCACTTCAAGGTGTGTTTCCTTTACCCACATCTTAGAAAATGTTTATAGACCAGCATCCAGGCAGCAAGCACAAGTTGGCACTGCTTAAAGAAACAGTTTTACAAAAGGATCAAAGAAGGACGCATTAAAGGAATGCACAGCTATATTCCAAGCGGCTTATATGGAGCAACTGTAAATTTAAAAACACAAATAAAATTACCTGCACAGGCCCATATCATCACACATTGTGCTAAGTAAAAGGTCCATAATTAATAGATGTATACAGGTAATTGTGAAAAAATGCAGGATGGGCAATTTCTTTGTATAGATTTGGGCTGGAGAGAGGTCTTTAAGGGTGATGGAAGACTGGGAGATTTGACAGCAGCAGCCCGCAAGTTACCAGGGACAGCAGAAAGCCATTATTAACCGTGGGCTACAAATCCCCCATCTGCCATCACCCTGCCTAATGACAGATTTAGCGTTTTTTTGCAGCTTTTCTTTTTCCAGTGGTTTGCTTCCTCTATTGTTGCGTATAAATCCCCACTTCCTGACAGTTCTCAGGTAGGAGAGTAGGGATTTATACACGAGCATGGGGAAAGGGAGCAAGGTAGGCAATGCTATTCTGCTGCAGCCCCCCACCCCCAGTGCAGATTAGTAACCCCTACCCTGCTCCTTTTCCCTGCCCACTCATGTATAAATCCCACTGTATAGTATCCGTAAGAGTAGTTACAACCATAATGCTGCAAATCTGCTATGCTGGCGCTTGAGTCTAGAATGGTGGATGTTCCATCAATGGGAGGCAGTGTACAATAGGAATCGATTTTATAGGGAAGGATTAAAAAAAGCTGAGGTAGTGTCACATGTATTGGTGGCAATCATGGCCAAGTTGGTAAGCAGTAAGAATTATAATTGCAAATTCACATTGGTCAACTAAGAAGATACACTGAGCCTAAGTGAAATGGAAAGCTGCAATGTTAATATGTTTGTGTTATGCTACTGCAATACTCCCCATAGGATATATTATTAGCAACTGGTTTCTCAACAGCATCCCGGGGTTGCCAAACCCCACCCTTAGTATGATATTTCTGAAAAGTGCATGCACCAAGGTAGCACTGGATCCGTATTTTCCTGTGCTATGCATTATTCACGCGTTCCCTGCATTATGATGGGATACAACATGTATATATGGGCCTCCCAACCTGTGAAGCACCCACAAGCATAACATTAATAATCATTCAAAATCTTTGCCATGGCCATAAAGATCACCTATATGGAAAACCTAGAAAAACAACACAGAAAACTAGAGCATAAAAATCCACTGACATACATAAGCAGTGTTTCGATTCCATTGCCAAAAGGTGTAATTAATTTGTGCTTCAAGTGACGAGAGAGCGCTAACGAGCGTATCATGTTTTCAAATGGAGTAATAATTTATACATAATACAATTAGAAACATGTTGAATTTCTGCAAAAGCAGCACGGCCTTAGCACCTCACAGTATTTCTGCTAATTGCAAACTGGTAAATGGGCATGCTCACTTTCCTTTCATATGATTCCCGTGCTGGATGAATACAAAATCAACAGTGGCTTTACTTTGTTCAAAACAGTTATTTTTTATTCTTCTGACCTAAAAATATATCAAATACCCAGGAATGTTTTTTGAAGGGTAACAGAGATTACATTAGAGATTCTATCACTGCTAAATATGACCGTGACTATCACTATAAATAGCGGCAGTGGCAGCGATAGTGAAGGGAAATAGGTTCTAATAATCATAAGCAGTTGTGCTAATGTATATTCAGCAGCCTAAGCTCAGGGAGGACTCTTATCTCTACAGTAAAAGGGTAAAGAGTTCAGTAAATATTTGCAGTATATATAATGCACAGGGACCAGCGAACCAATATTTCTAACAAAAGCTTATCGTTTGGTTAAAATTAATTGATATCCTGATTTTAATGGAAAGATAACATGTTGCAATGTCTGTCAATACTGATATAACGCTTTGGCAGTCTTGCCTTTATTCAAGACTCTGTGGCACCAGTAGATTATTTGCGAAATCAGAAAACGTGTTGATATATAATGAACGAACTGGAAACCACATACAGAAGGCCGTGTAGGTATTACAAGAAACCAATCAACCCTTTATCAGTCACAAGGTAAACTTGGGTAGCTACAAATGCTGGCCCGCTGAGGCTGGCATTGTCTGGGTGCAAAATCAAGCATTAACGGAGATTCTTGTTATAGCATCGGGTCCACATGATAATCTCCCCTGCTGGGGTTGAGCAGTTAATGAATGAGGAAGAGATGAAGCATGGCAGCCAGTGAGATTAATGCTATGCAATTAAGTGAAGATTTGGGGGACTGGCACCCAATACAATTAATGACACCCAAACTGGTGAGGAAGAGATATGAGCATGGCAGCCAGTACAGTTAATGCTATGCACGTGAGAGAGGAAAGGACAGTGCATGTTGAGTAGTGCTGGAAGCCATGTGACTTTGGCTTCAGATTTACTTTGCACCAGAATATATTTATATATTCTAATAATATGGTAGGAATTCTGAAATTTTCTAATGCTAGAGAAGTTCTGCATTGATGATGTGTTGATGTGTTAATATGGTGCCAAATTATTATTGCTTGATCTTCAAAATGTACCTTCATTTTAAGCTGGACACTGCTAATATTCATGTGTGTAAATGAATTAACTTGGAACATCAGAACTTAAACATTTTTTTGATGTACATAAAAATCTCCCTGTCAGTGTCTCATATAAAGCTTTCTATACAGTACAAAAGCTCTACACACTGCCTTTTAGCAATATTACTGCAATAGCTACAGTTTCATTGCATATTAAATCCGATACTCTTGTGAGTCACCCTGCAATAACCACTAAGCAATTTGATGTAGTTGCAGCTGGCCTTGTATTAGACTTGTAGGTGTCCCAAATCCTGGGATATATACCTAGCCACGAGATGCTGTATATAGATAGCTAGACAGATAGATAGATGATAGATAGATAGATATAGATAGATATATAGATAGATGATAGATAGACTCAAAAATATAAACAGTATATACTGATGCCCCCAACACACTACCATTTAGTGTATAGTAATTCTACCAAAGTGCATAAATCATTAAACCTAATTTGCCAGTTTGAGCCCAGTTCCCAATTTTAGTCAAATTGCTCTGCAAAATAATAGCATCCTGCGTAGGATTTTGTATCATCAACAAAAATAGAAACAGTACTTTCTATGCCCACCTCCAGGTCATTAATAAACAAGTTAAAAAGCAAAGGACCAAGGACACACCCCTGCGGTACTCCACTAACCACACTGGCCCAATTAGAAAATGTTCCATTTAACACTACTCTTTGTAATCTATCCTTCAGCCAGTTCTCTATCCAATTACAAATATAATATTCCAGGCCAATATTATACGATATTATACAATGTATAATATATTAACTTATTAAATATAACATATTATTTTTTTCATAATTTAGTACTCATTAATACACCTGTTTGTTCTCCCTTCTCAGATTTAAACGTATGTTCACCTTTATGATTCACACGTCTCACTTTGCAGATAAACCATGATACACCCCTCGCAGGCAGTAAAGAGTTCCAATGTAGGACATGCTTCTATAGAAGAGAGCATAGGGAATTTCCCACTGCTTCAGGCTACTGGCATTAGATTGGGTTTAGCTCAGGTTTTACATTGAAGGGAAATGAGGCAGTTATCTTCCTTTACATGCCCTGATTTGTTGGTCAAAGTGGAGACCGGTGAAAGTTTATTATTAAGAACCACAAGGTGCTAGAATTCTAAAATGTGATGGCTTGTATTTACATTTTTACATTTTACATGAAGTGCATTGAATACATTTTATTTACACATAGCAACAACTGAGGAAACTCAGTTTTAAGTATAGCCAGCTGTGTAAACTAGTCAGAGCTCTGAAATGATAACGAAATAAATGTGTCAAGTAAATAATACCGCAAAACTTTTACAATATTAAAATATTAAAAATAAATCTGTAGGTGGACTTCTTTTACAGTCAGTAAATCCGCTAGAAACCGGATAGAGCGCAAAGCCAGAATGTGAGATGAAAACAAGATCAGGTGGTATTAGATCAGGGCAAAGAGCAGTGGTTCAAAAGTTACTATACAGAGACAAAAGTCTAGGCACATAGCACAGGTTCAAATGCAACCTGAGGTTCAGTAGGTAGAGGTCAGTAAGATCACACAAAGGATGGAAGCAGGTTGACAAAAGCAGCTCAAAAGCTACAAATGAAATATTCCAGTTTGGGTTTGGGCTCCTAGAATTACTACTTGGGGGCAGGTTGTTACAATTTGCACATAAAAGCTGCTCAGTGTGCAAGACAGATGATTCCTTAGAAGACACCAGGAAAACTGCAACTGACAGAAAATGCCTTGTTAAAGACATAAGAAAATATGCATGCAAAGGACCATATAACACAGCGGCTTGCATACTGCCAAGTGTATAAAAAGGAAAGAATTTTACTGTTTAAGATATCCATAAAAAAGAGTCAGCCATGAAGTGTGTCAGGTCATTTTAAGCTTGGGTTCTTCCTTATTAAATCTCTTTGCTAATAAAGAAAAAATCTTCTGTGTAACCACAGCATGAGCATTCTCATATCATTATCACACTTTCCATATATTCCTGTTAGATTGGGGTGTAGAGATACCCACACACCCCAAGAGTGCAATAAGGGAAATCTGTGGGTAGAAAAAAACAATAGTGCTAAAATAGGTGGAATTGGATATTCAAGGGACCTGACATAAATCAGTGACTAGAGATGTACTAGCCAATGGCTGTGTCCATTTACATATAATTGTTGAGAACTGCATTTTTAAAATTTCAACTTTTAAGTCTTACTATATCCAGTACAGGTATATACAATACTAGACCAGTCAACTGTTTGTGGCTAAATGTGTAGAGTGCGTCAATATAAAACTAGCCTCATAATGGGATATTGCTCCCTGTTTGCTTTTATTAACTGAAATTTTATCCCAGAGCTGTTCCCTTTTCACTCACTTCAATACAGGACAAAGCTGAGCAGGTAGAAGGATTCCTTTGTTTTGCATAGCTTTCTGGGATATAGAGCCAAACAAATGAAATGTACTAATGAGTTTAGTTTAATTTTTTTTTGTATTTTCCACATTACTGGTCTGCTTGAGTTCCATCCAACACTGGTGTACATCAACCGAAGTCTCCACAAACTTGACACAAGGAAATTCATAATGGTTGCAATATATGCTCGCTCCATTCTGCCCACTCTTACCTACAGACCAAAATTAACTTTTCAGGAGGTTGCCATTGAAGCAGAATATTTATATACAGTGAGGACTGAGTGAGATACAAAGGATTGTGTGGCCAGGAATTTTCTCTGCAATTTCCAGCATGCAACAAATATGTGAAGAACAAAAAGGAATAAACCAAGTTGCAGAGCCACAAACAGGAAGGGTTAGGAAATGATCTGGACCTGGGAACAGAGTTTCCAGAAAGCTACCACAAGAGGAAGAATCAACAGGAGTACTAAAGGCCATTTATGGATGATCTGAACATTGGCCCCTGGGCTAATAATGGCACCAAATTGGGGCCTATGGAGACCCTTTAGGAAATGACTGCATCAGTGAGGCAATGTGATCTTCATCTCATAGATATCGGTCGGGCTGACTTCCCCCCCCAAGGGCCGCATACACATAGTCTGGAGGGTCTGAGTTGCCAGCTTTTATCGGCCTGTGTGCCTAAAATTGGGCTTGAGAATAGTCCTTATAGTCTCCAACTTTTTCTACTAGACAAACAAAAATAAAAAAAACCAGGCTGAATAATTAGGAATATTGAGTGGAAAAAAGGCAAAGCTTAAGAAAAAGTTTAAGGGGGTAGATCAATGATCCCCAACCAGTGGCTCGTGAGCAACAGGTTGCTCACCAACCTTTTGGATGTTGCTCCCAGTGTCCTCAAAGCAGGTGGTGGCAAGCTTTGGTTGCATAAAAACAAAAGGTACTACCAAACAAAGCCTCCTGTAAGCATAGTGTGCATAGAGGCTACCTAATAGCCAATCACAGCCCATATTTGGCACCCCCATTTTTTATGATGTCTGTGTTGCTCCCCAAGTCTTTTTACATTTGACTGTGGCTCACGAGTAAGAAAGGTTGGGGATCCCTGGAGTAGATCCAGAAAAACTAAGGAAAATTGATGTTCAGCAGAAGAGAGAGAATATTGGAAAGTACAGAGAGAATGTAATGAGAAAAAGTAAAGGAATGTAAGAACAAAAGGTCAGATAAAGAAAGGAAGAGCAGAAAAGGAAATGAAAGGTTACAGAGAATTGGTACCATGGAATAATGAGAACAATATAAGAGCAGGATGGGAAAAGCAACATACAAGGACTATGTCTGTTCTAATTGTATCAACACTCATTATATAGGGTGCCTTTATCAAAGATATGGGAATTTAAAAAAAAATGTTAAAAAAATAAAAATATATTACTGCAAAAAAACAGGTTTGTTTTTTTTTTTTACAAATTTTCTCTGACAAATGTATATATGATTTGTATATGTTTATTTTCAGACAAGAAAACACTTTTACTGGCATCTTTTTCAAGTCAATCATTATATTTAGGGATTTAGGATACATCTTCAAGGCAAGCCTAAAAGGAAGCTTTAATTAACAAACCACTACAGCACTTGCTTTATTTTCATAAGACCAATTAGGAGTGTCTGATATGAACTTGGAAAGCACCAATACATTCTCAGAGGGTTAATTTAGGTAGCTGGGGAATAAAGCATTGCAAGTCCTTCCTCAGGCAATATTACATTTCTGCTGTACAAATACAGCTATGTTAAAGTCAGCCATATTACTCTTGTGTGCATTGAAATGTCATTAATATGTTGTATGAAAGTTTTCATTTCCTTCAAAATTCCTTAATTGTTTTTGTTTTTATAGCATCATTGGACAACTAGTATTTCTTGTGCAAACTCCCAAGCTTACTCTCACAGTGAAGCTCTCTGTGCTGCTTCATAGAGGTTTTTTTTGGGGGGGGAACATTCCTTCTGCGATTGTACTAGTAATCATGTTACAATATATATATATTAAAACTAAATTAACTTTAGTTACAGTACTGATTCTTAAAGAGATGCTCTTCAATATACAATTTATCTGCCAGTTTATCCCACGAACCCTCCAACTTCCTGCATGTGTAAATGTGGTAGCTGACTGCTGTAGACAGAATTTTCCTGTGTAGGCTTGGATGGGTAAAGTGTTGTAAATCATCCCACTCCCCACCCAATCTTAGATAGGAGAGCAGCCAGGGAGCTATACAAATGCAGGCTGGGGGACAAGAGAGAGAGGGTGGAGGGAAGGGGGCCAGGGGCTAGTAGGGTTTGCTACTCTGCACCGGGCCCATCCAAAGATTTTTTTGCAGAGGGGCCCAGCCCAGAGTAGTTACACTACTGTATTAAGTTCTAAACTTACATTTTGCTAAATCTCTCATAGACTCATTTGCATTTTGACTCCCCATTTAAAACTCCTCTGCACTACCTTATCAGCAGATATACCATGAATGCTCCAACATGGTGCATGGGTGCATAATATGTTTAAGCTGGAACATTACATACATGCCCAGATGGTAGGTTGCATTGTCAAAATTGGTCAAACTGCCCAACCAAATCTACGCATGAATGGCCAGCTTTAGAAATGAATCTAAATTATTATGATAAATGTTTTCAGATTTTGAATTTGCTTCTGTGCAAATGTAGATTCATTTTGCCTATCATCCTCCTCCTCACTTGCCTGCCAGCACCTCTGGGCACTATTTTTTTGCAAATGTGTTTTATGTCATATTTTGTCATTTCCAGCCACAGTGTTGTATGACACTTAAATCCGCTGGTTTATAATGAAGCAACATTAACAATTAGCAGTGCTTAGCAATGCTAGTGGGATGATGGCACAGATCTGTCGCTTGCTTGTTCTTGTTGGTTTTAGTTTGTGCCTTTTGTCTCCCTAAACACGCCCTGTCTGGGGCTGTGTGCAGAACAAATGAGAGATGTTTCTTATTTATGGAACTGCTGCCATGGTTGTACACACTGCCAACTTGCCCAAGGCTGAAAGGATGCCTTTTCATCCAAGGACTGGCTGCCTGTGAAGAACGCTCTCCCACTTGGTTAATACTGGCCAGCAGCTCGCCAAGTCTTGTGACACATGTTCTGAAGAAGAGCTGTGCAAAGAGACAGAATAAATAGCAGGAATTTCTCCAGTACTCTTCCTGTGTGGATTACTGGGACATTTCCACTGGCTGCAGCAGTTCATTCTTGAAACAAATACAGAATAGCTTGCCAGTTTCAGCATGAGCACACATGCCACACACCCTCATGCCACACACACACAAAGACGCACATCCCCCCCAAAATGTACACACACACAAATAGAAACACCACACTGCCTGCTGTAGATCGTTCATAAAACAATTACTTAACAGTTTACTGGCTTAAAGTAGCCGATCAAGTTAGGCAGTTCATTATATTTTTACTGTATATCTGAGCTGCTGTAACGTTGCAGACTGAGTACATTTTTAAAAAGTTGATTGATATTAACTTTGTTATTAACTCTACTTTAACAGGACATGGGCAAAATAGTTTAAACCATCTGGAGGAGCACACAGAGCAGGCTAAGTGATGATAATAATATATGGGGCCAAGCAGGCAAATGTTTCAGTGTTATAATAGTACAACCAATATATAACTTGATACATGTATATGAATACCTGTGCATTGTAAGAGCATTGGATTAATATAGAATGTGCATTGCCTTCCCATGGATGCACATACAATATACACATTGAATAAATCAATACATTTAGATTAATATATTCAGCCATTAAATGAAAGAGCAGTTAGCCTGGGGGCACAAGTGCTTAGCTAATGAGCAACAAGGGCTGGGCTCTTGCGCCCCTTAGTTCTTTTGCACTTGTGCCCTCCGAGGTCATGAATGACCCCTCATACCCACACTGAAGAGTAGTGGCGGTCCTGATATGCATGTTACAATAGACTTTACATAACATTGCCTTAGATTTACACTAAGACATTTGCTGTAATGAATCAATGGCAGTGATTAAAGGGCTAGCAACATCAAAATGTAAAGGGTTTGTAAGCAAACAAGGGGCCTATATATCAAACTGGGTAAAAAAAATGAAAAAAACAAACCATGCTTTGCTATCTTGTAGTCAGGTATTGCTGTGTGAAAAAAGGCACATAACATAACATGGACGCATAACATATTTCCACATAAAAAGTAGCTGCCGCTTGAAAAGACTGGTTACAAATAGAACATCCATCGCTATTTGTTTTACACAGCAAAATGGCATAAATGGCATAAAATAACAGCGTTAAATACAGCAAATGGGCAGTGTAATAGAAAAAACAGAGTTTTATAAATACGCCATTTATTTTACACTGCTTTTTACACCATTTTTATGGCCTAAAGCATTTTACACAGTATGATAAATAGGCCCCCAAGTGTCTTCAATTACAGACCCCAGGTGCATAGCTTACTTGGCCAAGTGTTGTCTAAAAATGCTGCATTTTAGTTACAGTTGCCCATGTCAACAAACTCTTAAACTAAATTAGAATGATTATAATGATTATGATGAAATCATTCCAGCATGCAATTGCATGGGGAATTAAGGATTTGGATAGGATAATGCTGAGCAGCACTGAGCAATAATACCTTCTGAAAATGAATGTGTTTGATTATGTTCTAACTTATTCTGATAAATTGATACATCTATCTGCTATGATAAATTAGTTAATTAATTAACCCTTCTCTAACTGCACGGAATATTTTCCAACAATCAGAAAAGTGTTGTTAAAAAGTAAAAAAAAAATCAATCAATCTGGGGAGAAGCTTCTGGATTCCGCAGGTTAATCTTTAAAAAATAAGCTTCAAAGTATCTATTCTTGTAAGTGCCATTTTATGCAAGAAAAAAGGGGTTTCAGTGTTATTTTACTGCAAGACCACAAAGAAAGTTCCAATTTGTTATAACTTTAAAGGCCAAATAATCATGTCGTCTATGCTGAAATAACTTCACCTGACTGTCTCTCTGAATCTTAACCTTGTACTTAAAGAATCTGCACCTGCTTTAAAATCTTGATTCAGCCATGATCTGTTTCAAGTACAGCCAAGAGATCAAGACTTAATTAAGAGCAATGTATCAGTTACACTGATTAGTTCACTCAAGGCTCCCCTCAGGGCTGTGGATTTTTCTCTTGACACAATCCGCCATCCAAGCCTGCCTACTTCCAGTACTTGTCTTTTTATTTCTTTTCTTTTTTTTGCTATCTAGCAGACACTTTCCCCAAGCAACTGTGTGGACATGTTTCTGGGAAAATCCCAGGCCTTTTTACACAGTTACAGACTGCACCATTCTCTGCCACAGGGGGAGAAAAAAGTCATGCAAGCAAACCTACTCATCCATGTATATTATCATGGCTTGTCTTGCTATAAAATTAACAAATGTTTTCAGATTATTCACAAAGTCTTGTTAGCATTGTTGCCCTTGAGTCATATAATATTGGTGTCGCTGCACTGGCAACTAATTGCAGGCAAGGTCAACATAGGACAAGACATGCCTAATTTAATTTAATTTGTACGGCTGCCATCCCCTCCCAGAGATTTCCCCTTGTACTCGGCAATTCATGCTCATCAAAGGCAACGACAGCTGCTTAGTGCCAAGGCAAAAATCAGTGTATAAGATGACTCAAACAGGCAATGGCTTTTTACAAGCAGAAATATAATGACCTTTATAGATAAAGAAATAAAACTAGAAAGCAAATCTAGAACGTCTGTGTGTCTTCGCAAAAAGAAATCAATGGAATTACATTTATATCCTATGTGATTTTGGTACCATGCAAATGACACTGTCATTCTGTTTAATACCAGCTACAACTGCTACAAATAACAGCAATCATAATGTACAATGTTTGTAATAATTGAACATCATAAAACAAACACCACATCTCGGGGGGGGCCTTAGTCAATCAATCATAAATTGTAAACAAAACCTATATCCATTTTACAGCAAAATCAAAACATGTATAATACATATCAGGGGACACAACAGATAAGGAATTGATCTCCTGGTCAGAACACAGTTCAAATGAAATGATTGATTTAAGCCTTTTGGCTAAACACATCCCAGTTCATAAATCCAAAATACTTCCTTTTGCAAAAGTAGTGCATCCACATCCTCACCTCTAGGAGGTGGTGATCAGTCAGCATGCATTGGATGCTGGGTGTTTTGCATGTCTTTTGGGATATTGGTTGTTTAGAAATATCCTATTTTGTTTCTTTCCTAGGTCGAGGATCCAGTCAGCCCTAACAGCTGCACGACACGTCAATACATTTCCTTAATTGTCTGTTTTTCCAACATACACCAGACTGCATGGACATTTGATTAAATAAATTACATTATGGGGCAGATTTATTATAGTGTGTAACCCAGTATCACCGGTGATGTTGCTCATAGCAGTCAATCAGATCTTTGTTTTTGTTATCTAACTTGCGGGTGACCATTCAAATCTAATAGCTGATCGGTTGCTATGGGCAATATCACTGGTGATGTTATCTTGCACAAAATAATAAATATGCCCCTATGTGTTATACAATGGTGTGAAAAACTATTTGCCCCCTTCCTGATTTATTATTATTCTTTTGCATGTTTGTCACACAAAATGTTTCTGATCATCAAACACATTTAACTATTAGTCAAAGATAACACAAGTAAACACAAAATGCATTTTTTAAATGAGGGTTTTTATTATTTAGGGAGAAAAAAAATCCAAACCTACATGGCCCTGTGTGAAAAAGTAATTGCCCCCTGAACCTAATAACTGGTGTGGCCACCCTTAGCAGCAATAACTGCAATCAAGCGTTTGCGATAACTTGCAACGAGTCTTTTACAGCGCTCTGGAGGAATTTTGGCCCACTCATCTTTGCAGAATTGTTGTAATTCAGCTTTATTTGAGGGTTTTCTAGCATGAACCGCCTTTTTAAAGGAACAGTAACACCAAAAAATGAAAGTGTATAAAAGTAACTAAAATATAATGTGCTGCTGCCCTGCACTGGTAAAAGTTGTGTGTTTACTTCAGAAAGTCTACTATAATTTATATAAATAAGCTGCTGTGTAGCCATGGGGGCAGCCATTCAAAGGAGGAAAGGCACAGGCACATAGCAGATAACAGAGAAAACACTATTGTATTCTACAGAACTTATCTGTTATCTGTTATGTAACCTGTGCCTTTTCTCCTTTTTTCCAGCTTGAATGGCTGCCCCCGTGGCTACACAGCAGCTTATTATATAAATTATAGTAGCGTTACTGTAGCAAACACACCAGTTTTACCAGTGCAGGGCAACAGTGCATTATATATTTATTACTTTAGAGCTCTTTCATTTTTTAGTGTTACTGTTCCTTTAAGGTCATGCCACAACATCTCAATAGGATTCAGGTCAGGACTTTGACTAGGCCACTCCAAAGTCTTCATTTTGTTTTTCTTCAGCCATTCAGAGGTGGATTTGCTGGTGTGTTTTGGGTCATTGTCCTGCTGCAGCACCCAAGATCGCTTCAGCTTGAGTTGACGAACAGATGGCCGGACATTCTCCTTCAGGATTTTTTGGTAGACAGTAGAATTCATGGTTCCATCTATCACAGCAAGCCTTCCAGGTCCTGAAGCAGCAAAACAACCCCAGACCATCACACTACCACCACCATATTTTACTGTTGGTATGATGTTCTTTTTCTGAAATGCTGTGTTACTTTTACGCCAGATGTAACGGGACACGCACCTTCCAAAAAGTTCAACTTTTGTCTCGTCGGTACACAAGGTATTTTCACAAAAGTCTTGGCAATCATTGAGATGTTTTTTAGCAAAATTGAGACGAGCCTTAATGCTCTTTTTGCTTAAAAGTGGTTTGCGCCTTGGAAATCTGCCATGCAGGCCGTTTTTGCCCAGTCTCTTTCTTATGGTGGAGTCGTGAACACTGACCTTAATTGAGGCAAGTGAGGCCTGCAGTTCTTTAGATGTTGTCCTGGGGTCTTTTGTGGCCTCTCGGATGAGTTGTCTCTGCGCTCTTGGGGTAATTTTGGTCGGCCGGCCACTCCTGGGAAGGTTCACCACTGTTCCATGTTTTTGCCATTTGTGGATAATGGCTCTCACTGTGGTTCGCTGGAGTCCCAAAGCTTTAGAAATGGCTTTATAACCTTTACCAGACTGATAGATCTCAATTACTTTTTTTCTCATTTGTTCCTCAATTTCTTTGGATCTTGGCATGATGTCTAGCTTTTGAGGTGCTTTTGGTCTACTTCTCTGTGTCAGGTAGCTCCTATTTAAGTGATTTCTTGATTGAAACAGGTGTGGCAGTAATCAGGCCTGGGGGTGACTACAGAAATTGAACTCAGGTGTGATAAACCACAGTTAAGTTATTTTTTAACAAGGGGGGCAATCACTTTTTCACACAGGGCCATGTAGATTTGGAGTTTTTTTTCTCCCTTAATAACGTAAACCTTCATTTAAAAACTGCATTTTGTGTTCAATTATGTTATCTTTGACTAATAGTTAACGGTTTTTGATGAGCAGAAACATTTAAGTGTGACAAACATGCAAAAGAATAAGAAATCAGGAAGGGGGCAAATAGTTTTTCACACCACTGTACACATTAAGCTGTGTTTAATCCTGTACTATTTGCCACTAAGAGGATGAAAGAAAGTGTCCCTCAGAATTAAAGGGGGTTAAGTAGTAAAAGGCACTAAGTTTGCTCAGTAGCAGTAACTTATAGCAACCAATTAGCAGGCAGCATTTATTGGTCACCTGTTTAAAAGCAAACATCTTATTGGTTGCTGTGGGTTACTGCTCCTGGGCAAACATATTGCCTTTTATTACATATGGGGGTAAGTGTTGCACATTACTCAATGGAATACACCTTTTTTAAGTGCACCAGTAGCAGAGTTTCTCACATACTTGCTCACTGGGTCTTTTGGAGTCATCATTTTTCTTGAGGTTCTTGTGCCATTTAAAACAAAGCCTCACTTTTATGTGACAAATAAGGTGGCCACACACCTGGCGATCTGACGATCTTTCGTGCGACCATCGGTCGCACGAAACATCGTCAGATCTGCCACACACCGTTCAGGGCTGAAACAGCAGATAAGGAGGTAGAAACAACAGGATTTCTACCTCCTTCTGCCGATTCAGCCCTGACGGCAGATTTTGGTCAGGCGCCTTCTATGGCGCCCGATCAAAATCTTTTAACTGGTCCGATCGGCGAGTCGACCGATATCAACACCTGCGATATCGGTTGACTCGCCGACATGCCATACACGCACCGAATATCGTATGAAACAAGGTATCATACAATATTATCGGTGCGTGTATGGCCAGCTTAAGTTCCAAAAAGCAACTGTCTTAAGTCCACGTTGGATATTGTTGAAAAACAATTTTTTTAACAAAATGACTATCTACTACTCTATCTATGACTACTTATCTTAAAGGATCACTATACTATCTATGCATAGCTACAAATCAGATGCTTGCTTTCATTACACAAGGCCATTCAACTAGCTCATAAATCCTTACTTTAGATATAACCTCATTTGCTATTGGATGTTAATATTTGATATTTTGGGCATGTCTAGTTTTGGGCCAAGCAGCACAGGTGTGAAACAGAGCCTGTGTCAGATTCATATATAATTATATATCTTCCTGTATACAAGGAAACTATCTATGTGCATTTTCTCATATTTTCCCAAGCTCTTTTCTTTAGCTGCTGCTTTCTTTTTCACTCTTCCTTCTCAGTATTCCTCTTTTTTCCTAATTCACTAACCTCCTCCAATTTTCTGCCAACTTTCTTTTCATACCTTATTAATACCCTTCCCCTCTACTTTATATTCCCTTTTTGTTCCAAACTCCACTCATCCTAGCGCCTGGTTCACACGGCTGTCTTTGTTAATTTAAAATCAGACCTCCTGCCAGTAATATGAAGCTGATCCCATTGACTTTTAATGAAGTTGCAAATGTGTTCTGAGTACAGTATGTGATCCAACGTGATCCCACATGGGGGAATATTTATAAAGGCAATGTAAAAATTGGCCCTGATAATTTCCACTGGAAGGTTTTTTGCAACTCTGCAGGAAAAACTGGGACTTATACTAAAATAAAGGTAAAATACACATACAAGTATCAGTGACTTTGTCATTGCTTACCTGGAATATTCAAGGTTTTAGATAGCAAGTATGATCCGCTTTTGCTGGTTTTCCAATTAGTCCAGGGATATGCAAGTAAATCAGAGGTTGCCAGAACTTTGTGGATCACATTAGCTGGAGGGACAGAACCTGTGTATCCCTGCACTGATGTAAGATTTTTTTTCATTTTGGTCAATAGGTGGAGGGGAAAATACTTTGCAATGCAGGCCCAGAAATAGGGATAGGCAGCAGAAGCAAATGCCTAGGGCGCAACTTTATTTGGAAAATTGAGGGTTGCATCACAATACCAGGAAATATGTGTATTGTGGTAACACTATTTGAGCTCATAATTTGGTCAGCTCCTTGTTTCTACCCACCCTTGCTGTTTAAGCTGCTTCCAGGAAGTTGAAATGGTGTAGTGGGTCCATGGGGGCACAAAGACACTTTTGCAGTAAATGCCAAAACAACTTGACCTAGCTCTCTGCAATCTGCAGTACAGCAAGGGCTACATATGACTAAAGCTGGCCAAACACATAAACATCAGCTCCTACATGTGTATAAATATTGGCACCTACATACTGATGCTAACTGAGATGATCCAATCATTTGGACCTTGGGCCAACAATCATATTATAATAAATCTGTGCAGGCCGGTTGATTAAGGACCACATAAACGTGCCAAAATGGTCCTTGTTCCACAGGATTTTCAAATGTGTCTATTAAATAACTGGTGATTTTCAGCCAGATGTCTGTTGGGAAGGGCCCATACATGATCATGGAATAAGCTACCCACTTAGTTTGGAGAGACAAATTGATATCTTACAGCTGCCTGTGTATGGTCAATTTATTAACCTTCATTGCTTTGTAACCTACATAGATTACAAAAATCTCAGGTCAGGCCTGACATTGGACTGGATCGCATCACTTAACAGGAAAAAGCAGAGCTTAACTGATTTTTTTGGCAGTGCAGCCAAAATATGATATTTCATGCTTTCTGCCATAAACGCACCGATAATATCGTACGAAACCTCGTTTCGGTGCGTGTATGGCAAGTCGGCGAGACGACCGGTATCGCAGGAGGCTGCTGATATCGGTCGACTCACCGATCGGCCAGGTCAAAAGATTTTGATCGGGCGCCATAGAAGGCGCCTGAGCAAAATCTGCCATCAGGGCTGAATCGGCAGAAGGAGGTAGAAATCCTATTGTTTCTACCTCCTTATCTGCCGTTTCAGCCCTGAATGTTATTGGCGGGTCTGACGATCTTTCGTGCGACCGCAGATCGCCACGTGTGTGGCCACCTTAACACTGCAGTGAAATAGTTGGCCACATTAGACAAGGCAATGCTAGGCCATTTTCTGACTTTGCTCTATGCTTTATTAACAATTGTACCTATTATTTGTAATTATAAAAAATAGAGGAAAAGTCAGAAAATGGCATGGCATGAATGTAAATAGAAAGAGAAAAGTGCTCTACCAATGTTTTGCCAACAAGAAGCATATAAATGTACAAAATAAGTAAGGCACATCACACTGAGGGTTAGCTGGCATTTTGCTTCCACAAACTAAGGAATTATGTGATAAAAGTGAGCTTCTGTTTATAACCACAAGAGGTGCTTTTGTGCTAAAGGTAATGTAGAATGCCTCAGGTCAGACCAACAATATGGAAGCTGCCATTCATGTATACAAATGCAAATCACTATGGAACAAATGTTCTGCACCACAAGTAATTATCTCCTCAGATTTTACAGTCTATGTTAGAGGAAACAAATGGTGAATAAACATCACTTACAACAAAGTATGCTTTCTTTTAACATCCAAACATAGGGACACATGAAAACAGGAGCAAAAATATAAGTGGAACAAAGGGATTTTTATGACTTGCCATTCTTTAGTTAAGTGAAATGCCATACTAATTGACAAAACAGTAACATCCAAAGTAAGCCTGGAACCTATTCAATATAAGAGAAATTTTAGCTGGCAGCTATGGTAATTCCATATACCTTATTGTTTGGGATTTAAAATGAAACTAATAAAATTGCTAAAAAATAGTTATGAATGCTAAACCTGGTTTTCCCAATTTAAATTTTCAATTTATATATATATACTGTATTATATGGTAACATTTTAAAAACAGGCAACAAGCTAAAAAATCATTACAGGGGTTAAGGCTGACATCACAAGCTATGTTTCCTGAACAACCAGAAAATCCATTCTACTATATGTAACAAAAGTCAACTAAGTGAATGCGTTCCCGCTGCATTTTATTATGTCCTTCTAAATGTAGCTGTTGGTAGTAAATTAGTCAACTTTACGCCATTCATGTCTTCATAATAACCCACAATATAACATTACCCAAATATGCAGCGTGTAATCAACAATCAATAAATGCCATTATTCGCATACCTCCTATAGAGACAGGAGTGAAGCTGTCTCTGTTTGGTGATGGTTGCTTAAAGACAGTAATACTGGTATGCTACTGAGAGCAATTAGTGGCCTTTCCACCCCTCCTTTGGAGTGTCTTTTTTATTAACTGTGACTAATGTGACTCTCATACACACACCCTATATATTTGGCTGCTTAAGGCTAGGCCCGAAATGTCACCAACAACATTCCTAAAGTTTACTGCTGTTTAATGTCCAAAAGACCACTGTCATAATAAGAGGAGTATAAGACTACACTGTCTGTATTTTATGAAAAACAAGTACTTGTCTCAATATGATTCAGTAGCAATATATTTCAGTTAGGCCCTAAATATTTATACTACATATATACACAGTTTATAAAATCAAAGTTATATTAATAGAAAACACAATATTACTCCAACATTTTTATTCATTGTGTTTTGCAAACTGTTGTATCAACATGCAGCTACATTGCACATCTTCCCTTTTGAATCTCCTCCACTTCAGAACTGGTAGACATTTTTCTGCAGGATTTATAGTAGAGTGTATAATGCTTCATTGTATATTTGCCGAAATACATCACTTCTGGTGCACAGAAGGCTTCAGTTGTTCAGCAATGCGACTGCCGTGATCAGTGACGGACATATTATAAATATGCTATTGCACTCTGCCCTCAAGGAAATCAATCATCAAATGTATTATTATTTATTGCACTATATCCCACTATTTGTTGCAATATTTCCCACTGCAAAAAAGAAATGATTACTTGCATCTCAATTTTCAAAAAATTTGCCTTTTCATAGAACTTACAGCCGTATTAAAATTTTGTGAAATAATAGGAATATGTATAAATGATTCAATAGAAAATAAATATATGCTTTAAAGGGCAGGATAAAGCCTGAAACATTGCCTTTAAATGTAACCTAGTAAATCACCTTTTCACCTTTGCAACAAGGAGTGCTGCAGCATTGTTTCTACTACTGTTTAATTCAGTTGGCAGATAAGCTAGAAAAACCACCACTGCCACCACATCCCATGGGAAGTGCTTTATACTACATGTAGCTTTCAGCCTGGCCTGATCTTACTGCCCCTAGATTAGGCCAATGGGATAGGGTACAATTCTGGGAATTGTGTGCCTGACCCTTTAATTGCTTGCAAGTATTGCTCTGTATCGATTTCAAGGGCTATTGCTTCGACCTTTGGGGTCACTCACAGTTTAGGCAATTGACGACCAGTAAAATGGCAGGCAGCGGGTTTAAGTGATTGCCACTAAAATCAAAAAGCAATGATTCAGGGGAAAGGGGGGGTTGTCACCCACTCAGGGAGCTTATAAAAGCTTTGGCTGTAAAACACTTATATCGTATCATCTGCCATTGTTCTTAAAAGAATGTTTGCTGATGGTGGCACTGATGGATGCATCCTATCTCAACAGATATCATTAGGCAATTTTTTCAAATGAACATTTTATACTTTTTTAAGATGTTACGCATAATTTGTTACACCTTTTTCTGAGAGATCATGCACTTTCTTAATTAGTATCCCTGCTTTCCTCTGATTTGCTTCCTTTGCTTGTATTTTTATTTCTAACTAAAAAGCTAAACATTGCATCTACAAATGACCACAGGCAGATATGATATCCCCTAGTTCAGTATGACTTCTACCAGAAGATTGGTACTTACACTCTATAAGCCAGTTATACTTGTGAATCTCGGGTGCAAGTCCCTTGATGTATGGTATTTCCTACAGTGTCTTGATTACTAGTTTCTTTCCGGAAAGCACATAGTTCATCATAAAAAAAAAAACTAAATCTGGAATGTGTAATTTGTCTACTCGCGCTTCTGTTGCATAATTATGAGAATCGCCTTCTGGCATATTCAACAAGTCAAAGAATTGGTCACCAGGGCTGAAACTTCTTGTTAGCCTAAACTCTGGGAAAAAGAGGATTACCTCAGGTATGTCATGTTTAATGACCTGGGGCGCACAATGACTTTTACAGATGGCGTCATTAAGGACCACATGGTCTTGTTTTGTTCCTGTAAATAGGTTCTCAAAGGAAATATAAGTCTCAACCTGCCCCTTATGAGTTAGGTTTCATGTCCTTTCATTAAAAAGGAGGGGTGAAAACAACCTGAAGCAAACTATTAACCTCACACTCTTACAATATCATTTGAAAATACATGGAAGTATTCACTGGAGGAATTTTTTGAGCCCATTCTCTCAGGCTCCCAGAATAAAGGTCCTCTGCTAACCCTGTGTAAATACTGTAGATTGGCCTATGCAGGACACTTTATTTTAGTAAGAAATGCATTTTCCAGCCTAACCCTTTATTTCTATACCTCCAGTAACTTACACAGCACACAATTGGAGATGAACATTCAACATGCACTGCTCATTTAAGCTTACAATCGAAGTTCCCTGCCATATAATCAATGTGGTACCTTTGTCCAGGAGCCAAATAACCTGCGTACATGTTAAATGAAATGTGAGAAGGAGCCCCTTCTGTATTACAGATGCTAAACCCATTTTGTTGTTTACAAATAAAACAGAAACACAACATTTGCACAAAATATGCACGGCGGAGAGATATGGGATCTATTATCCAGAAAATACCAAAATACCTGAGACTCATTTTTTACAGTATCATATTTAAACAAACAATTCTTTTTTTACTGCTTGTTTTTCCTTCTGTAATAATAAATTAGCTCCTTGTGCCTGACGATATCTACGCTAGTAGATCCATATTGGTGGCAAAACAATCCGATTAGTTCGCTTTTGTTTTAAATGTTTTTAATTAACTGCTATAGCATGGTGCGTCACAATATGGAAAGATCCCTTATGTAGAAAGCCTCAGGTGCTATGCAACTTTAAAATAATTTATAAGAAGTGTGGCTATTAAATAATTTAAAAAACAAGGCTTACAGAATAAAAATAGTATTCACTCACACATTTCAGTAAGAAGATAAGATGTACTGCGGTCCCTGTCCAATATGATTTTCAACCTGCCTAAAAGAGATGTAGCTGGCCTGAAGGGGGCAATTTGGCAAGTTAAATCTGCTCATGTATGGCCACTTTAAAGGGGTTGTTCACCCTCATGTTTTATTACGTTAAAGAAACTAATTTGCCTTCCTCTTCTGACTTTCAAGCTTCCACATGTGTGTAACTGACCCCAGCACCCAAACTATTACTCTGTTAGTCTAGAATTTTATTACTATTGTAATTTTTTATCTTTTTTTTATATTTTTGTATGTTTTTATTTAGACACTCTCTTATTTACATTCTAGTCTCTCATTTAAACCACTACCTGGTTGCTAGGGTAATTTGGACCCCATCAATGAGATGTGTTCTGGGGTGATTTTGACTACATTTAGGCAGCAGCAGCCATAAAATATTCTATTTGCTGAAGCCCTAATGTTAATGGTGTTGTAAACAATGAATTTCCAATGGGATTTATGACAGGTTGTTATAAAGATACCTGGTATATCAAGCTGGCTACATATAGGTTGATATGGGCCATTTGGTCACCCCTTTGCTATAGCCCATAGAACAAAAAAATTGCCATTATACAGATTACTGTCAAGTAAGGTTATAGCACAGATCACTCAATCATCTTGTTTAAAAAATGACCTATCCTTTTTCCCCCCACCCACTTTAGTGGTACCTACTAATGAATATCTATTGTCAGGTTTGCAGTTCCCATCAATGATCTCTGGAATTTCTGCTGCAAGATTGCATACATGTGATACTGCACACAGCAAGTTGTACCTACAAGGCCACTAATTAACATTGCCCTATACACGTTACTTATTGCTGTGCAACAAGTTTGATTCCTGCCTTGTAGGAAGAGAACACAAAGCCTGAGGAGAATTGAATTATTTAACCACACCCCTTAATTTGGCAGGCAGACGGAAGTTTTACCTAGTAATGAAATGCAGCCCACCACCTGTTTAATTAAAAACTGCCCTGAGCTGATATCCCAGCAGGCAAAAGCAGTTGTTTTCAGTCAGGTGACACTAAGAAGAACCCAGCAGCCAACGTCTTATATTTACTAACCCAACTCACTCTCAGCTATTGCAGGGTGTCACCTTTTGATTTTTTACCGCTGTTAAATGAAAATACCATTCTATTGAATAGGAATCACTGCCTGCTTGCTAATCCAAACGTGTAATCGAGCAAAAATGGTCCCTGCTCTTTTTTTCACATTTAAGGGATTGTCTTCAACAAAGGCTATTTTCATTTTTGTTGCCTGTAAGGAAGGAAATATAGCATAGAAATGTCTGCTATTACCCTGAATTTTTGTGACACTGCTGTATTTTTTTGTTAGTGGGTTTAAAGGCATGGTAATACATAGTGATAGTTTTTCTTTAAAATAGATTTGTGTGGTTAGATTTTTAAAGGTTATCTTCCTATTCTGAAACGTAAATTGCTATTGACTAGCCAATTTCAGTGACTGGACTGAACTGTTTGAGCTGTTGGCCATAAAATTACTGAAGACCAGGCAGTGGCAGATTACCATAAAGGCAATCCAGGACCTATGGTTTCTGTGGGGCAGGGCTAGGGCAGACCAGGGTGGAGCTTGGGCACAATGGGGGAGGTCAATACCAAGGGCCTTCACAGAAATTGATCCTCCTCTGCGACCATGAAAATTAGTATAAAATATTTAAAGGAATACTGCCATGGGAAAACATGTTTTTTTCAAAACACATCAGTTAATAGAGCTTCTTCGACTTTTCTTAGGGAGCCAACCCCTGCGCAGCTGCAGCCTAATCACCATATAGCTATCTGTCTGGGAACCCAATTCACCTGGAGCAGCCTACTGGAATGGAGGGCTCACACGCATTTGTCCATTGACCCCAGTTACTCCATAAACCAGCTTTTACTTAAGCTGAACAATAGTAAAATAAACACTAGTTTTTCATTGCAAAGCTGACATTTGCTGAAATTACCACATATAAGACAGGAATCTGGGGGAAACATACACTGCATCCACCTGTTTCCCAGTGCTTCTCTTACAATAGAAAAAAATAACATTAACAATAAAAACATTACAATCAATATACTTCCTGGTTGCCAGGAACACTGAAAAGCAAGGCAGAAATACAGCCCGGGCTTCTGGTGCGACTGCACAGGTGCCCTCAGCAGCCCTTTTACTATTTCTGCAAAGGGGTTCTTAACTAACACTGTACCAATGATTTTTAAGTACAAATTCACGAAACATAGAAAGGCAAATCATTAAAAAAATTTGGGATAAAATGTGAAGACTTCAAAAGTTCAGAAGACTCAAAAATACTTTAGAATATTCCTAAATAAGATTTAATGTCCTCTTTACTGTTTAGCTAATATTGGCTGTTTCACATAAACACTGTTTCACATAACATACAAATTTGTCAGGGAGAATATCAATGAACTGTATCTGGCTAAAAAAACCTTCCGCACCACATCAAACATTTCCAGTCTGGAATAATAGCTGAACAATAAAGTGTTGCCAGCATCTGACATAAATAGATATTTCAACAAACGGATAAAAAAGAGAGGCTGAAAAAAAAGGTTGATTTTTTTTTCCTGTGGTTAGATTTTTTTACCCACTTGTGAAGCAAGACTTTAATGAGATCCAGGGGGACAGACTTATGTCAATCACAGCACACTTTTCAAATAGTCGTCTCTGCCCCCATCACAGAACCACAGGGCATAAAATAATTAGAAAGCCCTGGGTAACTGCTCTGTTTTACAAGAGTAAAATCTGTGTGTGGATCATTTACATAAGCATGTCACTTTTCATTACATTTCTGCTGCAGACTGAGCAACAGCCTCACAACTCACAGGCAAGAAGACTATACTTCAGGTATAAAGTAAGCCCTGCCGAATGTCTAGCAGGGTACCCATGTGTTATGTTTTACATACCATTTCCCCCCTCACACTGATATAATGGTCAGTATTTTTCCCATCTAAAATCAGTCTATTCATGCTGCCATGGCTGTTGATTTTCCTTCTTTTGAAAGGAAAAAAGTGGGTTATTGCATGAAGCCATTGTTTGAGGGAAAATTGTCTTTGTCTGTCATAACAGTAGTGATAAGTGTAAAGTCAGTTATAATTATACGTGTAATTTATAGAGAAATAACCTTATTAAGAGTGAATTATTTGGCCGTCATACATGCAGATAATGTTTGGAGTGCACAAAACACATAGAAGCTAATGGATGAATGTGCTGACAGAACGTGAGGTGATATGCATCTGAATAGTGTTTTCCAAACATGGTAGCAATGAAAGGTCTTTACAGGCTATTAATAATTTCAAACATGAAAGCCAGCCAGCGGTATCAATTGGAAGAGGGTCCACGAGGCAATGGAAGTCCCGCTTTTCATCTTTCACAGCTGACCATTTTGATAATTTTCAAAAGGAAATGCGCTGGCCTTTTTTTTCCCTAGACAAAAGCAAATTGATGGATTGTTTTTATACATTTTCAACTAAAGTCATATTAGATACATTGTTGGATCAATTTGATAATGTGTAGGAGCAGGGTTCTTTTAAAAGAGTGGAGATGGAGAGGAATAATAAGCAGTATTTAATAAGCTGAAACATTTCTCAGAGATGCTTTTAGACTAATTATTATGACAGTACTTAAAGGGAATGGAAACGGTCAAAGGGTAATCAGAATAGAGATATGGTACATGCAGACGTATCAACTAACACCTAGTACTCAGTGAGGAAATGATCCATTCCTGGTTTAACCAATTTATTGCTCTGTAATGTGGTATAAAGTACACAATGGTCATAAAATGCCTGGACCTGATCATTGTCTGCCTGATGATGGAGTTGGGTGTTGTCTTTATATAACTGCAAAGTCTTTAGGTCGCAGGAAAGGGCTATGTCACACCTACATTTATGTTCCTTTCATGTTTTTTCTATATATATCTAATAATTCCTAGTTTTGAATTTTATGCCTTGGTCTTGCAAGTTTTTCCTTAGTTGAAAGCTAAACATCTATGTCTTCCAGACCAATAGCAGCTACAAGGGAACTGAAACTGACCCCTTCAAATTTTAGAGAGGAGCTGCAGAAAAATAAAAGGGCACTAGGACACCTTGCCTATAACTGAAAGCTTTTGTGGAATTTCTGTGTTCAGAGTGAGTTTAGGTGCAATGCAGGTAGAACACTGAGAAATTCACTGTGGGATAACCCCCAACAACAAGCCCCTGGAACCTGTCATTATGGCTGTTTGTCCCTATGAACTTGTAGTGATTTTACCTGTTAAAGAAGGTTACCTTGGCTCCCTTATCTAAAAGGTAATCTTAAAACAAAAATGGTAATCATTCAGTACATTTGCGGTGTCATATGAAGCCATTTGACAGTATAAACAGATTAAAAAATCTGAAAGAGTTCCAAGACCAGAACACTTAAATTAAATTTGTGAAGCAAATCCCTAAGTTTCCTCTCTGCACAACCCCCCCACTAAAAAATGAGTCTCTGTCTCCTTTTGCCCCAGCCGCCAATAAGAACAGTGCAGATGTGTCTGTTTCACACATAGTAAACAGACACTTCTGTGCTATTCTTATTGGTGGACAGGAAGAGCAGGAGACAATGTTTAATTTTAGTTAGGATGTTCACAGTACAGATTTTTTTCCTGACAAACACAATTTCGGCACTTCATTCTTGCAACTTGTCACAAAGTGACAATTTCATTTTGGCCAGAAAATGCCGTTGACCACAATCTTTCACTGCTGTTGCTGTAAAACAGATTCTATGCTATTCAAATGAATGACAGGCTGCCCCACCACACTCAAGCACTTGTCCTTTGGCTCATAAACTGTGAAAACTTCATGGCCTAAGTGCTTAAAACCCAAACTGATTAAGATGGAGGTCAAGTAGTTTTTTTACCCATATGCCTTAGTTTAATAATACCTGAGACTAAGATAGACTCCCAAGCCAGTAACAATGGCATATAAAAGCAAGGGAAAGGTTTGCGAGGGAAAATAAAACTTTGTGTTGCTGCTGTTATTATCTACTTTTAACCTTATATATTATAGGAATCTTAGCAATAATGGTATTAGTCCATACCACTCATGCTTAATCAAATGGGCAACCATTCCCCACTTTTCATGCAAAAGCAAATTGTTGAGACAGAGGCCTAAGGTGCAAAGTATGACATTAAAGTGTTCTGCAGCACAGACCCCTGTATTTTTCTGGAAACCAAGTAACACCCTTTGCAAATGAATGATGGCCTAAACTAGCAGGCCTAAAAATAAGCAGGAGGATGCCCATGTCTCAGAAACCCCGTAAATGCTCCAATAAGACGCATAGCAAACATTCTGTCCTGGCAGGATACCTGCAATGTTATCAGTTCTTAAAGGAACAGTAACACCAAAAAATAAAAATGTTTTTAAGTAATCATAATACAATGCACTGTTGCCCTGCACTGGTAAAATTTGCACCTTTGCTTCAGAAGCACTTCTATAGTTTATATAAAAAGCTGCTGTGTAGCCACGGGGGCAGCCATTCAAGCTGGAAAAAGGAGAAAAGGCACAGGTTACATAGCAGATAACAGATAAAACATCATTGTATTGTACAGAACTTATCTGTTATCTGCTATGTAACCTGTGCCTTTTCTCTTTTAAATGGCTGCACCCATGGCTACACAGCAGCTTCATTTACTAAACTATAGTAATGTTTCTAAAGCAAATACACCAGTTGCACCAGTGCAGGGCATCAGTACATTATACTGTAGTTCCTTTTATACACTATGATTTTTTGGTGTTACTGTTCCTTTAAGCTAGTCTGTCCAAACTGCCACCTTTAGGCTGAATTTTCCACACCAGGGCAAAAATAGCAGCACTTTTAGGACCAATATTTAAAGGGTGTATACCCATGGTTGTGTTGAGTCCATTGGAACGCAGCTACATTTATTGTGCACCACACAATACAGGGGTACACAGTAAATGTAACATACAGAGGCTTGATCATTCAACAATGCCTCATACACATCAAAGGAATTAAATAAGAAGAGCATTTACCAATGCAGAAGATAGCTGGAACCAGAGGGCTTTATACATTTGTGTGTCACGCCTGTGTGGTAAACCAGCTCTTATACCCCCACAGATATCACTTTGGACATGAACATACCATAGACTCTAGATGAAGACAGAAGAGCTAACGGTGCATCTTCCTGCACAGGACTGCTATTTTTATGGAATGGCAACAGCGGCCATTTTCACTTACGTAAAAATATATTTTTTTCTTTTGATAAAGGATTTGCAGGCAGTATTGTCCCTTGTTTAATAAATGGGAATTCATTTTATTATTATCACCAAAGAAGCCAGGTTCCAGATGCTAGTATCAGGTGTGGGATCAGTGGAACTGATATGATTATCATCTATATTACCATTGATATATGATCTTAAATGTATTTCTCTACTTTTGTATAGGTGGCCTTGGAAAATGCAAATTTTTTGCCATTAGCAAGGATTCTGTTGTCTGGCACTTAATCTATAGATTTATTTAAGCCATGCATATAATGGGATTATACACATAAATAGCAGGATAAACCAATCCCGGGCAGACCAGATGCGAAATACATATGTGAAACATATGAATATGTATTCTTCTTTATTACCCAGAAGCTATTAATAATTAAGTGGATAATATCTAATAAATGATCCAAACAACCCCCTCCTTTTCAAGCATTCATTAGCTTCCAGAAAATGGAAATGCTTGTGAAAGGGTGTTGTATTGCTAGTTTTCCTTGTGTTAAACTTATGCTTATGAATAAATTTTATACAGTGCAAGATAGGCACCACTAACCATAACAGAGATATATTAAAACAAAAAGAAAAAGTGAAAAATGGCTTTGCTTGAAAGAAATGAAATCTGGCAGATTTAGGTGATTTAGAACAGGAAATAATTGCTTGCTCTATAAAGCTGAATCTTGAGGTGTTGAAAGCTTCTGCTATTAAGGATAAGTGATTTGTGTAAGACTAGAAGTGAATGATTTATTCCAGTAAAAATGAAATTTGCAGGAATCTGCTATTCAGAAATTTTTTCCTCAAACCAATTTTGAATTTATTCACATTGAGATGCTTCAATGAATTTCAGTTCTATTTAGTTTTTTCCTCTGGATTTAATTCTCACTTTAAAATTCAAATAATTCTTCCTTCCCCATAGAACAAAAACAATAGAAATTTACAGTAGGAATGAAACGTTAATAAAACAGTTCAAGCTCAGGGAGAACCTATGCATGATAATCTTAGAATATGAAATCAGTATGACTATTAAGGTGGCCATACACGTAACAATAACGATCTTTCCTGTGACCCTTGGCCTTCAATTGGCCTATCAAAATCTTTTAACCCGCCCAATCGACGATATCGGTTGCTTCGAAGAATTTCGTACACATATGGCCAGCTTTAATCAGTGAAGTGTGGAGTTCATGCATGGATAAGATAACAGTGGTCAGCCCAGCTCTATAACAAATCTAATGTAATTGAATTCTACAAATGTTGGTTTCCTATAGCTCTTACCTACCATCAGTTGCCTAAGTCTAGTCTCTGGAGATTTTCCTTATGGTTGATGTCATAGTTTTGGTGGACTGGGAATCTGTGGATTCTAGCAAATGCCAGAGGGGCTGCTGTAAGATGCCATAGACAAGGGGTGTCAAACTCAATCACATAAGGGGGACGAAATCTAAAACACAGGCTAGTTGCCGGGCCAGATTTTTTTACGGTCACAATGCAGTCAGGCCATTGGTGCTGCAAAGTCAGGCACAGTCACCAGGGGCCACATAAAACAGCCAGAAGGGCTATATGTAGCCCACGGGCCTTGTTACATAGTTACATAGGGTTGAAAAAAGACCATTGTCCATCAAGTTCAACCCATCCGAGTAAACCCAGCACACAACCTATACTAACCAATCTATACACTCACATACATAAACTATATATATACAATCAGTAATACTAACTGTAGATATTAGTATCACAATAGCCTTGGATATTCTGCTTGTTCAAAAACTCATCCAGGCCCCTCTTAAAGGCATTAACAGAATCTGCCATTACCACATCACTAGGAAGGGCATTCCACAGCCTCACTGCCCTCACCGTGAAAAACCACCTACGCTGCTTCAAATGGAAGCTCTGTTCCTCTAATCTATAGGGGTGACCTCTGGTGCGCTGATTGTTTTTATGGGAAAAAAGACACAAGTGTTTGACACAAGTGCCATAGACAGTCACTATTTAGTTAGCTGCTGTGGGGCTGTTTGGGCCTCTATGTACATGAATGCTACAGTCTATTTTGAATCCCAGTCCAGGTCTGCTGGACATTACACAACAGAAATCTTCAGATTTTCATTTTATGGTCAAGATTGTTTTACAGGGTTGTAGAGATATGAAAACATGGTCATAATAGTCATTCTCCTTTAATTCCAAATATATCCTAGATCAGGGGTACCCAACCTTTCTTACTCGTGAGCCACAGTCAAATGTAAAAAGACTTGGAGAGCAACACAAGCATCATAAAAGTTTATGGAGGTGCCAAATAAGGGCTAAGATTGGCTATTAGGCAGCCTATATGCACACTATCAGCTTACAGGAGGCTTTATTTGGTAGTGAATCTTGTTTTTATTCAACCAAAACTTGCCACCAAGTCAGTAATTCAAAAATAACTACCTGGTTTGGGGGCACTGAGAGCAACATCCAAGGGGTTGGTGAGCAACATGTTTCTCACGAGCCACTGGTTATGGATCACTGTCCTAGATAGTATCTAAGCATTTACCCTCCTATTTGACCCTAATTGGACTGCCCCCCTTGAATGCTTTGGCATCCATGAGGGGGGCAGCCTCAGAGTTTGAGAGCCACTAGGATTTTAAAAATATATATTTTTAAATCAATGGTAATCCTGCCTATTGACTGATAGGGTTCATCAATATATGTAGCCACACAGACCTGCTCCTACAGTGGGGATATACATAAATACACAAAAAACAGATATGGTAAAAGTCTAAAATTTCATGTTCAGTGTAGTGTTTTTTTCTATATGTTGATATGAGATAACTGAATGTGGTGTGGTCCCAATAAAACAGCAGCCCTTCCTGTGCAGTAAGGCATTAACTGTTATTACACACCATAAAAGCTTACATATGACTAAATTAGAGTGTTTCAGTCAAAAGGTATCTATTAGAGTAGAGCCCAACCATACAGCTTTATGGTTTAGTATTGCTAACATGTCTTAGCAAGTGAATGAATTAACTGTCTGTATTTTTCTAGTGGAGACATGGGAAGCAAGTAAAGAAATTATGAGATGATGGACATTAAGGATCTTGTCCAATCGTTTGGTTGCTCTGATCCAAGCTATTGCATAGTACTATATCCTGTAGTGCTATTGGTGTTATAAATAATCTGCTTTGGAAGACACTAATAATAATATTAACAGAGCACTAGAGGTCTGTGTGGCTCCTTTTTGTCTGCACAACCTCATTCTTTTGTGCTTTGCCGGTATATAATTACAGGAATCACTATGCTATACATTTGTACATATACTGTAGTTTTATTACATTATATAATATGTGTTTGGAAATGAAAGTGACCCTAAGGAATGGGATCATTTGGCACCATCAAGGTTACCTATAGCGGAATGCCTTTATTAGAGTCAATAGCTTGTAACAGCAGGTGTATTTATCAGATGACTGTTTGTAATACGTGTAAGTGTAGTCATTTCAGTATTATTATCCTTTCTTTATGTAGTGCCAACATCTTTAACAGAGATTCTATATTATTCACATTAGTTCCAGTGAATCTAACAATCTAAGGTCCCCTTTACACATGATTAGGAGCCAGTTAATCTGCCTGTTTTTAAAGAGGAAACCCACACAGACATAGGGTGAACATACAAACTCATTGCAAAGAGTTCCCAGGCTGGGATTGAACTCAGGATCCCATTAGTGCAAGGCACCATGGCTAACCACTGCACCACCATACTGCCATGAAATTCATTTCTTTTAGCAATAATCTTTAAAAATATAGCATATACTGTTTCCAGTAGGGTAATGTGCACTGGAGATGATTGTAAATTTTGCAAAATGCACATTCAGTGCTATCAGTATAACTTAAATTATGCATATGTGAGGAAAGTATCTGTAGATAAGTGCACATATTGCAATTGTAGGAGCAACCTTTTAAATGTAAGTTGAAAAAGATTCTGAAATAAAATGATTACTGAAGAGAGAATTTTTTTTCATTTTATTCCAGTCCAGGTATTAATGCATCATTAAATAAATCACTCACTCCAAACTTAGCACATTATAGAACTAAGTTTATAAAAGTAGCACCATTAACTAAAAAGTCTTAGCTTTTTGTAATACTGATGCTCTGGTTCTCTTGGTTTGAAAATATTTATTTTTTGTGAACACTAATCCAAACAATTTTTAAACAGATCCTTTCCTTTTGTGCCAGTGCTAAAATTGGGCGTATTGTCACATTGTGTGCATTGGCACAAAAACATGGCATTTTATGATTCATCAGGCTATTATACCTCATGCTGTTGCTGATTCTTCCGAGGGTTGCACCATGGCTAGCAATTATGAGTAGCTGAGCTAATGATATAAAAGCTCTACAGCAAAAAATCTTCACATTCTGATCACTGTTTTTATTATCAGGAGTGTAGTTAGCCAAACACAATCCTGAGCTAAAAAAGCACAGCACAATGTTGTAATTCTAAAATTTCTCTTTAAGGCTAGTAGACTGTGCTATCATTAGCACAAGACCAAGCAAATGGGCTTGGGCTGCAAAATAAATGTTTTACTGCCCTGCACTGTATAGTAAACTGAGCTTTTCGGCTTTGTCAAGTTGTGTGCATATGGTAGACAAGATCCAAGAAATCTTTCAGTTCAATTTGTGTTACTGCTTGCCCAAAGCAGGATATGTGGGCTAGAAACCCACACCTTTCCTGACCAAATCCAGGGCAAGGCTTTAATGCTAATCCCTATTTTGCCCATTCTTGCCGTTTCCAAATGTTGCTACTTTGCTGGTAGATGGTAATATTCATAATAATACAATTAAAGATTTGGTGGTGTCCTCTGTTTTTATTTTTTGTTGGTTATTAATAGTCTATCTCCACTGTTTTTCTATAGAGAACTGAAGAGGTCAAAACAAAAACAATGACCAAAGAATAAAGATGTTATTTTCTCCTTTTCATTAAGCACTTATCAATACAAGTATCGGCCCTGTTATCCAGAATGCTGGAGACCTATGTTTTTTGGATAAGGGGTCTTTCTGTAAATTGGATCACCATACAAGCCTACTAAAAACATATAAGTATTGAATAATCCCAATACGATTGTTTTGCCTTGTTTAAGGATTAAGTATATTTTAGTTGGGATCTAGTACAAGGCACTGTTTTATTATTACAGAGAAAAAGTAAATATTTTTGTGAATTCTTTGATTAAAATAGACTCTATGGGACATGGCCTGTAAGTTGGAGCTTTCTGGATAACTGGTTTCTGGCAAATGGATCCTATACTTCTACTATGCTGCCCTGCAGGACCTCAAGATCACCGTCACCTTATGTTTCACTTCCTCTCTAAATTGTGAGCTCTTGAAAGCAGGACACTCTCTTATTGTTTGCTTATAATATAAACATAAACTGTGTGAATCTAGTCTGGTGCAGTGTCTTGTATTTGTATATCCTTACTCTGTAAAGTGATGCAGAATTTGATGGGGCTATAAAAATAATTATAGTAATTAGTATCTATCCCCCATACAGACCTTTGATCTGCAGAAGGCAGGCAGGAATAAGTCTAAGGGTACAGATACACTGAGCTTATATGTAGGCCAAGAAACAGTGTGGCATTAGCCTAAAGCCTACTTGGCTTTTTAACTATTAAGTGTCTCGTAGTTCTTAAGGAATCTTGAGTCAGGAAGTCTACCCATACTAGATAATTCCTGTCATAGAAGTAACCATAGACTAATATGCATAAAATAAAAAACACACATATGCTTAAATGCGAATGATTTATTTTATTTTATTATATTATGTCATCATTCATTAGACATTGATGGGGTAAAACTATTTACACACAATGAATACATGATAGACCCCTTAAATGAACTACTGCTCACGCAGGTGGGGTGGGAGTGGATCCCAAGCAGGCTGAAATTGGGAAGTGCCTTAACAATCCTTATACAAAAGGAGCTGATGAGTTTTATAGTGTTAATGCTACACATCTCATTGTATAAACTTTACGGCTTCTTGCAGTATTACTGCACTTATACCCAGAGAACAATAGTGAGAGGTGGGTGTGTAACATGTTTACATTGCTTGGTTCTCATAACTATCATGCAGGAATTAATACTGTATAAGAATACACCAATGTTTTCTCAAATCTCCATTGTCATTTTATGATGACTGTTACAGTCATGACTATGGTACATCAAAGGACTCGGATTGCTGATGTCAGTGAAATGTGTGAAGAGCAATGGGGTAAAGAAAACATAGATAGCTAATAGAATATAATGGCATAATTAATCTACCTCATTTTCAATGTATTGAAAAGACAAACAATATTTGCATAGATGTCTGCAAAGAATAAACTAATAATGCATAGTAAACGGATCATCAGTTAAATTCAATGTTCCTTTGTAACTGCCAGTTAGCCTTCCACTTTATTAAGCATTAAAAGAGCTAACATACTTAAAGAGTCAGTAGGTGTTAGTAAAAGATCTGGCAGAACTGATGACCAGCATTCTAGTCCAAATCTAAAAATGCTAGAATGCCCATTGCCCAAATAGAGCAAACTGATTGCTAATCTAGAACTAAAAATGCAAATAGAATCATTTAAATGCATGCTATAAAAGGCCCCACCTTCCACTTCTTCCCAGATGGTAAGGATATTTTTTTAAAAACCTCAAGTAGTTTCTCCCAAAGTCCTTTAAAGGGGAAGTAAATCCCTTACCCTCTTTCATTCGCAAGTCCTGTGTGGCTTAGGCAAACCCAGAGCTACAATATGAGTGGAGAGGGAAATTATATTATGTCAGCTTAAGGACTCCATGTATACATAACATTTTATTAAAATATTATGACCCACACCATGCCAAATAGCCATGGAGATACCTAATTTTTTCATGTAGTAACAAACTAGGGACATGTAACAGATTGTACCTTGGGCTCCACAACCATGCCTTCTACAGCAGACACTGACAATTAATTGTTACTAACAATAGCAGAACTATTATTACTTCCTATTTTAGTGGAGCTTGCAGACTCCCATAGCATCCACACATGCACTAGGGTCTATTTCACAGGGAAACAATGAATTGCCCGTTTGGTTTTAGTGCAAATGACTAGAGACAAGGGGGGCAACAGAAATTGAAAGGTTATAGAGATGGGCTACCAAAATATTTTAGGATTAAACACCAAGCATACTTATGTTATCGGGATAAAACATGCTGTGAGTTCAGAAACATAATGTAGTCTATATTATGCTAAGAAAATATTCTGGCCAAAGAGCCCAATTTGAGCTCACTTTCTGCCCTAATGATAGAAAGAGAAAACATAAATACATGAACTGTCTTTTTGTTAATTGAGTTATAAAAGATAATTTAAAAACATGAATGAAGCATGCAAAGTGCACAAAACAGGTCTCAGTGCACATTTCAAGTCACACAAGTTAGGGAGGAAAGGAGAATGCAGAGTACAGTAATTCTGTCTGGCAGAAGTACTCCATACAAGAGCAATGGCAACCATTAGTGCCCTTGCACTTCTGCTTGGGGACAAAGTAAATGTGCTCTGAAATACTGCTTAATAGTACACACTAATACATGGTTTATTTGTTACTACATTGGAAACAAGGGGAGGAAGCATTTCAGTATCCAATGCTTGCCGATGAAAGGACAGGAGACAGAGATATCCAGCCAATTCTCACAAGCAAATATAGACTGGATATTTGTGTAATATGGGCACAAATTTTGATGATCAGAGGTGAGAGAAGAGCATGGTTGCTAAATTTTTCATGACAAAATATGAGATCTGTAATTTTTATTAAACTGGCATCCATTGTTATATTCATCATATCCCAAACCCTTAATAACAAAGAAAACCCGATAAACCAAAGTAATAAATGAAAGTAATAAATTATAACTAGTTAAACTACTGGCGACCTAAAAACAGAACAACCCCAAGAAATCATACCGAGGGCCGGTATTGACCCGGATGTGTATATAAGCCCAGGTCGGTAGCAAGATTCAAGCAGTAAATTTAGTTGAAGTCAAAACAAGAACATCTTGCGAAGCAAGGAACTCACCGCTGTCAACAAGTGGTCCAGGTGCAGGAGCCCCGAACCCATAGTTTGAAAGGGTACAAAACCATGAATGAAAAAAACAGCTATACTAGTACACCAGGACCATCCACCGGAGTCATTTAAAATCCAATTTTATTTGTTCATTTAAAAGAACAAAGCCTAACGTGTTTCGTGAGCAGGCGCACTTAAGCATAGGCCTATGGATGCGGATGGTCCTGGTGTACAAGTATAGATGTTTTTTTCATTCATGGTTTTGTTATTACCACAGGACTTTTAAGTGCCATACAACACTGCACTATATCATTGTATCACTTAAATACATTATTAAACAGGCCCCTCTACGTTCCTGCAGGACTGTTAACAAAGCTTAAAGCCTTGCTTAAAAGGACTGCAGGGAATAAGGCTTCATAAAGTAGTCTAAAAGCTTTAGGCCTGTTGATGAACTGCTGAGGTTTGGAAATAACAGCCCTGCCAACTCTCTCCATTTTTCTCATTCCTTTAGTGGTCTCCTGCATACCAGTGGAAATTTCAGTCAGAACTCTCAAATCGAAAAGAATTTGATTCTTCCTTTGATGCTGAAATCTGTGAAATTGTTAGGTGTTTGTAACATATTGTTTGCTTCAAGGCATCCATCAACCCGCAGAGATATTACAAACTCCAAAGCAAGACAAAGAGCATGGAGGCAGATTCAAAATAAATAGAAGTGTACTATATCACGCTCTGGGGAGCTCCAAGATTTATATTAGCACCCTTTTAAAGTGTTCCTTAACTCGCTGTTTATTGAGCTTTGAAAAATGTTACTGCAGAACAGGAAATGCAAACAACTTCTGACTTACTCGACGTCATACATGCCCCCAGCTATTTACCAACTTTAATTATGAAACAGATTTAACATTTCTTTTATGAACAAAATGCAGACTTTTTGTGTTTCCAAAGTGTAACAACTCTAGGATTGATGATAAAAAGAATAAAAGTGAGTAATCAGTGGAACTTATTTTAAGAACATGGTAATGCTCCCATTAGGCAAAAAGCTTTGTTGAATGAACTAAACATGCTCAAAAATCCTATTGTCTTGGTTGTACCTGCAACAGTTACACAAAACTTGTGACATTAAAGGAACAGTAACACTACTATAATTTATATAATAAGCTGCTGTGTAGCCACGGGGGCAGCCATTCAAGCTGGAAAAAAGGAGAAAAGGCACAGGTTACATAGCAGATAACAGATAAGTTCTGTAGAATACAATAGTGTTTTATCTGTTATCTGCTATGTACCTGTGCCTTTTCTCCTTTGAATGGCTGCCTCCATGGCTACATAGCAGCTTATTTATATAAATTATAGTAGACTTTCTGAAGTAAACACACAACTTTTACCAGTGCAGGGCAGCAGCACATTATATTTTAGTTACTTTTATACACTTTAATTTTTTGGTGTTACTGTTCCTTTAAGGAATGCACCTTGTATATACCAAGGCAGTTGTAATAAGACTTGGAGTTGCCCTTTTGTGCATATTTAGGTTCCAAAAAGTAGACCGGGAGTCATTCATGTGATTTGAGTATCAGTGAATTTGGGGATGCATGATTTTATGGTAAAGGTAGATGTCATCCTAAGAAGGCATCCACTTTAACAATAATATTCTAAGACTCTTGTTTTTGCTGTACTACCCCCTCCTCCTCCTCCTTCTTCTTCTATACCCCCCCTTGTTTTTTGAAAACCAATAAAAATGAGACTTGTTAAAAAAAATAAAAAGGGCGCCCACAACAAATGCAAGTCAAGTTCCATAATTATGTTACTGATGTCTAATTCAGTATTTTGCAGTGTAATTGTAAATGCCCCATTTATGCATGTAGCGCAGAATATGATTTCCAAATGCCATATTTTTACCCAGAATTACAGCTTAGTTGCACCGCCACACTAGTGCCAATGCATTAAAAAAATGCTATTGAATTGAATGTGCCCATTTTTGCAAATTTTTTTTTTTACAAATTATTCTCAACCAGGGGCATTTTATGCAAGCACAGGAAACCCCAGACATAGCAAGATGTGTGGGTCATAATATTTGTTAAATTCAGGTAGAGTTTTTGTTTGTTGTCAATGATATGTTAGAAGTGTTTTGCTTTTGTTTATATCAATTTTAGTTTTGAGTGATTCCTTAAGATAAGATTCCAAAGGTCCGGATTATATACTCAAAGATGAAAAATTGCCTTTAGCCTCAAGTGTTTTTGTTGAGAGATGATTTTTAAAATTACATTATGATTCACAAGCAACTCTTGGTGCAAAATAATCTTTCCAACTGAATATAATTTTTATTTTTTAAAATTGTGTCCTTAGGGTGTTCTCTTGAACTTCAAAAGTTTTCTTTGTAATTATTACACATATCAAAGGATTCTAGGACATCACCTCCATCCAACCTTTGCACTGTGTCTCTAATTCTGAAATTTTAATCAATAAATCATATTAGTTTTACTCTTGTACTGCTGTTGCGTACATACCAAGTGTATAATTTTAGCATTGACATTGGATATTCAAGCTGAAGCCCTCCAGATGTTCCTGAGTAATAACTCCTGTCTAGTAGTGTACCCTATAATCTCCACTGCTTGATAATGAAATCCACATTGGTGCCTCTTCACCCCACAACGTCATGTTTCCTCTAACCACTGAGCTTTCTTGATCCCTTCTATGAAATATTCATCTATATAGGAGAAAAGGAGGGGGATCATGTTTATGCACAGTCTCTGTAATTCTCCCCCTGTTTATAGCATAAGGTGAATTCAACAATTTATGAAAGTTTGCTATTTGGACAAAGTCCTTTTATCTCCAAGCCTAAGGGTAATGTCCCACGAGGAGGTTAGTCACCTTTGATTAATTTCTGTTACTGCGGGCACCTAATCTCCCCAAAAAATAAAGGTAGTCGTTGGTGGAAAGGCCTACTCATCACTTCAGTTTTCCGCCGATGCGCAATTTATCCTAGAAAAGGCCATAAGAAGTTAAAAAGCAGCAATATTGTGCTTAGTGGCAATCAGCTTAAAAATAAATATTGTATGGAACAACAAATTCTTTACATATGGCCATCCTTTTTGGATATCCATCTTAGCCCACCAGACTGTTTAGTTTAGATATTAGTACAATTTAGTCATGAAAGGAATGGTCAAATTGCTCTAATCAGACCAATAGGGTGACTTTGTCATCTGGTTAAAATATCTAGTGGTTTGTTCCCTTAAGATTACCACATGGATGTAAGGGCCTGTGCAGTTCCTAGGAACTAATTATTAACCCACAGATGCTATTTTTATTGAATGCTTGAATGTTGCTCATTTGCTGGAAGGTGGTATATATAAATAAACATTTTTGCCATGACCCAAATAATCTCCAATAGCTCTCAGAATATTCTAAAGCTGACCATATACTTTGAAATATGCTTATTTGGTAAGGTCGGCAAAAAAACAGATCTTTGCATGGTTTGGCCTTCCAGGTGGTGGGATGGAATAGGCTAATCCTACTGTTGGCCCAAGGCCCTGGACAGACAAGGGAGGACTGTATCTGCAGCCCAATGCTGTCTTCACCCAACAGAATGCTAAAGCAAGCCAAATCAATTTCTGCAGAGTCCTGACCAGATATGTGGCCATAGGTTTGTCCCCATATATGGTCCAATAATCTACCAACTTAGACAGTAGTAACCTTTACAAAGATGAAACTTGGCAATTCCTATGCTTGGGGGTCTTACAAGGGAAGTCACTTTTGTAAGATCATTGTCTGCCAACTATTTCATGTTCAGAACATCCTCTGATTTGTTATTTTCAGGGCTTTATCCTATAATTTCAGTCTGAATGTTAGTTTTAGATTGTTGCATTTAAACATACGACCGATAATCCACTGTTCTTTAGAAGAAGGCTAAAACCAGGATATCCTTAAAGCAGGCCCTCCTGGTGCTGAGTGAGGGCTGGAGTTTGGAGCTCTTGTGCAAGATGAGAGTCCTAATTTCAGGAAGCACTATGGTGATGCTGAAGTCTGGGATGTCCATTAGAAAGTAGGTTTTGTTGATAACAGTGGCAGAAGGAGGAAGGAAGACGTCCTGCAAAATGCCTAAAACATATATTTTTCTCACATGCAAAGTGAAAAAGTGACTATATAAAACATAAGAGAACAGATCAGGAGACACCCTAACAGGTGTTTCCTATTAGACTTCACTTGTTTGCACCATTTCCCCATTAATAATCAGGTAAGTAAGCCGTCCGAAATATGCCTACTCACTGTGCTTAGTTTTAAACGCTATTATCTTGGATCATATTCTACATTACAATCTTAGGATCAACGTTTCAGAGTGTCTCAAGCGTATCGATATCATCATCCTCCCACAGTTATGAGCAGCATTTCAATCTACCCTCCCTTTTCCTTGATCATTCCACCCACACACCTAAAAACACACATGAATCGTGTGCCCTTTCCCTTACTCCCCCCACATCACGAGCCCCCACATCAACACCCCAACCTCCCCCTTAAACTAGAAAGCCCAACGCGCGTTTCACTCCTTTCCCTACAGAGCTTTATCAAGTCCTTCGCTGAGACACGCTGAAACGTTGATCCTAAGATAGTAATGTAGAATATGATCCAAGATAATAGCGTTTAAAACTAAGCACAGTGAGCAGCCATATTTCTCCCAGCACTAGGAGGACACAGGAGTGTATCTCCTGTTGAAGCTGAAAGGGCTAAATTTGTTAATGGCACAATAAAGTATCCATTTTCCTTCTTCACTGCGCAACGCTGAAAGGTGAAGAGTTGGATACTTTTTTGCAGTTTATGTTGTAACACCTTATTCTAGCAGTCCAGGTGATAGCCCTGTAACGCTTTAGGGCTCTGGCACACGAGGAGATTTGTCACCTGCGTTTTTTCCCCCAGGCGCTTTGGCGACAAGTCGCAACGACAATACACACGAAGAGATTTCATGCGAGTTGAGCTCCAGGCGATCTGCTACCCATGGTACCACTCAACAGTTACCCCTCCCACATGTTTACTCAAGTTGCTCAGAAAAGGGTCTGTGTGCGATTTGAAACAGCAGGCGACTTGAAGTAGCCTCGTATGTTTTGACGCTGGCGATTTCCATTGGTTTAGCATTGGCGTCTTGTCGCCAAATCGCTCTTTTAAAAATCGCCGGCGACAAATCTCCTTGTGTGCCAGAGCCCTTAGAGTCAGTGCCAAAGATCGTGTCCTATCCCATGCGATTTTTAATTGGGGTTTCAGTAAAGAGATATACGGGGATATTTTATTTTATGGAATTAAAGGTTATGTTTTAATTATTATTTTTTCCTACCATTCTCAGACGGCTTACTTACCTGATTGTTAATGGGGAAATGGTGCAAACAAGTGAAGTCTAATAGGAAACACCTGTTAGGGTGTCTCCTGATCTGTTCTCTTTTGTAAATATATATACTTCTATTGCACATTACCCTGGGTTTGGGCCTCCCTCGGTTAGTATTGCTTTGACCTTTACTTGAGTACGATATTGACAGGTTTGTGGTGTGGCTCCTCTTTTTATTTTCATACACTATATAAAACATCTCTGGATTTGTGGAGTATACATGTTAGCTGCAAATGTTTAAATGCTAGATTTACCTTGTTAAAGTTGATTCACTGTTTATACCATTGGATATATTGCAAGTCTTATTAAATAAACTGATATCTAAATAAAATATCTTCAGTTTGACAGTGCACAACAATCAATTGAAATCTTAGGTTTTATTATTTTTTTTTTGTTAATTGATTTTTGTATGTAACTATTATGATGATAATAGTATTAAGATGTAGTATTGGTATTAGTAATAGGTTGTGTGGAAAAATGTATTGTTATCTGGTTTAGTACCCTGCAAGTTGTTGTAGAAAGAAAATACTTTTTCCATAGTACAGTATACATTCCTGTGTTGCAATCTAAAGCAAATGAAGGGTTTTATTCACATTATTTCCTGGTAATTGCATCTACTAACTTCCTGTCATGAAAAAGCAGTGTCATGATTTGTGACAGAGCTACAAGTCACATTTTACAGAAAAGTACGCAATCAACAGTCAACATAAAATTAATTCTCTGTCTGGTGTACTCAGGCATTCTCTTGTTTCCAGCATTCTTGGAAGTACAATATAAAACAGACACCAATTGTTTTGCTGAATTGTGCTTTATACAGGGCAAAACTAAAAGTAACAATACTTTAAAGTTAGTTTTACATGGTTTATCTACTTTGAGGTGTTGCTTTTGCTGTTCTTTTTCATGGACTAACACCAAATAGCTATGTCCTCAATGCCACCACATCACAGCCTTCTGTCAGTTAGGCCATGCCCATGATATGCTAGATGAGGGCTATCCAACTTATTACATGTAGTGGGCCAATTATATCTCACATTGCATGTTGGAGGGCCAGATAGAATTAAATGGTGTTGTCATATAGTAAAGTCTATGAAGCCACTGAGAAGAATGCGTCACTGGGGGGTGCCTAACATTTTCCTTTCCTTCTCCTTTAAGAATCAGGTGCACACGTCACTCTAGAATTTTAAAAAGTCGAATGCAATGCCTCTTTGCAAACAGCAATGGCACTGGAATTCTAGAAAAAAAATTATGCTCTGTGAAAAGAAAACATGGCGATTGTGCTTGAAATGCGCACTGTACTTTTGAGCGTAAATTACTCCTATTGGGTCTCTGTAGAGTTAGAAAATTGAAACCACAAATAAAGTATTTGGGGTGAGAAGACCCTCTTTACATTTATCTGCCATGGAATTAGCAAATAAAAGTAATGAGCTTGTCCATCCCTCTCAGTGCTACCAATATCACTCAAATAGCATTGTTCTGCCTTATTTACTACAACAAATAAAAAAATCTGTATGGGTGTATATTTCTCTTTTCAAAATCATAGGGATATATAGGGTCTATTTTACCTTTAGGCTACTGCCAGATAGGGCTAATTCTCAGCCTATGTATAAACGATATGACAGTCGATCTACTGACTTCCGCTGGCTCCTGTGTCTGCCTTGGTTTAGACACAATGAGCAGATATTAGCACTCTGTGTGTCTACACGGATGCTCAATGCTTACTGCATACTTGTCTTTACACACTAAAATCTGCTTTGTGTGTCTGCCCCACAGTTGATGTTTATATTATGATGTGGGAAAACAAATGTAAACCCTCACGAACCTTTGTCTTAAAACTACTGAACAGAGATTTGTTTGTAAATAGATATACAGACATCCAGAACTCAGTGAGATTACACTTTCCAGAAATTCAGGCAAATAATAGGGATGCAAAAATAGTGCAGTTGAGTCTGATGCTAGACTGCTAATCTGCAGTTATCCAGTGCACCTAAGACAGCTACCAGATGCTTATCCTTCCCAGTCACTGAATAACACATCAAAGAACATATTTGCATTTTCGATCACAGATAACATTGAATAGTGCATGCTGACTCATATAAACTGCTGTTGTAGACAAAAAAAGGCATTATCTCCAATTCACAAAAATGGTAGTTCTACAACCCAATTACAATTCCTTTCTCAAAAGAAAATACACTCTGTTCTGGAAAAAAAGAGATTATCTATTTATGGGGAATAACTCACTGTGGGGATAAGGGAACGAAACAATATGATAGAAGGTGTTCATTTTCTGCACAGTAATCAGTATAGGCAACAACAAGAGATCCTCTGTACTTACCATTATCAATATATATAGAACATTACAGTCAGCCTGGACCTGGTCATAGTTCCAGCATTCCCTTTACTGACTTGTGGCCAGTAAATGTGACACTATAGACATTATTAATACATGCAGGGCAAAAAACATGGCTTTTACCACAACAGATATCCATCCATGTTGGTGCATGATGTGCAAAGTTCAATGTACTTAACTTAACAATTATAAATTCTGGAGTAATAGCAATTCCTGCTTTCTAAGAAAACACCTGGTTTCTCTCCAAATTTTGTACACTACACATTGCATGGATGTGCTCTAAAATCTTTAAAAAAAATCTTTATTAAGCCATACATGGGCCAGTAAAAGCTGCCAGCTTGGCCGTTCCAGACCAAGACAAATTGCCCATAATCCAATCAGACAGGTTTAAAAATTCCATCATACATCAAGTACATTGGTATATAAACGCAGGCAAGAAATCTCCTTTCCTGTGGGTGGTGAAGCGCGGGGTGATCCATAGTATCAGGCTAATTATCAGGGGATCTCCGCATGTAATGTTGTTTACATGCAGCAATTCAAATGAAAGTCATGGGGCAAGGGCGCCTTAAGATTGCAAGCTTGTAAGTAATTATAAGACAACTAGGCTAATAAATGGGATAGTTAGGATGAATGTTTATTTTGCTTTCCTATATATTGCAGAGAGCACAGCCTAATTCATATTTGGACCAGCAGGGTCAGGGCAATTACAATGTAAGTCTATTGAGGGACAATTGCAAATTTTTTGCCGCCCCTCCACCAAGCTAGAAATCATTAGGGTGGTATAACACTTGTGCCATTAGCCCTAAAGGGACACCAGGAAGAGTGCACATTGCAGTTGCTTTCCCAGGTGAAGAAAGAGAAATGCACAAATGGTTATCTTAAGGTAGTATGTGGTATTTTCTATGTTATAAAGAATTATAATAAAATGCTGATCTATAACGCTGATCTATTGGTTGAGACGGTAGAAATATTAATAGAATGTAGCAGATTCAAAAACCTTAGCTGCTTTATATTCATTTACTGTGGCCTGGAGGCTTTTGTCTTAATTGCTCTTGCTAAAGATAGGTTTGCTTTAATGCAAAATTATGTTATAAATTGAATGTCAGAAGTAAGGCTGATCACATGATTCAGAATGTAGGAAAGGAATTCAAAGCAGTATAAAATGAAATCTACCTTTGGGTGTTATTTAAAATGAAATTACTCAAGCTTTTTTTCCTTTCAGATTCCCTTCATAGTTTAAATCTAAACATGTACTTGAATAAAAGGTATTACAATGATATATGTATTACAATGATATATTAAAAGTTATATAAGCAAAGCTATAAAGCAATCGTTAAAAGGACACTATTACCCCCCCCCCCCCAAAAAAAGATTAGTTTTACACAAGAATATTATATCAAATCTTTGATCGAGCGGTACACTCTGCACCTTACACCGATGTTTAACCTGTTTTGCAACTTTAAAAGTATTGGACTTGTTCTCAGGCCTGGACTGGCAATATGTGAATTCTGGCAAATGCCAGAGGGGCTGCTGTAACAATCCTTAGACAGTCACTATTTATTGTGCTGATGGGGAACTGTTTAGTGTATTTAAAATGCCAGAGCCTATTTTGAATGCAGGTGCAAAACTGCTTGTGCCATGTGACTAGTGAGCCATAGAGGCTGGAGAATTAGGTAGAGCAGTGATCCCCAACCAGTGGTTCGTGAGCAACATGTTGCTCCCCATCCCCTTGGATGTTGCTCCCAGTGGCCTCAAAGCAGTTGCCTATTTTTGAATTTTTGGTAAGGAGACAAGTTTTAGTTGCATAAAAACCAAGTATAATGCCAAATAGAGCCTTCTGTAGCCTGCCAGTCCACATAGGGGCTATTAAGTAGCCAATTATACCCAGGGCCGCTATCAGAAATCACGGGGCCCCTCACAACAAAATTTTCTGGGCCCCCCCTCCTCCCACGCTCCCAATGACCCCTCCCCTAGTGACCCCTCCCATCAATACAAACGACACACAGACTTTGGTAACCAGGGCCCCCCTAAAACATTTGTGGCCAGGGGTTACATTTTGCATTGGTGCCAGAACAGGTGCCTGTTAAAACATTGCTAGCCAGCCCAGGGCCCCCTAAAACATTGGTGGTCCTCCCCCAAATACTACCGCTCCCGCTCCCCCGCCGCATCCTTCAGCTCCCCCGCCAGTATCCTCTGGCTCCCCCCCAGTATACTCCTGCTTCCTCCAGGGCCCCCCAAGCATCCTCCAGCTCTCCCCCATGCATCCTTCAGCTCCCCCCCAAGCATCCTCCAGCTCCCGCCCAAGCATCCTCCAGTTTCCCCACCCAGCGTCCTCCTGCTTCCCCCAGGGTGCCCCCCAAGCATCCTCCTGCTTCCTCCCGCTCCCCCCCCCCGCATCCTTCAGCTCCCCCGCCAGTATCCTCCTGCTTCCTCCAGGGCCCCCCAGCATCCTGCTGCTTTCGCCAGGGCCCCCCCCAAAGCACCCTTCAGCTCCCCCCCAAGCATACTCCAGTCCCCCGCCCCAGCATCCTCCTGCCCCCACTCAAAGCATCCTTCAGCTCCCCCCAGCATCCTCCAGGGCCCCTGAAGCATCCTTCAGCTCCCCCCAGGGCCCCCCAAGCATCCTCCAGTCCCCCCCCAGCGTCCTCCTGCGTCCCCCAGGGCCCCCCCCGAAGCATCCTTCAGCTCCCCCCAGCATCCTCCAGGGCCCCCCAAGCATACTCCAGCCCCCCCCAGCGTCCTCCTGCTTCCCCCAGGGCCCCCCCGAAGCATCCTTCAGCTCCCCCCAGCATCCTCAAGGGCCCCAGAAGCATCCTCCAGTTCCTCTCCCCTGCGCCGGCTCCCCTGTGTGCTCCGACTTTGGTGACGTCCTCCACTATGTCCTGCTGCTACCCGTGCCATCTGTGCTTATATAAGGTTGCGCCCCGTACGTGTGACGTCACTACGCATGGGGCGCAACCTTATATAAGCGCTGATGTAGCGGGGAACACCAGGACATAATGGAGGACGCCAGCAGTGAGAGGCCCGGAATTGATTAAAGGGGGCCCGAGCTAGGAAAACTCTAGCACGGCCGGGCCCCCTTTAAAGTTAAAAATGTCCGGGCCCGGGATGACTGTACCCCCTGTGCCCACCTGATGGCGGCCCTGATTATACCACTTATTGACACCCCCAGGAACCTTTTTCATGCTTGTGTTGCTCCTCAACACTTTTTCCATTTAAATGTGGCTCATGGGTATAAAAGGTTGGAGATCCCTGAGGTAGAGGGTCATACTTTTTGACACTATCCCTCTCAAGCTTCCTCTCACTAAGGCAAGTATCAACCTTTTTCAATAAAAGGACACCAGGCCTTCGAAAACCGATAAATAGTCATAAGCAGACCCACAGAAGGCTGTAACCAGGGCCTAGGTGTTCCTGCCAATCTTAGCAGCAGCGCATAATTTGAAAGTAGACTGATAAACAGTGTGGACACCTGGCTGCTCAGAAGATGAGAATATAACAAGGCAACAGAATCATCTCTCAGGAGTTTCTTGCTTCTCAGAGGGGGAAGAAGGTAATTTTGCTGATTATGCAATATTTTTTTTTACCATTGCCCACTCACATCAGTCATAAGTTTTTTTTCAATTAGTTTTCATTTTTCATACATTAAATTCAGCCATATCAATATTCTTAATTACTTGTTAATTAGGATAGAAAGAGTGTAGTAGGAAAACTTTTGGAAGGGGTAATAAGGGATAGGGTACTTGAATACATTGCAGTTCACAATACTATTAGTTTGTGCCAGCATGGTTTTATGCGTAACAGATCTTGCCAGACTAATTTAGTTGCCTTTTATGAGGAGGTGAGCAGGAACCTCAATGCTGGAATGGCAGTTGATGTCATCTACTTGGACTTGTTTGATACAGTACCTCACAGAAGGTTAATGATCAAATTGAGGAATATTGGCCTAGAACATAATATTTGTAATTGGATAGAGAACTGGCTGAAGGATAGATTACAAAGAGTGGTGGTAAATGGAACATTTTCTAATTGGACCAGTGTGGTTAGTGGAGTACCGCAGCGGTCAGTCCTTGGTCCTTTGCTTTTTAACTTGTTTATTAATGACCTGGAGGTGGGCATAGACAGTACTGTTTCTATTTTTGCTGATGACACTAAATTGTGCAAAACTATAAGTTCCATGCAGGATGCAAGGCTTTTTCGCGATTTCCCGAAATCGCCCCGCCGCGTCTGCCATCCCGCCGGCGACTTACATGTTCGCCGGTGGGATGGCAGGGGGAAGGCAACTCGGGGAGATTAGTCGCCCGCGAGCAGGGAGTTTTGCCGCGGGCGACTAATCTCCCCGTGTACCAGAGCCCTTATAGGTCTCTGGTAAGGCCTCACCTTGAGTATGCAGTGCAGTTTTGGGCTCCAGTCTTTAAGAAGGATATTAATGAGCTGGAGAGAGTGCAGAGACTGCAACTAAACTGGTAAAGGGGATGGAAGATTTAAACTATGAGGTGAGACTGTCGAGGTTGGGGTTGTTTTCTCTGGAAAGGAGGCGCTTGCGAGGGGACATAATTACTCTGTACAAGTACATTAGAGGGGATTATAGGCAGATAGGGGATGTTCTTTTTCCCATAAAAACAATCAACGCACCAGAGGTCACCCCTTTAGATTAGAGGAAAGGAGCTTCCATTTGAAGCAGCGTAGGTGGTTTTTCACGGTGAGGGCAGTGAGGTTGTGGAATGCCCTTCCTAGAGATGTGGTAATGGCAGATTCTGTTAATGCCTTTAAGAGGGGCCTGGATGAGTTCTTGAACAATCAGAATATCCAAGGCTATTGTGATACTAATATCTACAGTTAGTATTAGTGGTTGGTTGTATATATAGTTTATGTATGTGAGTGTATAGATTGGTAGGTGTGGGTTGTGTGTGCTGGGTTTACTTGGATGGGTTGAACTTGATGGACTCTGGTCTTTTTTCAACCCTATGTAACTATGTAGCTATGAGTGTGAAATCACAGTTGAAGTTTATATGGATATAACACCAGAAAATACCCTGCCATAGACAATACTGAGAATTGTCTCTGCTAAAACACACAGAGACACATTTATCAGTAATGTCTATTTTGTAGCCACAACATGTAGCTCTGTGTGTCATTGCCCTAAGGGTGATGGCCCACGGGGAAATTAGTCACCCACAGTTAATCTTGGCTACCATGGGCAACTGTTTTCCTCAAAATGTCTTACCATCGGCATTAAAGTGAATAGTGGAAAGGCATTTGTGTAACTTTGTTATCTGAAGTAGTGCAAATTTCCTTCAGGAGGAAACTTTGCTCAACTTCGGAAAATGCAGCAAAGCATATGCCTTCCTACCGGCAATTCACTTTATTGCCAGTGGGAAAGCATTTTAGGGAGATTAGTCGCCAGCGGTAGCTAAGTTTTGGCCACCGTCAACTAATCCTCTCATGAGCTATCACCCTAATCCAGAATCAGAAGTAGCCACATATCTTTTGTCCTTTTCATGATCAGCCATTATCTGGAATTTGTGTAACCCGATATATCTGTTTTCATTTCTATTAATTATATTTCTTTGTCTCCCTGTGTCTGCTTCCACTGAGATATCATTAAGAGAAAACATATGTCAACACAAGTACAGATGAAAGAAAACTGATAAAGAAGTAAATCTGTAAAAGTTACGTTTATTTTAGAAAACAAAGGGGTAGAAGAATGCATGGATGTATTCACATTGATGCTGTCCTTCAGAATCTTTCGTTGCAGCTGAAAACACTGGTTAGTATACACCAAATAAAATCTACTAATCTTACATTTTATTAAAAAATCACCAAGTGTTTAGACTCAAAACATTTTTTTTTTAAAAATGTGACCCTTTAGCAACAGGAGAGTTACATAAAGAGATATTAGGGCCGATTCACTAAAGGCCGAAAAAACGAGAATTAATGGTCGATTCACAAAAAAGAAACTTGTCTGAATTAAGAAGCAATGTTATTGTTGTTATGTTGCAATGACATATTTTTAAGAAATATTATAAACCATGCAATATATTTATGTGTTATTTTGTAGCACACAATATTAGTGCACTCTATTACGCACGTAACCGTTACCTTCTGAAAACTACTGTTCTGAAAATGACCATTTCCCTGAAAACTGGGCATCACTCTAGGGCAGGGATCCCCAACCTTTTTCACCTGTGAGCTATACTCAAATGTAAAAAGAGGTGGTGAGCAACACAAGCATGGAAAATGTTCATGAGGGTGCCAAATAAGGGCTGTGATTAGCTATTTGGTAGTTCTTATGTGGACTGGCAGCCTAAATGATTGTTACAGTCTGTATACTTAGGAGCCCAGTAACTGCCCGGAATAACCCCTTAGGCAAGCAGGAGAGCCCTGCCGACCCCGGTGTTCACCGACGCCCTTTTGGGGCCCCGGACTTTCTGCGGCGGGAGAGGCAGGGATCCTACTTACGGCCAAGGTTATTCAAACAGGGTACCAAGGGTTGAGACGAAATCGGAGTCGTGGTCAGGCAAGGGTCGGTGGCAGGCGGCAAGGATCAAAGTCGAAAGTCAGGCAAAGGTCGGTGGCAGGCAGCAAGGAGCGTAGTCAAAAGTCAGGCAGGGAGTCAAAAAACCAGATAATCAGACAAAGACAGCTTAGCAAGGCACCAGGAATACAGGACCAGCTTGGGCAATGAAAACAAGCAAGGAACCGCTTTTTAAGTTTGAATTTGGCGCCAAGGTGACGTCAGCGCGTCCACTGACGTCATCGCGCAGCGCCGGGAGGACCTAAAGCTACTGCGCATGCGCGCGCGCGCCCTTTGCCATTGCGCGTCGGGACGCGCCGAAGAGAGGTGCGCGCAGGAGCGCGCTGTACCGGAGGAGCCCGGGGACCGGCGCGCTTGAAGGTAGGAATGCGCGCTGGTCTCCCGGTGCTCCTTACAGTACCCCCCCTCTCAGGAGCACCCACTGGGGGCTCCCAAGGTTTCCCGGGAAACTTTTTGTGGAATAGCTTTACCAATCGTGGAGCATGAGTATCCTTAGCTGCCACCCAACATCTCTCCTCAGGACCAAACCCCCTCCAGTGAATAAGATATTGAATGTTACCTCTATTCTTGCGGGAGTCTACAATCTCCTGAACCTCAAATTCTTGACGCCCATCAACCAAAACCGGAGTAGGGGAAGGAGAAGCAGAAGAAAAGGCATTACACACCACAGGCTTGAGGAGGGAGACATGGAAGGAGTTCGAAATATTCATACTGGGAGGAAGTTCGAGCTTAACACAAACAGGATTGATGACCTCCTTTACCTTGAAAGGACCAATGTAACGAGGACCTAACTTAGGACAAGGAACACGAAGCTTGATATTCTTAGAAGACAGCCAGACGGAATCTCCAACTGAGAAACAGGGGGCCGGTCTGCGGCGTTTATCTGCTGCCTTCTTTTGACGGAGAGCTGCTTTTACCAGAGCTTGATGAGCAGATGACCAAACGGACTTGAAGTCATGAACGGCAGCCTCAGCAGCGGGCACATCCACCTTGAGTACAGAAGGAGGTAGGGACAGAGGATTCCGTCCATAAACACAAGCAAACGGAGAGGAACCTAAGGCTTCATGCTGGAGATTATTATGAGCGAATTCAGCCCAAGGGAGAAGTTCGGCCCAGTTGTCATGGTTTTGTGAAATAAAACAGCGAAGAAACTGCTCGAGGACTTGGTTGGTTCTCTCAGTTTGACCATTACTCTGGGGATGGTATGCAGAAGAAAAATTTAGCCCAATTCCTAACAATTTGCAAAAGGCTCGCCAAAAGCGGGAGACAAACTGGACTCCACGATCAGATACAATGGATGACGGGAAGCCATGGAGTCGGAAAATCTCCTTAATAAAGATACTTGCCAGGAGGACTGCAGAGGGGAGCTTCCTCAGAGGAACGAAGTGGGCCATTTTGGAAAAACGATCTACAACTACCAGGATAGTAGTAAACTCTGCCGATCTTGGTAAATCTACAATGAAGTCCATTGATATATCTGTCCAGGGTTGGCTTGGAACAGGGAGAGGATGAAGAAGACCACAGGGGAGACACCGAGGAACTTTCTGCTGGGCACAGACCGAACATGCGGAAACAAACTGGTGAACATCTTTAACAAGGGAAGACCACCAGAAGTATCTGGAAATTAGATCAAGTGTCTTTCTAACCCCTGGGTGGCCTGCAATCTTAGAGGAATGACCCCACCAGAGAATTTGAGAAATCTTGGCCTGAAGGACGAGAGTCTTACCAGGTGGGCACGCTGGTGTGGCTTCAGTAGCCGGCAGAGCTAAAGATATCGGGGCCACCACTCGTTCGGGGGGGATAATAGAACAAGGAGGAACGGAAGGAGACTCTTCTGAAGACAGGGATCTGGATAGGGCATCAGCTTTGACATTCTTGGAGCCAGGTCTGTAAGAAATAACAAAATTGAACCTAGAAAAGAATAACGCCCATCTGGCTTGTCGTGGATTCAGTCTCTTAGCGGAGGAAATATATTCTAGGTTCTTATGGTCAGTCAGAATTGTGACTGGCTGAGAAGCACCTTCTAGGAGATGACGCCATTCCTCCAAGGCTAGCTTAATGGCCAATAGTTCGCGGTTGCCAATATTGTAGTTTCTCTCGGCGGGCGATAACTTCCGGGAGAAAAAGGCACAGGGGTGAAGAGGGCCTTGGAAATCCACTCGCTGGGATAAAATAGCCCCCACTCCAGTATCAGATGCGTCAACCTCCAAGGTGAACGGCCGGGAAGTATCCGGATGGATCAAGACCGGAGCAGAGACAAAAGCCGACTTTAGGGATGCAAAGGCCTTCTGGGCCACAGGAGACCAAAGTGACTTGGAGTCCTTACGAGTGAGGGCAGTGATGGGAGCAACGATCTGGGAAAAGTTTCTGATAAACCTTCTGTAGAAATTGGCAAAACCTAGAAAACGTTGAATGGCCTTTAGGCCTACAGGGGTAGGCCACTCAGTCACTGCAGAAACCTTGGCAGGATCCATCTCAAAACCGGAGGAAGAGACAATATACCCAAGGAAGGAAATCTTAGACTTATGGAATTCACACTTTTCCAGTTTAGCGTAGAGATTATCTTCTCTGAGACGTTGTAGCACAGATTTGACTTGAGGAATGTGTTCAGACCAAGAAGAAGAGAACACCAGGATGTCATCGAGGTAAACCACGACACAGGATTGCAGCATATCACGAAAGATGTCATTGATGAAGTCTTGGAAGACAGCAGGAGCATTGCATAGGCCGAAGGGCATGACGAGGTACTCATAGTGGCCATCACGGGTATTAAATGCAGTCTTCCACTCATCCCCCTGGCGGATGCGGATCAGGTTGTAAGCACCTCGAAGATCGAGTTTGGAGAACACCTTCGCGTTTTTTAACCTGTCGAAGAGCTCCGGAATTAAGGGGAGAGGATAACGGTTCTTGACCGTGATTTTGTTAAGACCCCGGTAGTCGATGCATGGTCTGAGGCTCCCATCCTTCTTTTGAACGAAGAAAAAGCCAGCGCCTGCAGGAGAACTGGATTTCCTGATGAAGCCCCTGGAGAGATTCTCCTGGATATACTCCTTCATGGCCTGGGTTTCCGGGACAGATAAAGGATACGTTCTGCCCCTCGGAGGCATGGTGCCAGGGATCAGTTCAACGGGGCAATCATAAGGTCTATGTGGAGGGAGAGTCTCAGCATTCCTTTTCTCAAAGACATCATAGAAGCTTTCGTAGCATTTAGGCAGAGGAGAAGGGTCAGGCACAACAGAAGAGACATGGAGTGGCACGACTGGAGCTGGCAAACACTTAGAACGACAGGAGGAACCCCAAGCAGTAAGTTCACCGGTGGTCCAATTGATAGTAGGATTGTGTAACCTGAGCCACGGAAGACCAAGGATAAGTGGGGTATTAGGACACTCAATAATTAGGAAAGAAATTTCTTCAGAGTGTAACCAACCCACTCGAAGTTGCAACAGCTCAGTGGAGGAAGTTAATAACCCAGGAGACACCGGGCGACCGTCAACCGCTTGAGCAGAGAGTGGCACCTGGAGAGACACAACAGGGAAACGAGATTTCTTGACGAAGGACGAATCAATGAAGTTTCCTGCTGCCCCGGAATCCAGGAATGCTTGACACAGGAAAGACTCAGTGCCATAAGACAGAGTAGCTGGGACGAAGATTCTAGTAGCTTGAGCATCTGGGAGTGAAACAATTCTGCCTAGGGGAGACTCCCCACTCGAACCTAGGCGGGTGCGTTTCCCTGACGTTGTGGCTTTAAGGGACAGGCTTTGAGTAGATGACCACTTTGACCGCAATAGAAGCAGAGTCCGGCAGATCTTCTTCGGGTTCTCTCCTCTGGAGACAAACGAGTGGCCCCTAGTTGCATGGGCTCCTCAGCCAGAAGACTTGGGGTAGACGAAGATTCAGGAAGCAGCACTGAAGAAACTGGTGGTCTGCGGACCCGAGACTTCTGGGACTGTCTCTCCTTGATCCTGGAGTCAATGCGAATGACGAGAGACACCAACTGCTCAAACTGTGTGGGCAAATCTCTAGCGGCCAATTCGTCCTTAATGCCTTTATTCAAACCTTGCCAGAAGGCCGCGACCAGGGCATCATTGTTCCAAGCAACTTCGGCCGCCAAGGTACGGAAGTCAATGGCATATTCTGCAGCAGACAAAGAGCCCTGAGTTATCTTTAGAAGGCGGGTAGAGGCATTGATCTTTCGGCCAGGGGCATCGAAAATCTCACGAAATGTAGCAATAAAGGCCGAGGAGTTGTGGACTAAAGGGTCGTCTCGTTCCCACAGAGGTGATGCCCAGGCCAGTGCTTTACCCTGGAGCAATGCAATGATATAGGCCACCTTGGATTTCTCAGAGGGGAACCTGGCGGGAGACAGTTCAAATTGAATGAGGCACTGGTTCAAAAAGCCACGGCAAACCTCAGGATCCCCTGCGTAGCGCATAGGGGCAGGAATCTTAGGCTCGGAGTGCTGTACCACAGCCGAAGGTGCGACTGAGACAGGAACCTGTGGAGGCGAAGCAGAACCACCTTGCGCCCCTTGGAGGGAATCCAGACGGGTGGCGAAGTGTTGAAGAGACGAGGAGAGATGAGCCTGCTGAGCCTCTTGAAATTCCAAGCGCTTGAGGAGTGCTTCCAGGACATTCTCCAGGGAACCAGTAGGGGCAGCATGAGAGGGCTCCATGTTGGCCCAAGCTAACTGTTACAGTCTGTATACTTAGGAGCCCAGTAACTGCCCGGAATAACCCCTTAGGCAAGCAGGAGAGCCCTGCCGACCCCGGTGTTCACCGACGCCCTTTTGGGGCCCCGGACTTTCTGCGGCGGGAGAGGCAGGGATCCTACTTACGGCCAAGGTTATTCAAACACGGTACCAAGGGTTGAGACGAAATCGGAGTCAGGCAAGGGTCGGTGGCAGGCGGCAAGGATCAAAGTCGAAAGTCAGGCAAAGGTCGGTGGCAGGCAGCAAGGAGCGTAGTCAAAAGTCAGGCAGGGAGTCAAAAAAACAGATAATCAGACAAAGACAGCTTAGCAAGGCACCAGGAATACAGGACCAGCTTGGGCAATGAAAACAAGCAAGGAACCGCTTTTTAAGTTTGAATTTGGCGCCAAGGTGACGTCAGCGCGTCCACTGACGTCATCGCGCAGCGCCGGGAGGACCTAAAGCTACTGCGCATGCGCGCGCGCGCCCTTTGCCATTGCGCGTCGGGACGCGCCGAAGAGAGGTGCGCGCAGGAGCGCGCTGTACCGGAGGAGCCCGGGGACCGGCGCGCTTGAAGGTAGGAATGCGCGCTGGTCTCCCGGTGCTCCTTACAATGATACTCTATTTGGCAGTACAACTGGGTTTTATGCAACCAAAACTTGGCTCCAAGGCAGGAATTCAAAAACAAGCACCTGATTTGAGACCACAGGGAGCAACACCCAAGGGGTTGGAGAGCAACATGTTGCTCACGAACCACTGGTTGGGGATCACTGCTCTAGGGCGAACATATACTTGATTCTCTTCTTCAGATTCCAGAAAAAATCTGACTGCAAACTTCATCTTGTCACCACAGACCATCACCAGCTACAATGTTGTTTAGTAAAGCCTACTCCTGGGCGGTGTTAAGGTTCACAGTAATTATTGCCACATTTCATGCTTTTAATGCTTAAAATATGTCTGTGAATTATGCGTTAGTATTATTTCTATTAGATAATTATCGCGAAGCGATGGACATAACACTTGGTAATTGTGATTTTTGTGCATGTGATATGAGTAGTAATGCATGCAAAATTACTTTGATGAATCAGTACTTAATTAACAAACACTTTTTAATGCATAAAACTATGAGTTAAGCGTTATGGACCTTTAGTGAATCGGCCCCAGTGTGCCCTATAGCCTGTACCCTGTACCCTAATAAATGTACCAGCAAAGGTTTATTCTAATCTGTGTTAAGCATGATCTGAAACCTATTTTAGGCTGATGCCACACCGCGCATGGCGTATATTTTCGGCAAGCCATACGCTCCTACCTAAAATATTGGGCTTTCAAAAACTGGCCCCTCACTGTAATTCCTTCTACTAACTAAAACTTTGTGTGAGCAAGAAACAGCTAACACTTTAGCTGGCCATACACTGAAAGTTCTGTTTATTTGGCAAGGTCGCCAAACAAGCAGATCTTTTCCCATTATGCTACACGATATCGGATTGATCCTGTCTTTTGGACCTTGGGCCAAACGATCAGATCACATTGACTGGATACAGGCTGTAGGGACAAGGACCACATCTTTGAGCCAATGAACTCATTGCCCCAACGGGATATCTAAACCTGCCTAACAGACATTTGGATCTGACTTTTTTGGCCACATATGGGCTGCCTTTAGCTAATGCCACAAGGGGAGATTAGTCACCCACAATAAATCTCTGGTACCGGTAGGGTGTTAGCCTTATTTAATGACGATTTGTATGTTCTTAATAAGGCTCTGTCCATTTAGATGATTAGATGATTTTCTTCAAATTTTTCACATATTATAAATTCATGAAGCCAAAACATAGCAACACCCTATTGCTAACATAAAACAACATATTTGGGATCAGTTATGTTTGGACATGTGCATTACGTTTGTTTTAATGTTTTAAATGGAAATAGCACAATATCTGTAAATAATATTTCTGATTTTTTTTCTCTCAAACAGGGGATTTAAGGGGAAACCCAGATAACCCATACTTGCACCTGTGTTAGTAAATTACCCCATGGGTGCAACAGCCTCCTTGGGAGCTCACCTATCCTGTATCTAGGATTGCAGAATAGAAATCTTTAAAGGAGACATATATAAAAATTATGAATGTACCAGTGAATTATACTCTAGGATTGTGCTTAAAAAAGTTGTGTTTTGGACTGATTTATTGAGAAATTCCACCAAAACCCCAATAGTCCCGCCCATCTGTTCCACTTTCTGCTGGCTGAATTCTCTGGATGAGCAAGGGAGCCAGCAGCTCTCAGTACACTGCACTGTAGGATAGGAACCAATCAGCAGCTAGGCTGACCTGATAGGGAACTGAAGCCTGCCTTTGCTTGTGTGAGTGCAAGACTGTGATTGGCAATCCCCCTCCTACTGTGCTTCTGGCAGGGACCGTTACGACACGCCCACCCTTCATCTTAAACAGGGACAGAGAACTGATAGGATCTATAGGGAGCTGCAATAAAGGGGCCATTTTTACAGACAGTATTTAATTTTAGCCCAAAGTGAAACCAGCACCCTATATTATTCATAATTGCCTAAAGGATTAGGGGTTTTTCCATTTATCCAATGTCTCTTTTAAAGTTTGTGTTAGTTTTAAGGCTTTTCAAGACCAGGTCTTTGTAAACTTGTAAGCCTTGTACCAAGCTTATACTGCAAGGTAGAAACCACAAGCCCATTATCCGGAAAGCTCTGAATTATGGGAATGCTGCCCTCTCCCATAGAGTCAATTTTTAGCAAATAATTCTATTTTTTTTTTCTCTGGAATAACTAAACACTAGTTTGTACTTGATGGTAATTATGCTGCATGAATCCATAATGGAGGCAAAACAATCCTATTGGATTTATTTAATATTTAAATGAGTTTTAGCAGACTTAAGGTATGGTGTGTCAAATTACAGAAAAACCCTCTATACAAACACACAGATAATAGATCCTATACCTGTATAATTCTCAGTTTTCCCACATACTTGCATACATTGTGCATACAGAGAAGTAAATTCTGGCCACACAACAAACTAGCCATTTACTATATAGGCTACATTCCGATTTTTCTCCCTCCTCCATCTGTTTTGTGTTGTCATCTAATCCAATTATACAGCCTTGCCGGAAAACTTACAGAGTATACTTTCTCTTGTGGCTGAATCCTGGATGCCCATATTTTCCTTACAACTTTAAAACACATTTTCTGCCCAACAGACCATATAAGTAAAACTATACGTAAGGCAGCACACAACAGCCATAACTACCTCCGCACAAACACACACGTACACATGCAAATCTTAAGGGAAAAATACATATTTAATAAACCATTCTTACAAATCAGGGTTTTGTTTTCCATTTGCAATAGATAAGTTACAAAGAAAACAAATATACCTTTATAAACATCAAACTAAGGTGGAAAAAACATGTCATTTTAGGTGGGATTTATTTCTTACACATTTTATAAATGATCTGTGCCTATAATTGCTTTCTACATCTCTGTGCAGTGAGCATGGGCCTATGGGTTAATCAGCAGCAGACATTGTTTAAGGCACATAATTGTTGCAGGATACAGTCATTTAAGTGGTGGGCACGGATCGGATGGAATACCGGTGGGTGTTCTTGGCACAGATCCTGGCGGTTTTCAGTGATACAATCAGTGATCTAGTGGCGTGTGTGAAAATTAAGCATGAATCCGGAGGGGGGGCATATCTGACTTGTTGGTTTTTGTTACTAGGAGGGATTTTTGTAGCTAACATGCCTGAGCTGGGAAGTCATAACCAAGACTAACCCTCCAGTTGCTGCAGCAGCCTTTCCCTGCTCCCTCCCTTCCTCTCGCTGCTGCTGTGACTTTGGCTTAGGCTTTTATTGTTGGAATCTGTCCAGTCTTGTTTTTTTTTTTTTTCTTTCCCCTTTCAATCTTCAGTTCTTATCCAGCCTCAGCCCCTTTGATCTTCTCCTCAGTCTCCCTTACCCGGAAGAAAACCCCTTTTGCTCACTCAGCTGGGAGCTCTGAGCACACGTGGAAACTAAGGGAAAAACTTACACAAGCTTCAAGAGTTTTTTTTTCCTTCTTCCAAATTTAGTCACACAAAGGGGACCTAAGAGAAAAAACACAGAGGAGGAGGGCGGGGGAGGAGGAGAGGGAGATGAAAGAGGCTGCCGCCTGGAGATGAAAGGATCCAGCTTGGGAAGCCAGAGCCCGCCCCAGTGTGTGTGTGCGGCCATTCCTCCAGCGCAGACTGCAGCCCCGCCACTTCTCACGCAAGGCTCTACCGCCTCACAGGACAGGACGTGGGAAGCCTGCGCTGCACTGTAGGGGCCGGACTATGGGTCCCAAGGCCTCAGCCACTGGCTGGCAGCTAGCGAGACTGTCAGATCTGCTTCCAGGAAGCATTTCCGTTCCATCTCTGTAGGCCTGTGCCAAATAGCAAAGTTTCAGTGAAAGTACACTACCTTGTTTGTACATGAGGTTTTACTTTAATAACCGTCTTGATAGAAATACTACGTGTGTTTTGTACAGATTATTATTTTTGTTTATTAAAAGTAACATAAACTGTCCAAAGTAATTAAAAAAATACATTAAATGGCAGAAATGCCAACTCTGATTTATAGGCAATCACCAGAGGTATTTCTATGTGCGAGGGCACATGGTCAGAGGCCCTCTCCTGCCCTGTAACTACCCCTACCCACAGTGCTGTATTTGCAGCTGCTGGGGGGTGGAACTACCATGCATGATACAGGGGACCAGCAATCCATGCCCTCTTATAAACGCACCCCTCCCCCCGGAACACGTGGTCTATTATATGGTAGTTACACCAATGGTAATTACCTTGATTTGCCACCTTCTCATTCTGTTACTTATAGCAGCACAGTCACCCACAATAAGAATTTTAATCTTACTTGCCAGCAGTAAAAAGCATTGAAACCCACCTTAAAGGAACAGTAACACTAAAAAATGAAAGAGCTTTAAAGTAATAAAAATATAATGCACTGTTGCCCTGCACTGGTAAAACTAGTAAGTTTGCTACAGTAACACTACTATAATTTATATAATAAGCTGCTGTGTAACCACGGGGGCAGCCATTCAAGCTGGAAAAAAGGAGAAAAGGCACAGGTTACATAGCAGATAACAGATAAGCTCTGTAGAATACAATAGTGTTTTATCTGTTATCTGCTATGTGCCTGTTCCGCTTTGAATGGCTGCCTCCATGGCTACATAACAGCTTATTTATATAAATTATAGTAGACTTTCTGAAGTAAACACACAACTTTTACCAGTGCAGGGCAGCAGCACATTATATTTTAGTTACTTTTATACACTTTCATTTTTTGGTGTTACTGTTCCTTTAAATTCGCCAAAACAGGCAGAGCAGGGAGAATGGTCCGGAGCGTCACCTGGGAGATGTTGGGGCATATCTTTGGACAGAACTGGCATTGCTTGGGTCAATGGGGTAGTTGGTAAGATGTACCCTGTTTATAATATAACATCTATACAAATATTAAAAGACAAAGTGATAAACAGTGGGCAATTGGTTAGGTAACTTACCCCCTCTGGTAAACATGCCTGCTAACCTTTACCCTGCCAGAATGTTGAAAGGTCACTGTCTATCATTTTAATGGTACAGACACTGCAGAACAGTCCTACTCCCCTGTAAAAATATGCAGAGCTGCACAGTGGGTTGATGGGCGCTTCACATCCTGTCCCTGGCTCTCTGTTGGTGATTGGCTGAAATTGAACCCGGACAAGATAGATGTTTTTGTAATTGAAGGGCAGAAACTTGAAAACAAGAAACAAGGTGGCCTAGACCACAGCTAGTGGATAAAACTTGAGATCATAAGTCTACAGTTGTCAGACCAGGTGCACAGCATGTGATTCTAGTGAGTTTTCAAACATCAGACATCCACTACCATCAGATTGAAATTTTACTATCTTAAAAACAATACAAGAAAAATGAATCTTATTTTAGTGGAGGATATGCCAAAATAAATCCATGTGTTTGTATCCTCAAGACTAATAACTGCAATGCCCTGAGTTTTGGTATTCCAAAAAAAAACCTGTTATAGTTAGCACAAAATGTGTCGGCCAGGCTATTAATCTGTCACTGCCACCAATGCTACATAACACCAATTCCACATTACTGCCTTCCAATTAAAAGGAGGTTGTCCTTATTTTAAATAAGGCCTTCTGATTCCACAAATTTCCACTCGTTCTCTCTGTTGACAGTCAGGAATGCATAAAGTACGCAGAGTAGCACTAAATTCCTTTGGATCTCGTGCTTTCTATCACACAGCACTCACAATATAGAATTCTGTACAATACATAGTCTAAGAGGCCCTTTTTTGGATGTTCATAAAAGCAAAATGTATCTGTTTTCCAGCCCTTTTGAGTTCAGTTAAAAGCATCTCATTACTAATGTGTTAAAGAATACGTAAACCATTTTCCCTGAATGCAGATCTATTTTGTTTCTCTATTATAAGCAGCTGCAGTTCTTTTTGTAACTTCCTTGTCTCGCATGAAGCTCTGCCCTCTTTTGCTTTCTGAGCACTCCATTTCTCTCTCACTATGAGGACATCAAAGAGGTGCCTACTGCCCATGCCTGATTAATTTTAATTGGAGCAGAAACAGTAAACATGCCCAGATAGAGGTCTTCATAGTTGGAGAGAGAGAAGGAGTGCTCAGAAAGCAAAAAGGGGCGAAGCTTCATGCTAGACTAGGAAGTAACTAAAAGAATTGCTGTTCAGCTGCTTGTAATAGAGAACAAAATAAATATGCATGCAGGGAAAAAGGTATGTTATTCCAAGGGGCTGTTTAGAGTAATTGTAGGGGATTTTAGGCTTACTTTTCCTTTAAGCATTTGAGCCCCACATGAAAAAAGAGCTGTAAAATATTATTATTGACTAGAAGTATGTGCATTGGAAGCAAGAATTGCTATCTGTTTGCATGCTGGGTCATTGTTGACAACAACAAGTATACTTATGTAGTATCTGTAGTAAATATGTATTGAAGAATGAAGTACTGTAGAAGTATTGAAGAATGTCCAAAGAACTGTTCTGTCTGTTTTCAGGAAATGCAGGTGTTTACTGACCTCTGCTATGGGGACTGTATCCAAAAAAGTGCATCAAAATGTTTAACACAGATAAAACCCCTTGTGGTGAAAGGCAGTTACAGTTACACATCTACAGTCATGGCCCAAATTGTTGGCACCCCAGAAATGTTTCCAGAAAATCAAGTATTTCTCACAGAAAAGTATTGCAGTAACACATGTTTTGTTATACACATGTTTATTCCCTTTGTGTGTATTGGAACAAAATAAAAAAACAGGGAGGAAAATAAGCAAATTGGACATAGTAACAGGTGTGGGCAATATAAAAATCACACCTGAAAGCAGATAAAAAGAAGAGAAGTTCATTTAGTCTTTGCATTGTGTGTCTGTGTGTGCCACACTAAGCATGGAGAACAGAAAGAGGAGAAGAGAACTGTCTGAGGACTTGAGAACCAAAATTGTGGAAAAATATCAACAATCTCAAGGTTACAAGTTCATCTCCAGAGATCTAGATTTGCCTTTGTCCACAGTGCGCAACATTATCAAGAAGTTTGCAACCCATGGCACTGTAGCTAATCTTCCTGGGCGTGGACGGAAGAGAAAAATTGATGAAAGGTTGCAACGCAGGATAGTCCGGATGGTGGATAAGCAGCCCCAAACAATTTCCAAAGAAATTCAAGCTGTCCTGCAGGCTTAGGGAGCATCAGTGTCAGCGCGAACTATCCGACGACATTTAAATGAAATAAAAAGCTATACCAGGAGACCAACGAGGACGCCACTGCTGACATAGAGACATTAAAAAGCAAGACTACAGTTTGCCAAAATGTACATGAGTAAGCCTTTAGGGAAAATGTCTTGTGGACAGATGAGACCAAGATAGAGCTTTTTGGTAAAGCACATCATTCTGTTTACCGAAAACGGAATGAGGCCTGCAAAGAATAGAACACAGTAACTACAGTGAAATATGGTGGAGGTTCAGTGATGTTTTGGGGTTGTTTTGCTGCCTCAGGCACTGGGTGCCTTGAATGTGTGCAAGGCATCATGAAATCTGAGGATTACCAAAGGATTTTGGGTCGCACTGTAGAGCCCAGTGTCAGAAAGCTGGGTTTGTGTCCGAGATCTTGGGTCTTCCAGCAGGACAATGGCCCCAAACATACGTCAAAAAGCACCCAGAAATGGATGGCAACAAAGCGCTGGAGAGTTCTGAAGTGGCCAGCATCTAAATCCCACTGAACATCTGTGGAGAGATCTTAAAATTGCTGTTGGGAAAAGGCGCCCTTCCAATGAGAAAGACCTGGAGCAGTTTGCAAAGGAAGAGTGGTCCAAAATTCCCGGTGAGAGGTGTAAGAAGCTTATTGATGGATATAGGAAGCGACTGATTTCAGTTATTTTTTCCAAAGGATGTGCAACCAAATATTAAGTTAAGGGTGCCAATAATTTTGTCCAGCCCATTTTTGGAGTTTTTGTGACATTATGTCCAATATTCTTCTCACTTTTTTGTTCTGTTCCAATACACACAAAGGGAATAAACGTGAATAGCACATAGCAAAATAGTGTTACTGCAATACTTTTCTGTGAGAAATACTCGATTTTCTGGAAAAATTTCTGGGGTGCCAAAAATTTGGGCCATGACTGTATGTGTAAAGCTTCACATGGCAACAGAATAAATTAATGAATAAATGTATTTGTAACAAAAATGGAGCATTGTTTGTGGCAATATGCTGATGGGCAGAATAAAGATTAAAAAACGTTTTAGTCATCTATGAGTTTTTAACTGCAGCTCATTATAGAATGTCCTTAGAAAAGTGGCTGTACCTGATCATTATCATCTTGTTTTGAGGAACTCTTACACTGGACAGGAAGCCACTGTCAAAACAGAGAAATAGAGAAGCAGACTAGTTCTAGATTAGCAAAGATGTTAATGCTACATACTAAAAAGATAATTATTCAACCTGTACACTTAGGGCTCTGGCACACGGGGAAGATTAGTCGCCCGCGATTAACTCCCTGTTCGCGGGCGACTAATCTCCCCGAGTTGCCTAGCCCTGCCATCCCACCGGCGAACATGTAAGTCGCCGGCGGGATGGCAGACGCGGCGGCGCGATTTCGCGCAAATCGCCGAAAAAGACTCGCGAGTCTTTTTCGGCGACTTCCGGAAATCGCCCCGCCGCGTCTGCCATCCCGCCGGCGACTTACATGTTCGCCGGTGGGATGGCAGGGGTAGGCAACTCGGGGAGATTAGTCGCCCGCAAACAGGGAGTTAATCGCGGGCGACTAATCTTCCCCGTGTGCCAGAGCCCTTAAAGGAGAATGCAAGTCAAAATTTAAAAAGCATACTGCCCAATAGTCCTCCTATTGTTTAGTAAAAACACCACACTTTTGGCTCATCTAATCAAATATTTACTCAGTCACACTTACTTCACATTTTCTAGAACAGGCAGCCATCTCTAAAAAGGTATTCTCCCTTCCTTTCCCTCCTTGCTTCATACTGCACATGTGTTTCATTCCCTCCCCCCCTCCCCTTGGCAGATCCGCTTCTGATTGGCTGGTGGGCATGTGTAGCTCAGAACAGGAGACAGGATCAAGTTACACACATGCTCAGAGAATAGGAAGGCTGCCGCTGGCAGCCTACAGGAAGGACAGAGAGATTTCAGTGATGTCACTGTAGGCTTCACACTGCTGTAGGCTGCCAGCACCATATCTCAGAGAAGCAAGCAGGGATCTGGGAATTTAGATATTCAGTAAGTACTTAAAAAGAATGCCTTTAGACTTACTTTTAATTTATATTAACCTTTCATTGTCCTTTAACATGCTAAAAGCAAACCTGGAGACTTTTATAAGAAGAGTTAAATAACAGAGTGAAAGATGGGAATACAGGTAAATATGAAGAAAACAGGAGTTATGACAAAAGATAGCTAAGAGTTGGCAGTGAATACATTGCAGTAGACAACATTTGCCTCCAAGGATCTATCAGTCAAGAAATACAATGCAGGCCACTCTTGGTAGAACCAGGGAAAAAGACCTAGAAAAGATCTACAGATATACTGTGAAGGTCACAATAGTCTAGTACAAAATGACTGAGCTACAACAAGCTGATATATGTACCACACCTAGCTACAAGGCAAAGAGGACACCCCCTCCCTGCGTCCTCATACTACTGCCTGCTGCCTGCTCACCCCTCTCTTCTGCGCCCTTAAACTACGGCCCGCTCCTGCTGCTTGCTCCCTGCTGCATCCTCAAACTACGGTCCAATCTCCACTGAGTCCTCCCGCAACCTTCTCCCCGCTGCATCCTCAAACTACAGCCCGGTCACTGCTGAGTCCTCCCGCAACCTGCTCCTCCCTGCATCGACCTGCTGCGTCCTCGAACCACGGGCCGATCACTGCTGGGTCCTCCCGCAACCTGCTTCCCTCTGCGTCCACCTGCTCTCTGCTGCATCCTCGCGTCACGTCACCACAGACAGGTAGTAGCCAGGGGTCAGGACGCACCGGGGGCCAGGTAAATTACCTTGGGGGATCCCTGATCTAGCTAATATCTATCAAGAGAAAATTTAAAAAGACTGCTGTACCCAAAGTATCAAGTGTATGAAATAACTGAGGCATGGGATCCCTACCTTTCCTACACTGACTTTCAAAACAAAGCTTTGAGTTGGGATATTGACACGTAGAAAGGAGAAAGGTTTCACTTGCTTAACAAAAATGTGCCAATAAATTATTTAATGATAGTGCCACAAACAGAACAGAGTGCCAAATATAAGATTGCACAAAATAATAATTACTAATTATATAAAATTATACTGTGCCCTATGTATTGTTGGCTTTTAAAGCTGATGACTGGCACTGAGAACTGCTATAAAGTCTTTTACTTGGGGATACTATAAAGTGATTTCACATGCACAATTTATCTGAGACTGTTACACTTTGAGAGTGGTTTGCAAGTATGACCTCGCACTTAATTTTGCTGAAGGCCATCTTCCATTTACACACTGTGTCCTGCACTATGTGCATATTCATGTGTCATGCACACAGTTTACTGCAAAACTGCTTTCAATATCCACTTCAAGGTAATTCATAGAAAGACATGGACTTAGGGAAGAACACCAAGTAAGACCAGTAAAGATCACTTTGTCAAGACTCAACCGTGTTGATTGAAGGGCAGACATTCCTTCCGTTTACTTCCCTAAGCGCTCATCTTTTCATTCATGCTGTGTAGCTAAGGGTACTTCAGTAAAACTTTTTTATTAACTATAATATCTCTGATTGCAGAAAATGTTTTGGAAGTATGTTTATATTTTTATATTTTTTATTACAGGTATGGGATCCATAATCTGGAAACCTGTTATCCAGAAAGCTCCAAATTTATGAGAAGGCCATCTACAATAGACTCAATCAAAAAATCAAATTTTTAAAAATGATTTCCTTTTTCTCTGTAATAAAAGAGTACGTTGTACTGGATTTCAACTAAGATAAAATTAAACCTTATTGAAGGCAAAACAATCCTATTATTTTTTTTATTTAATATTTAAATTATTTTTTTAGTAGACTAAATCTATGTGATTTGAACTACAGAAAGACCTCTTCTTACCTGGAAAACCCCAGGTCCTGAGCATTCTTGATAACAAGTCCCATACCTGTATTTGTATTTAGGAAAACTGTTGAGAAATACTGCAAAATTGCAGTTTTTGTGGCTAGTTTGCGTGTGTGTTTAGAAAAAAAAACCTAATTTATGGTAAGTGGAGACCCAGATCCAATGTATACCTGTGCTGCATACCTGTGCATGCCCAGACTGTGTGTCACTTGAGAGTTTCGGCTCATGTCCCTTTGAAGTGATAGCATCCCACTGTGTTGAGTCATTCTAAGGTAATAAAACCTTGAAAAGATGTCACCTGATTGTGACTTGACACATGCCTGCCTATTTCACTAGCGTAAACAAAGCAAGTCTGTTTTGCAATAGCCATAGGCATTTAGTTGATCTTTTTCTTATTCCTCACTCAATTATACACACACAAAACATAATAGTACATAATAGTACAGAATTACTAATACTACACACAACTTTGTGATATCGGATTGTATGTTACTACAACCCATAAAATTCTATAAAATAATACAAAGTCTAGCCCACACCAAAACAACTGAAGAGTAGCAATTTATCTATCTATCTATTTATCTGCCTAGCTAACCATCTAGTAAAGTGACAGATATCCAACCAATAAAGGAATGGATTATGGCATGTTTGAGCTCTTTAATTATTTAACCAAAAAATATGATTTGAAAAGGGACACAAGTACAGGTTGTGTCCCTTTTATGCCCTTTCATCCCAGTTTCAGCATTGTGCCGTGTGTTTCCCATTGGCGTGTAAATACTCAGTGGTGATATGGCCCCGTTGTGCCATTAGCCTAACAATGATAGTGAAAATGATAATAAAGGTGCCCATACACTATAAGATCTTCACCCGATATCCCCACCTACGGGTGGGCGATATCGGGTAGCAAGGGACTTAAAAAAAAAATAATCCGATCGTTTGGCCCTGGGGCCAAACGATCGGATTACATTTGAGGTTATGGGGCAGTAGGTTCGGGGACCGCATCAACGAGCCAATGCGGTCCCCGATCCGACTGGATTTTCTAACCTGGCCGATCGAGATCTGGCCAATTTCAGGTCAGATCTCGGTCGGCCAGGCCGCTCTGTTCTGCCCATACACGGGCCGATTAGCTGCCAAATCGGTCCAAGGGACTGATATCGGCAGCTATAGTCGGCCCATGTATGGGGGCCTTAACACTCTTTGTGCCTTAACCCTTAGGGTGAAGACACATGGAGCTACTAGTAAAGGTCCCCATACACGGGCCGATTCTAGCTGCCAATATCGGTCCCTCAGACCGTTTCGGCAGCTAATCGACCCATGTATGGGTACTACCGACGGGCCTGCCCGACCGATTTCTGGCCTGAAATCGGCCAGATATTGATCGGGCAGGTTAAAAGATCTAGTCTGATTGGGGACCGCATCGGCTCGTTGATGCGGTCCCCGGACCGACTTTGCCTATACCGACGTTATAATTCAATCGTTTGGCCCCTGGCTTTCTCCCGAGACCTGGATTCTCCCGATATCGCCCACCCGTAGGTGGGGGATATCCGGAGAAGATCCACTCGCTTGGCGACATCACCAAGCGAGCGGATCTGAAGGTGTATGGCCACCTTAACAGCTACTTGTCGTGGCTACTAAAATAGATAATGCTGATCATTTACTGATAACTGTCTTTATGTGTGTTTTAGCAAAGGTAATTCTCAGTATTGTCTATGGAAAGATATTTTCTGGAGTTTAGTAGCCATGAAAAAGTAGCTGCTACTAGTAGCTCAGTGTGTCTTCACCCTTAAATTAGGCAAATACATCCCAACTATCATTATAACAAAGCTTACTAATGTGCAAACAGCCTTTCACTTATCCCCTGTTCAGTCTATTTCTGCTTTATTGATTGTTCCCTGTTAAGATAAGAATCACTTAAGAATCACAAAAATTCAAAATGGTGTGCTCCTCCACACGTCACTAAATTTCTTCACTTGTATCTCCATATGTTCCTGGTTCCCTCATCTTTTCCTTTCAGAGCCATCCCCTTTATACACCATCCTCATCCACTGCCCATTCTTAAACCTGCCATTGTCAGGCAGTAAGTACAAAGATCTACTATACCTTGTGGCACCAGGCCACATATCTGGGGCCCCAACCAGTGGCTTGTGAGCAATACATTGCTCATCAACCCCTTGGATGTTGCTGACTGTGGCCTCAAAGCAGGTCCTTAATTTTGAATTTCTAGTTTGGAAGCAAATTTAGGTTGCATAAAACCAGTTGTACTGCCTAACAGAACCTTCTGTAGGCTGCCAGTCCATATAGGGGCAAATAGCCAATCACATCCCAAATTTAACATCACCATGAATCTTTTTCATGCTTTTGTTGCTCCCCAACTCTTTTCACATTTGAATGTGGCTCACGGGTAAAAAGGGTTGGGGACCTGCCCTAGCCTGTGAGTTTGATTACATAGTAACATAGTAAGTTAGGTTGCAAAAAGACATACGTCCATCATGTTTAATCATAATGCCTATACTGTATATAACCTGCCTAACTTCTAGTTTATCCAGAGGAAGGCAAAAAAACACATCTGAAGCCTCTCTAATTTGCTGCAGAGGGGAAAAAATGGCAATCAGACCAGTCCCTGGATCAACTTGTACAAAGAGCTATCTCCCATAACCTTGTATTCCCTCACTTGTTAAGAAGCCATCCAGCCCCTTAAGCTGGATACGACTGATTCGGGAATGGAATTCCACAACTTCACAGCTCTCACAGTAAAAAAACCTCCCTTCTTCTAAACAGAGTGGGTGCCCTCGTGTCTGTTGGAAGGACCTACTGGTAAATAAAGCATTAGAGAGGTTATTATATGATCCCCTTATATATTTATACATAGTTATCATGTCACCTCTTAAGCGCCTCTTCTCCAGTGTAAACAGACCCAACTTGGCCAGTCTTTCTTCATAGCTGAGACTTTCCATACCCTTTACCAGCTTAGTTGCCCTCCCTGGACCCTTTCTAATTCAACAATGCTCCGTTTGAGAACTGGAAACCAAAACTGAACAGCATATTCTAGATGGGGCCTTACCAGCGCTCTGTAAAGGAGAAGAATAACACCCACCTCCCGGAATCTATACCCCTTTTAATACAGCTCCTAAATTTCCCTACAATGGATATCAGTTGGGAACATCTACCCCACTTAAACTGCATTATTTGTATTGCATATATTCCATTCACCAGCACTGTCACATTTTTCTAAAATAAATAGCAGCTTTAACCTGGTGGTCATTTTCCCTCTGAAACATCATCAAAGCTAAAACAGATTTTCTATGGGAACCAGCAATACCATTTCTTCACTGGTGGCTAGACTGGAGAGGGTGTGTTTAGTAATCTGAGCTGAGAAGATTAATTTCCATAGCTTTGATACGAGCATGCCCAGTAGCCAACAGCCAAAGCAAATTTCCAAGGGTGGGGGTCAATTGGGTTAGAAAAGGAACAGGAATCCTAAGTGATTAAAGGGATGCTGCAGCCTTACTGTTAACCTTGGAACAGATAAGTTAGATTTTAGGTGCAAATTACTGACAGTAGGTGACAGATCTGTTTACTTTGGGTGGCAGGGTAAGGGGTGCTTAAATTAGAATGACTTCTAAAGAATACACATTGACATGTCTGGCATTGTAAAGAGGAGAACGGATTAGTAAAAGAAACATGTTAACCAAGTTTGGCGCATAAAGGTAATAGGGAAACAGAACCAAAGAAGACAAAGGGGAGGGGAGTGAAGGAAAACAGATAGAGAAAAGGAAATTTAAAAAAGACATTTAAAATGGGTATACAAAGAAGAGTGTAAGTAAAGAGAAAAGTGTAAATAATTCATTTTGAAAAGTATAATTATGAAAAATAAAGACAATGGCACATGGGCATTTTGTCACCCATGGCAACTTACCTCTCTGATCTCCAAACATACTTTAGCGTTGCAGAACATTGAAATCGCCCCAGTTAAAACTAGTCAAATCACATTAAATTGCATAAGAAAGCTTTTTGGGCTGGTTTGAACACACTGAAGCCCTGTGTTTACAATACTAAGGTTGTTTTGGGCATTTTGCTCCTGTGAGAGAATGTGATTTTGAGCAGGCAGCAAAACAAAGAAGGTTCCATTGCATTTCTGGACATAATAAAAAGATACTGATAGAGGTACTGGAAAGGAAAAGAAAGCAGAATAAGCACAGTAAAGTGTATAGAATAGGGAGTTGAGGAAGTAAAATGTTTTGTTTGGCTCCTTGTCTAGACTTTTCTGGTGGGTCCTGGGCATTCCAATTCAATTCCTTCTCCAGGTGGCCAGCACACCTGCTGTTAGGACCCAAATATTTTATAGGCCATCTGCATGGTCTCAGTCTTTCAATATAACACTATCAAAAGCATTATGTTTACCTGGAAACCAGTAGGCAAGCAGCAAGTAAGTAAGTGTTTAAATGTATTATGGGATTAGGCGATACCTTACATCAGGCATTCCCAACCTTTCTTAATTGTGAGCCACAGTCAAATGTGAAAAGACTTGGAGAGCAACATAAGCATCATAAAAGTTCATGGAGGTGCCAAATAAGGGCTAAGATTGGCTATTAGGTAGCCTCTATGCACACTATCAGTTTACAGGACGTTTATTTGGTAGTAAATCTTGTTTTTATTCAACCAAAACTTGCCAGCAAGTCAGGAATTTAAAAAAAGCTACCTGGTTTGTACATTTACATTATATAGGTATGAGATCTGTTATAGAGAGATCTGTTATTTAGAAAGATGAATTACAGGAAGGCCCCTTCCATAGATTCCATTATTTAATGTTAGAATGATTTTTAGTAGAATTGTAGTATGGAGATACAAATTACAAAAAGATCCCCTGTCAGGAAAACCCCAGGTCCCAAGCATTCTGGATAACAGGTCCCATACCTGTACTACTTACATCTACAAAATAATTCTAGATTTTGTCTTTTCACTATACCTTCATAAGGTGGTATAACTTTAGACACTCACAATGACTTTTGGTATATCTGACTGCATTATGCATCCCTCTTTTGGCAAACAATGGCGCAGTATTTTTCGGCGATTTCCTGAAATCGCCCCGCCGCGTCTGCCATCCCGCCGGCGACTTACATGTTCGCCGGTGGGATGGCAGGGGTAGGCAACTCGGGGAGATTAGTCGCCCGCAAACAGGGAGTTTTGCCGCGGGCGACTAATCTCCCCGTGTGCCAGAGCCCTTATTCCTCTGTTGATCTCAGGGGCCGTTTGGGATGAAATCAGAATTTAAATCAAAATGTATAACATCCATAACAACCTAACAGGCAAAGGAATCTGTCACTTTGGTACTGGCTAAACCTTGGTCCTCTGCACTAGTTAGTTAGCGGGCTTAGGAATTATAAAAGCTCACTGGAATACAGTCCAAGTCTCTCATCATCCTCTCACCTTATCAGAAAGACAACATTGCTTGTTAAAGGAACAGTAACACCAAAAAATGAAAGTGTATAAAAATAATTAATATATTATGTACTATTGCCCTGCACTGGTAAAAGTTGTGTGTCTGCTTCTTAAACACTACTACAGTTTTCATAAATACCCTGCTGTGTAGCCATGGGGGCAGCCATTTAAATTGAAAAAAGGAGAAAAGGCACAGGTTACTAAGCAGATAACAGATAAGTAGCAGATTCCCATTGTATTCTACACAGTTATCTGTTATCTTCTTATGTAACTTGTGCCTTTTCTCCTTTTTTCAATTTAAATGGCTGCCCCCATGGCTACACAACAGCTATTTCTATTAACTACAGTAGTCTTTCTGAAGCAAACACGCAACTTTTACCAGTGCAGGGCAACAGTACATTATATTTTAATTATTTTAAAACATTTTTATTTTTTAGTGTTACTGTTCCTTTAATTGTCTAGTTACAGTGCAGAACTTTTAGGGCTCTGGCACAAGGGGAGTTTGTCAATTCTTTACCCTGGCTACTTGCTTGACTGACTAACTTCATTTGTGACTCATCTCTGACTCTTCCATCCCTCAACTATGCCTCTGTAAATCACTTGGATGACTGATTCCTAGCTCTGACCCTGGCTACCTTTCTGACGAATTTTTCAGACATCCAGCACCACGCTGCTATGTCTCTTGCGATTAGGGTTGTTGTGTTTTTGTGTCTGCATTCTGTTGCTAAACAATCCATATAAGTCCTCTTGAATGGATCACAGGAGTTAAGAGTAGTATTCTAATAACGTTAGATAGAACACCACTATTTCCAAACACTCTGGCCATATAAGTTCAGATTTTAGCCTTCTTCCTATGATCATTTGGATTCAATTGTACGTTTAAATGAATAAAGCCCTAAAATAACAAATCAGAGGATGTTCTAAAGATACAATAAATGGCAGACACCAATCATATGAAAGTGACTTCCTGGAAAAGCATTGTAGGTCCCCCAGGGATATCATCAGATGCATGTGCAGGGGCCCAAGGAACCCTCAACTTGATGAAAACCTCCTTTCATGTCATAGTTTCAAACTCTACCCCCACAAGCTATAGTAGTCTGTTAACTTCTTTTTTTATTGGACTGTATTAAATTTAGGAGCTATTTTACCAGCTAAACCATAATTTACAAATTAATGATTTACTCTCTTTGAATGACTATCCATCATAAATTCCATTGTGATCCAATGTTGGTGATAAATCCATAGCTGATGAATCCTTGCTTCAGTACAAGAGATAGCATGCTGTTTATATACACAATGAGAATTTTAACAAAGAACAGCTACACTATTAATGTTATAGTTTATTTATCAAATACAAACTTTATTTGTAGCTAGATAAACAATGCAATAAACAGAAGCAAACTGAACCAGACATAAATGCCAATCAAGAAGTATGATCAATAGATAGTATAAGTTCTTCTCATTCTGAGTTTGATCTTGCTTTTGGAGTATGTGAGGAAACCAGGTTATACCGAATCAGGGGTCCTGTTGGAAGTGAACACAAGCCAAAGAGCAGCAAGGCAGCCCTGCACTGAGCCACCTGCTTTGGCAGTGCAGTATTCATGAGGGATGGGAGGGGGAAGCATATAAGGCTTCCCTTACCAGTGCACTAACTTGTGCAGTGGCATAACTTGATTTTACAGTAAATTCAATTTAGGTTCCCAAAAATATTTGTAAATTGTCCAATCCTACCAGGATATATTGAAATTGCCCTTTAATTAGGGCCTTACTAGGCCCCTTACAATCACGGCCCCCCCTGCAACTGCAGGGTCTGCTTTCTCTGTAGTTACGCCAGAACAGGGGGAAGGCAGAAGAGGCACTTCCTTTGGGGCAATGGGGGGGGCGTCAAACAGGTACCTCTCCTGCCTACCCCTAGTCCACGCTTCAATGTCATTGCCCCTGCCGTGTAATGACTCCCTACGCCAGCAACAGAACTGTGCATGCACGCTAGAGTGTGCACACACCAGGGGGGGGAGGTGCTGGGGTGAGGTGGCCGATCAGTTTGCCTAGGGTGCCCGGGCGGCTTGGTCCAGGTAGAATAGGGCTGCTATGTGTCTATCGACACTGCACTCTGCACCTTGCACCAGACTTTTGTGCAGTTTTTCTTGTCTATAGAGTTCAATTTCAGAGCTGGTAAAACTGTGTTTACATTTCCTTTTTGAGCTGCTGAAGAATAAGATATTTTAATTTCATAGTTTTTACATGGCACTCATTTTCTAATACTGGCCAAATTTACTCTAGTGCAGTAACCCATTGAAACCATTTAAAAATTAGCTTCTATCTATGATTTTTCTCTTATAACACCTCTATCATTTGGGGTGAACCAAAACCCAGCTAGTACTCAAATAACCTTTGATTGGTGCAGTCTTCAGGTGCAGTATACAGACCAGTGCAGGGACGCAGTGCAGACAAAAATAAGGCAAAAGAATCCGGGTCAGAAACCAGGATATAAAAACCATAGATGTAGCCATAGCACGACAGATGGGAGAGCAGTGAACAGAAACAGGAGCCAGGAAACAAAAGCAAAGGAACCAAAGGGCCAGGAACTAGTAATAGAATGCCTAGAAGTTCAATAATATCCCATCATGGTGAGAGTGAAATGCAGACCTACAGGGTTATGTAATAAAAGGCACTAAGTTTGCCCAGGAGCAGTAACCCATAGCAGCCAATCAGCAGGTAGCATTTACTTGTCACCTGTTAAAAAACAAACGTCGTATTTGTTGTCTATGAAGATTCTCATTCATCCAGGTCATGATATACAGTATCTAGTAGAATTAAGTCTAAAACAACTGGACTTCTCTGAGTTTTTCTTGAAAACGTTTCACCACTCATCCGAGTGGCTTCTTCAGTTCAAATGACTGGTAGGGAATTCCCCGGTATTTAAACTCTTGATGGTAGTAGAGTCACAGACATCCAATCACAGTGGTTCCATTGAACTTGTTCAGTTAGGTGTTAGCTGAAACTGACAGGTGTAAGAAGGTATGATCCAATCACAATGGTACCAAGATTCTCATTGATGAAGGTGTTAATCCTTCAAAGTACATGACTGGAAGTGTGAAATGTTGTGAAACTGCCGGGCTAAGGATGTCAACGCGCCATTGTATGTTGGTGACAAGCGGTGTCTCAGGCCCCCTCCTCTGTTCAGGGATGGTTTTTCCAAGCTGGCATAAATGGCCTCTTTCACCCCTCTTTCGAACCATCTGTCCTCTCGGTCCAAAATATGCACATTACTGTCCTCAAAAGAGTGACCTTTTTTCTTTGAGGTGTAGATAGACTGCTGAGTCTTGTCCTGAGGAGTTCGCCCGCCTATGTTGGGCCATTCTCTTACAGAGAGGTTGTTTTGTCTCCCCAATGTATAAGTCTGAGCACTCTTCACTACACTGGACAGCATAGACCACATTACTTTTCATGTGCTTGGGTGTAGGGTCTTTAGGGTGCACCAGCTTCTGTCTCAGGGTGTTGCTGGGTTTGAAAAACACAACCCTGTTGCTACGGGTTACTGCTCTCGGGCAAACTTAGTGCCTTTTATTACATATAGAAGTTAGTGTTTTAAAGGCAAGGCACAAGAAGGTCTTTGAAAAAGGGCTGCACCTGCTGGATGATGAAGTCCAGAAAATTCTGGGACATGGTCTAAATTGGCATGCAGCCTACCTCTATAGCCTAGGGCAGGGATCCCCAACCTTTTATACCAGTGAGCCATGTTCAAATGGAAAAGGTTTTGGAGACCAGCACATGAAAAATGTTCCTGGAGATGCCAATGAGAGCTATAATTGGCTATTTGATAGCCTCTATGTTGACTATGAAGCCTACAGAAGGCTCTGTTTGCCAATTACACTGGGTTTTTATGCTATCAAAGCTAGCCTCCTAACCAGAAATTCAAAAATAAGCACCTGCTTTGAGGCCCCTGGGAGCAACATTCAAGGGGTTGGTGAGCAACATGTTGCTCATGACCCACTGGTTAGGGATTACTGGCCTAGGATAAGGCCAGAGACACTTAGATTACACATCCCTGGTCTCAAGCCCACCTGAAAGATATCATTTACAACCTTTTTATGCAAACTGTTTTGGAGAGCAAATAATTTCACAATGTGGGATCATACAGCACAAAAAATTATGAAGACTTGTCCTTTTGAAGATGCTAAAAACCAAAACATTCATACTAAATTTCAACAAGCTATTATGTATGCATTAGTACTTACCTATTTAGCTTCTTTGTGTTTTACAGTAGCTGATTCTAGACAGTCCATACAATCATCATTTGGGTTGCATTTGATACAATAGAAATAAGAACAGGATATGGCATGAGGATATATGCCTTTGCTGAATGCCACCAACCAGATCTCTGGATGGAAATCAAATGGAAGGAAGGCTGATTATTATAGCAATACTATTTTCTCTCACAGTACAGTTTTGCGTCTTTATACTTGGGTTTGTAGGAATCCTATTGATGGTTCTCTGTCATATATGATTATTTAGAAATTATTTGTAGCCCATATATATATTATGGTGGTAAATCAGGATGGCATTATAAAAGGGGTGGATAAAATATGGAAGCATTGTGCATTTGGTTTTGGTGTTAATATATAAGAGATACTATGTGAGTTGCTAAATATTCTATTGGCATTTCGTTTTAAGCCTTATAGCACCAGTAATGTCAAGAACTGTGCCCTGTACAAGTTAGTTTTTATTACTCTCAGCCAATTCAAGGCTAGGGGAATAATGCTGCTTCTAGCCATACTAGTTCTGCAACTACCCGTGAGGAAAAAGAGGCAGCTTAGCCTCACCATGTAACTATTGCCACTGGGTGGGAGGTTGATTCTGGACATTATTAATTTTTAGTAAATCTGTAAGAACATCTATAAGCATACCTGTTGTAAAACTTTTTCTGCTAGGAACATGGTAACCAAGCTTGATGTTTAACCTTAATGACCCAACCTAGTATTGTTAACAAAAACAAAAAACCATTGTGCTCTGCCTCCATTGTAAGTAGCTAATGGGTTCTAAATATATAAAACATGTCTTTACATACAGAGAAATAAACCAGTAACTGTTTTGTATTAAATTTAAATAGCAATTCTACCAATTATTATAAATATGCAGACCACACACTATTCAATATTAGATGTTTAATTGAATCATCTAACTGGTAATAATTGCCTTGTTATTGCTTTATGAAACGTAAAGCTAGGAAATACAGTAATGTTATTTCCTACGGTGTCCTATTTAGAAAAATAAATCTTAATTTCTGACTAATTAAACATTTCTTTGTAATAAGACAGCAACTTGTACTTGATGTTGACTAAACCTGTATATCAATACACTGATTGCTAAATATTACTATTGTGCATATCTAATGTTTAAATGTTTTTAGTTCCCCTAAGGGACAGTGCTTTACATTATGAAAAGATCTCCTTATCTGGTAAACCCTAGGTCATGGTAATAGATCCCATGCCTGTGCTAGTGACTAAAGGTTTGATAGGTAATAGAGCACAAAAGCAAATCTGATGAATTATGTATCTCTGCTTTCTGTAATTTCAGTATGTATATATGGCTGTGTGAAATATACACACTTCATGTAGAACTGAAAAATCTATGCTGCCACTTTAATTATGTTAAATTCAGTGTTAGAAATAAATTATATACAATGCATCATTAAAACAATCAAGGTTGTTTTAATAGAGTACAATTGAAAAAAAATCATTTTATAAAAATGTTGTACAAGAAGCATAGACTTCTGTTCTGTTTTAATCAAAATTGAAATAATCATATAAATCTGTTGTTGGCATTCACAAAATAAAGGCTGACTATATAAATATATTAATTTTTCTTTAAATAAGCCGTGGTTATCATGAATTAGCTCATGCTGCAGTAGAAAACAGTTCAATTTCATGGAGTAGCTTCACCCACAAACGAAATCCGTGTGGCTCTGTCTCAAGTGCAGATGTAATTTGAAAGGAAACAGTTTTTGTATGTGTTCTCCACTTTGCTTTTTCCTTTCCTGCTTCTTCCTGTTCTATTCTCCTTTATTAATTTATTCTCCCCATCCCCAAATATTGTAAAAAACCACCTGCAGGTTTGTGTGTTTTTACAGTCAAGCTAGATAAGGTTTCCCTTTCCTTTTTTATAAATCATATGTCCCCTTCTCCCCAGCATTCTATATGTTTAGGAAAATAAAGAATCCCTCTGCAAAAAATCTAGCCCACATACTGTAAAAGAGTTTAGATATAGGGGAGGTGCTAATCCTCGAATTTCATTAAAATTGGTTTGGGAAAGGGAAATTGGATTGCACTAAGCAAAATCCACACTCCAAGCTACCACAACTTCCCCTACCCCAAATATTTCTAAAATAAATTCTGTTTTAGACAATTAATTGTCTAAATAAAAAGATGCCTTGGGAAAACCCTCTGACTAATACTAGTTTCTGTGTTTAAAGAAAAAGGTTTAATTCTTATCATATTAAAACCCAGCCAGTGTAGCAAATAGAGATTGCAGTAAACTGGATCTTCATTTCCATGCTTTGCTACAATGAGATAAAATAATAATATTTATGATTATATAACTATAAGTGTTGTACCCACACTCACTTCTTGCCATGTAATTCTCATACTTGCATATTCTGGTGCTGAAATAAATTGCATGAAATGCAAAATAAAGGTTTTATGTTTTCATGATCTAATCCATCCTATATATTTGTGCGACATTTAATGATATAACTTCACATGTACAATGCTTTTATCAAAATATGCTTTAAATATCAACCCGAACATTAGACTAATATATACATATGTACAGAGTGTTCTTCCCAAGCAACATTTTTATTGTTTATTTTTCCTTTGTTTTGTTGTTTTTCTTTCTTTTTATTTTGCTAATTCTACTGAGTATTTAGAAGGCAATAAAAGGAGGATCTGACGGTCTTCCTGCAGTCTGTATGAGGATTTTAGTATCTGCAGTCTATTTATTACCAACGTTGACAAAACAATCAGACAGCTTCCACTAATTATTCTATGCATTTATTGCCCTATCTCACTGCCTCCAATGAAGTCTAGGACAAGAGGAAGGTGCTCTAAAAAATTAGTATGTAAATCCCTGCAATTAGCATGAGGAAGAAAATGGGATTTGCATTGGCAATAGGTGGGATCCTGTAACAATGTATCACTAACTTACAAATCACTTGCCTATCCATCAAGCCATCATGTACAGGTTTAAAGCCCACTTCTGCAAAGAACAATAAAACACTTTCATTTCTTTTTAACATTATTGGGTGGATTACATTATAGATACAAACACTATAAATCATTAAAAACTAAAATGACTTTAAAATAAATATCCATACATATGTATCTGACACCTTTAAATGTGAGTAAATTATGTTATATTAGTAGTATTAGCATAAAATTCAAATTCAAGTATTTTCTCATTTTAATAGGAAGCAAGTGATATTTACTAATTCTTGTAAACCGTAGCCCATCTATATGTTTCCCTGCTGCTAAAAATGTGAAAAGATCAAAAGATACAAAGAATGCCTTTTGTGTTTGTCTTAGGCACTTTTGTGTGCTGAATTTGTGCAGTTGGTCCAAGTGAAGAGGGTTCAATAAATATACTCACTAGCAGATCCCAGGTGTCTTTTCCATTATATAACCAGGCTCCTTCTTCTCTCCTTGTTTTTCTGTGGATCTTTACCCGGTACTCAGGAAGGTTTTCTCTTTCCCATCTATATCCATCATTCAGATGGGGTCTGTATGGTGTTATTTCTGTTTGATCTCAGCTTTTCCTCACATAAGCTCTCCTGCTGCATGCCTCTGGGGTGTCGGGATATTATAGCAGGGATATGACAATAACACCCATTGCATATAGTATATTATATATGGGTTCTTTTATTTTTATATACATATATATATATATACATACATTCATACACAAAGTATTTATACACACACATATATGTATTCTCCTTCAAAATGGCTGTCCTCTCAGCTGTTGCTGAACTACAGTTCTCAGCATCCTTTAAAAGGATGTTGGTAGTTAACAAGAAACTAAAAGTCCCAAAGGGAACACACCTATACAGCATTTTTTTCCCATATGGGTTTTCTTTACCTTAAATCAAACTATTACTACCTTCAGTACTTTATTTCTGAGGTCATAAATCTTTTATGTAAAAAGAAAGAAAACCTAATTTTATACAGAATTCTGACAATGCTAAATGATTTATTATTATCACTGATGTTAGCAGAGACAGGAAAGGAAATAATCTGGTTAGTAATTGTACCCCCAGTTGATGTTTAGTTGCACTTACCCCCACCCCTCCCTTTTAAACTCCAGAACAAAAAGAAATCTTTTTCTCTTCCCCTTGACAAGTACACCTGCCCTACTTATTAGGGCTTTCCACTCTGTTTTTGTTAATTGCTATTATTAGGATTATTTCATTTTGGACTATTTGCCTCCCCCTCTCTCCCTTCCCCTCCTGCCCCTTCATTTACAGAGTTGCAGTGTGTGTGTGTGTGTGAGTCTGTTTCCCTCCTCTATCAGCAAGCTGTCAATCACCGCGGCGGCTCTCTTTCATCTCTTTCCACCGCCTCCTCCCCTCCAGCAGACAGAAAGAGGGAGGGAGGGGTGGAAGGAGAGACAGAAAGAGGGGGGCACAGGAGGAGGGGGATGTTAAAGTTACATTACACAAACACACACTGCGTGCCCCTTCATTGAGAGCAAGGGACGGCAATGTGCCTCTTGCAGTCACTGAGGTAGGACAAGACTTTTGGGAGAGTTTTACGTGGTGTGAAGAAAGGAGATTAACTTGTCCCCCCCTCCCCAGGATTTTCTCAGAGGTGATTTTCTCAAAGTGACGCTAAACAGAAGAAGGTAGGATCGCTGGCAAAAGGTACATTCCACGGGGGGTTTGTGGACAGGTCCCTTTGCAGAGGATATGCAGCGCTTTGCTTGTCCTCCCTCTGTACCCGGTACAGACCGCAGTTTTACCTGAGGGTCCAGAGGAGGAGTTCAGTCCGCTCCTTGCCAAAAGCTCACGGCGCTCTCCAAACTTTGCTCTTACTTGCATTGAGCTGACTGGCAGTGCTAGCAGGACAAAGCCAGGCTGGCTGGGGTGTGTGGGCACCGCACAGAGAGTGGCTAGTTTACCTCGCTTATTTAAATGAAGACATCCTTTCTGGGTTAGTCATCTCTGAGTCACTGACTGCATAAAGCAAAAAACGTAATTTGCAGTTAGTCAGAACCATAACAAACACTGCAGTTTCTCACTGCTCCTCGTGTGACTGCACACACTCGCCTGAATGGGAGCAGAATGAGATAAAAGCCCATCAGCTGTGGGTGGTTTTGGATACTGGTGACTACAGTAGCCCCCCTGGACCAGGGGAGACAGGATTGGAGCCCTTGGAGCAGAGCAGAGACACACTGGGACTTGCAGCCTTGGGAGACAGGGGTGAACTTTTTACAAGCAAAAGTGTCTTCTTATCAAGATTTGTGACTTTATTTTGCTGATTTGGGGGCAAAAGTGTCCAGCCAGTGCCATCAGTTTTGGCATTTTGACCTTGGATCATTGGGTGTGGAAATTTTGGGAAGGGAACCTTTGAATTGGGTTTTGGTTTTTTTTTGCTGGTGTTTGATTTCTGACCTGTAACACAGAAGTCCTGATCTGGAGCCATGCCTCAGCTCTCTGGAGCAGGGGGGGGCAATGGGGGTGGGGGAGATCCTGAGCTGTGTGCCACAGATGAGATGATCCCCTTTAAAGATGAAGGGGATCCCCAAAAGGAGAAGATCTACGCTGAGATCAGCAACCCGGAGGAGGAGGGAGACCTCGCAGATATCAAGTCATCTCTGGTCAATGAGACTGAGATTATCCCCAGTAGCAACAGTCACGAGGTAAGCAATGGAATTCATTTATAGCGGTAATCGTCTGTGTTTATAACTAAGAACACAGTTTGGATTTTTGTTTTTGCAACACAATCCACAACTTCTTCAACTGTTTCCTTTTAAAGTCACATCAACATTGCAAAATGATATAGCTCACATATGATTCCATGTGCTGCCTTTCAAAAAACAAAAAACTTTTTATCATCCAGTTTGTCACATTTAATGGGATACCACACAATGCCCATGCTTGACTTAATGATAGAGATTCCAAAAGATTCACACGATAGTGGCAGGGAAGCACCATGCAATTATCCACAACTGGTTACTTTACCTTATGCCAACATAATATTCATAGAAGTGACATGAACTACTTTCTCTGGCTGTAAGGAATCCAGATTGGGATGTGCATGCAGAATATTCTGTAACACACAGGAGTCTAGATGGGTGGTACTCTTTTATGAGCCTTAACTTATTTTGTTTTTGTGTTATACTACTGATTGAATCCAGCCACTTTTGTTTTAAGCACCTTTTTGTGTTTGCAATGTTTTGTAAGAAAACCTAACCTTTTTTGTAAGTAAACTGCTATTTCAGGTTGCTCAAAATATAATATTTGATGCCACAGGCAAAAAAAAAACCCCAAAGTGACCTGCCTCAGTTCACATGATATTTGATCAGGGATTAAAGACTCAAAGACCCCTAGGAAAACAGTCCCAGGTCATGTGGGGGCTCTCAGTGTTTGAGCTTTTTCCGTAGGCTACACTAACTGCCTGAGCCTACAATAAATCTTTTCTAGAGGTATATTCAATACGCCCAGTTCAATGAATAAACAAAAGCAGAGGCACTGATGCCTTTAAATCTCTGAAGTTAGTTCATGACACACACTTAATTGGCATAGTTTTTTGTAGCTTAACTTGTGTCTCCTTTTAACAATTTTAAAGATCTAGCTGGAGACATCCAGGCTGGTAAGAAAACACTCTGAGCACAATTATACAGTTTCAGCTTCAACATCTTATTGCCCGACATGTTCTCTTGAGTGGACCAAGATGAAGCATGCAGACATTCTGTGTTTTTTTCAACAATGATGAACCTGCAGCCCTCTAGCTGTTCTCTCCCTAAAAACTGTCATTATCTTTGTGCTCAGATGTTTAACTGAATTACTTCAGTTAGGCTTCCCCCCCACATATATCTTTAGATATGAAAGGATGAAATGGGTAGAAAATACATATCATATCAAATCGCTTGAAGTTAATTGAAAAGTTGCAGAAATTACATTTAAGAATTGGTAAAAATTAAAAGTATTAGTGATTCTATTTAACATTTGCAAGAATAATGAGCAAGTTGTCACCAATCACACATGCACTTTGTAACAATACAAAAGGGTTCCAGGCTAGCAAATGACATAACGTTTTCTGCCTATGTAGAGGAAGTGGCATTTGTGTTAGAAAAGGTGTAAGTGATACAGATTTTAACTTCCTCCAAGTCACTCTATTGGTGCAGTCATGCAGTTTACAGTAGTAGAAAATGTATATTTTAGCTGGAAAATATATTTTGTAAATATACCAGTGGGATTCTAATTGCTACAACTACCTTTATTCCTACTTACATTGTACAATAGTACTAGTCAGAACATTGTGCACACAAAGGAGGGGGCAGAAAAATCATTGTTTTCCTTCTATAGTATTTGTACTGAAAAAAATCCACCTTGCACTTACATAATGAATTTGTGTTACGAAAAGAATATATTAAGCTAAACCAAAACAGGATGTCTGGGAAATGATTCTTATAGCTGTGATACATAAAATTAATCAGGGAATGCGAAAATGGTTTGTTACAAAACCACTGCAGATTAATCTTATTTATACACCTTAGTATTTTTATCATCATTGTCTGCTCTGTAGAGTCACATTTCTGTATTACAAATATGTACAGATTATGGAATCCATATCAGTGGCAAAACAATCCTATTGTGTTTATTTAATGTTTAAATGATTTTTAGCAGACTAAAGTCATGGTGACCTAAATTACAGAAAGACCCCTTGTCCAAACAGCCCCAGGTCCCAAGCATTACAGATAATGGATCCTATACCTGTACCAGTTTGTAAATGACAGCACACAGTCTTCTATGACAGACAAAACACAGTTGTTTACATTGTTTGAAGCTGCCATGCATACATTGCAATAGATGAAGTACTCAGAAGTCACATCAGAGATCACTGACCTGAATGTTGTGTCTTTGCCTGCTGCTTTGTGCTTCCATTTAGTCACTCTTTAGTAACATCTATTTTTCAGACTACTTACAGTAACTTTATCAGTACTTTAACTCACAGACAAATATTTAAAGGGATACTGTTATGACTTGTTAGGCCTCAGCACACCTTGTGGTATAACTTGGTACTCTCAGGGAGACCTGCAGCGGTCAAAACAACCTTTAATTGTTTATCTTTACTTCCTATGGACATGCACTGGACATGCTCTGCCTATGGGAAACATTAATGGTGACAGGCAGGCACAAGTTTGGGACACTTGCTTCTCCCAAAGATAAATGTCGTGATTGTAACACCATGTGTATCACAGTCCAAAAAAGAATTATTTATCTTCCTCGTGATAAAGCATTACCTGCATTCAGCTGTAACTGAATCTGAGCTGGTTGTGAGCAATATGTCTTTCTATAAGCTATACCACTAATACTTGCAAAGGTGCAGAGGATGTATGATGTCTACCTAAAATGATTTTTTTGCAGTGAAAGGATGTAATTTTAATTAGTTTTCCAATATACATTTATTAAAAATGCTCAGCAGTTTCAATGTTATTTGTACATTTTATTACTATTGAAAATGTCATTTGTGCCTCATTTTTTTTTTTTTTGCACTGTTGGTTCTGACTGTTGAAACAGTCTAGCTAGCAGAAGCTAGTGGCTTAACAGGCATTGTTTCAAGTGTCACAAACATAGGACTGAAAAGGAAAGGGATAAACAAATACTGATTTCAGTTAAATTACATATACACAATAAAACCATGGAACATTTTTAGTTAATACATATTGGAAAGTTGTTTACAAATGTAATTTAATATCCCATTATTTGAATATCTATACTATACAGAGTTGACTTGTAGGTCAGTGCTTTCAAAACTGTATTGCTAACCCCTGAGTGGTACAGAGCTAGGGGGCCAGCCTAAACGTCAGCTAGGGTGAGATTTGGGGAAAAAAGCTTTTTTTTCTGTTATAGCCTCTTGAGAGCTCCCTTAAATGTCAAGTATGGAGATAGATTTTGTGAAAATGGCTGAATGAATGCAATATTTTCATATATCCATATTGTTCCTGTGAGTGTAGGAGGACCTTGACCAAGGAAAACTTGAACCAGAAAAATCAGAAAACCAAGGAAAACTTGTGCAGTTGGCAACAGTCTGTGTCTGAGTGTCTATGTAATCCTTGCCCTTTTGTTAAATTGCTAATTGCTGTCCTGAATTACAAAACTCAGTGTTTTCATTATGATTCCCAACAGTAGGAAGGGCTTCACAAAGACTGTTTATTGACTGGAGTCTCTCTTATCTTTTGCTGTTAGGTGTCTGCTTTCCCTTAGCTGTATGTTAATTATTCTAATGCATATCTAATCTTAGCGTAACCTTTTCATGTTTCAGCTTCCCACCAGCCCTCTGAATTTCGTAAAACTCATTTATTTGTTTAGGCCAGCTCATTCAGGGAAATTGCTTCTAATACAGAGACTTGAGATTTTTTGTGTGTTGATGTGTGCATGTGTTTTGGCATGTGTGCTAGACCTGACATTCACCTTTGGGCTAAGGTCACACTGGCTGACTTTTTATATAAGATTTGGGTCAATGACACACTGGGCATTTATCCTCTGCATAAAATCACAGGCAACAAAACACCTGAAAATGCCATACCATTGAATTGTGTTGAAATCTTACATGTAATCATGCCAAAATAACCACAGATGCATTTTCATGTGATTACATGCTTTTACTGACACACTTGCAACAATTTAAATGCAATACAAGGGCATGTGTGCCACAAGCACACATGCCAGCTGCTTTACACTTCCTGAAATGTGTGTGGTGACAGGCTTGGGATCAGCCCTTAAGTATACACACAGAGATGTCATTTCCCCTGGTTTTTTAGAGGGTTACCATTTTAGAGCACCTCCCCCAGCATCCTGTCACTATATGGTAATCACCTGGTTTTGAAATCTCATAGTATACCTTAAAGATGCCCATGCCCAGTGAGCTTCTTTTCAGTGGAAAATGATTTGTGTATGTGCAGTGAGAACTGAGTAACGTCATAGGGGCTTTATTGCATTGCACAGTGATGTCACCAGGTCCACTGCAATTAGCCACACCCACAGTTTTCAGCAACGCTGCAGTTCCCCCCTGGATGCACATCATTAAGGTTGACATGCACACACACAGTGAATTTCAGCTCAGCAACACTAAAGTATGCTGAAATTTGCGAGGTGTGTGCTGATGGGCTGATCCATGCCTGTCAGCTCACACACCTTCACGAAAAAAAAGGCAGCAGATCATATTATTTCACTAGTATATATACACCATCTGTCTGCCATTAGCCTTAGTTCTTACAAAAAAAAAATCAGGAACCAAATGCCATGCATGACTCTTTTAGGGTTGCCACCTGGTCCTTTTTGTACCCCCCCAAAAAATGGCCTAGGCTCTTTACAGGACTTCCCCCCCCCCCCCCCCCCAAAAAAAAAATTGCCTAGGCTCTTTACAGGACTGTATAGACCTTTGTCATAAAGAATAGGACATGTGTTGCCAAGAAAGTTTGCTGTAGTTGTCTAATCAACAGATACAAACTTACAAACAGATACACACTGCTTCCCATTCAAAAATACCTACTGCCTCCCATTCAAATGGAAGACCTTAACACCACCACTAGTATTTCTTGACCAGAAAAAGTGCAGCAGAGGACAATTGGAGGTGGAAGGTGTGGTTCAAGGTGCTTTTGCATCGGATGAAATAAGGCAGTGATGAAAACACCCAGTATGGCATTAGCCTTAGGTCTGTTGTACAAGGAGGCACCTTTTCCTCTGAAGTGATTATCTATATGCAGATCTCTTCAGGTAGTACATATTATTGACTTCAAAGCTAAAACTGGTGCTGCCACCTTCACTGAAAATGCCAGGCATCCCTTGCAAAAATTAGACTCGAGCACACTCAATTTTTACTCTTTTGTGCAACTCTTAAATCTAGAGAGGGATTCCTGGAAGATGCTAAGATGGTGGTGTGGCATTTGCTTAGAAAATTCCCCTGTGCTAAAGCAATTGTTTTCCAAAAAGGAACACTGGCCTGTGCTTAATATTTTGGCACCCCGTACTGAAATAGGGTGTTTTACCTGCGCTTTTATTTGTTTTTGGAAAAAATAAACTTTCAAGTTGCCAATGCTTTATTTGTCCACACTACATATTTATATATTATATTAAAAAAAAATTTGCTGCATGACTACCAACCCATATTTTCTGTGACCAGTCATATCTCCACAATAACAGTCTATGGGGCTGATTCACTAAAGGTCGTTAAAACGAGCGCTATTTATAGCATGCATTAAAAATTTTATTGCTTCTTATTTTTCACGACTTAACGCACAATTCACTAAAAGGATACTTGCGTTAATTTAGACGCGATGTTGTTTGTTTGCGTTATTTAAGTCGCACTGAGTGTTTTTCTTGTATTATTTTCCGCGCATGTGTTAATTATCGCTGCGCGCGATATATTTCGCCGCTTGCTATATTGGCGCACGATTTAAAGCACGTAACCATTAGGTTCATAAAACTACTTTTCTGAAAATGACCATTTCCCTGCAAACTGGAGGCTGCATGACTCTAGGGCCAACACATACTTGAAAAAATCCCACTGCAAAGTCCATGTTGCGTTGCCAAAAGCTCACCAACCACAATTTTCTTCAAGTACCGCCTGCCCCAAGTAGGTGTTAATCTTTGCACAGACTAATGCGATATTTAGCGCGTTTAACGCTTCATATGTGTTCGTAAATCATGCGTTAGTATTATTTCTACGCGCGAATTAACGCAGTGTGTTAAAGTTAACGCATTTCAGTAGCGCACAATTTAACGCATGTGAAATAACTTTGACGAATCGGCATTATTTATCATGTCAATTTTAACGCAAAAAACCATGTGATACCGCTTATCGACCTTTAGTGAATCGGCCCCTTTGTGTTAAATGACTTACTGATTTATTGGTTTATATACCAAAGAACTATCCTTTAAAGGAGAAGGAAAGGCTAAGTCACTTGGGGGTGCTAAAATGTTAAGCACCCTCAAGTGACTTTAATCGCTTACCTCGTACCCCGGGCTGGTGCCCCTGTTAGGAGAAAACAGCACCAGCCCGGGGTACCTGGAGCAATGCGCTTCCTCCTTCCACCTGCGTTTCGCTAAGACTAACACAATAGGCGCATGCGCAGTAGAGTGAAAAGCCGACTTCTCTGTTAAAGTACGGCTTTTCACTCTACTGCGCAAAGCAGGAAGAAGGAAGCACTGCAGCTACCCCGGGCTGGTGCTGTTCTCCCCGTACAGGGGCGCCAGCCCTGGGTAAAAGGTATGCGATTCAAGTCACTTAGGGGTGCCTAACATTTTGGCACCCCCCAAGTGACTTTGCCTTTCCTTCTCCTTTAACCAGTTGTACAATAATATCTGTGCATAGTTAGTTTTAGTTTTAGGGCAGTAACACACGGGGAGATTAGTCGCCACGCAACAAATCTTTGTTGTCGCAGGCGACTAATCTCACTGCAGTGCGATCCCACCTGCTAGAAAGTAAATCGCTGGTGAGATGGCATACATGGCGCCGCGTATGCCATCCCACCAGCGATTTACATTCTAGTCGGTGGGATGGCATTGCGGGGAGATTAGTAGCCCACGATAACGGAGATTTGTCGCGGCGCAACTAATCTCCCCGTGCACCCCTGCCCTTATAGTTGAAGTCGTGAATATGTACTGTCTGTAGCTCCACTGAGCACAATAGAAGTGAGCCTGAATTGGCAGCTGCTTATATGCAACAGATAAAAGTTATCTCTAGATAATAGACCCGATAAGAAGCATTAAGAAAAACAGGACTTTCACTATACAGACTGCATCATTTACAGAATAAGAATATATGTTATGTCAAGTCAGATGAAATTTATTGTGTGCTTTATGTCCTGTAAGGGCTGGGACAGACGGGGAGATTAGTCGGTGTGCAAACTAATCAACCCGAAATGCCATCCCACCAGCGAGAATGTAAATTGTTTGTGGGGTGGCATACACGGCGCCGTGATTTGCCGAAGTCGCGGAAGTTGCCGCCAGAATTCAGCATGTGTCCTCAGTGACAGACGGAAACTCCAAGCATGCTGTTAGCCTAAAATTTTCTTTGGCAGCTAAAACACCACAGAGCCAAACAGTAGCCACAGAGATTTCTATGAAGAGATAGGGTTAATCTGCTTTTAGGGTGGCAGTTCTGCACTTTCATGGTTGGACGACCAGACCATGCATTTCTTTTTTCCGACAGACATAGAAGCTCGTCAGCTGAAGCTTGAATTGCCAGTGTTTTATTAGTTTCTTTGGGTGTCATTAAGGCCTAGAATGTCACTCATCGCTACTCTTATGTGCACAGCAGCCATAGTAGAGGCACTGTGTTTATTTTACTTGTTAGAGTGAGTATCAGTTGACAAGGTATTATACATATTTCTATACAAATGCAGCTAGCTCTGGTTGTGTATGGTTATGTTTTTTCACAGTACCTGACATCCATCTTGTTTTGTTTTTATATGTGAATAAACTTGGTGCTCACTGACATACTCTCTATATCAGGGATCCCCAACCTTTTATACTCATGAGCCACATTCAAATGGAAAAAGTGTTGGGGAGCAACACAAGCATGGAAAAAGTTCCTGGGGGTGCAAATAAGAGCTATAATTGCCTATTTGGTAGCCCCTATGTGGACTGGCAGCCTATAGAAGGCTCTGTTTGGCTTTACACTGGGTTTTATTCAACCAAAATTTGCCCCCAAGCCAGAAATTCAAAAATAAGCACCTAACTTGAGGCCCCTGGGAGCAACATCCAAGGGGTTGGGGAGCAACATGTTGCTCACGAACCACTGGTTGGGGATCACTGCTCTATATTATAACAGAGTGGTTGGATATTGTGCCATTTGCCATACACACAGATGGTCAAATACCACTGATTGTTTTTTTCAGACAGATGGAGGGTCTGGGTTCTTGTCACCTTCACATCTGCTTATGCCCCATTCTCCTGCCAAAATAAGGCATGGAATTTTCAGTTTTGACAGACTGTGGGATTATAGGATGGTCAGCCAAAACTGATTCCCCTAAGTATCATACATGGCTCATGGATTAACCAGTGTAGTCCAAAGTAGCCAAGCTTGGCAACTGAATTTTTGCTGTTGATGACCACTACTGGTATATACAACACTTATAGTTCAGAGTAGTGTTAAAAGGGAGAGACGTATAGTTCTTTGTAGTTTTGTAACTGTATGTTCTTCCTTACTGTAGAAAAATAAAACAAATAGTTTTATAAATGGGACAGAGGCTTTCTAGTTCTTTTTAACAGGAAGTAGTAACAGGTTGTAAGAGCAACTTGTCTAAAATAGCACTTTTAGGTTGGTTACAGATGTAAACAGTACTTAAGCCTATCAGAGCTTCATGGTCCCCATTAGCCCATAGTTAGGGTCGCAATCCTGGTTAGGGCCAGTATTACAAATTTACCATCAATATACAACAGGTTTTATGGGGGGGGGGAGTGACCTGGGTTTGGGGAAGAGTTTTAGTCACCTTTAAAGGGGCTGTATACCTCTTGTTCAAGATGAGTTCAATGAATGGGACTTGTGCTGAACATACTTTCTGCCTACTATATTAATAAAGAAAACAATTATATTTTTTATTTCTTGAGATAAACAAGATACTAAGAAACTGAAATAACACTATGTTTGTAACCTAGGATTGTGAAGTTTAGAGGTAGATAATTAGATTGCCAGTGAGCAGATAAACGCCCTGTATAATGGACTTCTGTTTATCAGTAAGGCAAAACAGTTATAAAATATGGGTGTTACAAGGTGGTTATTTATACAGTGTAAAAGTCAACTTTCTCAGATAATCACAGGAAAGAAAAAATGCATTTTTTTTAAATAATAAGAATAGGGAGAAAGTATGCTAAGTATATGGTCTATTTATTTTGTTCATGTTGAAAAATGGTGTATATGGATGTACAGGGCCCCTTTAAAGGTGATGTCCACAGATATATAATATTGCAACATTCTTAACCCATTGCCAAGATACATGAACTAACAATTATTAGTTCATGTATTATTTATTTACTGTATTTGTAAATGTAATTTGTATTGAAAGCATTGCTCGTCTGGACTCTAGGCTGGAGAACTGGTTTCTGCTATATTTTTTCAGTAGTCAGAACCAGCAGAGAGTGTAGAGAATAGCAAGGAACAGGCGAATACAGCTTTCAGTAGCAATTACAAATGTTTTTTATGATTTAATGTATGTACATACTAACAAATGGATTTCAAATGGCTTTACCAACATGTCTGAAAGGCTTGCTTATTAGCTTATTTCTTATTTGTAATGTTTTCTTATTCTGAGAAAGATAACAAGAATGTTGTATTTAAACGTTTCCATTATAGGCAGATGGGCTGTGTAGCTCTCTGCATCTTTAATGTGCACCAGGTAGAGAAGCTTGAGATTTGCAGTCTCCAGTTAAAATGTAATATACAGCTATAAAGTCTGCACACAGAATATGTCAAATAATTGTAGACAACCTGTGACTCTCCAGATGTTGTTGTACTACATCTCCCAGAATATCAATGGCTCAGAGAGAGCCACAGGCTTTGTGAAATATGTATATTTACGTATCCTACATAAATGTCCCTTTGCTGACTTCTTGTAAGGCAGTTATAATACTGCAGATGGGCTGTGGGAAGTAATAAGGAAGTCTGTAGTGGAGGAAACATAACTGCAAGCTGAGCCTTTTATCCCTTAAGAAAAGTAATGCAAGAGGAAACTAGCTGGAAATTCATCCCTTACGGACGGTGGCACAATTGGCATTTTGACTTGTAGTTATGGTCAAAACACCCATTATCCACCTTCCCCTTATTGTTCTATGGAAAATGGTCTGCCAAAAGCATACCTAGCAGTGACAAGCATAGCTGTTAATCCAGTTGTTTATCCGCCCTGGCTTTCCTGGGATTTATGTGATTTTTAACCATAGTATGCAGTTCCCCTGGGTTTCCAGTTTCCCCAAAAAAGTTTGGTGTGTACATGAACAATAATCATTCAGTGACATGAAGGACCTAGTGCGCGTGTGCAGTAAGTAGTGATTAGTGAAATTTTTCGACATGCATGGATTCACAGAGAATTCCCGTGTTTCGCCATAGAGGATTTCTTTAGCAAAGTGGTTGCAAAAATCTGGGCAAAAATTTAGCTCTGTGTATCTTCACCCTTATGTGTATTGTGTTCTGAAGGGTGCCCATTATTTAGATCTTGTGCCTTCTGTGAATGAACTGATTTATGAATGACTTCCGGGGGATTTTTAGTTTCATTAAAAATTCTTAAACCACAACCTTCAGTCTTGCATTTTACCCCCCTATTTCTGCTAATCTCAGTGTACACTTTAATTGCACAGCCTTTGAGCATACCATTTATCTTTGGGTTTAGTTACTCCCCTACTTCCTCTAGATCGTGTCTGGACGAATCCCAGCAACCAGGTACCTAAGTTAGCTATTTCGCCTCCGCACTTACCAGAAGTGAAATTGTTTTTTCTACTTCCCAAAAAGAAAAAAAAAATAATTACAGTCTGTACCTTTCCTTTGGCTCCAAGAAAAATATGTCTGGCACCTAAAATTGAATGGCTGGTTGTAACTAATTTATATATATATATATATATAATCCAACCCTTCAAATCTTAACAGCGCAGTAATATATTACTCTTTAGACAATAGAATGAAAAAGTGCCTCAATCAATAATTAGCCACATACAGTTAATATGAGATTATGCTCAGAACTCTCGTTGGTTTTTAGACATACAGACCAGTTTTTAGTGTACTGCACCTTCCAGCTCAAGAAACCATTTAACTGGCGTATTTACACCAGCAAACCTGTGTGTCATCAGCCTTAAGGTGGCCATACACATTAAGATCCGCTCGCTTGGCGAGGTCGCTTGGCGAGGTCGCTAAGCGAGCGGATCTTCTTCCCATATCCCCACCTATAGGTGGGGGATATCAGGCCCTGGGGCCAAACAATCGAATTATAACAACGGCAAAGGGCACAGTTGGTTCACGATCCGACTAAATCTTTTATCCTACCCGATCGATATCTGGCCAGGTCTGGCATGCCTGTACTTGCTGCCCCTACACAGGCCGATAAGCTGCCGAATCGGTCTAAGCCTGTTAAAGCTTAAACTACAGTAGAAACCCAATTTTGCGTTTTCCAGGGGAAAATGGTATAAATTATGTGAAACCATAATGTGAAATAAAATTTCTACTATATAATATTTTCAGGAACATATTAAAAAGGCCTCAGAATGACTTTCATGAAAGAGCTACCAAATGTAATTAATTACAGAGTACACATGACAAGATATAAGGTTATGGTAGTTGAAATGATTTTCTCTCTAAAAATGTATTGCTTAGCGTGACATATAAAATAGTTAAAGGAGAAGTTAACCTTGATATTAATAGCAAGTAGACATCCTACATACATCAAGGATGAGAATTATCGTATTTTTCGCTGTATAAGACGCACTTTTTCTTCCCCAAAACTTGGGGGGGAAAGTTTGTGCGTCTTATACGGCGAATGCTCCTTCCTCTATGTGCCGCGGCTCTCTGCCGCATACTCGCTTTTATAAGGTTGCACCCGTGCGTACTAATGTCACACGCACAGGGCGCAACCTTATAAAAGCACAGAAGCCGCTGGGAGCCACGGCACAGAGGAAGACATCACAGGAGCTGGAGGCCGCTGGGGGGAAATGGAAGGTGCTTGGGGGCCCGGGGGGGAAGCTGAAGTATGCTGTGGGTGCCGTGGGGGAGCTGGAGGATGCTTGGAGGCCCTGGGGGACGCTGAAGGATACTTGGGGGGGGGCAGGGGGAAGCTGAAGGATACTTGGGGGGGCCCTGGGGGAAGCTGAAGGATACTTGGGGGGGCCTGGGGGAAGCTGAAGGATACTTGGGGGGGCACTGGGGGAAGCTGAAGGATACTTGGGGGGGCCTGGGGGAAGCTGAAGGATACTTGGGGGGGGCCTGGGGGAAGCTGAAGGATGCTTGGGGGGGGCCTGGGGGAAGCCTCATTATGTGCGAGCCCAGAGACAATTAACTTTATACAGTTGATATAAAATATTTGACTACAGTATTTGCTTCAGAATCTTTTTTTTCTAGATTTTCCTCCTTTAAAATTGGGTGCGTCTTATATTCCGGAGCGTCTTATAGGGCGAAAAATACGGTACATTTTTACCTTTAAATTGGTTGCCTCTGATGCAGAACTTGCAAAGGAAATAGAAAGGGAGGTGGTAAAACAAGGTTCTTTTTCTAATAAGAAAGTCATTTTTAATATTTAATTACTTACTTACTGCATATGTCTGGTTGCATGCTAAAACGTATCCCGGGATAAAATATAGTCATATGCCGCAGCTTTAAAAAACAACACTTCTCTACTGGCAGTATGTATTAAGACCCCTCTGGGAGCATCCAGGAAGAGAATTATAGAAGAAACAAACTTGTTTTCACGTGGCAGTGCTCTCTATTTAGTAAGTGCAGGTACCTGTTGGTGCAGAGCACGCTTCCACTGCATGCACTAGCCCCACTGACAGTGTATCAGAAGCATCCAGGCCAGCCTTCCAGAAATACGAATCCAGACAAAGTATAATCTTGGAGCTAAAATCCAGAGTTTGTTTGACATGCTGGTGGTCTGCTCTAACATTCCAGTAAAGGTTACAATAATGTATAATAGGTTTAAAAGTAGATGGATTTTCACTCAATTATAACAATTTTACCAGCACTTAAAATCATTATCATATCTGCCACCTTGCAATAAGACACCAAATGAAATTTTTTCACCTTAAAAATCTTTAACTCAATCAGATAGTTTAATAATGGATAACCAACCTGTCCAGCTGTTTCTTACCTACAACTGCAGACTGTAGTTCAGCAAGAATTGGAGAATCACAGACTTGCAGTAATTCTCGAATATGGGCTCACAATTTTTTACTTATTTATTTATTTTTTGGGGGGGGGGTTCAGAAGTTGTTTTTCAGTTATTTATGTGCTTGTTTTTTGTTTGTTTTTAATGTTAGATTTCCAGAAGAAGACAAGACTCTTATCATGAAAAATCTAGAGAACATCCAGAAGATGGTGAGTTACATAGAGTGCTTGGCAAAAAGTATTGGTGTTCATGACAGCTGTAAATTTGCATATATTTAATGTTTCTAACCCCTTTATTATACTATGGCTTTAAACGGAATTGAGCTGTTACAGAAGCAACCTCTGTTATATAAATCCCTAGGTAATCATAGCTTTAAAAACGAACCTCTTGTTCCTCTTGTTCCTCATGTTTTGCAAACATGGGAGCTTTTATCTCCAACTGGTTAGCCCTGAGCGCTATTACTTTGGTTTGGGGATGCACCGTGTCCATTATTAAAGTCACTTGATTTTAAGGATTCGGATTCGGTTCAGCCAGACACCTGGATTCAGCTGAATCCTGCTGAAAAAGCCGAATTCCAAAATTGAATCCTGGATTTGGTGCATCCCTACAATGGTTACAAAACTAACAAATGGAACTAAGTTTGGCACACAGCCAGGGCAGGTAAAAATTAGGATGCACCAAATCCAGGATTCAGTTCAGTATTTGGCCAGGATTCAGCCATTTTCTGCAGGGTTTGGATGCGGCCGAATCCACAATACTAACCGAACAGAATCCAAATCCTAATTAGTATATGTCCGCGTGAACACCTAATTAGTATATGCCAATTTGGATTCGGGGATTCGGCCACACCCCAAAAAACTGGGTTTGGTGCATCCCTAGTAAAAATGCTTCTGTGTACAAAGCCATATGGTGCTGTTCATAAACCTTAGGTCTCCAGATAACACTAAACTACTGCTCCCAGCATTTACCAATGTAGTAGCACTCCTCTGCTCTTCACTACATTTCTTCACTGGTCTCCCTGCACGTTCCTGGTCGTCTCCTCCGCTCCTCTCAAAGCCTCTGTCTTTTTACACCATCCACACCCACTGCGCTCTCTCGTCTTAAATCTTTCTATCTTGCTGCTCCTTACCTCTGGAACTCTATCCCTGAATCCCTCCATAGGGAACACTCACTAACTCTCTTTAAGAAAAAGCTTAGCTGTTACCTTCTGGAGCACTAAAACATTATTTTGCCTAGTCCTGCTCTTGAGGGCAAATGCCCATACCTGGTGCACTCTTACCTTCCAATTTGTGCCTGTATGTTACCCAACCACTTGTAAGCTCTATGGGGCAGGGACCTCCTTCCTACTGTGTCTCATACCACATGATACTTATTCCCTGTGCATTTATATATATATTTATTGTATTTATTTATTATTACACTTGTCCTCCCTGTGTGTAATTTTGTAAGATTGCACAGTGCTGCATACCCTTGTGGTGCTTTATAAATAAGGTTATACATACATACAAAGGAAATACTGGAATTTGGAGTTCTGCAACATCTGTGACCTAGGTTTAAAACAGGTCCAGAGGGTATGTCCCCAGATCCTAGCCATTGTGACTTTTTATTTCAGTAGCAAAAACTTTTCCTAATCTTTTATTTAAACTGCAATGTGTAGTTTTTTAAATACCTCATTTATGCCAGGAACATAATGTTCTTTATTAATCCTCAAATGCTTGGAACATAATGTTCTGAAATAATTCTTATATGCCTGGAACTTATTGTTCTAGGGGCTTAACCCAACTGTGGCCTTCAGATGCTGTTAACAAGAGTGTATAAGCCTATCGCCACATTTACTGTCACCATTGCTTAATATTGCATACATATTGGAATAATATGTATTCCGTTAAGCTGTTTATACAAGCCCCCCATGAGTCAGACTTACAGAAACTGTTTGGATTCCGGTTTTAAATGAAATATATTAATAATTATTAACAAATTAATAACTTTAGTTAAGGCAAAGGCAAGCAGGGAGAAATTCACAAACGTGGAAAAAAATTATGCACTGCACAGTGACAACCGATAAGAGATTTGCTTTCTCCCAAGGGTAATGCTACATAGTCTTATGAGCCAACAAGTGATACCTTTGACTTACCCATGACTTGATGGGTGCATAATCACAGTAACAAGTACTCTTCACATATAGTACATGCTTTCTGGTTTGCTGGTCAATCAACTTGAGTAAAATGTTGAAAAATACTTCTGCTTATTGTTTTTTATTTTTTTTTCTAATTAAAAAGGTTGTTCTTTATTATAAAGCATTGTTTTATTTTTACACTTACTACCTTAAAAATATTATTATTAATATTAAGAGGAGTTTAGTATACTGGTATGGCTTATAACATGTACATAAACTTTCATGCAACACATTGAAAAGTTTAAATAAAATCAATTTAAAAAATAAGGGAAAAAGTGCATGAACAATCTGAACTTTAATTAATTTTGTTACATATATTTACCTTAATATCCAGCAGAGCTCTATTTTTTGGGCTCAATTTGAACATTTGCATATATTAAATACACTGGCAAATACTTCTCAGCGACACATATACCCACCTTATTAGGCATATAAGTTGCCAATACAATATGCTTTTTATAGACTTTACTTGAAGGAATTCCAGCTGTTTTTATTTTGCCTGGGAAAATAGTCTCCATGTCTAACTTACACACTGGGCATGTGGAACACAAGGAGTTTTAATCAGCATAGAAAAGCTGTGGTAACAAAATTATTTTCTTTTCAAAGAGTTGTTGAAAGGTTTTAGGCATGCACAGAGAAACATAACTTTATGTGATTTATGTGCTTATGTTTTTCCCAGGTTATGTTTACTGACAGACAAATTAGAAAATGATCATGTTCTATGAAATATACAGGGAATAAATTACAGCCTATAGTAAAATATTAGACTATTATTATAAGACAGTGTGGAGTTTCATGGCCATATAAAGGGGCTGAATGTTTATATATTTCATAGACAACCGAAGCACTGGTCATACCTGATGGCAATGCTAGGCACCAGATTTATATATTATCATATATGGAATAATATTCCTCCTGTACAATATTAAGATATTGTAAATCACTGAGGACTTCCATTATCATAGAAAGGGTTGTATACAGGTCATGGAACTCCAAGGTGACTTCTAATATCCTCATATTTTACATCAGTGGTTATATTATTTTTTATAATTCCTGTACACAAGTTCAATGTGCGATTTGACGCAAATTACATGACTGAGCAATAATTATAACTGATGACATCACTAAGCTCAGTTTAAGTATACATTTTACAGGCTATTCATGGCTATTATTGTATTACGCAAACACGTGGATACATGTGTAACTAGCTTTATGGTGTATATTCTCTGAAAGATTTATTTTCTTTAAAAAAAACATATTGAAAGACCTTGATTGTTAGATTAACATATTTGTTAGGATGCTGGGTATTCCTGAAGTCGTCCACAGCCCTGTAAAAAGGACTTCATAAAAGTGGTTGTGTTACTTTAAGTAGCAAAGTGAGCAGCTTGAAAATACAAACACTCAGGAAGTCACTTGCAGAACTTTGTTTGAAGGGTTCAAGATCCCCAGCATAAAAAAATTGCATTTCACAATTACATTTTTTGAGAGCCCTTCCCTGTGTGAATAACATTTTTGCCACAGTGTAGCCTTTACCCTATATTACACATGCAGGCATGCTAAATATTATTGTGCAACACATGCAAAACTATTCACCAGTCCAACAAACTGATGCTTGTGATTTTTGGTTCATTTTTTGCCATTGTTTTCTTCTAGTGAGAAACAAATAATTCTCTTGTATACAGAAACACTTGGCCAATAACAGAAAGCACTTCTGCTGCCGAATAATGGCCAGCAGGCAGAAGGCTTATCTGTTACCTCTTTATTTCTGTATCCCTATACTAACGCCACTATATTGAAGACGTCTGTGGTCTGAAACCTTTAGGGAAAGCCATAGTTGTTAAAAAATGTGCACATGATTCTAATGATTCTCTCACACTTCTTTCACTTTAGTAAAACTTTACACCAATAAATGCAAGTCAAGGGTCTGTCTGTGGAAGTTAAGAGCAAATGATAGGCTCCTAAGGCTAACTGCACTGGTATTCCCAAGTATGGTTTTTACTGTCGCCTAGCCAAATGCCATAATATATATAGGCCTATGACTGTGCTTTCACTTTCATCTTCAATCTTACAGAGCTTGAATCTGTGTGATGAGAACTGTAGTTCAGTAACAAATCTGGTTGGAACAACCCTTCCTTAGGCCTTGTGCTTGGATTCAACTTAGATATAAATGACTGATTTAATATAGTAATATCCCTTGTACAAGTGTAGTTGAGCCAAAATTGTACGATGCAGTGTTAACAGTATGAGCACTTGCAGTGTTTAGACATTTTATATGTATAATCAACATGACTTGTGACTGTCTCTTTTTTATTTGGGTCTAAATGCAGGAAAACATCCGGATGGCGGCTTATACAGCAAAGGCCCTTCTTATACTGGATACCCAAGCTATATCATGATGCCAAATATGAATAATGAGCCTTACATGTCAAATGGATCTTTGTCTCCTCCCATTCCAAGAACAGTAAGTCCACTGTGTTATTTAGTCAAGCTGTGTTGTTTCTTGTGAGACGGGGGCCAGGTCACATTTCTGTCTAACATTTATGAGTCTTCAAGTTCTACTTGGCAGTACTAAGCATAAAATGGGTTCTTTACTACTTGAACTGTGCAGTTATTGTCTACTAGCTTCTTCTAAAGGAAACAATATTTGTGTCAGTTGCTAATGCAATATAGAACTGCAGTTAAGCTTTTTTTCATTATATACAACTAAATTACACATTTTGCATATAGCCTTTATAGCTATATGCTATTTTATTTTGATTTATATTTATGGGTAACTGATTGATTTGTATTTTGAAGGGTAACTTTACCTTTTTATAATCAATGAATGACAATGACATTTTTCTGTGACTCATACCAGACTCCTAAAATATTTTTCTGTGCTACCATGTACTTGCTGAGGTGTTATTTGGCATTTGGTCATTTCAGATAAAACATGGAAGTGCTCATCAATTTGTTAGACTATGGAGAAATCACAGACAAATTCTTTCCTTGGCTTTTTACCCATCAAAATCAATTGCTTCTACTAGTAGTCTAAGACTAATTGCAAGAATGAGGTGTTTGCAGCAAAAGAAAAAGAAATTAAGTTGAGGGATCTCCTTAATACAGCCTTCTAAAAATTATAAATAGGAAATGACAAAAACTTTATGGCTCTTTTACGATCTGGAAGTGAAGCACTAGGCACAGAAATGAGCATAAAATTGCACCATTATGCTATACATTAGAGGCCATACACAGCATGCTCGGCCTACTTGCAAATTCTGGGGAAAACTGTAGCATTGTGGGTAAAAATCATGGTCAATAGCACCAATTTCTTTACAGTTTGCACTTCTTTATTAAATGAACTGATTTATCAAAAATCCAAAACAGTTTGTTGTTTTTTTTTAACAAGTACAGTATAGGTTCTGTGTCAGCTTTTCACGGAAGCAATAATAAAGTGTGAAAAAATTCACAGGTCACACAAGCTACAATCTTGCAGGAGGAGAAACTTAAATTTATTACTTGAAAAAAAGCACTACAAAGTGACTATTTTAGCACTTTTCTGTTCGCACAGCATGTGTGCTAGCCAGTTGTTCATTATGGCAACCCTGAGTGTCATCACACCTGAGTGGGATGTTTAAATACAAATTTTCCCATAGGCTGCAGACTTGTTAGACATTTGCACTAGAGTAAGCCTTAGTGTTTTTGTGCATGCTGCAGCTGTGCTACTGCATATCATTAAGGTACAAACAATAGCAATGGGTATCCAGTGGCCCATCTGATGTTGTTCAACTATACCTACTTTCCTGCATCCTTCCTGCATCCCACTGGCTGCAGAAGCTATATTCAGTACAGCAAAGTATGTGTTTTAGGCTTTTCAGATGCATATTCTGTGGATCAGGTGTTGCAAAATGTTTCTAAAATAAGGCAGCCAGATGTGTGTCAACGTATTAAATATATAAAAAAGCAATGTCAAATTTCGTACCTCTGTTTGATGTTAAATTAAAACTGTCACTGGTGCAACTTGAGGGCCACAACACTCAAAAAAGGGAGCCAGAAGTGCAATTTTATAGCATGCTCCCTTGGCTCCTGTAATATATTTCTTTAACCCATAAGTTCTCACTTCCAAATCTGCCGGCTTTATGTCAGAGGGAAAATCTGCTTTGCATAAGGAAACATGGCCTTAGCATTCTTTATATTCTTCCAGTTAGCAAACCTACATAGATTTAATTTAAAGCATTCTCCCTCTGTGCTGCATAGGCCTTGTGTTGAAAGGGTTGGCTTGTGTTGAAAGATACTTTATGTAGCATTTTTTCCCCCCAGATGATTTATGAAGCAGTTGTGGGCTGGCACATTAACTGGATTGCGTGTTGTTGCCTTATAATTGTAAACATTTGTATGTTTGTTTAGTTGTCCAGCAGAGAAAAATTGTTGCGCAACTTTTATTAAATGTAAAAATCATATTCATGTGGAAACTAACCAAAATATCAACATTTTTGTGCAGAGCTATTGTTTTATCTGTAGGGAAGTAGAGAACATTTTTGTTTTGGGGTGGATAATGGGTAGCTTTCTCCGAAGCCTATAACTGTAAGCTCTTTTGAGTAGGGCCTCTTTGCATACTTTATTGGTCGATATTTGTATGTATGTATCTTTGTATGTTAGATGTATACCCTTTCATTATACAACACTGCTGTATAATGATGTTTCCTCTTTATAAATGCTTGTTAGTAATAATAACTGGCAGTTGGTAAGTCACCAGAAGTGGTGTTATCTCCTACTTATGATTATCTGTCATCAAGGTTGAACCAAAATATATGCTTCAGTGGCTGTTTGTATTTTTTTGCTAAAAAAGAGAGTAAAAATAGGAGATGATGCAAACACAAATAAACATTGATTTTTATTCAAATGTATAAACATTTTCAGATGCAACTGTGTATATGATTTATATATTAGATAACTATAGATAGCGTTTTGCCTAATATACTGTATTTATTACTAGGCACCCAGGTTACTGTCTGTAGAGTGCACCTTTACAACTATATATATATATATATATGGAAAGCACACCTATACAGGTAATTTGTACGAGTGCTGGTTAAACAAAAGAAGATCAATTTATGTGACTGATATGTTGGTTTTTTAATAAAAATTATTTTTTTATGCTAAGACCTGTTAAGGTGAGGAGCATATCAGAATTCTTGGATTTCTACTTCACTTTCATAATACTTCCTGTATTATGAAAGTGAAGTAGAAATCCAAGAATTCTGATTTGTCTGGTAAATGCCTAGAGGTGGTGAGAGGAAATTACCAGGAAGCAGGCCTAGCTGCAGTGGAACTGTATGAATCAATACGGGGTAGGATTTTGAATGTTAGTGTCACTAGCATAAATAGAATTGTGGAAGCTGTGGGGTGCCAGTGAAGTGATTAGTATGGAGCGGTAGCTGTAGGGAAGCATCTGGTGAAGTGATGGATCCAGCAGCATTCAGTACAAACAGGAGCAGACACAATCATTAGGTAGGAAGATCAGTCAGCAGAGGGCTGCAAGAATCAGGAAAGACTGTATTCTGGTCACATTGCACAGATGGCAACAACTTGGTTTGAGAACTCCCATAGATAGGGCATTTTGGAGCATTCATAAATTCTGGTAGAGTTGTGTTTTATTTTTTGCAGAAACTTGAAGAAAGTTGTTATTTTGGTACCCACAGACATAATTGTCTGTTATTTATGACAACCTTTAATACTAAATAACTACTGACCTAATAGGTTCAGGGATGGATACACTGCTCAGTGTTCACCCCATATATATACAGGTATGGGACCTGTTATCCATAATGTTTGGGGCCCGTGGTTTTCTGGATAATGGATCTTTCCATAATTTGGATCACTATCCTTTAAGTTTGCTCAAAATCACTTAAAAAATTAATTATATATGGCACATCTATGGGTACTGTTTCTGTTGTGTTGGCAGTTGGCCCTGTTCCCTTTTCTGTAACACTTTCTAAATTCCATGATATATTCCATGCTTATATCATTCCTACACGTGGGTGAGCTAAGAAATATTTTACATGACATGAATGGCACCTGTTATCTGAGTAAACTGCTTTGTTTTTCTTTAAATATTTATGGTATTTCTTGTAAACCGAGCTAGGTTCATAGCAACTTTTTTTTAACTTTTCCCCCCTCTATTCGTCTGTAAGCAGCTTTACTGACTGTTGGGCTGTATCTGATCTCTGAAACGGAAACCAGCTGACATATTATACTATTAACCACAGCCCTGGTAGTAAACAAAGGTGGCTTTCCGTCTTTCTGCTTTTACCTTGTCTTGCTTTGTAATTGTTGCGCTTTTCAACTGTCAACTGCCTTTTAACCCAAAGTGGAGAAAGAAAGTGATGCAGTGCTTACAGATGCTTATGCTTCTTATATGGGACAACAATGAGTAACAATGTCAGTCTGGCCGTTATGCCCAGCAAGAGGTGATACAGTGAGATCTGTGCTTGGTCTGCTGTCAGATAAGAAGCCCACTGTTGGTCCTCCTAACGTCTGTTTCCTCTTTGTGTCGGGATTACCAAAGCACCTGGGGTGATAATTAGGTTATATACACAGGGCAAGTTTCACTTTTCATCTATCATGAAATGCAAACAAAAAATAGTTAATGTTAAAGGACAAAATATATCCTTGTTTGTTTTATTTTGCCTTCTAATTCTCAGCTTCTTATGCAGCATGTAAGTAGGTATAGTTGGTAAAATAATACTTTTGTTAAAAAGAAGTATGATTCGTGATGTCAACTATCCGCATTTTATGAGGGTGATGATGAAACTATTTTCTGTAATAACAGGCACCCGATAAATAGAGTGCACTGCTAATTCCTTCCCTATGTGTCGTTTAAGGTCTAGCACAATAAAAAAAAATCAGAAGATAAATTACCCACTTCTTGAGATAAGACATCTTTATATCTTTACCCATATGGGCACATAGTACAAAAATCTGTAAGGCGCATAGAATGACCCTGTATCTTAACACTGTAAGGGCTCTGGCACACAGGGAGATTAGTTGCCCGCAACAAATCTCCCTGTTCGCGGGCGACTAATCTCCCTGAAATGCCATCCCACCGGCGAAAATGTAAATCGCCGGTGGGATGGCATACACGGCGGCGCGATTTCAGTGAAATCGCGGAAGTTTCCTCTTGCGGGCGACTAATCTCCCCGTATGCCAGAGCCCTAACCCATATTGGTAGGAAATTTAGTACTGCATTTACAGTGTACACAAAAAATACAACAAAACTTTTCACACCTAGGGAAGCCAAGATATGCTACAAAATTAGGCCACATGGGTGAAACTGGACACTTAAAGGTAAACTTTTCCTTATCAATTAATAGTACCCCTACTTAATTCAGTAGGTACCACCCAATGTCTTGGCTTCTCCGTAGGTAGGTATAGATAACCTGAACATCCTGGAAGCCAGCAGGTGTCACAGAGACATTCAAGTTTTCTAGGTTTATTAATGATTCACCAATTCAATCACCAATGATTGATATTTGTCAATAAAAGTCCAAAATTTATTATATTGCATCCTATAGTTCACTGCTTAACCCTGGGTGAAATCAGATCAGCATTTGAAGTGCAGCACCAAGCAGGCATTATCCTTTTATATCAAAGTGTCACAAGATGTGTTATGTGGCTTATAGCTTATGTCAAGGCAGGTTTTCTCAAGCATTGTAGGAAATCACGAGATATATAACAACAAGATATACATATATCATGGTGAACCAACCTTTCCAAGAGGACATCTTTCGGCAAATGAACCCCAGCATGAGATACAGTGGTTGCCAAAGGGACTATTGGTTTCCCTTTTTGCCAATTTTGCAGATCTTGAAAATGTTTTGGGCTTCATGTGTATATGTTTAACCTACAGTAAAAGAATTTCAGTGCTCATTACAATGCAGCATGCTGGTGTGAAAATTAAGAGTAATGTGTGGAAAGTATCATGTATCTGTAATCAGTTTTCCTCAGGTTCTTGCTCCTAGTAAATATCGTGCCTGCCATATGAAATAGTAAACATTCTGTGTGTTGCCGTAGCCTGTGGGCCTGGTATATGTTTATTATTGCCTTCTTGGGTGCAGATTGTTCTAGTTTGCACTAAGCAGCCCATACAGAAAATTTTATAAATTCAACTTAAATAAAGCAAGACATATGCGTCCATTAGATGTTAATGGCACTCGGATTAAAAACAAACGGTTTCTGCATAGATGTTGCATGATTCAATTACAGAGCTGTGAAATAAGTAATCTTTTTCAGCTTTTTTTACTTAGAGAAAACAGCTACGGGTGATGTCAGAGCCAGCACTAAAAGCATTGAGAATCCTGGCAGGATATAATGCAGCTGCAATCCAACATGATGCTGGAAATGGGGTTGTGAGAGCATAAAGGCTTTCCGTATTCCCAGGGTGCACAACTGCTTGCGGCCTTGGCTTTGATCTCTTCAAAGGCTGCTGCCTCCTCCCAGTTGAGGAGACTTGGCTGCCGCTCACTTGCATTGAAAAAAGGCAGAGGTCTCTATTCAGGCAGAAATCAATCACTGTGCAGGAACAATTATGTGTAATTCAACCATCATGGAAACAGGACGAGATTATGGGTTTGTTACCTGAGTGACTGCGTGGAGATGGGGAGCAGAGTCCTGCTGACACGCCACATTCTGATGACAATAATAGGCACATGAGTGATGTAGTGGGTAGGGGGAACACAATGACAAATGTTGGTCATGCTGTCCAGCAGAGCAGAAAATGAGGTTACAATTGGCAAATAATGCTTGCATATGTAACCGTATTTTAGCAAGCTGGGCAACTGGCGGGACTGCATACAACAGATCACTGACGTGCAACAGAGGAAAAATAACTGCTGCACAAGATAAGACTGTGTGTTTGTCTTGGAAATGTTGCTCTTGCACCTGCAAGTGTGTTCAGAGAGAGACACAAGGGCACGTGAAGCATGGCATAAGTGTAGCCATTCAGCACCTTGGCTTTGTCTGTGTTTGCCGGGAAAGTATACATAGTGGTGAAAATTTCCTGTATAGTGTAAGGGCACTTCAAATCCTTTGTTAGGTTGGTTTGCAGTACTTTAATAAATGTGCTTTAATAATTGTGCCATAGAGAGCAGCAGCTGGCATGGAGAGTTTTTGTCCAGAGTGCTCCAACTGCATCAGTTACAGTTTCTAGTGGTGTAATTGCCTGATACCACAGCAGAATGTCTTCCTATATCCCATGGTTATATGGGAATATGTTTTACTTTGTACATATATATTGTAACTGTGCCAAGAGATCCTCTTCACTAAGCCATTACCAATATGTATAGGACATTAAGACATCCTGTGCATTATGCTACTAAGAAATGCACTTCCCTTTACACAAAAAAGGAATTGCAAGAACTGCATATATTGCAGTATATTCCAGCTGGCCAACTACATCAAAATCATAACCCAGTCTAGCCAGTCCTACACTCATGTTATACATTTTGCCTGCCACTTGCTTGCTTTCAACGTTAAAACTCCCAAATGGTTGCCCTTTTTATTGGCCACCACACAGATCACCTGGCTGTGTAAAATGTATAATAAAGTAATAGAATTTGTAATGAATCAGATGAAAGTGGGTGTAGGACTGACCAGTGGTGACTTAGCAAGCTAAACATAAGCTTGGTAGCTGCTGGTGATCCCAGGGAGTGTGTGGAGGTGAGTCCTCAAAACTATTAAGGAATTACATGCTAGTGGCCTGGGGTGGCTTTCTAAGCACAGGGCGCCTGTCTATGGGTAATACACAGTTATATGAAAAAGTTTGGGAACCCCCTCTTAATACTTTGTAGTTTTGTTTATCATTGGCTGAGCTTTCAAAGTAGCAACTTCCTTTTAATAAATATCATGCCTTATGGAAACAGTAGTATTTCAGCAATGACAAAGTTCATTGGATTAACAGAAAATATGCATCATAACAAAATCAGACGGGTGCATAAATTTGGGCACCCCAACAGATATATTACATCAATACTTATTGAGCCTCCTTTTGCAAATGTAACAGCCTCTAGATGCCTATAGCCTTTGATGAGATTCTGGATGGCGGTATTTTTGACCATTCATCCATACAAAATCTCTCCAGTTCAGTCAAATTTGATGGCTGCCGAGCATGGACAGCCTGCTTCAAATCATCCCATAGATTTTCCATGATATTCAAGTCAGAAAAACTGTGATGGCCATTCCAGAATATTGTACTTCTCCCTCTGCATAAATGCCTTTGTAGATTTCCAACTGTGTTTAGGGTCATTGTCTTGTTGGAATATCTGACCCCTGCATAACTTCAACTTTGTGACTGATGCTTGAACATTATCCTGAAGAATTTTTTGATATTGGGTTATATTCATCCGACCCTCGACTTTAACATGGGCCCCAGTCCCTGAAATAGCCACACAGCTCCACAGCATGATGGAACCTCCACCAAATTTGTCAGTAGGTAGCAAGTGTTTTTCTTGGAATGTGGTGTTCTTCTTCCACCATACAAAGCACTTTGTGTTATGGCTAAATAACTCAACTTTTGTCTCATCAGTCCAAACAATTTATTCCAAAATGACTGTGGCTTGTCTAAATAAGCTTTTGCATACAGCAAGTGACTGTGTTTGTAGTGTGAGTGCAGAGAGGACTTCTTTCTCATCACCCTGAAAACACCCCAGTAATCAGATGTTCCTGGTTAATGAAAGATGTACCACTGTTATCTTTTTTGGTGAAAGTGGAGTAAATGATTATGCAGGCTGAGAGGGGTTCCCAAACTTTTTTATATGACTGTATTTCTCCGTACTGGACTCTTACAGGGTTTCTCTTGCAAAATGTATCTGGGTCACAGGAAAATACCACAAAAGACAATGGGGTGGAGTTAATGAATGACGTATATTACACTGCAGGCAGTGTGTCCACTGAATTAACTCCTTCTGTGTAATTTCCATTTTGTGGCATTGTTTTACATCTATAATTGGCATTTTCTGTGCCTGCAAAGTAAGATCTCAGTATGGAAAGAAACTTCTATTTCTTCTAATCAGACTTGGCCCTCAGTACGCAGCACTTGTTGTCCTCAGAGCCATAGTATTTGCAAAATATAAATCCTTCCTGATAAACATTGTAGCCAGAGTAAGCACAAGGTGCCAATTTGCTTCTTATCCCTCAAGGGAAAGGCCAATTAGGAAACCAGGCTTTAGAAGCTTAGATAGCTGGCAGTGTCTTGTAATACTCAATATAGCATTGTTGCGGCATGCTTGTCTGCATCAAGCAGAAGTGCACGCCAGATCACGAACAACTTTAACGATGGTGGCCACTAAGCTGAAGAGATAAATGCTTTTGAAGAGCTTTATGATAGGAACCAAGATCATTTATATAAACACAGGGATACTCACACAGAGATTTGTACTTGGTACTTTACTGTGTCACTATCTGATCGGATGTTTTAACTCAATTTTTTTAACTGACTTTTACATGTATTTTGTTTATGAACCAAAGGCAAATTGTGAAAGAAGATACATTTTTACAGTGCTGTCTTTGTAACAGTGATGTGTTTATTAATTGTGAATAAAGAAAGATCTCTTTGTTTAGGGTTACTGTCAGTCTTTTTCCCAGCCACATACTGTAACATCGGCATTGTTGTCATATCTTCCTCATAGAGTAAACTGAAAATGCAAGGCAAAAAGAAGGCAAATGAATGATTATAAAACTCACTGATGCTGAATTTAGTACACAGGGCCACGCTTACCTTTTATGCTCCTCAAGCAGAGACATCAGAGATCTGAGCAATGCTTTGAGTTACAGATCTTCAAACAATATAAGTCAAAACAAAAAATCAATCCCTCCAGTCCCTCGGAGCAGTTATCTAGAGATAAAAGAGAAAAATAAAGTTATGCTAAAGCAGACTTGGGAAAAGGAACAGAAATACCAAAGAAAGCCAGAACTTGGGCAGAGCTGAGTGGACCTTGGATGAGCCAACATCAATGAGTCTTCTCATCAAAAAATTGTTGATCTTGCCAACTCTTCTCAGTAAGGCCCAGTGCGCTCTAGGGCTGCCTTAAGGGGTGGCTTCTGTAAACTCTCTGTTTTTTCCTTTATATCTTTCTTTTCACAGTTCTACATAGCCACATGGGACCTGGAAAATACAGTACCACACTGAAGGCCATTTAACTACTTAGAGTTTTAAGTAATGGCAACGTTGCTGTTCTCCAGGAGAAAAACATTTTTTGTTGTGTACTGTTTTGTTAAACAGCTCACTCTTACCAAACTGATGTTTTTTTAAGGTGACTGAAAAGTGTTTTTAGATTGTATAGCAGATATGCTGAAACCTGGACTTTTAAAGGGTACATGGAGCATCAAATTTAGGTCATTACTCATTATTTGGCTTTAAGTATTAAAAGTTGGGCAAGGTGCAGAATTTGTGTTACGTTGTGCCTGACAGTGTTGTACGGTGCGCCTTATGTCAAATTTAAAGCTGGCCAGGCTTCTTTGGGGAAGCAACAAAACATTGCTCCCCATCATTAGAAAGACAACCTTTTGTAAAAGAGTGCTTTCAGGGTCAGTTGTGAGTGTTTGTCACCTGGCCATGCAGCTATTAGTCTCCTGGGGGACAAAGTGGCCCAAACCATGCCCTAATGTAGCCTTTTAGAGAATTATTGAACATAGTAACACATTAACTGAATTTAAGCAATATTCCCACTCTGTTGGCTCTTTATACAACCTGACCACATATGTATGGGTTCCTACATTTGTTCCAGAGAGTTTTATTAGATAGTATATGATATAATTTGACTTGTGGTAATTTATGAGTACCTAGATCTCTGCTATTGCCACATCCTAATTTCATACAGTAAGGCAGTTTTCATCCTATCATTCCACATGAGGAGTTTTTTGCTGTCAGGGGTTGTTGGAAAATTTGGCTGCATTTTGATTGGTCCAAAATGACATTAAACTCTAAAAAGTTGCTGAAAATGGGGAGTTGCTTTCTAATGAGCAAGAGGAAATCATTATTTATAATAAGAAACATTTATAGCAGTTGACTCAAAAATAGTTTTTTTTTTTTTTTTTTACCCAGCCTTGCAAGTCAGTGGCAGAGGAGTAGGAAGATAGTTCTTTCCCTGCATTGTAACAGTGTATCTGTCCCAGAAAAAAGCTTGACCTTTCCCATGCCTTTGATCAAGCTGGCAAACAGTGAGCTAATGAATAAGATGTGGAGTAAAAACAAAGTTGGGAAAGACCCATGTTTTCACACTGAGGGGTTGTAATATGTGGAATATTTGGCCATCATCCACCCTGATGTCATTGTTAACTGTTTACTGAGATTTTTCCAATGCACAAAAGCCATGTTACCAACAATGAACATGAGAGGCTCTCTTTTGATACATTCATTTTTGGGCCTCATTTACTATGGCGAGCACAATTGCCAGTGGTAGTTTTGTTGGGCAATTGCCAGTGTGCCACTTTATGGCATGATGTTACGGTAAGTAACGTGCAAGGGAGACCTGTACTTTATATCTGCTTTTTACCAGGTATATAGAACAGGGTCCCCTATGCTTTTGGCACAAATTGTCTTTGTTTAAATGTGCCTTTATAATTGCACATTGTGCACATTTGCTGACAGGCACAAGTTTTGCTTCTGCATTGGTGCATAGCCTCCACTGAGCACCTCCAACAAACGTTGCATCAGTTTACAGCAGGTGCATTTAGTCCTGAAATCTGGGAGGAACACTGCACTGTAGGAATAAAAACATGAAGGTTGTTCTCATGTTTGTGTCTAGCACTTTGTCCCTGTAAGTAAATGAGGATATTCCTTTTCTCCATTATAAGGGCAGGTTAAATTACATCTAAATTATACCATTATTGCCTTTATTTTCCTTAAAGGTACACTAAAGGCTGGCACAACATTTCAGAAATATACATGAAGTGCAACCCTGGCCACTTTTTCAATTTATTTTAATAAGTTTAATTGAAGTGTTTGTAATATAAAGAGTAATTAAAAGCTTTTCTTTCCTCTGCTGGTAAACTGGGATTAAATCAAACTCTCAAGGGCATTAAAGGGCTTGTTCACCTTAAATGTACTTTTACTATATTGCAGCGAGTGATATGGTAAAGGAATGTGCCAATGTGTCCTCATTTTTTTAATTGTTTTTTTTTTTTGTTGTGCAGGGTCTGTACAAAAAGCAATACAAAATGACAATGACTGTGAGGTTTCATTGTTAATGCGGTTGTTGGGGTCAAACTGCACACTTGTGTGACACTTGACAGGACTGATTTGTTCCACTGGCTATCTATTTTATGCTGTTATAGAGTGATGAGAGCCACAGACTTCAGAACTGAACAGAACTAGTTGGCTGTCTCTGTTGTGGGCTCTGTTTTGCTCAGGGTGGGGGTGCTCTAGAGGCCAGTTTCTCCGAAGGGCCCAAGGTACCCTGTCCAGTTCTGTGCTTCTTGTGCCAGGGACTTCCCAGTCTTAATGAAGAGCCTATTTTTGAAAAGGGGCCATGAGCCACAGCTCCATCCATCTCATTGTTAATTCAGCAACAGTGCTTGTGGGGACCTAAAACACCCCTCTTGTAGAGGCTGGAGCTCACATAAATAAACTCTTTAATATTAGCCTGTAAAAGTAACTAAGAATGTATATTTTAATGTAGTGTCAAAGGTGAGGTGCCAGTGGTCCTGTTCTAGATGGGAAAACAATATTCTATTTATATAGCTGTGGACACTGAAGAATGCATTGATTCTCCTTCCTTCCTTTCTTTCTGTCTTCCCTTCTGTTCTTTTGTATGTTTGAAAAGTACAAAATAAATAAATATATCTTTCAACAAAAAAAAAAATCCAATGATTCCAATAAGTCAGAATTTAATTGTTTTGTTCTTTATCTTAGGACTGAGAACTGAACATGGTTGTTCAGTTTAGCACTGTATGTTCTCTGAGGTCACTTGCAGGAAGAACTAGAACCTTTATATCTCAAGATATATCTCGAGATTTACTTTGTGCTATTGGTATCAATGATGAAAAAATCAATGAGCTGGCAGATGTACTGCATGTACAAAATAGGCATTGTGTCAAAACACAATTTTGGCATGAGAAAGTGATGAATTTCAGTGAGGCACAATAGACTATGGGTCACCAGGAGAATCACAATGGTCTGCACAGCACGGGAGGAGTAGAAATTAATATTTATTTTCTCTCCCCCTTAAAATACTAAATACAATTTTAAAAACCTTAAGTTTTGTCCCTTTATGAAAACATACACATAACTGCCAAAATAACATATATCCCTAGGGTACAAAATGAAAATATTTTTATTTGTGTAGGTTGAATATGTTTATCCAACTCCTACAAATAACATATGTATTGTTTCATGTGAGAAAGGAATTCAATCTATAGTTCTGCAGAGAACCATTTGACATTACTAAAATCACTGTATCCTACACAGTTTATCTGCACTGTTGATAATAACTGGCTGTTATTAAGTGGTGAATTATAGGGGTGAGGTGGAGATTAAAAAGAGAGTGGGGTGGGATTGGGTGGATTTGGCACATGGCTGGTGGTTCAGGAAAAGCAGAGGCTGATATTTTGTTGGACCGGTTTATCCCTGGGCTCAGATGGAATTTTAGTGGCGAGACTGGTGAAATAAAAGTTTTGTGGTCCCATTAGTTGCTAAAGCAAATGTACAGTTGCTACCAATGCAGAGAAACAGTGCATTATATTAGTTTTATTGGAAGAAAAACAGTGTTGTACAATAGTGAATGATCGCATTCAGTATTATTACTAGACATTTATACATAAATTGCTAGTATGACTAAAATGATTGACATAATTATGATTATATTTAAGGCATACCAGGTCCCCCACCATCACTGGTGCCGAGAGTGAGTAGGGGACCAGAAATGTATCTAGCTTAAAATTGTCCCTTACACATGATTGTTGTCACTGAAGGAAATGCTCCTGTACTACTGCCAGTTTTAACACTACTAGCAAAGATGCTTTTCCCTCAGAAGTATTAACTTGACTAATAATTCTAACAAGAAAAAAAGGATTAATTGGAAGACATGGAAAGAGAACAGACACTTTGTTTTGGAAGGAAAAAGGTCTTTTTTTTCTTTCTTCAGCCAAGGAGACTTTGAAAATAATAATTCAGTAAAGGCTTGGTTCCTTTTGTTCCGCTCTGGGGATGGCATTTCAGGGGTTTGCCTTAGAGACTAAAGAGACACATAGGAAAAACAGATGTGTTAATAAATCATAAACTGTCTTTGCTGAGTTTTTATGCTGCACATCAGAGCTTAGAGCCAGGAGCTTGCAGCGATTTAGCCAAAGGACAAGGAGCTAGTTAGAGTAATTACTTCTGCTTCTGTATTAGAATCTTGTGTAGCTGACATGGGGTCATAGGGCAGGTCATTATGGATCATGTCAACTGAAGGGCTTTGAGGATTATTTCTTCTGGAATGGCTGCAGGCATTGATTGTGCATACCTATTGACAACACTTTGCTGTGATAATTAGCTCCATAGAAGTATGCAGATAGGGGATTTCTTATTTTCAGAAATTTAATTAATTGAAGTGCCAGTGAGATGATAAAGTGAGACGTGTATGGCATATGTTTGGGAGAAATCATTCTGTTAGGGTTTTCTGGGTTTTAAGGTTTGTGGAAATATTTGAACATTTGCCCTGCAGATTATGTATGATTTGTGTCCCCATAAACAAGGCTGCTTTTGCAAAATAATTGTTAAATCTGGCTCTTTCTATTAGAAAATATATTACAGAAACTGCTGCAAAAATTTTATTATTTATCCTGGATGGAACATCAAAAAATTGGTTTTGCTTGGAAAGATTAAATCATAAAATGTTTTATAGGCTATCAATAACCACCAATGTAGAGGTATTATTATTTGGTGGTCCTTAGCTTACCTAGGCTAACGTAGCTTGTAGGTACAGTTTTGGCAGTAGACATTCCAGTCCCTATAGGAAATGCAGGAAGTAATATTAAATATTGTATAAACAATAAATATTGCTATGAAGTACCACCACCCAGTGTGTTCACAAGCCTCTCCAAGCCAAGGTCTGATGTATTACATAGAAGAAGGAGATGCACAGGTTCTTTAGTGCCGAAACCAGCCCTATTGTATTTATTGACCTAGAGTATCTGTTGTGGAGGACCCCTCTGTCGGGTGTACATGCACTGTTTGGCCCGCTAAATAATTGTGCGCCTCTTCTTTGTAGTAAAATCCAGGAAGTGCCTAATGTGCACCACTTTTTCAATGTTACCTTGGAAAATAGAGTTGTGAGAAGTTAACAGATATAATTTTCAGTAATTATACAGTATTTGCTTTACATTATTACCATTAGCGCAGCCATTTAGCATTTCCCCATGTCGGTGGCTCAGAGAGATGGATATTAAGAAAATAAGCTGTTTAAAAAAACAAAATGTGGCTACTGATAAGAGGCGTATTACTTTGCTTACTGGTGTACTTCAGAAGTAACAGCATAATCAACCTTTTTTCCCACAGACCTAAGACCCCACTTTTTATACAGAGCATCCGAAAGGGACATCTTACTGCCAAGCAGGATATCTTCCCTTTGGAATTTAGCTCATACATATTAGTGGGATTTTACCATTCTTTTGTTACTTCGGAACAAAAAGGGGATCTTATATACACACCTACCGGCACTGCTTTCTCTCTCCACCCGGGAAAATATAAAACAAGGCCAAAGCTTAAATTAAAATCCTTAGGTTCTTATCTCCTTCTCACAGGAATGCAAATCTGTGTTGAAAACCGTAAAATTAAGAAGAGAGCTAGGATAGCATAATTTAGAGAGAATTCATGGTACCAGATTTTTTTGAGCTCTATGGCTGGAGGGATAGGGCAGGCATTAATAAGAATATTAATGCAGCTTCTAACACATAGTGGGTGGAAAAATAACAAAATCTGAAAATAAAGCACAAAAACAATACATATTTTATTTGTGCATCCCCACCCCCATCATAACTATATATATATATATATATATATATATATATATATGTATAGACTGGATATTGTAGCTGTCATTAGAAATGTGCTTAACATAGTATTTTAGTAACATTTAGTTCTTATTTAAAAAGTTTAAGGTTAATTTTCTTCCTGGAGAATGCAGAGGGGAATGCCCTCTTTGTGTGTTTATTACTGTAGTTTGCAAAATATATGAAAACAAACTCTCGTTGGTTTTGCATTAGGCAGCCCATTTTACATTAGGTTGCAGTGTAATATGGCAGAATATAAACCAAAAAATAACATTGTGCCTATTAAGATAAAATATGATTCTTTACACATTTCAAGTATATATTAATTTAATACTGTCAGTGGTTTTTAAGTTTGTCAATGTAGCAATTTGCTATTAATAGCATTTTTCTGTCCCTTTCTACACTGCTGATCCTGACTCTTGAATTCATTTTCAAAAAAGCCCTGCAGGCTTCTTTATATATCTGTTATTCAGCTTGATTCTATTCTATTCTTGTTTTAGCAGTCAGAACCAGCAATGTATGGAATTGGTGGGTATTATTATTATTATTAACATTTATTTATAAAGCGCCAACATATTCCGCAGTGCTGTACAATAAGTGGGTTTCATACATTGGACATACAGAGTAACATATAAAGCAATCAATAACCGATACAAGAGGTGAAGAGGGCCCTGCCCAAAAGAGCTTACAATATAGACAGATACAGATTTCAATTACATTCATTTCCAACTTTACTTTTGCCTAATACCAGGCCTGTATTTTTGGTAATTATATGGAAGTAGTTCAGCATAAAGATGCCATTTCCTGCATCACAATTGGCATAAGTGATTTGACTTGAAATCCGCAGGCTGGGTGGGTTTGAGCCAAGAAAGTTGAGACCTAGGTGTGGGTTTGGGCAGGTAGCCATTCAAACTTGAAGCAGGGCCCTCCCCTTTGGTAAAGTAATAGTGCTGACCTCTGTGGGCTGATCCTACCCATATATTGAGTTATCAGCGAGGGAGCTGGGCTGGGTGCTGGTAATTAAAGGGTGTGGTCAACTTTAAGTTAACTTTTAATATGATGTAGAGTGAACAATTATAAGCAACTTTTCATTTGGTCTTCAATATTTATTTGTTATAGTGTTTGAATTATTTGCCTTCTTTTCTTTGTCACTTTCAAATGGGGGTCACTGATCTCTGTAGTCAAAAACTATTGCTCTGTTTTATTGTTATTGTTACTTTTAATAACTTTTTATAACTTTTTCTATTAAGTCCCTCTCGTATTCATATATCATTCTCTCATTCAAGCCACTGCCTGGTTTGCTAAGGTAATTTGGACCCTAGCAATCAGATAGTGGTTATAACTCCAAACTGAAGAGTTTTTGAACAATTATAGAAATAATGAAAAAGGTACAAATAATAAAAAATGAAGACCAATTGCAAATTGTATCAGAATATTTTTGTTACTTACTTACTAAAAGTTAAATTAAATGTGAACCACCCCTTTAAGTAAAAGAGGACTTTAAACTGGGTTGGGTACAGGTTGGGAAGTAGCAGGTTAGAAAAATGTTTTGATCCACTTATCAGTAGACCACAAGGTAGAATGTATTTGCAATAGCCATTGTTATTTTAATGCATTTTGTAGTATAATAGGTTGTTTTTTCACCCTAGAGTAGTGTAAAGTTTTCCAGTGCTAGGGAAGAATAATGAATCTAGAGAAATAAGAGAAGCCACTAAAATCATAGAGAAGACCGCAGTATTTTAGTTTAGCAATAAAACCCTAAGCAGCTTAATAGAGACAATGATGGATAAGAACAAAAATGGATGTAATGTTGAAGCTTGCAGTCTAGAGGGACATGAGAACAAGGGCATAAATAGTATGGCAAATGCACAATTTTATGTGTAGTAAGATAATGATGAGATCACTATGAAACAAAAATATTGTAAGAATTATTTGCTTACTATGGTTTAAAACATATAAAACTGTTGGCGACAATGTATTTTTGTGCTATTAAATCTTTTATTTGCATTTGGGCAGTTACCTCTTATATATACCTGCTCACAAGCTGCAAATTATAATGATGAGGTCATGTGAAAAATTTACAAGAGATTTTTGGAAGTCCAAGGGCTTAAATTCTAATTCAAAGGGTTTCCTCTGTATTTATGATATGCATATATTAAGAGAAGAATGTTTTACCATTTCCTTTTGTTTTATTTTCCTTAAAGGACATGCAAAGCCTACATTTGCCTACAATGTATATCAGTTGGCACATCTCCCCCACGCAAATGGCATCATTTGTACTGCATATATCCCCTCCGTTTGCCAGCACCATCACATTTTCCTAAAGCAAATAGCAGCTTTCACCTGGTGGCCATTTTTCCTCTGATACATACTCAGATACATTTAAATCTGCAAACAGCATACACAAACAGACCCTTATTCAGCATACATTTCATCAAGAATACAGGCTCACACAGGCACAACTGTCTTTGATAAAAGTTCTGCTTTGTTTGAGCTGAGCTCAGGAGAGTTGGTTGGGAGAACAAAATTAAATCAGACAGCTAGAGCTGAGTTTCTATGGGAACCAGCAATGCCATCTCTTCACTGGCTGCTAGACTGGGGGGCGTGTTTAGTAATCTGAGCTTAGAACAACTGAGCGTGCCCACAAGCCAACAGCCAAAGCAAATTCCTGAGGGTGGGGGCTGAGTGGGTTACAGGAGGAGAAGCAAATCTAAAGCTGGCCATACACGCACCGATACTATCGTACGAAACCTCGTTTCGTACGATATTCGGTGCGTGTATGGCATGTCGGAAGTCGACTGATATCGCAGGAAGCTGCTGACTCACCGATCAGCCAGGTTAGAAAATTTTGATCGGGCGCCATAGAAGGCACCTGACCAAAATCTGCCGGCAGGGCTGAATCGGCAGAAAGAGGTAGAAATCCTATTGTTTCTACCTCCTTATCTGCTGTTTCAGCCCTGACGGTGTGTGGCGGATCTGACGATGTTTCCTGCTACCGATGGTCGCACGAAACATCGTCAGATCGCCACGTGTATGGCCAGCTTTAGTGATTAAGGGCATGCTGCAGCCTTACTATTAACCTCTGGAAATCCAGTGTGGCAGGTATTGAAAGATTTCTAAAGGCTGTTCACTGATTAAATTTTTGTGTGTGGGGTTTACATGTCCTTTAAAGGGTATGTCACTGGCTTGCAAATTTAAAGGTGGCCTAACAAATACAGATATTTTTGTGGAAATCAATAAAACAAAAAGGTTCATTTATGTATGCCAGTCCCTGGACAGAAGTGCTTACTGCATGAGCACTAAAAGGTTCCCTGGTGCCCCTCAGTATTCTTGCACTTCCCTGCCAGGGACTGCTATCTCAAATGTGGTTGTTAGTAGAAAAGATTGGTAGTCAGACGGGTTGTGTACTCAACACCATAAGTTGGATTTTCATTTAGGACATCACGGTGTGCTATTAGCCTTAAGGTGGCCATAGACAGACTCCCTACTAATGTATTCCAACTGAACATAGAATTATCTACTGAAATAGACCCCTGACTTGCCATACATGTCCAGATTTGATAGAGCAACTTGGTTAGTGCAGTTGACCATACTTCTCCTTTAAATTCAATTATACAGACATAGATTCAGATACACCCCCTACATTCATGGCCTATACAGGGAGATTCCAGTGGCAGCATAGGAGTTACCCTGTACTAAGCACTAGAAATTGCAGAGTATAGTGCCTTTTAAACATGCTGTTTCATATAAAGCTTTAACTATGGCCCTACATAAAGATAATAAATAAATAAATAAATAGCTTCAGTGTTCCTTTAAAAGCTGTAGTCCATCTTTAAGTACCTTCCTTACACTGTACTTTTCCTAATGAGATATTTAGGTGAAATTAAACATGTTTTCTATGAGTGTTAGGTAACTATTTAGTGGAATAATTTTGGGGTAATGGAACCCAGGATGTAGTGATATTTTGTCCTTGTGACAGACTTTGTCATAAACACAAAATGACCTCTATGCTGTTAGCTTAAAGATAGAGCTGCTGGAGCCGTACTGCTAGAGTCGGGAATGTCAGTTCAGATGTTCAAAGCAGATATCGGCAACCCCTCCTATTGACTGACAGCTCAACTCTTCTATAGCATAAGGGAATTCCATGAGCCGAGCTGTCACTCAGCATGGGAGAATGTATGCTTTGAACATTTAACTGACACGCCTACTTTAAGCAAACAAGGCAAATTGCCCTAATTCAGAATTAAACTTGTGTCAAACATGGTGTCACAAACACCAATACACTGCCTTCTGCCCCATCTTTAGAATGCATAGCGTCACACACATAAGGCAGATTTGGCACAAAAATTATTTTGTGTTTTTGGCATGAAATCTACCACGTGTGTGCACTGATTTCCTTTGAAATAAAAATAAGCTGCGGAAGTCACTCACAAAAATAGAGAGCTGCATGTTACTGGGCAATAATTGTGTTGCCATAGGTTAGCTTTTCTGCATATTACTTAAAATATAACACCAAGAGCTTATAAAGTTCTTTATTGAGAATTCGTAGAAATAAAGATGCATATTAAAAATATCTGTAATGTAAAACGCTAATTTTATTTTGTTTTATTGCAGTCAAACAAAGTCCCAGTGGTGCAGCCATCACATGCCATCCATCCTCTAACACCACTCATTACTTATAGTGACGAGCACTTTGCACCGGGAGCACACCCTTCACATATCCCATCAGATGTCAACTCAAAGCAAGGTAAAGCAATCCTGTCATTTTGGGAACAAATCATACATATAGCTTGTGTTCTGGAACCTTTACCGAATGTCTTATTGCATGCACAAATTAATAGTATTAGGACCTTGCATTTGGGATTAGTTAGTAGTAATTTATAAATAGAAACTGACATTTTTTACTTAGCTAAGGCATTTTATATAAACTAAAGGTATTTATTATGCATTATAACCCTGTTTAGTTTCTGTTTTGGTTTATGGAGAATGCTTTTACAAGTGAAAGCAAGATGGCCAGTGGGCTGTGTTATTGAATAGAGTATTATGTGGTCCATTCCTGGTGACTTAAAGATTTAAAATTGGTTCAATAAATATGGCTTGTACTAAGGAGCGTTTCTGCCTGTAGTTTTAATCACAAAAAATCTATGGTTTGTGAGTATCACTAGTTAAACAATCTCATCTAATTAATGGTAATATAGTAAGTGTGAAAGCAAAATAATGATAATAGTATTATGCAGTATATAGCTTTATACTGCCCTTAGAGAAATGTCCTGTGCTCATGTCATGAGTGAGAAAGCCATTAAGGAAGAATTAATAGGAGAATAATCCAAACTTAATAACAGGTTATATTAACTATTGCATTACAGAATGCCATTTTGTGTTACAGCAAATTGTGTTTTAGTGTTGAAACTTTACTTCTCTCCTAGTTAAAACATGCCCATATATATCTATTTTTCTTTAACAAGTAAGTATTTAACTTGTTTTAATAAACTTCTGGGTGTAGATGTATTCATCTTTGTCATCAGGCAAAAATTTCTGCTAAAATGCGTGAGTTCCCGAGTTTAGTTGTTCTTCTGCAATCGATTGCTCTGTATTGCTGCTGAATAGGATTTTAATGGTTTTTTCTACAAGGGTTTTTTTGATATAAATAAAATGGCAAACTTTTTATTTTTCTCAACTACTCACTCGTGGGAAAAAAAATGCTTGTTATTTTAAAATCCCATTCAGCAGAAATCCAAAGCAATTGATTGGTGAAAAATCGAGTGAGTTTAGGAACCAAGTAGTTTTTTCAGCAGTTGTCTTACCAAACACAGACAGGCAAAGATAAATCCGCCCCTTCATGTAATAAAAAACTGTCACTATTATACACAGTCCACTAAACTCTACTGAGTACTTAAGATTGTCTTTATTATCTGTCTTCATTATTTCATACCCAGGACCCAGTTTCAGACATTTTGAAAAAAATTGTCATCCTCAGGACCTTATATCCTGTGGATGATTTTTTTTTTTTTTTTCAAAAATGGCTTATAGTTTTTAAAGAGATGTTGGCATTTCTGTGTACATAAAGGGAGACACTAAAATACTGTTGGGACACACAATAATGTGTCTCAGTTGGTGCCATTGCCTGAGGTTTTGCAACATTGTTAGTCATGTCCTGTCTGCTGTATTCCATTAGAATTTATGGCAGAGCAAACCTGGCTCCCACTCTTCCTGAGTCTTCATGCTTAGGTCTCTATTGTTCCTCATTACTCACTGACCTTTTGCACATGGACCTTCCCATAGTGAACTATTTGATATTAAGCTGTGCTAATTAACTCCCCTTCTTTGTAGATATTCTAGTGATTAAAAAGCTATAGACGACTTTATCCTTTATCAACTTGAAATTTTAGGGCTACTACCTGACTGGTATTTAACAGACCCAGACAACCTGTAAAAAAGTATTGATTTATTATTGATGCCAATGTTATTAATAAGGAAGAGAGGCAACAGATATAAAAAGGCCTGTATTAAAAAAAAATCCTGTAGTCATTTCCCATGCTCATTGTTTGCTTCTTATATTGAGGGGGGATAGTCAAAATCTGCCCGTAAAAAACAGACTTGATTTTTCATCAGTGCAATAAAGGCATAGGGCCAAACAATTGCATTAGCACAATGCCCAAGGTTGGCATATCTGGGAAAAGATTTGCTCATTTGGCGACCCTACCAAATCTAACCTTAACTGGATCAGCCCCATTGTTTGTGCTATAAACATAGGTCTCTTCAACAGCTAGAACTGGAATGTGGCACACATTTGAAAAAACTTTGAACACTTTGTTTTACAGACTGAATCAGATTGCATCATACAGCATACTTAGATATTTTTTTTAAAGCATTTGCCATGCTGAATGCAATAATGGGAAAGTATTGCACCCATTATGATGACATGCACTTAAGCAGCAAGGTGGTTTTCCCAACTTAACTTACCTCCCAACTCACACTGTGTGCGCTCTAACAGGGTTGTGGAGGGACCACAATTGCCAAATTTCTGTTTTTTATTATTTCCCTTAAAAAGTTAACTTCTGTTAGTTCTTGTGTTTTATGTTGATTTTAAGTTTTATGTTGTTTTTGAAGCAAACTTCTGTAACAGCACCCCAAGGAGAGCTTTGTCTTCTAAAGGCAGTGTTCAAAGAGCTAACAAGATGCAAGGTGGAGGGGCAAATTTAGCAGCCAGTACTATAAGGGTTAAAAAGCCTTGTTGAGACATAACCCTTCTTGCTTGCATGATAACACTGGGAATTACGGCACAGAATAGCACACAGTCGTTTGGGAATGGGATTAACTCCTATGCCTTGGTTCTTGGTATCACTCCCAAGACTCAGACAAAGTGCCATTTCTGGTGGGAGGGTTGCCTTTATTACACTGTTATTTTAGTTCTGCAATGAGTAGTAACACTTCTGAACAGCATGACCTTGCAGCCTCTTAGAGTGAAGCTGATGTTAAGCTTAGGAAAAGCTAGAGTGACACCCGGGTGCCAAGTGAATTATATCAAGTGCATGCATTAGAAGACTAAAATGATTCATAATTAGCCCCTGATCCTCTGTGGTTGCAGATGCAGAGCATGGGAAATCCACACAACCTTAAGGGAAAGGGTATTAATGAATATGCCCAATTATACATTACATTAACTTACATATTTTATGAGTGACATTTTTGGAGCTCTTAATTTCTTTATCTTTATTTTATAGAAAAAGGTTAATAGCATCCATTTTTATTCATAAGCATTGATATATTTATATACACTCATATATTCCCATAACATTATTCAGAGTTTTTTGGTACAGGGCCATTCCTGAAGGCAATGTGTTGTGAGGGTTAAAACTGAGATTAGAAAGTGCCTAAGCACCTTAGAAATGTAAATTTCATGGTTATTCCATTATTCACACTGCTCGTGTATATTTTTCCTCATCTGTCAAAAATAGCACAGAACTTGAGGACACTTAATAATATATCGAGGATTGAGTAGGAATTAATGTCTTTGGGGTAAAATGAAAAAACTTATGTTTTTGTTATAGATCCAAAAAGTATATGTTATACCTCAAAATTTAGGTTTTAATATTTATCCTTTTTCAAATGTTTTATCTACTTAAATAACTATCAGTGCCCAGACTGTTGTCATCATCTGCCATTGAACTACAAGTCCTAGGACACCATTTGGTATACCCCCAGTTGTCCTAATGTCAGTGGAATAGTCTCAAATTTAAGGGGTGGGCCTTACTGAGAAGCAGAGATGATTGGGAAAGACTGGGTTGTATGTTGTGGGTAGGGATGTGACTTAAATTTTTTTGAAATTTAAAAGTTGAAGATTATGCTTTGGAGCTGTATCCACACATATTCTTTTCTTTACTGACAGGCATGCACAGGCATCCTCAAGCCCCAGACCTCCCTACATTTTACCCTCTGTCGCCTGGAAGTGTGGGCCAGATGACACCACCATTGGGCTGGTAAGTAAATTTAACTCTCTGTTGGACTTGTGTTAACACCATATTAATTAATCTTGTATAGTTATATACAATATAGATCACTTTAGACAAAGTTGCTGTAAATGTAATTAAGCCTGATAGATTGGACATCTTTGATCATGCCATGTGAGTCTGTTGCTCTGATATTGTTCTGATATCTAGAATATATGTTTACTGAAACAATAGGTTTTTCAGAAGGGGATTCCAATAATGCTGTTTCCCCACAGAGCGACTAATCACCAGCAACAATAGAAGCCGCCGATAGAAAGGCCCCTGCATTGGTTCAGTTTTCTGATTTCACGTGAAGTTGCCTGCAGGAGGAAACTTTGTGCGACTTCAGAAAATCGAAGCGATGCGAAGGCCTTTCCAGTGGTGACTCCTATTGTTGCTGCCGAAAAGGCATTTTGGAGCAGTTAGTTGTAGAGAAAGTAGAGATCTATCGCGGGCGACTAACATGCTCGGTGGGCATCAGCCTAGTGGTATTGCCATGTGCTTCCTTACTTTTGCTGTTATTATATCAGCCTTTAATTATAAAAAAAAGAAATAACTGGTAGTGGTAGTCTAGGAGCCAATTAACAGAAAGTATTGAAAAGTTAGGAAACATGAAGACCGGTTGTAAATGATCATGTAATGCAATTATTTAGGTTTAGGGGAAAAAGTTCCCCTTTAAATTGTTTGGAATTAATTTCTCACCCTCAAGTTATACATGAGACATTCCATGAGGTTTTTCACACCATGCTAGGTACAGAGTTGGAAAACAGGATGTTGCATTGTTGTAAAACACGGGAGGTTAATAGGCCCTCCTTGGTATTAAATAATGTTAGTTTGTTAAGCTGCACATAGTCTCTACATGCACTTGCTTAGATCTTTCTTTTTTTTTTTTTAAACATGGCACCAAACCTAATTATGTGACACAAGTAAAAATAACTTCCTGACTCCACGGGTGTTCATTGAAGAAGAATCTAAGTCAGATGTTTGTTTTTGCGGGTTGAAACCATGATTTGTTTTAACCAGCAAGCATGAACACAATTGTTCCCTTATAGTAAATTATTGTTTTGTAATTATATCCAAATGATCTTATTCCTTTGGTAAAAATAATAATAATAATGCAGTCAAATATTTATGTGCTGGAACATTATTGTTATTTCTCTGGTCCATTCCTAGGATACTGTTCTTCTTATTCATAGCTCTTGGAAACTCCAGAATCCTGCATTGAAATCCATTTTTCAAAAACAGATTTGTTTATATTTAATTATAAAATTTCACATGGGGCTAGCCATATTCTTCATTTCCCAGGGTGCCACTGGCATGTGACCTGTGCTCTGATAAACCTCAGTCATACTTTACTGCTGAGCTGCAAGTTAGAGTGATATCACCCCCTCCCTTTTTCCCCCAGCAGCCAAAGAGCAAAACAATGGGAAGGTAGCAATGTAGCAGCTCCCTGACACCTGGATTGCTAAAGTGGTAGATATCAGAATAGCACTCAATGGACTCCTCCAGATACACGGGAGTAAGAGAAACAATAGGTTATCTGAAAGCAGTTCTAATGTGTAGCTTTGACTCTTTCTGAAAGCTCAGACTCAGGCACAATGCACTGAGATGGCTGCCTACACACCAATATTACAGCTAGATAAATACACTTGTTGGTTCAAGAATAAAATTTTAAATGGTAGAGTGAATTATTTGCTGGGCAACATTATTTACAGTAGGTTGGAATGTCTGACCTATGTCCCTATAGCTGTTGTTAAACAGCAACTGCCAACCTTTGGATTTTGGAAGGTTGTACTTCAATAACAATGAAAGATGAGGACTTCAGATTTGGCAACACCAAAAGTGTTTTTGCCTTCTCACCCTGCTGTCCTCATAGTACATTAACTTGTTCAAGCCCTTGAAAATTGTTTGCAAATCTGAAAAGAGAAACCAAACACCATACCAGATTTTTTATCCACAGTGCCAGCAATATCGTGGGATTAGTTTGTGTGTGTTATGATGCCGTTGCACTCTCTTCTAATCTGCATGTATTGCTCCATGCACTATGTGCAAACCCACACACCAGTGCTTGGACCCCCACCCTCAAGGTCTCTTTGGAAATTATCTTCCACAAAGGCAAAAGCTATCCTGCTCACTTGGTCAGAACTGATTCTTGCAGCCTCCATTTGCACATTTATGAAGGACTGAGTATAGTATTACTTTTTGTTTCATTGGTATATGTATCACTCACCTGCAGCACAAATGTGTCATGATCCTGCATGGTAGAAATTGCTGTGTTATAGTAGAGCAACTTAAATATTTCTGTCAGGCAGAGCATTTAAAGTAAGATCCATGGGCAGTGATATAATTTGAGTATTGGTGTCTTAAAGGAGAAAGAAAGGTAAAAACTAAGTAAACTTTAAGCCATAAGCACTCACAGAAACCCTGAACTGAGTTCTCTGTCAAAAGATATGTTGTGTCTGTTTTCCTGTGCCAGAGACACACAGCTGTCTCCCCTCTCCTGCTCCCCCCTCCCGCAAGAATGCTAAGAACTCATACCCCCCCCTTAGGAATGTGGATCTGAGCCAATCAGCAGGAAGCTGACTCATAGTCTAACTAACTGAGCATGAACACCGGTCTGGGTCTGGGTGTAGGAGCGAGGCATTATTGGAACTTTCTTTACACAGCTCAGTGTTTTTTCTTCCTGTTTGGCTTCTGATCATCTCACAGGTGAAATATGGGGAAACTTAAGGGTACTATTGAGAGAACTAAAGGTATGTCTGTAGCTTGAGATTAACTCTTTATAAGCCTTTCCTTCTCCTTTAATCCCTGAACATTGATTGTACCCTGTATATGTGCTTCTGTCTATTTCTGTCACAAACAGCTCTTGCTTTGAATCTAATAATCTAGCAGAGAACCTCATAAAAAAACATATGTTTGCGTTACAGGAGTGCTATGTCTGGGGTTACTTGTGGCACTTCCCATTGTCCCACTGTCAGGGGAAGTAGAAAGGGGGTAATTATGGGATGATAGTATCCCTTTAGGCTGGTGGCACAAAATGCCTTCCAGCAAGAATGTGAATCGCCAGTGGAATGGCATATGCTTTACTTTGGTTTTCCGAAGTAGGCCAAAGTTTTCTTGGTTTTCTGAAGTCGACTCAGAAACAGAGGAAACTTTGTGCATCATTGGAAAAGTGATTGGAAGTGATGCATATGCCATACCACTGGCGATTTACATTCTTGCTGGTGGGAAGGCACTTTGAAGCAAAGTCACATTGGGTTGATTTACCCCCCATTCACTTGTATCTTTCCAATCCATTGAAAACACCCAGAATCCCAGTGTGTCTTAACCCCAAAACTGTGCATACACGGTAAGAATTGTTTTCACCAACGACCAATTTCAGTGCAATCCTACAAATCAGTCAAATTACCATAAGGTTAGTTTGTCAAAAAATTGATCAGGCAGGTTTAAAATTTTTTGTCATTAAAAATTAAATTTGCCTGTTGTCCAATTGTTTGCAGGTCCAGGTTTTCCTAGCTTCAGCTAGATGATATTGCTTTAAATGGACATTTTCGTTGATAGCAAATTCTACTTTAAACATTTAAACATTTGTTTCAGGATAAGCTTGGTCTTACAATAATGAGAAGATCTTTTAAAAATCTTAATGTTTATAGCCAGCTTAAGTGTACAATAAAGTCACTACCTTGAGTGAACATACTTGTGCAGATACCTGCTTTTAGGGCTCTGGCACACGGGGAGATTAGTCGCCCGCGACAAATCTCCCCGAGTTGCCATGACCCGCCATCCCACCGGCGCGATTTCCCGAAGACACACAGAGGGTGAAGACACACAGAGCTACTAGTAGCAGCTACTTGTTCTGGCTACTAAACATCATACAATACCCTGCCATAGACAATACTGTTAGGTTAATGATCAGCATTGTCTATTTTTGTAGACGCGACAAGAAGCTGCTTCTAGTAGCTCTGTGGTTCTTTTAATCTTTCCCAAAAGCATAGTTTCCCAGTCTCAGAGTTTTTTTCCACTGAAGATAATTCACTAAGTGCAAGGATTGTCAAGGTAGGGGCATTAATGACTCCTGCAGCTTCTAAAGCCAGTGTTACATGAAATCTGCCAATCAATAACCTTGTTTGAACTAAATTGATTGACCCAAGTCAGCTCAGAATGAATCAATTATTCTGTGTGAACTGTTCTTTTTAAATATGTTAATCTAGTTCAAAGTGTAGCGTAGTCCCAATCAAAAGAAAACATAATGAAATCTATGCAGTTCAAAGTAGCTATAATACAATAATACCTGCACTCCTGGGTTCAAACCTTATCTGTTTTTAAAATCCAGAGATCAGCAAAAATAGACAGAGCAAAATTGCTTTCAATCAAACATTGCTCAACGAATTAATTTGTTATCTGTCAGTTGCTAAATATTGCACCACCTCTCATTTAAAATCTGTAAAAGCTTTTGTGCTTTTATTTGTGCACCAACATCATGGGTTGCGTGATTAGTTGCAGACTGTATTAAGCTAAAAAATAGAAATAGGCCACATGTGGGTCGAGGGCTGTATTGTGCCCAGTGACAACATTGCTTCATTAAAATCATTTTGGGATCAACAGCCAGCACATGTGAAAATCCTTTTGGACAGTATTAGTAAGAGCTTGTAGTTGTCCTTCACTGCTTTAGGGCTCTGCCACACGGGGAGATCAGTCGCCCGCGACAAAACTCCCTGTTCGCGGGCAACTAATCTCCCCGGATTGCCATCCCACCGGCGAAAATGTAAATCGCCGGTGGGATGGCATACGCAGCGGCGCGGTTTCACTGAAATCGCACAAGTTGCCCGCCGCGTATGCCATCCCACCAGCGATTTACATTTTCGCCGGTGGGATGGCATTTGGGGGAGATTAGTCGCCCGAGACACAGGAGATTTGTCGCGGGTGACTAATCTCCCCGTGTGCCAGAGCCCCAAAGGTCAAGACACATGGAGCTACTAGTAGCAGCTACTTGTCATGACTACTAAAACAGACAATGCTAATCATTTACTGATAATTGTCTCTACGTGTGGTTTAGCAGAGCCAATTCTATGGCAGGGTATTTTCTGACGTTTAGTAGCAGTAACAAGTAGCTGCTACTAGTAGCTCTGTGTGACTTCACCCTAAGGGCTCTGGCACACGGGGAGATTAGTCGCCCGCGGCAAAATCGCCGAAAAAGACTTGCGAGGCTTTTTCGGCGATTTGCGTGAAATCGCGCCGCCGCGTCTGCCATCCCGCCGGCGACTTACATGTTCGCCGGTGGGATGGCAGGGGGAAGGCAACTCGGGGAGATTAGTCACCCACGAACAGGGAGTTTTGCCGCGGGCGACTAATCTCCCCGTGTGCCAGAGCCCTAAAGCAGCCCCAAAATGCCCAGATTTTACTGGGCAGTTTGGTCAGTGTAGACCTTGTGGACATATATGACTGGTTGGGGGTCAGCCATCAGGTGAAGAGGAGCTCCCTTTGACTCTCTGCATTTCTGATCATTTGGACTGTTATCTGAATGAAAGGAACAATGGAATCACCAAGGGATCAGTTTGAAGGACTGTATTAAGTGTTTGTGGCTTGGTATCCATGAGATCAGACTGTGTATCCAGAGACTAGAGCTGTGTGCTGAAATGTAGCAATAATGCAGAGGGTTTTCACATTTTTTTCCCCTTTAAAGCACAACATTTTATTTTATCAACCATTCAGCAATATTGCCAAAATATCTATGGCAAATATCCACTCAGCCCAGTTCTCTAACTGACCTTAAATCTGGGCTTCCAGGAGAGTTTGGAAGAGCAAATAGAACACATAAGAGGGGTTATTTACCTGTATTTCCGCAGGCTTCTGTGCTTCTTTTCAGAGCATGGCCTTTGGATCCAACGCTGTCTGCATTAGACAGCAATTGATCAATGAGGGGCTTTTGGGGGATGCACTAAGCACTAAGTAATCACTAAGGAGCATGCACTTATGGCCTTTATTAAGAATGTGTTATGTTTATGTATCTGCTAACACAATGTTCAGCCTTTAGTTTCTAAGCTGAATTTGAACTACAGCATGCTTAACAAGTACTTGAGAACAACAGAAAGGCAAAACTTTGTGTCCAGGTTTAAAAAATTCTATGAGCCTAGTGCCTAGTGTTGACTCTTTAGGATAAGTTTGATACGTTGAATTATTTTCATATGTATATTTTGCACAGTATAAGAGTACAAGGGCTTTGGCATATAAAATAATATATATTTGTTACTGAACATAAATTATTGCAATAGATACAGTGGTGTGAAAAACTATTTGCCCCCTTCCTGATTTCTTATTCTTTTGCATGTTTGTCACACTTAAATGTTTCTGCTCATCAAAAACCGTTAACTATTAGTCAAAGATAACATAATTGAACACAAAATGCAGTTTTTAAATGAAGGTTTACGTTATTAAGGGAGAAAAAAAACTCCAAATCTACATGGCCCTGTGTGAAAAAGTGATTGCCCCCCTTGTTAAAAAATAACTTAACTGTGGTTTATCAATTTCAATTTTCAATTTCAATATCAATTTCTGTAGTCACCCCCAGGCCTGATTACTGCCACACCTGTTTCAATCAAGAAAGCACTTAAATAGGAGCTACCTGACACAGAGAAGTAGACCAAAAGCACCTCAAAAACTAGACATCATGCCAAGATCCAAAGAAATTGAGGAACAAATGAGAACAAAAGTAATTGAGATCTATCAGTCTGGTAAAGGTTATAAAGCCATTTCTAAAGCTTTGGGACTCCAGTGAACCACAGTGAGAGCCATTATCCACAAATGGCAAAAACATGGAACAGTGGTGAACCTTCCCAGGAGTGGCCGGCCGACCAAAATTACCCCAAGAGCGCAGAGACAACTCATCCGAGAGGTCACAAAAGACCCCAGGACAACATCTAAAGAACTGCAGGCCTCCCTTGCCTCAATTAAGGTCAGTGTTCACGACTCCACCATAAGAAAGAGACTGGGCAAAAATGGCCTGCATGGCAGATTTCCAAGGCGCAAACCACTTTTAAGCAAAAAGAACATTATGGCTTGTCTCAATTTTGCTAAAAAACATCTCAATGATTGCCAAGACTTTTGAGAAAATACCTTGTGGACAGACGAGACAAAAGTTGAACTTTTTGGAAGGTGCGTGTCCCGCTACATCTGGCGTTACATCACAGCATTTCAGAAAAAGAACATCATACCAACAGTAAAATATGGTGGTGGTAGTGTGATGGTCTGGGGTTGTTTTGCTGCTTCAGGACCTGGAAGGCTTGCTGTGATAGATGGAACCATGAATTCTACTGTCTACCAAAAAATCCTGAAGGAGAATGTCCGGCCATCTGTTAGTCAACTCAAGCTGAAGCGATCTTGGGTGCTGCAGCAGGACAATGACCCAAAACACACCAGCAAATCCACCTCTGAATGGCTGAAGAAAAACAAAATGAAGACTTTGGAGTGGCCTAGTCAAAGTCCTGACCTAAATCCTATTGAGATGTTGTGGCATGACCTTAAAAAGGCGGTTCATGCTAGAAAACCCTCAAATAAAGCTGAATTACAACAATTCTGCAAAGATGAGTGGGCCAAAATTCCTCCAGAGCGCTGTAAAAGACTCGTTGCAAGTTATCGCAAACGCTTGATTGCAGTTATTGCTGCTAAGGGTGGCCACACCAGTTATTAGGTTCAGGGGGCAATTACTTTTTCACACAGGGCCATGTAGGTTTGGATTTTTTTTCTCCCTAAATAATAAAAACCCTCATTTAAAAACTGCATTTTGTGTTTACTTGTGTTATCTTTGACTAATAGTTAAATGTGTTTGATGATCAGAAACATTTTGTGTGAAAAACATGCAAAAGAATAAGAAATCAGGAAGGGGGCAAATAGTTTTTCACACCACTGTAGTATTGTTTAAAATTGTATTATTTACATCCTTCAGGTCTTACTTTTACTTTTCCTCTAGTCAAGAAATGTACTTTCCTGTAATCTTCTGAACCAGGGACCCCCAAATATTTACTCGTGGGCCACACTAAGATATCAAAAGTGTTGGAGAGCCACACAAGCATGAAAAAAGTTCTTTGGGGATGCCAAATAGAGACAGTGATTGGCTATTTGGTAGCCTCATGTGGACCTCTAGCATGCAAGAGATTCTGCTTGGAGTAAAACTGTGTCTCTGTGCATCCAAAACTTGCCTCCAAGCCAGAAATGTAAAAAATGGACACCTTTGAGGCCACATCAAAGGGGTTGAAAAACATGTTGCTCACTGATTGGGGATCACTGTTTTAAACCAATTAATCAATTGCACTTTTACACAGAATCCCTTAATAACCTTAGCCAAACAGTGAAACAGTGCACTTGCTACTTTTGTTTCAAGGTTTGCTACAATTTTACTGTGTAACCTATTTTTAGGTATCCGCACCATATGGTTTCTGGTCCTCCGGGCCCTCACGCAACTGGAATTCCTCACCCAGCTATTGTCAATCCTCAGGTTAAACAAGAACATCCACACAATGACAATGACCTAATGCACATGTAAGTGTTTCTCCTGTAATGTAATTTGTTTCTACAGTGCTGTCATATATGGTGTTGGTGGGTTCCACTCCGTACATGCTGTTAATTAAAGGTTCTTTGCGCCTTTAATTAGACAGTAAACTAAACATATAAGGGAATCCCATAATGAGTACATGGAGCATTATTTCCATACAAATTATCATTATTTTGATGGAAACATCTGGAAGAAATCTTAAAAGCAGCATCAAATTCACACACAAACTTTAAATAAATATGTTTTTTTTGCCATTTTGTTACATAACACTGGTAACATTTTGGGCTAAGTCTTTACTGTATCTTTATTCAGATGTTAATGCTGGGTACTATACATCACACATTTGATTGCAGAAAGCTAGTGGACCTTCTTGCAGCATGACATCTAAGTACAGTGTCCTGCAACTCCCTGCAGTTTGTTTCATTGCAAGTCTCATTTGTTGTGCCTGGCTTTACATTTTAGGAAACCTCACCACGAACAGAGAAAAGAGCAGGAACCCAAAAGACCTCACATAAAGAAGCCTCTGAATGCTTTCATGTTGTATATGAAAGAAATGAGAGCGAATGTAGTAGCAGAATGTACTCTCAAAGAAAGTGCTGCCATCAACCAGATTCTGGGTAGAAGGGTAAGTAGTAGGATATTTTTACTGAAACTAAAGCCTTAGGTTTGCTGAGCAAGACTGCATTACTCTGGCCATCAGCAGTTGTTCAGAGACTCAAAAAAGCATGGTATAAAATTGTTCTATTTTTTGTGCTACACCATTATTACTGTTGTTTAGTCACTACAAGGCTTCTTCTGATTTTTTTAACAGTAACGTAGCCCATGCTATAAACAAGTTGTATATACTTATATATATAGTATAAAAAAGACCAGCAACTCCGGGATTTCTTGTGAAAAATCAAAACATGTATTCAAAGTAGCATATAGTATATATATATATACTGTATATTTTTTTGCGGATACACTGAATTCAGGATTCAGCCTTTTTTAGCAGGTTTCGGATTTACCGAATGCATGGTCCTGGCCATGTGAAAATGGTTTGGAATTCAGTATATTGTTTGACAGGAAAGATGGAAATGCAAAACAAAAACAGGCCATAGTCTTTTTAGAGTCATTTTAAGCATAACCTGGATGCAACAGGAACTGTCTACCTTCCATCACAGAGTTTGTTACCCAAATAGGTTATACCACGAAAATGAACATTTTAAAAGCAAAGCTTTTAACAAGAATGGTTTAACCCTTTCCTTGCCAACAATGCTTCCTCACTGTCCACAAGAGATTTAATAAAATCCGAGAAACGTAGAATCTAATAAAAATGTGTGCACTGTTCCCAGAGCTGCCACGGCTGCTAGCAGTAAAAGCTAAAATACACTTTTTTTTACTAATGACTTTTAAATATTCTATTCTGGAATACTTGTGTAATATGTACTTTGATCAGTCCATAAAAGGCAGCCTTTGCTTCCTTGTGTAATTGCAGTAATATAGACATAGGATCCAATTTCTGCTATTCATATTGATGTGCTATATATGTGAAAAGGAATCTAAAAAAAAAATGCAATTTACTGATATCTAGTAGCCACAAAGCAGTAATGTTCTGGTAAAAGCAGGATACGCAGTCTTGCTATTTTAACCCTTTGTCTGCCACCAGACATGTGGAGCAGCCACAGATCAAAGAAAAGCCTGGAAACATAGAATGTACCATGCTAACAGTCAGGTACTTGACAGCCAGCGTTTTAGCTTCTAGTATATACAACTAAAGGAACAGGCATTCAATAATTAATCTCAAGAGCTAGCAGAAATCAGAAAGAACTGTGTTCTCCTTGTGTAACTGTGAGAACCAGCAGTCCTTCTGTCTTGTCCTTAGATTATCCCAACTATGTCTGGTAAACCACTGTTAATTCTGCATTTGCAGAGGTTTGTGCAGCTCCTTAAATGCCTAGCTGTATATAATCCAGACTTTCACGTCACAATCATTCTGTATCAGTTCCCAAATATCCACCCAGTACAATGTCCTCTTTCATTCTAATAGCACATTTGTAACCAATTTGTGTGTTTTCTGAGGGAAAAATATACTCTGCTTAAAAGCAACTGTAGCTAATACTTCTACTAGCTGAAAGAATACATTGTTACATTCAAACTGTGTTTTCTTTCTTGAAGTGCACATGCAATTTTAGATGGTAGAGCATGTGCTTATTTTCTTAATTCATTCCATGATGTGGTTTTTATTTATCAAAGCATTATATAGGAGACCTGTATTTCTGCAGCTATGAAATAGATCTAACAATATCCTATATCTGCCATTCCAGATAATATATATATATATATATATATATATATATATATATATATATATATATATATATATATAGTAGTAGGCAAAGTGACAGCACTCATGGGGTTTTGTTGATCAGAGAAAAATAAAAATAACAAAATGTCAGATTACATTGAGGTGAGGTTTTATTGATCCTACGTTTCGGTTTCTTACTGGAACCTATATATAGGCAAAAACACAGGTGCATTCACTTGTTAATTTCCCTTGGAGCGAGTTAGTTGCCCACACAGGATAGATCTCTGCTACTGTGTGATTTAGTAAGGACATACAAAAACATATATCTAAATACAGCAAAAATGGCTGACAAAACTAATACTCAGTGCTGAAGAAATATTTTTATACTCCTAATATTATATACCTGTTCTAATATCTATCAGATTCAGGTAGTTTTTTTGCATCTTTTTTCATTTTAGCAAGCTTGTTTAGACTTATGTCCCTATATAATTTTTTGAAGATACAGTGGAGGAAATAATTATTTGACCCCTCACTGATTTTGTAAGTTTGTCCAATGACAAAGAAATGAAAAGTCTCAGAACAGTATCATTTCAATGGTAGGTTTATTTTAACAGTGGCAGATAGCACATCAAAAGGAAAATCGAAAAAATAACTTTAAATAAAAGATTGCAACTGATTTGCATTTCATTGAGTGAAATAAGTTTTTTAACCCTCTAACAAAAAAAGACTTAATACTTAGTGGAAAAACCCTTGTTTGCAAGCACAGAGGTCAAACGTTTCTTGTAATTGATGACCAAGTTTGCGCACATTTTAGGAGGAATGTTGGTCCACTCCTCTTTGCAGATCATCTCTAAATCCCTAAGGTTTCGAGGCTGTCTCTGTGCAACTCTGAGCTTGAGCTCCCTCCATAGGTTTTCTATTGGAGACTGACTAGGCCACTCCATGACCTTAATGTGCTTCTTCTTGAGCCACTCCTTTGTTGCCTTTGCTGTATGTTTTGGGTCATTGTCGTGCTGGAACACCCATCCACGACCCATTTTCAGTTTCCTGGCAGAGGGAAGGAGGTTGTCGTTCAGGATTTCACGATACATGGCTCCGTCCATTTTCCCGTTAATGCGAATAAGTTGTCCTGTGCCCTTAGCAGAAAAACACCCCCAAAGCAAAATGTTTCCACCCCCATGCTTGACGGTGGGGACGGTGTTTTGGGGGTCATAGGCAGCATTTTTCTTCCTCCAAACACAGCGAGTTGAGTTAATGCCAAAGAGCTCTATTTTGGTCTCATCAGACCACAGCACCTTCTCCCAGTCACTCACAGAATCATTCAGGTGTTCATTGGAAAACTTCAGACGGGCCTGCACGTGTGCCTTCTTGAGCAGGGGGACCTTGCGAGCCCTGCAGGATTTTAATCCATTGCGGTGTAATGTGTTTCCAATGGTTTTCTTGGTGACTGTGGTCCCTGCTAATTTGAGGTCATTAACTAACTCCTCCCGTGTAGTTCTAGGATGCTTTTTCACCTTTCTCAGAATCATTGACACCCCACGAGGTGAGATCTTGCGTGGAGCCCCAGAGCGAGGTCGATTGATGGTCATTTTGTGCTCCTTCCATTTTCGAACAATCGCACCAACAGTTGTCACCTTCTCTCCCAGCTTCTTGCTAATGGTTTTGTAGCCCATTCCAGCCTTGTGCAGGTCTACAATTTTGTCTCTGACATCCTTGGACAGCTCTTTGGTCTTTCCCATGTTGGAGAGTTTGGAGTCTGCTTGATTGATTGATTCTGTGGACAGGTGTCTTTTATACAGGTGACTAGTTAAGACAGGTGTCCTTAATGAGGTTGACTAATTGAGTAGAAGTGTCTAACCACTCTGTGGGAGCCAGAACTCTTAATGGTTGGTAGGGGTTCAAAAACTTATTTCACTCAATGAAATGCAAATCAGTTGCTATCTTTTATTTAAAGTTATTTTTTCGATTTTCCTTTTGATGTGCTATCTGCCACTGTTAAAATAAACCTACCATTGAAATGATACTGTTCTGAGACTTTTCATTTCTTTGTCATTGGACAAACTTACAAAATCAGTGAGGGGTCAAATAATTATTTCCTCCACTGTACATGTTCCCTGGAATAAGCATTTATATTGCTCCCCTTTGGAGATGTCTAATCCCCATGCCTAAGGCTATCTACATTGCCTGTCTTAAACCCTGTACAGCCAAGATCCATTTTCCATGGCAACATAACACCCATTCACTCCCCAGGCACGTGTCACACTGGCTGAGGGGGATACAGCCAGAAAAATGGATTATGGTGACATCATTTGAAAGTTTTGGCATTAGGGCATACGGGCATATGCTAATTAAGTTATAGGTATCTGTATTTGTATGTAACATTGTATGTTACATTGATAAATAGAACTTCAACTTAGTACTCTTTATTCATATTGTCTTTTGCCACAAAGCCTGAGTGTCTTAACATGAGCAGTATGTTAGGAAAGATAATTAGTTATGCCTAGATGCAACATATACTGGTACAGTGAATCTGTCACTAAACACCTCTGGGCCTCCAGCAAACCCTGAATCCTGTTGTAACAAGCCTGACCAAATTGGCTTGTGAGCTAAATAGATTGAAAGGATGGTGTTATAAATACATTGATAATAATTAATGATAATGATTTTGCTTATTTTATGTAAGACATGTGGTACCATGTTGGTCTATTGTCTGTTATTATTTGTGTTTTGTTTTTTGCATGTCATTTTTTGTGTTATTTCTCATTATTACCTTAATATCAGAAACAAAAATAGACTGATAAATAATGTTAAGTATTACTGCTTGATAAGGGATAGTAAAGTGGGCTAGCGGCTACATTGCGTCCACACTCACTGAGATCTCATTATTTTCTACAGTGGCATGCATTGTCTCGGGAAGAACAGGCCAAATATTATGAGTTAGCTCGCAAAGAAAGGCAACTACACATGCAGCTTTACCCAGGATGGTCTGCAAGGGACAACTATGTAAGTCTATTTCCATCTTTTCTAATCCACTCTGTAAGCATATATTGCACATGTCATGCACATCCATGAAAATATTTTTTCCTAATTGCCCATGTATTAAGCATTGGTTGTTTTAAAATATATTGTTGATAAATTGCCTGTTTTGCAGCTTCAGGGAAGCAGATTTCCTTTTTCTCCCATCATTCCTGTTTTTTTCAGAACAGGAAGTTGGTTGTGGCTTCCTATTGTCAGAAAGCTGAAAAACGCAGCCAGACATTACTCAGAGATCATAAAGTTGCCGGCGCAAAGGGAGTTTAATCATGAAATATTTTAATAAAAGTTTAATGAATGTTTAATAGACTTTCACACAGGAAAAACATGTCATTTGGTTAAATTGCTGTGTTAACTGGTCTGTTCTTGAAATCTCTTGTTGATTCTTTGCTCACAGAAAGAGTGGCCTGTTAGTCGAATGGGAGTGCCTGAGTTGTCTGGGACCTTACTCATAGATTTTTTTTTAATATTTGTATATTTTATATTTTTTATACTTCTATATTTTAGATTTTTGTATTTGTATACTGCAGGTTAATGTAGCTGCATTTTCCAAGCTACAGCTGGTGGCTATAGAAGAGATCAGGTGCTATAAGATTTATTGAGTAGCAGAGATGCCATTGTCACCATCTAAATGAAGAGAAGTGATGCTTAGCACATGTTCTGCATCACCTGTGGCCTTTGTAATTAATATCTTACAGAGTAATTGATAATCTTTTGGAGATTAATCTCATCTCTTCCAATTAATCACATAGTAATGTTCCTATTCAGAGATTTCTTCTGAAGTTTCACAGTATGTTACAGTTTCTGACATGTGCATTGTTCTTCTGTCAGCAGTAACATAGGACATTGTTCTGTGTAAAGGTGGCCACACACGTGGCGATTTGCGATCTTTCGTGCAACCATCAGTCACACGAAAGATCGTTAAATCCGCCACTAACCTTCAGGGCTGAAACGGAGGTAGAAACAATAGGAGGTAGAAACAATAGGATTTCTACCTCCTTCTGCCAATTCAGCCCTGACGGCAGATTTTGCTCAGGCGCCCGATCAAAATCTTTTAAGCTGGCCGATTGGCAAGTCGACCAATATCAGCAGCCTCCTGCGATATCGGTCGACTTGCCGACATGCCATACACGCACCGAATACCGTACGAAATGAGGTTTTGTACGATAATATCTGTATGGCCAGCTTTAGAAACGTGTTCATCCCCTGAATGATACAGCTTTTACCTTTTCCTTTTAGTAAATGTTTTCATGATGTCTTTATCCTGACAAAACCTAAGATAGCTATGCAAGAGTTTCTGACCTAAAATTATATCTACCAGCTATTTTCATCAAATGGCACACTCTCTATGTATCAATTGTATCTGGTGTACATATAAAAGATTTCTAGCATTTCTTTCCCCCCAACCCAGGCATACAGGTGGTGTCAGAGGTACATTGATGAATATTGGGAAAACCTAACTAATGGTGCATGTATTTGGCATGGATGTGTGTGGTAGGATGAGGTTATTGTGTTAAAATTCTGATCGGTGACTCTCCTACACGGTTTATGCTCCTGAGCTTTGTTTGGTCTTTGGAGTATGGTCTCATAAATATCTCATACATTTCTACTAATGTGTAAAGTATGCCTTTTGCCTCTCCATGTAGCAAGAAGATATATGGGCTTAGCCAATTTGCTTCCCCTCTTTCTTGTCAGAGGATTTTGCAAACCCCTGAGGAGGAAGTAGGTATTCCAAAGAAAAGGTGCATTCCCAAACCTATATATTAATATTTTGCTATATACAATATAGGTTAATAATATCGTCCACAAAACAGCATACTGTTTATTGTTACTGTCCTTTAAGGAAATGATCACTAGTCCTTTGCATAGTTGTTGTAAGTGGTTTGAAGAATTAATTAAGTATATGTGACAAACAAATGGTAGATCAGAGTAAAAGGCTTTGTTGGGCAGAAGACCAGACTACGGTTAGGGTGTAAGGTTCCCCAAAGACCATAGTGTCTAGCAGCTGGAATACTGGGCTTATCTCCAAAGGCAATAACTTAATTTTGTCAAATTAAGTGACTAAAGCCAATGGTTTGGCTGCTGTTTACTAATGTGTTGCATGCCATTACAGACCTTAGAATCTGTGAGAGAGCTATGGTACCCTGTTTTGGAGACATTCGCTTAAATACTTTATGCTTAGGGGCTGATTTACTAACCCACGAATTCGAATCCGAATTGGAAAAATTCCGATTGGAAAACGAACATTTTGCGACTTTTTCGTATTTTTTGCGATTTTTTCGGCGCCTTTACGACTTTTCGGAAATTATCGCGACTTTTTCGTTACCAATACGATTTGCACGAAAAAACGCGAGTTTTTCGTAGCCATTCCGAAAGTTGCGATTTTTTCGTAGCGTTAAAACTTGCGCGAAAAGTTGTGCTTTTTTCGTAGCGTTAAAACTTAAAAGGCGCGACGTTTTGCGCAAGTTTTAACACTACGAAAAAATCGCAACTTTTTGCGCAAGTTTTAACGCTACGAAAAAATCGCAACTTTCGGAATGGCTACGAAAAACTCGCGTTTTTCCGCAAAAATCGTATTGGTAACGAAAAAGTTGTGATAATTTTCCGAAAAAATCGCAAAATACCGATCATTACGAAAAAACGCAATCGGGCGCATTCGGCCCGTTCGTGAGTAAGTAAATGGGCCCCTATGTGATCTGTTTCTAACCTGGCATAAAGTAACAGACTTTTGGCTTATCAAATATTGTGGAGCTAAATGATTATTTTCAAATTATTAATTAAGTTCTTGTCTCACGTTACATTTTTTGGGTATCAAAGACACATTTGCATATTGTGCAGGTGACAAACTTCCAAGCTATGATTGACAGTGTTTTAAGGAAGCTGCTGTAATTGTGCCACTCATCAACTGTATTCACCATGACATTTTGTTGCTTATATGGCAAAACATTCCCTGTGCCATTGCTGTTAATGGCAACCACTGGCACACACAACCATCTCACTTTATAATCACTTTATTACCTTTCTCACTGAAATGAATTATTTGCTCCCCAAAAAGAGGCCAATTTCCTTGTATAGGCTATGTAATTATAAAATCTCTTATCTATTGGTGGCCCCCCCATTCACAAATTTTACCTTCCTCCCCAGGTCCACAGCAGGGGACTTGCAGTGCTGTATTTTCAGACATTTAACCATATTTGTTTTGTTTTATTTTGCAGGGTAAAAAAAAGAAGAGGAAGCGGGAGAAGCTGCAGGAATCCACATCAGGTGTGTGTGCTGAACTGCACTTATTGTGGGTATAGGCTGCCATATAATTTGGATTCACTAGTCATAACCAAAATAAGCAATTTTTCATAATAATAATAATACTTCCATTCTGTTCCTTTACACACAGAATCATTTGTACTTTGGACTTTGGACTGGCAAACATAATATTATTTGTGGCAGATAAAATATCCTTGAAATTATATTTGAAAGACTTTATAGATTTTTCCTACTCTCCCAAAGAAGCATCTCTCACTTATTTCAATAGATTTTGTGCAGACAAATCAGTTTTTTTGACTCTGTGTTTCTCTTTGGAGATCAATCGGGTTTTCCAGCTTGTAAGCCATTCATATGCAAACTAGAGAAATCCCCTGCCGGATGCATTGGTTACACTTAAAACCTCTTAAAAGTAGTGTTGAGTCTGCATTGCTAGTGAAGCAGGGCAACTGTAGGTGTAATGTTTATTAATAAATTATGCAAGAGCTGGTAGGCCCATCAGGCTACTGTATACAGTCTATAGAGAACAGTGCAGAGTATGTAGATTTCCCCAGTGCTGCTTAAGTACTTAATGTAGGTAAGCAAACAAAAGGCAGAGTAAAAGTCATAATTTCTCACCCTTTATTATACATAAACTTACTATAACCAACCTTTTAGGGCATTTCAGATGCATTGCATGTATAACAGTACGTTACAGTACACCTAATTGTTTTGGGGGAACAATAAATATAGAAGGCCATGACAAAACAGACCTTCTCCTTCATTTATTTTTGAATGGAAGCACATGATCAGTTTGTGACCAAACATAAGTTTTTTTGTAGGGATATCATGAACTAGGTCTGGGTTGAATGCATTACAACTGCAAACAGGCCCACGCTTTGTGCCCTAGGAGCAGATAGATAGAGTTAGATTTAAATACAGGGGGGGTTGTGATGGCAGCAAGGATGGAAGCATGCACCAAATTCTGCACTAAATTCAGCACCACAGCTGTCAACAACCTACTAATAACTTATCCAGTGTAGGGATCCTGCTACAGATTGAACAGTCCCCCTGATACATATATGAAAACATGATGCGGTACCTTTTAGCACCCCAGTTGTTGGGAAGCTGCCTACAATTCCCAGCTTTTGTAGCAAAGACAGCAATTCTATACAGTAGATTTTAACTTGTCTATAGTTGGGTTGCTTGTGTTGGTTATATTAACACAAGTTTATAGAGATATACGTTTATAGAGTTTATATTGTTCAGAGCCATTTATAACATTTCCTCAGTCAACAGAATCATACAGTTAATTAATTTATAAAATATGTTTTAATTGGGGAAACCTTTACATCTATTAGGGCAATGACACGCGGGGAGATTTGTTGCCTTTCCTTATGCATTGCTTGTAATTTCAACCATGTTTTCCCTTGAGCACAGAATTATCCTTATTTAATATACTATTTATGTTAGTATACATCAGTGTTTTCTTACCTATACAAGACACATTGGGCCTGATTCAGGGGCGATAAAACGTGCGCTATTTTTATTGTGCGCTAAAATTTTTACCGCGTCTTAATTTTGGCGATTTTTCGCACGATTCACTATAAGCATACTCGCGCTTTTTTAGGCGCGATATTGCATGCGTTATTTAACTCGCGAAGATTATTTCAATGCAGTATTTGCTGGTACATGTGCTAAATTACGCCCGCGAATAGTCGCCGCATATGAATGGTAGCTTAGAAATAGTGTATAACAATTGTCGCCGCATATAAATGGTGTATATAAATATTAGCCACATATAAATGGTATCATATAAATAGTAGATGCTTATAAATAGTAGCCACTAGTGATGAGCAAATGTGTTCTGGTTATCTTTAGTGAAAAATTAGCAAATCTTTCGAAAGATCCACGAAACGGCAAAAATGTTGTTCGGGCAAAAAAATTGTTGCTGTGACTATTATTTTTTGACGCTTGTATCAATTTTTGTATGTGCGGTGAATTTTTGCGTGGCAAATTATTTCATGCGTTTTGCCATTGGCGGATTGTTTTGCGAAACGCATGAAAAAATCCGCCACGAAAAAATTCAACGCACGTCCAAAAATTTGCTGCGAATCCATGCCTGCCGAAGCATTTCATCACTTGTAGCCAAATATAAATAGTCGCGCAAATGAACGCACGCCATGTTAGCCATACACGCCAATACTTGCAGAAAATTACTGTATTAAAAATGAACATTTCGCTGCAAACTGGCGGCTGCGTCACTCTAGGGGAAACACATACTTGAATAAATAACACTGTAAGTCCATATTTTATTGCAAAAAATCATTTACTGTACTTTTGTATAATTTTTCGCCTGCCTGTAGTAGGTGTTAATTTTCACATAGCCGAATGCGATATTTAGCGCGCAAAAGTTATTGTGAATCATGCGATAGTATTCTTTTCAGCGCGGAAATTAACGCATGCAGTAAAACTAGTGCGAGAAATAACCCACGCGATAATACTATGGTGAATCGTGCGCAAATTATTTTGCGTTTTTTAACGCAAAAAAGCGTGCGATAATTTTTATCGCCCTTTAGTGAATCAGGCCCATTATCACATATATTACATTTCCTCAAGCCAGCTATTGTACATGAAGTAAGGCAGTGCTGTCCAACTGGCGGCCCGCGACCCCCCTCTGTGTGGCCCCCCACCTGTCTGGCTGCTTTGATGGCTTACTCTTGTGTAAGCTTTAAATGGTATCAGTACTGTGATTAACTGCCCCCCCCCCCTGCATGGTTCTCACCTCAGATTCAGGCTGTAATCAGGCTGTATTGTTTAAATATGTAATCCCCTGTGTTGTTCACACCTTTTAATCTCTGCATTGTTCACCCCCTGCAGTGTTCACACCTCAGGCTCAGGCTGTAATCACCCCCATTGTTCCCCTGTTCACACCTCAGGAGCAGTAGAAACCCACAAATAATCCCTGCACACTACAAAAAGAACATATACTGAGGTGGTACTACAATTAAAAAGTTTTTTAATATATAGTTATTGTGCAGACTGTAGGAGCAGTGCCAGCATTGTGTCACTGTAGGCTGCCTGTGTGTGCCATACACACAGGCAGCATAGGGCAAGCAGAGTATGGCACACACAGGCAGGGTAGGGAAGGCAGAGTATGGCATACACAGGCAGAGTAGGGCAGGCAGAGTATGGCACACACAGGCCAAGTTTGGCACAAACCAGCCAAGAATGGCACACACAGTGAAAGTATGGCACACGCAGGCAGGGTAGGGAAGGCAGAGTATGGCACACACAGGCAGAGTAGGGCAAGCAGAGTATGTCACACAGGCCAAGTTTGGCACAAACCAGCCAAGAATGGCACACACAGTGAAAGTATGGCACACGCAGGCAGGGTAGGGAAGGCAGAGTATGGCACACACAGGCAGAGTAGGGCAAGCAGAGTATGTCACACAGGCCAAGTTTGGCACAAACCAGCCAAGAATGGCACACACAGTGAAAGTATGGCACACACAGGCAGGGTAGGAAAGGCAGAGTATGGCACACACAGGCAGGGTAGGGAAGGCAGAGTATGGCACACACAGGCAGGGTAGGGCAGGCAGAGTATGGCACACACAGGCCAGGTATGGCACAAACCAGCCAAGAATGGCACACACAGTGAAAGTATGGCACGCAGGCAGGGTAGGGCAGGCAGAGTATGGCACACACAGGCAGAGTATGGCAGGTTTTTGCTGTACTACAACCATTAATATGGGTATGGTCATGTGATAACATGGGTGTGGTTTCAAGTGGGTGCGGTTTCAAAAAGGGGAGTGGTCAAAACTGGCTTCCATTATCGGCCCTCCACCACGTAGGTCGGAAAAATTCCGGCCCTCGGTACAACAGAAGTTGGACAGCACTGAAGTAAGGGGATTAATAAGCAGCACTAAACAATGATGATTGGCTTCTATAAGTTACTGCAGCATTGGTGCAAATATGCACCTACTGTAGATAATGACCACAATGGCGGCTGGCCTTGGATGTACTCTACTGCACATGTGCATGGCCCAGGACAGCTGCAAGGGTGCTTGGAAAGGGGAATAGATGGCAGTACAGCTCTCACTAGTATAATACCATGATCCAGGTTAGTGCCTAACAAATTGGCTGAAGGCCACAAACAGTATATATCCCTTGCTGAACAGCCCTGGCACAGACTGGAGTTTTGCACAGTAGTCAGATGTTTCTTAACTGATGCTCACTTTCTCAAGTGTTGTTCTCATATCATTTTACTAGGTGCTAAAATCAGATGAATTTATTTATTTGTGAATAGAAAAGTAAATCTGATTTATTAGTAATTGTCTACTATTTCCACCCAAAACAGCAAGAAAGGAATGCTGTTCTGATTCCTTGTAGCACTGTAGGGTTTACAAGCAATTTGTTGTTTTTTTACATCTGATTTTCCTTTAAAATACCCTGGAGCATGAGATAAACAAAGCCTTACATTTCATATTGGTTTTACCCACAAAAGTTCCCATGTCATTACATTTTTAAGACTATGCTAGATTTCCTGATTTATATTTTCATGATAGATCCTTCCATGGTTTTTTAATGTAAAGTGTATGCACGTGGTCTGGGGGCACTTTCAGTTAAACACAGGTATACTTTGGCTTGGGACAGACAAATGGAATTGACATTTATGGCATTCTCTTGCTTTGACCTCCAACGCCCTCAAGTTCAGATTCTGTCTAACCATTTGGCTTGCATGTCATATTTATTGGCAGTTAATTTCTCTGAGCAGCTGTCAAACTATCCCAAACATTATGTAATATTATCAGGAAGGTTGAAAGTCACATTTGTTCCTGCGGAATTAAAAGCATCGTTCCGACGAAAATCCCAACTGCGACATTTGGACGGACCAAAACATTTAACCCATTTTGTTCTGGAGGTTTGGCTGGTGAAGGAAAATGAAAGGAAATACATCTTTTTCAGACTTTGCTATAGATGATCTCCTCTTCGTTAAGTCCTGTGTAAATTTTTACTTTACAATAAATATTGTAGGGCAGTAGAGCTCAGATAAGAAGTACTGTGTCCTTCCCTTTCTATAGTTAACATTCTTAACCATATTTTATTAGTTCCATTTATTGTTGTTATTTTTATACTTCTGACTGGGGTCCTTACATTCACTACAAGTATTTCTGTTAGCTTACTAAACTGGTGATTATTGTTCAAAAACTAAGTCAATCTTCAGCATTGCATATGTTGCAACAACCCCAACGGTATCTTTGAGAGAAGAATGCTGGGAACTGTAGTCTATAAAACAAATATGAATCACAGGAATTTGCTTGTTGATATGTTGTTTTATAAAAGCAGTAAAATTACAGCCTACGATCCAAGATCTTTTGTCCAAGATACCTAATGATTGTGTGCTTTATTGTAATATAATGTTCTTGTCATATAAAGGCCTTCAGAGTCCTTATAGTTTAGAGTTTAGCACAAACCATTCCTGCTATTTAGTATTATAGGACTATGATGAGCTACCTGCAGCCTGCAGGGAAGACTTTGCCCACTCCAGCAATAAAGTACAGTTTTGTAGTAGCTGCAGAGGCAGACACTGCCAATCCCTGTTATTTACTAATTATGATTCAATGTTCTCAAGCTGTTTTGATGAAAGATTCATATTCTAATTTTATAAAGGTTACATGCACCACTGTCATTGCTATTGACTTCATCTGTAGATACTGACCAGAAAATGTGACCTATAGGTTGTCCTTCAGGTGTTAAAGTTACCCGCATTATATTAATAAATGGCATTTGACTTGAAAGGCATTCTTGTGTGAGCGGCACATAGCCAAAACTTGTCACGGGCCTTCAGCCTCAGGTTGCCAAGTGTTACAGCCCACCCAGTACAAAGCATTGCTGGTCCCAAATTGTTTCAGATACTATAACACCTCCTACCCTACTATAGTATTTTTAAAAGAAAAAGTATTCCTTAAAAAAAAAACCTAATGGCTGGTATAAAAACCATGTTCTTTTGAGTGACTGTATACATAAATATAACATAAATATACATTGTGCATTTTTGAATTTAAAATTTTGTTAAAAGAAAAAAAAAATCTTCTACAGGTGCAGGCCCACCAAGAATGACAGCTGCCTACATCTGAAGCATGGTAAGAACATCTCTTTAGCTTTGATTTTACTCCTAGATGGGTGCAGATTGCTCAGAAAATGCCCATCTAATTGAACACAACCCTTTTTCTGCTAAAGAGACAGCCGTTTAATCATAATTATGTTGTTGAAAAGATCTTCACAGTGTCATTATTATTGAAATAAATGCTTACACATTTATTAAACTTTAAAAAAAAAAAAAACCAAGATGGTTCTTATACCGGCTGTGGGATGAATTGCAGGATAATCCATGTATCCATATATTTTCACTAATAGAGACCCTCATTTACTAGCATATAAGTTATTTTTTTACCCTGTTTAATTGAAAAACACTATATGGTTTGATAGTTTCTATAGGTTACTGAAACAGCGTTTCAAATATGCACAGAGATTAAAGAGGGCACTTATTGAGTACAATCCTTCTCTGCAGATTTTTTTAAACATGCCTGCCATATGTTTAATTTTGTATAGGAAATTTCTTGAATCCACAGTCAAGAGGTGGCAGATTAGAAATGGCTTGTAAGGGCTTGGGGTTTTTATCAAGTTTCTCAAATGTTCAGCACTGTTGTATTTATGTGCTTGTGTTGTTCTCTTATATGTGTGAGTGTAAAGATGCATGTGATGAATGAGAATATTTAGGATAAGACCTAAATTTGAACATGGCTTTGAGCACTACCATGTAGATTATGAAGAAATTGTGTTTCTGATAAAAAAAAAAGGCAGGCAATTTGGCCCTTCTTAGTTTTGACATGTTTACAGTTTCTCAATCATTATTCACCCACAGTCATTTCTTTAGTTTGTTGGGAGATGTAGTTTATCAACAATTGGCAAAGCCCAATGTGTAGATTCCTGATTTACTCTCTGTTCAGCCGAGTGTAATCAGCTGGAACCATTCCTAGAAAACAGCTGACGGACATTGAAGCTGCTCTTACAAAGTGTCCTAAGCTTTACAGCTAGAAAAGTCTCTGCGTTTGTAGTATTGTTTACTGGAGCCTAGCAACCAATAGAGACATGTATCAGGAGCTAATGTGATGCAGAAAGCACATTAGTAAGCACCGTATAATTGTTTGCTGCATCCAGGGTGGTGCTAGCCACCCCATATGCTTCAAGCACTAGCAGCTGCAAATAGTCACAGAACAGCCATTAGATGATTTTATTAAAGAGACAGTAACAGTGAACTGTGTGTAAATCATGACTGTTATTACTTGTCTGTGGTGTTTAAAAATGTTTTCTATGTGAAATTCACATAAAATTAATAGGTAAAAAGAAAATGCTTTCGTTATTTAGATATTATACATCTTACACAAAGACACAAAAAATCCAAACTTATATATTTCATTTAGATTTGTATCTAATCTTTGTAAAGGGACACACCCAATAAAAGTCATACTGCTATTAGTTTATCAGGGTGGCAGGTAGGGTCCGAATCTAACCCCAGTTGCTGCTGCAAGAGTATTCAACAAGTTAACTTTGCCTTTCTGAGATTGATTGAAATATCAATTGATATTGAAACTGCATGCATACCTGGGAATTTACCAACAGACATAACACTAATTGTTAAGCTGAGTCAGTATGCAATACATTGCCCATGGTGCTCTCCATAGATTTACTATAGGAATATATCTGCCTCTTCAGCAATCAGTAGTCCAGGAAAGCCTCCACCAATGAGCTTTACAATAGTAATATACTAGCATACAAATATGACAGTATATTCTTTGGTGAAGACACACTAGGCTACTAGTAGCAGCTACTTTTTCACAGCTGCTAAACTCCAGAAAATACCCTGCCATAGACAATACTGAGAATTGCCTCTGCTAAAACACAGGTAGAGACAGTTATCAGTAAATTATTAGCATTGTCTGTTTAAGGGCTCTGGCACACGGGGGAGATTAGTCGCACGCGATAAAACTCCCTGTTCGCGGGCGACTAATCTCCCCGGGTTGCCTACCCCTGCCATCCCACCGGCGAACATGTAAGTCGCCGGCGGGATGGCAGACGCGGCGGGGCAATTTCAGGGAATCGGCGATTTGCGCGAAATCGCGCCGCCGCGTCTGCCATCCCGCCGGCGACCCCTGGGATGGCAGGGGTAGGCAACTCGGGGAGATTAGTCGCCCGCGAACAGGGAGTTTTATCACGGGCGACTAATCTCCCCCGTGTGCCAGAGCCCTTAGTAGCCATTTAGTAGCTGCTACAAGTAGCTCTGTGTGTCTTCTCCCTAAGAGTCCTGGAAGTAGTTTAAGGGCAGGGGTACACAGGGAGATTAGTTGCCCAGTGACAAATCTTCGTTGTCGCGGGCGAATAATCTCCCTGCAATGCTATCCCACCGGCTAGAATGTAAATCGCTGGTGGGATGGCATACATGTCGCTGCGATGTCCCACAGGCTGACGTTTCCTCTCAAGGCAACTTCGGGCAACTGCGGGACATCACAGCAACGGGCATTGTGGGGAGATTAGTTGCCCGCGCAATGAAGATTAGTAGGCGCAACTTTTTAAGAAGTAGTGGTGACTAATCCATGCAGCGCAAACCGTGCGCGATTAGTTGCATCGACTTGTAATAGTATAGTAATCTAAAACACAATAGACCTAATTGCAAATTCTGCAAAAGATGATTACCTTTCTATTTATGTATTTATACATATGTGCCTTCTATGTGTTGCTCTTCTTGGCTAAATCATTATCTAAAGACAACTATAGAACAATAGCTCTGGTGGATAAAATTCAGTGGTAAATATTATCTATGTAAAATGCCTCAAGGTGGGCAGTATTAGTTTTCACGTTCTTTTTTAAAAATAAAATTAAAAGGCTTAAATGGCTATTTTAAATCTAGGACTAGTCTGAAAGCAGAAAACTGATGAAGAGAGCTCTAACTGCAGGGATATTGGCTGTCAGCCTGCTGCTAAGAAGCATCTCCATTTTGACTACTGATGGATATTTAATCAGCGGCTTTCCAGACCGCTGGTTCCTAAGGTCTTCTAGTTCAGCCCAAACACACTGAAGTATGTTCTGTAACATCCAAGGGAAATGGGAAAATGTATTTATTTGCACACTTGCAGCTAACTACTATCTTCTTGTTGGCTGCATCTTGTTGCCATGTCTGGCAAAGGGGTGTGTTTCTTGCGACTTCTGCTGTTTTTGAATTGTCTCCCAGGCACAACTGAAGATACCTACACTTGAATGAATGCTACCTATAGAAAATGTGCAAAGCTACACAAAAAAAAATCAGTTTAACCCTAATTATAACAGGGGGTGTGGTTACCCTATTGAAGCTAGAGCAGTGTAGTTTCTCAGGTACCCTTCAGGCCTCACCAGAACTACTGGTTTGAAACACATCTTCAGAGGAGCCAAACTGGTTCTGTTTTTTTTATTGTCACTTCATCCTTTAAACTGAACATCTATAAAAGTAGGGCTACTAACAACACCCTGTAATAATAAACAAAAGTTCTACAGGGCAGTTCAACAACATTATCAAATAGGTATAAAAATGTATTTTATTAGTAATTAGTCGTGTAGAACTATCATTTATTGTAGGTTCTGGTAAGCAGGGGCCTATGATCTTTTTATTTGTAACTCTTGTTTGGTATAAGGCTCCTGTTCGTGATAATAATTTGGTAAACTGGTGCTGCTTAAAAAAATGATGATAATGTGTTCAGCTTAGATGTCCCAAAACACCTACAAGGCTTAAGCTGGCCATACACGCACCGATAATATGGTGCAAAACCTTGCTTTGTACGATATTCGGTGCGTGTATGGCAAGTCGGTGAGTCGACCGATATCGCAGGAGGCTGCTGATAACGGTCAATTCACTGATCGGGCCGGTTAAAAGATTTTGATCGGGCCCCATAGAAGGCGCCTGAGAAAAATCTGCCGTCAGGGCTGAATCAGCAGAAGGAGGTAGAAATCCTATTGTTTCTACCTCCTTATCTGCCGTTTCAGTCCTGAACGGTTAGTGGTCGCACGAAAGATCTAGCTAGTATGCCAGAACCAATGACCAATCTTCCTCTTATCACATAAAGATACCCCATGCCTTTAAAATGACACTTAGAAAGTGTATACAGCTCACACAATAGCTTAATTTAACCAAGCCCTGAGAAAATCTCTTTAGTGGGAGGTTCTTGCCAAATTACAAATGACTCTGTGTTGCTGATTCAACAAACAAACCTTGATGCTTTTATTAGTCAGCTCAGCTTTCATAAAAAACAGATGGCTCTCTGTTTGTCTCACTGCTTTGCAAGTCTTTGCCATTATATTTAATAGCATCAACTAATAGGTAGCGGTCTAAATTAAAGGGGGGGAGATATTGTGTGTAAAGTAAGTTTTTTAAAGAGAATTAAGCACTGCAGGTAAATATTCAACTTCAAATTTTCTGAGTATAAGGCTTATGTCCCACAGAGTACTTATTCACTTATGATAGATCTCTACTGCCGCGGGAAATTATTCTCTCCAAAATGCCTTTCCACTTGCAAATTGGGGGGTATATTTATCATGTTTTGTAAAAAGTGGAGTGAAGCATTACCGGTAATGATCAGCAATTTGATTTCAACAGAAAAGCAAAGCATCTGATTGGCTGCTACGAACTACATCACCGGTAATGTTTTATTCCACTTTTTACAAAGCATGATAAATATACCCCATAATGTATCAAGCTGCAGTGCACTACAATTTAAGTTAAAGCAGGGAGTAAGGCATTGATGGCCCAGGTTATCCAACAATGACTATTACTGGGCATAAAACAACTTTTTACCAATTGGCAAACTGGGCAGAAAGTGCAAAAAGTCCCTACTGTTGCTCAGTCAGTTAGTTAGCTGTAATTCTTTCTTCCAAAATAAGGATCTGATTGATACTAGTGTGGTTTAAGGGCAGGGATAGATAGTCACCTTATATATCATGTTCAATACCATTAGAATCTCACCTTAGCTGAATCTTGACCTACCTGACCAGTCACACAAACAACTGTCAACACCAGACTTGTACAGCTTAGCAGGGGAAAACAGTAGCTGACTATGGCAAAGGGTTGTAGGTTGGACTCATAGACTATAGACTTTACATATAGCATCTTGCAAGCAGCATTTTTATGTTGAGCTGCCCTATCAGCACAGATTTTCCAGAAACTCTTTTGCAGTAACACCGTAATTATTATTAGTAGTAGTACTCCCTGTGTGTACTTTTGTATATTGTAAGATTGTACAGTGCTGTGTATCCTTGTAGCAAGTAAAGGTGGCCATACACGAGCAGATCCGCTCGCTTGGCGATGTCGCCAAGCGAGCGGATCTTCCCCCGATATCCCCACCTACGGGTGGGCGATATCGGGGACCATTTAGGTAAAAAAAATAATAATCCGATCGTTTGGCCCTGGGGCCAGACGATCGGATTATGTGGGCGGCAATGGGGCAGTCGGATCGGGGACCGCATCAACGAGCCGATGCGGTCCCCGATCCGACCAGATTTTCTAACCTGGCCGATCGAGATCTGGCCAATTTCAGGCCAGATATCGGTCGGCCAGGCCGCTCTGCTCTCCCCATACACGGGCCGATTAGCTGCCGAATCGGTCCAAGGGACCGATATCGGCAGCTATAGTCGGCCCGTGTATGGCCACCTTAATATATACATACATACAATCTTCTGCACACATACTCTTCTATATAGCCTATCTCTGTATCAGGTAAGGTCAAATCAGCCATGCACCTAACCTTAATGTACATAATTCCTAGGTTTCCTTTTAATTATGTGAGAAGATAACCATGTGTGTTTGTTTTTCTGTGGGCTATATTATGTCACATAATGAACATGGAGCAGTAGTGAAAGAGTGCTGTAATTAAAAGCCTTGTCTCAGAGCCAAGCTTGTACTCCTCCATTTGTCTTTAATCATGGTAGAAAGTTTCCTCTCTGATTTCTGGTTTAAGTTGTGCAACCTAATGGATTCCATAAACACAATGGAATCTTCTGCCTCAATTATTTGCAGACTTAACACGGCTTCACTACTTTATCCCAAACCCCTTTCATTAGTTTAGCCCAGTACCCTTTAGCACCTTCGATATGCAGTAATCTAAACTAAATACTTAGCATCATCTATAGTATTCTTAGTGACATTGTCTGTATGCAGTATTCATAGCTAGATCTGGGGCAGAAAAGTATTGGGCTGGCACAGTGATGGAAAACACTCAGAATTTTGAGTTATTGTGTGGCATATAGCCCAGTCTAAAATAAATGTGTTTTATTTTCACACTGGAACCATTTCTGGAATAATAATAGGAATTTTGGACAGATGTATATTTCTGACTGAGAAATATTTATCTCTCATAAATAAAGCTGTTATTATTTTCCTGTTGGCATATTTAAAGGGAAACTACACTCCCAAAATGAAACTTAACCAACAGATAGTTTATACCTTACCAAACTGAAATATATATATATATATATATATATATCAGTAAATATTGGCCTTTTACATCTTTGTGCTTGAGCCACCATTCTGTCATGGGCTGTGTGCTCCCTCAAAGATCACCTGACAGGAAATAATGCAGCACTAACTGTAACAGGAAGAAGTGTTGGCGTAAAAGACTGAATTTTGCCTAACGTGTGTGCACCGTGAATCATATTATCCAAGGGAGCTACCCTTAGTACCTAAAATGACAATTTTCTATTTAGGATCACCCAATGGCACATACTACTAAAACAGTATATTTTCATGAAAACAGTTTATTTATAAATTTTGTAGTATTGGATAGTTGCAGTTGCATTCATTTCCAGTTATAAGCTTACTGTGACAGTAATCAATGCACTTTGCATATTTTATATTTTTTAGAAGGGAGTTGTTAAAGGGAATGCTAGTTTGTAGCCAGAGGGGCAGTTGTTTAGATTGGTGTGCCACTTGGTCTTCCCTAGCTAATCCCCAGTTCAGAAGTCTGAGGTGTGGGAATGGCTGTTACTGCATGCTGGAGGGCATACTTGGTGGAATAATTTGCATCTAATGTCAGGTTTCGGTGGGAAGAATGCATTTCAGGCGGGGGAGTAAGTTCAGATACACATAACTAGGATTGTATCTAAAATGCGTGTGGCATAGAGCAGCCAGGGGTGCAGCTCTAAACACAGATTCTAACTAATGAGGCCATTGTTAACCTGAGGCAATTACACACCATTGGTCCAGCTAGCTAGCATACTTGGCTAGAGTTACTATATGACTGAAAAATGCTTCGTAAAAGGTCCAGTTAATAGGACTGTACAGACTGATTGCATTTACCTCCACTGCCTGTTACTCAGATCTGCTGCATGTGTTTTTAATATGCTTCTTATATTTTCCAGTTATCCGTAATTGTAGGCAAAGCAGATGGCAATATGATAAGCAGGCCAGATCATCCCTCTCATTTAACTGCTGATGCTACAAATCAGAGCTTCAGGAACATGCTCTGACCATTGCTCCCCTACAGGGCGAATTATAATAACACTTCCCAGTTAAAAGGGGTATCTCATAGTCAGTTTACTATGTGCCCAGTCATATCTCTGGTGAATTCTTATTGGTGCAATTACAGCTGTTTGCAGGAAAAGCATGTTCTGGCAACTTCTTACACCTGAATAAAGAATCACTAAAGTAGCCCAATACTAATAATTGGCCTTGTAGTTTGGGTACTGGCTAGGTGATAAATGTGAATAATGTTTTTTTTTTCTATCCCATCTAATACTATTGTAGTCCTAGCCATCCTGCATTAATGTGAACACATTAAAGAAATTGTCTCTTTTTTTACTTTTACGTGGTAAGACATAATTAACTGGTTAGTAAAAACACTGTTCAAACTGTATGTACAAGCTTGCTTTAGTAATTTGCTGCCACCTAATGGTAGAAGTCAGTATTCCAAAACAAAAAGTCTATTTCCTGTTACACCTGAGGGATAAGTACATGTACAGGAAAGTGTTTTATGACACAGAATATAGAGAAGTTTACAAAAATTCTGGGTTTACTTTTGTGTTCTGTGCATCATGTTTACATGTATGTTACAAAGGAACTAGGCACTCATTCACATACATTCATACATATTTGTTATTTGGCCCAGGAGGAATCCTTTGTACCTGATCTTACAATACTGTATTCATGTTGTAATTATTCACTTAAACTGATAACATTCAGTACTGTGGGTCCATACCCCAAGGTTACTTGTTGTCGTTTGCTTTCATTTTTAAAAAATCTACTTTTTTGAGCTAAATGGGGCTGGAAAATAGAAGCTACATCATGCTTGGTCCTTGTGAGGTAGATAAATAAGTTCCCAATGTAATGAATAACTCCCTGCAAAATGCATTTCTGTTTATATGAGCTGGGAATATTATTACTACTACTACCTTGCATGGGCAAGTAAATATCTTTAAAAACTCTCAGGGTTGAACTGGCCTTCCAGAGTACAAGGGAATCTCACTAGTAGGCCCCAGTATTTAATTCTTTATTGCCACCGTAAGCCTATATGACTTGTATACCGTCTGACCCTGTCCCCGTCTTATTTTTATGACAGAGGGCTCTGGATGCCAGGTTTTTGGTGGGCCCTAAAAGGAACTGCCCAACATTTATGCTTTAGTCATGATTTGTTTTAGTTTACAAAATTTCACTTATACATAATGTGGATTAAGGTCCTTATGTCAGTGGTTGCGTTTTGATTTTTCCTTTCCAAAAACACAGCAAATGAATAAATTGAGAGTTCAACAGCTAAGTGGAACATTACTGGTTTTGCAGTAATGTATCCCTATGATTACTGTGTGCACATAACATTAGGCTCTACATATTCATGTATAATTGGTACACACTTCTAATAATCCAAACAACATAGCAGTATACAAAAGTATAAATAGTAGCATTTGTTTTTCAACAAGCAGGGCCCACTTACGCCCTGTATCAGTCAGTACTGGTATGTTATCCACCTGATATATACACCCTTCTGTTGTGCAGCATTGTGGTATATATCAGTGCTTTATGAATACTTGTTAGTAATAATATTCTGCTTTCCTTGTTAAAAGTATATGCATGCCATCTAATAGGGAGGTACCCAGTACTGCTGTACAAGGCAGGGAGAACGTAAATCAGCAGAACATACACTGTCTGTGTTTTGATTGGCTCCACTCCCTTGCGCCACCCCCCATGGAAGTGATCCCCAGCGGCAGCCTCGCACACATCTGACCAGCACATCTGTCTCACTTAGGAGTTTGTTTGCTCAGAAGAAAGATGAACCCTGTTAGCTTTCACAGGCCTCTGTCATTACAGGCCATTGTGGTTTGTTGGTTCAGTAATGAATTACTTGGATTGCTTTCTGACGGATTTTTATTGGAACTCAGGAGGATGTTATAAATAACCCTTTATTGAAAAAGGTCTCTGAGCTACAAGGGCAAACTGTGGCAGGATGGGTTGGGGGGCACTTTAACCTTTTCAACTCTTGGCATATGCAGTTGCTATTTGTAAAACTGGACACAGGAGCATGCATGCTTTTACTAGGCCAGAAATGTCATTTAGCCCCCTCCACATCTCTAGCATAGATCTGCTATGACCTGATGTATACCCTCACCAGTTATGCATGTATTGCGATGCCCTGGGGGTTAATGGAGTCAGGGTTCTGTAGCTATCTAATCTTAAGTTATATAAATATCTATATCAACACACGCACATATAAACAAGCACAGACATACACATTCTTACACCGTCATACTTCTCTATGCAGTAACAGAAATAGAACTAAGAACTTAATCTGATGTAGCAGACAGGAATCCACCAGTACCAGACCAATAAGAAGAGAATAAAACAGGGAGTCTCTGTGAGAGGCAAGAATCCAGCCAAACACAGGGAAGGAGTTCCGTGCTCCTGGTGCTTCCACCACATGTGGAGTCCAGCGCTTCACTGTTGTCCCTTAAATGGAAACCACGTTCTTTTTATTTGTCTGGGAGCTTTTGTTTGATTAAAAGCCCGAACTCTCATTTCCCTAAGTAACATGGACCCAGAGGGCAGAAGCATTTGTGCTCCTAGAATGTTACATGACATCCTTGTGGTATTTAATGGTTTGTTGTGGGAAACAGTGAAGGACCCTGGAGGTCTCACATAGCCACTGATTTTTCATGTAGGAAATTAGCATTATAAAGTTCTGTTTGGCAAGGAAAAGAGGTAGGAAATCACTTGGTAAATACTCTTAAAGCAGCAATACACTAGCCAGTGTTTGACTTCTCTAAAAGATTGCTCAGGGGGCATGAACTAAGAATATGGGTGGACATCTGTACATCCCATCTTAGAGACAGGGCCTGGACTCTCTGTTTGGCTAATAATCACCCTCAAGCAAATAAAAGCCTCATATTTTGGTCCCTTTCAGTAACGTACATAACTGCAATAACAATACAAGGCATATTTGTGCACTAGTCTAACTTAACTAGGCTAACCCCCAATGGAATGTACCAAAGCTTAAAGTCAGGGGCTCCTAACTGAACCTGTTTTCATATTGCTTACACATGGGCGGTGTTTATTTTGACTGCAGTGTGCTTTCTTCTGTCACAGTCAGTATCCTGCCTGTTGGACAGGAGGGTTGCTGGCTTGAAGTGGGGACTTGGCCTAAGAGTAAAAATGTCTTAAAGTGAGAAACTTGAGAAGTAAAAAAAATTGCTAGCATATATTTGTAGAGAGTTTTATTCCCCACATAACATCATGTCATGCATCTGGCTTTTTGTTAGGGTATTGTAACACAAAAGGAGGGTTATGGTGGTTAAGAAGGAATGTTGTGGGAAATAATGAAAGATGAAAAGATAGAGACTCAGTAGACTGAAGCAGCACAAGTTTTGATATGATATTAAATAGAAAACATCCCTGTAATTACTTCTTGCACGGATAGATCATAAAATGAAGCTTAAATCAGGCGCTGGCTGAGAATGATGGGATTTCTAATTCAGCAGCAAGGGCTTTAAATGTGACACATTTGCACAAGACATGCGGCATAGCCCAGACAGTATAGGGCAACTTGTAAATGTCTTCCTATGTATAGAAGTTGGTAGGAATACCCCTAACGGGGGGGGACTTTAGTGCTGCCCTGCACAGAACATTCTATAAGACTTCCCATAATGTAGCACTGCAGATAAATGCTTCCAGATATACTATATTAACCAATTCACAAATCAGCCAGCAACTCCTGACATGCTCCAGCAGCTGCAGGTTGGGTGTGTCAGTTCAACAAGAGCCATGGATGTTAGCATAGAGATAATAAAGTTCCAAATGTGGCTTTATCTTTGCTTTTAGAGCAGCAGCAGCAACATCAAATCTGAAATCCAAATGATAAATCCGCAGTGGCTTGTATTTTGCATGAAGCGTAGGACTCCACATATGTAAAACGTGACTTGCAGCACTTTCTTTGAAGCCTAACCACAGCCCGGGTGCTGTAATTGCAGCCTTTGATTGTGCCGACTTCACTTGCGGATTGGGCCGTGCAGCGGCATGCCTGGCTTGGCCAGACTTCAGCACAAAGCCCCCAGTGAAGGCTCAGATGTGGGCAGTGCTCCGTCTGCTTGTTGCATGCCTGTGGTTTCTTGAAAAGAATCCTGATTTGACCTGTTTTCTGCCTACAGAGCAATGCAGCACTTACTGGAGGTGTCTCCTTAACCCCTCTCTTTCCTCAGGATAGCAGCACGAGTACTTGCTGAACTAGAGCTTAAAGGGTACACACTTATTTATTTTCCCATAATGGCTTCTTTGTGCAACCCCAGTAAAACACCCAGTGGGTACACAAGCTAAAACGAGCATGTTGCATGCAATGTTGAGCTGCAGTGGTACTAATACTGATGCAGCAGATGAGGGCACCCAGCGTTCAGGCCTGGCTGAATGTTGATTTACTGATAATCCCAGGAGTATAATGCCAAACAGAGCCTTCTGTATGCTGCCAGCACACATAAGGCCTTTTAAATAGCCAATCATTGCTCTTGTTATCACCATCAGGAACCATTTTCATGCTTGTGTTGCTCACCAACACTTTTTCCATTTGAATGTGGCTCACGGGTATAAGAGGATGGAGATCCCTGATGTACAGCATAGGAATCTATTTTAGGGCCCAGGCCCATATTCAACTATCCCTTTTTTATGTATCTGAAACCTAGGAGATAAAAAAGAGCCTGGCCAAATTTTAGCCATAAATGAGACCCTAACCTAAAAGGAAAATATTGTTACAAAGACATTAAAGCAAGGCTGGAGCTCTATTCAGAAATGTGTGGTTGTTGTTCAGCGATTCTATTCTTAGTGTGTTGTTCCCATCTTCAGCCATTTCCAGTTTTCCCTAATCTCACTATATTCCTTGCTCCCAACATCTGCCCTCGACTCATCCGCTGAGCTTTCTTCCTGTATAGGGGACCCTTTAAATGTGCTAAAGCCCCATTTGTTTCTTGAGATATTTGTCCCCTGTGTAAACAAATGCGAGTGTTGCACAGGGGGCCTTAGGCAGGATGTCCTGCTCTTTCACAGAACCATGCTGGCGTGCAAAAGGTTAATGTCAATGTACAACCAAAGGAAATTGTAAAGCTTGGCCATATGTTGAAGGATCTTGGAAAACAAGCAGATAGAAAGATACAGGTATTTAAAGAGAGAGAGAGATTGATAGAAAGATACTGATAGACAGATAAATAGGCAGATATAGATAGATGATTGATAGATAGATAGATAGATAGATAGATAGATAGATAGGCATATATACTGTGTATATATATATATATATATATATATATATATATATATATATATATACAAACAGATAGACAGATAGATAGATGATAGGCATATATATATATATATATATATATAAAAACAGATAGACAGATAGATAGATGATAGGCATATATACTGTATATATATATATATATATATATATATATATATACAAAAGATAGACAAACAGATAGATAGATAGATGATAGATAGAGAAAGATAGCCTTTTCTGTGTTTGGCTGATTTCTCCCATGGGATGGCAGAGCCGGTGTGAGGGAGCAGAGCTTTAGTGCATTTCTGCCCTAGTTATTATAACCTCTTGACTTCAAAGGCAGTCGGGGGAAGAGTGTCTGAAAAGAGCAGCATTTTATTTTTCCCAGTGCAGTAGAAATTCCTGGCTGGAAATGGAGAGCGGCTCTGAATCAGAGGCTTTTGAATGAGACTCTTGTGAACCCCGTGGCCTGGCGCCTGTGGGCCGTTCCTCTACAGGAAGCCCAATGTTTTCATGTAAGGCTCAGAGGAAAACCTTCCCAGGAAGAGCAACCTGGACCCGGCTCTTTGAAAGTCTGGGATGAAAAGGCTAAGAGTAAATAGAATCCGTGGGGTGCTCCCGCTGCTGTTTCTGCCACTTTGTTTGGCCGCTCTCTAAGCTCTCTTCAATTGGGAACTTTGTAGCGCTTTTCTGCCATGTGACGTGCTACCGCTTGCAGCTGCGGGGGTCAGGGTGTTAGCCCCTTTTCTTCTACATGAGATGGCTCGACCTTGTGTAGGCTATAGGTTATTGGCTGATCTCCAAATTCATTTGCTGAACATATGCATTAATTGCACATAAGAGTGGGAGCTACCAAAGGGCTTGCAGAGACATCCTCTATCAGCTCTCACACATCAGTGACATTTATGTTTATTAATGTGATGACTTACAGCTCACAGAATGCTTGCTACCTACCTTTTCGCTGATGTAAACTATGACCTACAGTAGTTTAACCAGTGTTACTTGAACAGTTTGGTTTGTTTAAATATACATTTAGCGGGGGTAGGGCCTATACATTACACTGCTAGTGCATGGATATGCTGAATTTTAAGACGCCTTCTACCTATTTCTAATGCTTAGACTATGCTACCTATGTATAACACTAAGACCCCCACTACCTGTGTCTTACCCTAAGTCCCCTACCACCTGCGTATAACACTAAGGGCCCCACTACCTGTTTATAACACTAAGACCCCCACTATGTGTCTTACCCTAAGACCCCTACTACCTGTGTCTAACACTGAGACCCCCACTACCGGTCTATAATACTAAGACCCCCACTACCTGTGTCTTACCCTAAGACCCCTACTACCTGTGTCTAACACTGAGACCCCTACTACCTGTCTATAATACTAAGACCCCCACTACCTGTGTCTTACCCTAAGACCCCCACTACCTGTGTCTTACCCTCTTACCCCCATTACCTGTGTCTTACCCTAAGACCCCCACTACCTGTGTCTTACCCTAAGACCCCCATTACCTGTGTCTTACCCTAAGACCCCTACTACCTGTGTCTAACACTGAGACCCCTACTACCTGTCTATAATACTAAGACCCCCACTACCTGTGTCTTACCCTAGGATCCCCACTACCTGTGTCTCACCCTGAGACCCCTGAAACCTGTGTTTGATACTGAGACCCTGATACCGTGTCTGATACTGAGACCCTAGATGAGTGCCCTTAACCAAAGGTGTGCCTCAGCCTTACTACTTCTCTCAGATTCAGATTAAATGTTTGGGGGAGGGGAGAGAAATGGCTGGGTTTAAAGGTAGGGCAAAGGTTAGGAACAAGGAGACACTTGTTGTTATTTATTGTAAAATTAATGTGGCATCACCTCAGCCTCCCCATTATTTACTCCAGTCTGTGAAACAATCTGTTTTGTTTATATGTTATATATATATATATATATGATTAATTAAAAGCCCCTGTTAAGGGACTGATGGGCATTACTGCTGCCATTATTACACCTGTGATTTATTCCTTTATTCTTTCTTTTAAGGAGGAAAGAAGAATGCACTCTCAACATGTAAAACAAAGGCAGCAAGCACAGGAGGCCTTCTGGAGATGGGCGCTTGTTAAATTTACCATCGCCTCCATAACCAGCACCGCTATTCCCCTAGGAGCCTGCCAATGACATTGATCAGTCAGCGCGAGAGACAATGTATCGCATAGACAATCACTGCCTAAACTCCTGGCACCCCTGGCATCGGCCTGGCCTCACACACCGCCACTAGATCCATACCACCCAGACAGAAAGACTTGGATTGTTAGCAGAGGAGCAACTTCCCTCCTGTTCCCCCAATCCCATCTGGTGAAATCCGTGTGTACGTGACGCACCCCACACCGCTGAGCGTGCTGACCTTGGACATGTAACATGGAGGAGGCAAACATCTTTTATTTAAAAACGGAGCAAATGGATCAACTGTTATTTGTTTTTTTTTTTGTTTTGTTTTTTTACCATGTTATTGTTTATTCTCCATAAAACTTGAATGCTTTTATATATCAGATTTTAGGAACGATGTATATTTTATTAGGGGTATAAATCATCTTTTCCAGCAAAAACAAAAAAAACAAACAAATAAGAACTTTCTTCTCTGGATTTTTTTTCTAAGAAATCTGTTTTGTTTGTGTAGCTTGTGAAATTGCCCACGTGGAACTCCCATCAGTCTGTGCTGCTCAGAGCCCACACCTATATTGTCTGAGGCTTTCCTGCAATGGGAATAGGAGTTGTAGCCCTCAGGACATATAGAAACATGCCAACAGTGAGACAGCTGCTATATACAGAAGGGTATCTCCCATACAGTATGGCCTTACTGGGAAGGTGCAAATGCATTGTACTACAGAGACCTTATCCGCACACCCTAGTACTCCAAAATTGTATGCCCGGTGCACACTGCTGGAGGGATCGGCACCCTCCAAAACCAGTACAACCACAAAAAAAGCAAATGGCACTCAGGGCTATAAACAAGGGAAAAACCCTTAAAATTTTATTGCGGAGGTGCAACGTTTCGGGGCGACGTGACCCCTTTATCATGCTTGATAAAGGGGTCACGTCGCCCCGAAACGTTGCACCTCCGCAATAAAATTTTAAGGGTTTTTCCCTTGTTTATAGCCCTGAGTGCCATTTGCTTTTTTTGAAGGTGCAAATGCATCACAGCTCCTTGGGGAGTGCAGCAAGTGACCAATTGCATACTGCTATCATGATATACATGGCCAAGTTGAAGCTTTCAATGCCAGTTAAATATAGCAGTTATTAATTAAGATTGTCTTCAGCTCCGGACTGTGGTATTCAACATGCCACTCCCCCAGACAATTGGTACTGCAAGCAGGCAATAAGTACAGTGGGATAGATCTGCCCCTGTTGTTGCCCATGGCTGGCCTGCCTTATCATTGGCATGTTCAGTTGGGCAGTTTATAGGTTCCCCAGAAAACCGAGGGTGCAGCTGAGTATCACATTTCATAAGTTACTGCAATTGTGCCGAAGCTGAAAAATGTTGTGTCTTTCCCGCAAAACACAAGTGTAAGACTCCCCATCTTTTTTATATGTAATTAACATTCTGTCTTTTTAGTTGGTGTTATATAATGTCAGGCACATATTTAATGTCAAACTTGGCCTGCCCATTCTCACCTGATGCCCATTCTGTAAATGGACGTGCCAATCCCGATGTTTATTCCTTCCTGCCATGAAAAAGAAAGCCCAGCACTTGGATTCATTGTAACGATGTAAATTGTACTGTATCGTATTTGTTTTTGTATGATTTCTTTTGCTAGCCTTTAGTGGGATTTGATGCCAGTTGTGGAATAAAACAGACCTATTGATGTCTCCCTATTTCAAACAGGACACAGACTTTGCCAAAATGAAACTGTCAACAAAATCCTTTTTTTGCCATTCCAGTTGTGCTGAGCAGATGTTTTTAAAAGGCTTTTTAATAAAATGTTCAAAAAGAAAATAGTTCTCTTAAAGAGCATTTACCTGTGTTATTTGCCTGCAGGGGCCGTAGAGGGGTGGGGGCACAGGTGAGGTACCAATAACTATAAACTTATGCCTAGGCTGTAGAGTGCCAGTGCAGTTTACCTACTGCAACCAATTAGACTGCTACAGGTTGTTGCAAGTTACAAGTTGTTGCTATGGGGGATGCACTGGTACTAGACAGTCAAAGGGAATGAGCTATGCAAAATTTTACAATTTTTTTTTTTTTTTTTTAAAGCTACCTTTTTTTGAAGGTGGTGGCCCAAGGGTTAAATCTCCAGTGTAAAGGAAAAATGTTTTTGCAATGTACCTTATTGCAAGTATCAATAACGGACACTAACCAAGTGGGGGGGGGGGGGGGCTCAAGCAGCTGCCACAGCAGTGTAGGACTCCAGACAAGGACTCCCAAAGCCCAATGCAGTGGCATAATAGGAGCATCAGAGGGCACACTACGCAGAAGGCTTCTGATAGGCTTGGCTTGGCCCCTCTATAGGCAATGAACTCCAAAAGTCTGTGTGGGCCACAACTAATACTGTGTAATCATTGCCACGTTGACTTTCTTTCACTATCATACCTTCTCTCCCTCATTCTTCCCTTGTACAACACTAGCTCTGCGGGGCCCAACACTAAGTAGGGACCAGGGCAATTGTCCTAGTTTAACTGATAACTGAATAGGGCAATTGGAGAGATTAAAGACTAGCGAATGGCATCCCCTTCCTGCTGTCCATAGATAGAATAAACAGATCCTTCTGGCTGCTGCTCATTCGTATACTGGGTAGCAGCTGCCGCTCCTGCCAGATCACTGTCACACAGTTACCCACAGTGTTTACACAAACTGATGAATAACACTCAGGAAAGTGGCAACACATCACTGTTGTCTGTCTCTGTAGCCAGGACCCTGCAATATCACAGATCCAAAAATAGCAGGGAACAGTGGCTGGAAAATGCTTTGCTCAGATTCTTTTAGCTTGGAAATGAATGAATATGCTTAAACTCCACATCCAAAAAATAATATTGTTAATGCTAAATATAGTGCAACACCACAAGACACACTGAGCAGCATTTCCAGCAGCAGGTAAACACTAAAGAAAGTTGCCCATGTAAGCAGGCCCAGGCTAGCAATCCACGGATTCTGGCAATTGCTTTTTAATAGGCCTGTTTGGGTCTCTGTGTACCTAAAATGCCAGGGCCTATTTTGAGCCCTTACAGACTACAGGCTTACAAGCCACCCAGGCCACTGACTGCTTGATCAGGCCCTGACTGGGCTTCAAAATAGGCCCTGGCATTTCAAGCACACAAAGGCCCTTACCAATCCACTAAATAATGACTGTCTATGGCATCTTACAGCACCCTTCTGGAATTAGCCAGAATCCACAGATTTAGAGTCTGGGCATGTACTTTAATATTTTATATTCTCATCCGCAACCAGTATTTCTATCCAGGGCTTCCAAACTGTATTATGTATTGGCCCCACAGGTAAAAGTGGGCTTGTGATGACAATCCTGCAGCTCTCTTAAGAATGCTGTAGAATAGCATAGGGTGGCCCTAGACTATTTGGCACCTTTAAACTTATATTATTCAGTACTCAGTTTGTTATCAGTCGTTGCTAGCCTATACTAGTAGCGTGTTTAATCTAAGGTCCCATGCACATTATAGACAATTTCATCAGGAGCAAGAAACTTGCCTGCATGTTTTGGGGGTGTGGGAAGAAACAAGGACACCCAGAGTAACACCATGCAGACACAAGAGTGCTCATGTACCAAGTGCAGGGAAAAGTGCATAAATCAGGCACAAATAACTTGCACCTTGCACTAAATTGACAACTAATACAGAGCTTCCTAAGTTTAGGAGGAGTATTTGTGATGATCTGGTAGAGGTATGTAGACAGTATTTGACCTCTATGGAGTACATACAAGTCGCATGCAAAGTAAGCTATGGCATGTGTTGAGCCCATTGCAGCATTAAGAAACCCCAGTAAATAATCAGGGGCGGCGAAAGTCTTGGAGGTTGTGGCTATCCTAGTGGCCATAGTAAGTCTTGTCTGTTTTTCACTGGGACACCTTGTGTTGCTTGGAGTCTAAGTGAAGGCCCTAGAAAATTATTGACTGGGTGGGAATTAGTATGTTTTTTTTTCTGGAATGGCTGCCCATGAGGTTCTAGCATTTGCAAGCCCTGTTTTTTTCCAGATACTCCACCTGCTGATCATATTGGCTGACTGGCTACAGTAGGCTGAAAAATAATTTCCTGAGAGAGAAAAGACTCTGTATTATCTCTCTGCTTAAAAAATGAAGTTAGAGAGCTCCTACCAACTGCAGCCAGTCAGCTGAAATGACCAGCAGGTGGAGCCATTTCTTGAATTCAAATCGTTAGCAATTTAAAACTAATATCTTGAAAATTAAAAAAAATGCCCATTGGCCTCCAGTTGGACAGCCTTGGCTTTGAAGAAAAAAAAGAAGCAGACTACTGCAAATGTATTGTGGTCATGTTTAGTAAAGGTGATGTACATAGGTGTATACAGCCACTCTCATAAGTCCCATAAGCTTCTCTGATGTCATGTTTTTTAATTCAAATGGTGCTGAAATTTAAGATGAGACAAAAAACCATGCATTTTCTTGGGAAGGGACTGAATGTGCCACTTAGCAGTGATCAGTACCAATCAAAAAGGCAGCAGAGAGCTGACACGCAGCCCAGTTGTTTAACAAGAAACAGTCACTGACATGCAGAAAAACTATTTTATCACTAAGACGATGCGTCTTTTTTACGGTATAACGGTCCAGATAGTTCCGTCAAGGCTTTACCTTTTCAAAAATACCCCATTAATAATATGGTACATCAAAAGAGAATATGTTATTTGCCATTTGAGACCCAGCAGGCTCGACGTATTTAACAAGAAAACAAGGAGATGTTTAGTTAATAGGTTTTTAATGATTAGCACATATCCGCTTTTCATTTGGGGGCCTCCTGTTCCAGGCACTTAATGAAAACTAGAACCATCTGCTTGTCAACTTTAGGGGTAGGGTTTTACTGCATGGGTTACCTTCGTCATGAGTTTCTCTTCGTTTCATACCAACCTACTGCTGGAAGGGCACGGTTTATTAGCAACCAACTTAAGGCACAGATGCTTTAGTTAGTTTACTCCTTTTTTCACATATGTAGCCTGTATGTTAAATGTAAACAAGGTTTGCAGCCTGAGCGTTTCCTAGGGCCAAACGATGATGACTCAGCACTAATTAAGCTAAGTACTATAGGAATAGGAACCCAATGGACTCAGGATTTTATAAACCAAGTACCAACTCTAGGGGGTGATTATAAAAAGTAGGCCTGCCCCAGATGCGTCCTACCTGAACAGTTATTAAGGTTAATTTATCATATCCAGGCAATACAACTGCTACACTTTCTGTAAAGGAGATTAGCACAGCAGTGTTGGCCGACACCATCTTGTGCCGCTTCGGGTGCTCTTCTCAGCAGTGTTGTAACAAGGAGTATGCACAGTGGTTTCACTTACCTTTAGGGCAGTGACACATGGGGAGATTAGTTGCAGCGCAACAAATCTTCGTTGTTGCTGGTGATTAATCTCCCCGCAATGCCATCCCACCAGTTAAAATGTAAATTGCTGATGGGATGGCATACGCGGCACCACGATTTGCATGGCTTTGCGTGATGTTGCATGGTGTTGTATGATCAGATAAAATCGGACCCACAAAATCTGCTCAAAATCTCCTGTGGAGTTAAGCCTTTCTACATGTTTTTACTGCCATTTTTTTCAAATCCTAGCAAAGGCTGCAGCATAGGATTTGTTTAAACAGGGCTCTGTATCTCCTTTTAAAAGAACAGTTCAATGTAAAAATTAAACTGGGTAAAATAAAACATATTTGTAATATAGTTAGTTAGGCAAAAATGTAATCTATGAAGGCTGGAGTGAGTCGATGTCTAACATAATAGCCAGAACACTACTTTCTGGTTTCAGCTCTCTAACCTCTTAGTTAGTCAGTGAGCATGCAGGTCAGATTCAAAAGCAACCTAAGTGAACAGTTATGTCCCTTATGGCCTCCCCTCAAGTCACTGATTGGCTACTGACTGCTAACAGCTTAGAGCTGTAAAGGAGGAAATAGTGTTCTGCTCACTCCTAACTAACTATATTGAAAAAAAATATATATATTTTGCACAGCCTATCCATTTTACTCTGTTTCATTATTACATTAGTTTACAGTATTATCATTATTACCCCTGCCCTTAAGAGGATATACACAGTAGCGCTGTATGACTGAACACACGGTCCACTGTCACAAAGGGGTAAGAGTAGGTGCTCTGCATGAGGTCTAAGGGCCTTTCAAAAAAATACTTTCTTTTGTGTATTTGATGTACACATTCACAATATATTGAAAAAGAGAAATGCTTGGAGAACTTATAGTGTTAAAAAAAACACATATAGATGCAAGATATGCACATTGACACAGTCAGCATGCATTTCAATAGAGGTATATTCAAACCCCTGTGCGTAAGGCCAATCCGGGCTGATTGACCTGTGTATAAACGCGGGCTAAGAATCAGCCAATCCACTTCTCTCCACTCGCTCCTGTGTCTGCCCTCACAGGCCTGGCACACAGGGTGGATTACAGTGTGGAAACACGAGTATGCATTTTGTCACCAAAATCTGCTCCATGTGTCTGCACCAAATCTGATACAGTGCCAGTGAGTGCAGACACAGGAGCATGTGGAGGATGCAGATTGGCTCATTCTTGGCCTATGTTTATACACAGCCCTGAGTGGCATTAGCCTAAGAGCACTCACAATTAATCTATTCAGAGTCTTAAATGTTCCAGGAATGACCACCAAAATGATTTCCAGCTGCTACTAACTGCAGTCTTTGTTCCGCAAATGAGGCTACGTAGAGGGCAATGCTACACCATTATCTCACCAGCAAAACATCACTTGCATTTGTTGGGATTAGTGAACACACAATATTTGGGCAATAAGCAATGTAAGTTCTGTATGGATGGGGTCAAGCCTGATGTTTTGTGTCTATATAGCACTGTTTTTTTTATAATCACACACTCCCCGAGACTATAAAGGAAGAAATATAGGATTCACAGGAAGCAAAGGCCACATTTAAAGCTCTCTTCTCTAACAAGAAACATAACACAAATACACAAGCGTGGTGCTACTTTTCCCTGCCCTGTACAAGCTCCCTCCCCTTTCAGCTCCAGAGACCACGTCCTGTCTAGAGGAACAGCTGTTTCACAGCCACAGCTAAACCCACCTTGTAAAATGACTCAAAGGCCCAGGAAAAAAAACACTATAAAGTCTAAATGCTGGGAAGTACTCCTTTAAAAGCACAAACATGGTGCTAGTATTTGCCTTACATGATGAAACATATAATAAGCACATAACATATACTATTGGTAATGTGTGCCAAGATCATGAATATGATTGGGAGGTTGCAGATGGATGAGGCCCAGAAAAAGAACTGTAATGTGGTCTGTTTTCCAATAAAAAATGCATGTTACAAGGGATGTATTTTATGTAAAGGAGGTGGGCTTCTAGCTATTCCCATGAATAGTTGTAGCAAGGGTAAGCAGATACAATGTAATGATGGATATAGCCCTAGCCAAGATGTGCTAAACTGAACTCATAGATGGGCATGGGGCATACAAATATGCTATAATTTTTGGAGGCCAAATGATAGTGGGGAAGACATGTTGGATTGCTCAGATTTTACATGCCTTTAGTATTGGACATACACTACAGACATTCTGTATGACCTATAAGTAAGTCGATGAATGCTTTTTTTATCTGTTTGAGCTCTGCATAACAAGGACAAGCAGACAAAAACATTATTCACAGTCAAAAGCTCACTAATAGCAATGAGGTGTCAGGTATGTCCCAAATCTATAGCTTGCTGAGGTAGTCCATAACAAAAGGGTAACAGCAGGCACTCACAGATCCCACATTCACGTGTAATATATTAAATATTCATTTTATTTTACTTTATGTAGGATACAGCATAATCATATACATTTTTATGCATACAGCACTTAATCATAGGCTTGGCATGATCCCTGGGTCTGGTATGCTGTTATGTGACAACAAGCCATAAACCCACTGTAGAAAAACACACTAGATTGCTTTAATATGAAATAACCCACTATTAGCCCACAATGTTTGGTTTGCTTGTAAGGCGGCTATTAGAGGTGAGCTCATATAGCAGAAGAAACCTAAGGCCCCTAAAGAAGGGGGAAGGGGAACATTACAAACTCTTCATGGGCTTAATAACACAACACAGAATTTCCTCTTTAAAAAAATGTCAGTATATAGTGGTACCAACTCACCAGCCATTTAGCACAAGCCTGCAAAATGTAATTTCCCGGAATAATGGGTTCGTAGAAGGAATAAGGGAACTCCCCAATCTCCAAGAAACACTTTGCTCCACACCCTGACATTTTCCCTGACAATAATACTAGATGCTTGTGGAACAACTTACCCCATTAGAACTTGTAGTCCAATCAGTTATAAAATAAAAAGGTAGAGATCAAGGTAGAGATTCAAACTAGAAAACAGACCAACAGCAGTCACATTGTTGCCTTGGAAACCTAAGAACCCCTTTTTTATATTCTCCTTGGATACAGTGAAGACCTTTTATACACTTACTGCAATATAAAGAATGCAGTGTATTTGATTACATGTACCTTGTGTGACATACATAACATGGGGGTGTTTAAAAGAAAGGATAAGAGAGCATATAACATGAAGACCAGTGTCTCCAGACGTTTTTTGTCATGTACACAAGCAAATTTGTCTTTTTTTAGAGTACAGGGTATAGAGAGAATGTACCTTGGATATAGGGAAGGTAATATATAACCTAATATCCCCAAGTTTGAAGTTTTTTGGATATATAATCTGGGCATTAGAATAACCTAAGGCAGTGCTGTCCAACTTCTGTGGTGCCGAGGGCCAGAATTTCTCTAGCATACATGGTGGAGCGCCGATAATGGAAGACAGTTTGACTGCTCCCCTTTTTTAAACTGCTCCCACTTCAAACCACAACCATGTTATCACAATGGTGGTAGCGCAGCAAAAACCCGAATGCTTGGTCCTCATTGCGGGGATATCAACCATCATTCTTATGTGAAAGATTATGTCATATTAAGACACCAGCATATAGTTACACACCTTAGGGTATATTTAATGGCTATTTCCAACTGCTGACAAACTCCCAGAACAAACCCCTGCCAGGTTCACCTCCCACAGGCAGCATAGGGCAGGCAGAGTAAGGCACACACAGGCAGTACTATGCCTGCTCTATGCTGCCTGTGTGTGCCATACTCTGTCTGTCCTGTGCTGCCTGTGTGTGCCATACTTTGCCTGCCCTATGCTGCCTGTGTGTGCCATACTCTGCCTGCCCTATGCTGCCTGTGTGTGCCATACACTGCCTGCCCTACCCTGCCTGTGTGTGTCATACTCTGCCTGAACTATGCTGCCTGTGTGTGCCATACTCTGCCTGCCCTACGCTGCCTGTGTGTGCCATACAGTGCCTGCTCTACCCTGCCTGTGTGTGTCATACTCTGCCTGCCCTATGCTGCCTGTGTGTGCCATACTCTGCCTGCCCTATGCTGCCTGTATACTATAATGCTAGTAATAATGCCATATTCTACCTGCTCTACGCTGCCCGTGTGTGCCATACTCTGCCTGCCCTAGGCTGCCTGTGTGTGCCATACTCTGCTTGCCCTATGCTGCCTGTGTGTGCCATACTCTGCCTGCCCTATGCTGCCTGTGTGTGCCATACTCTGCCTGCCCTATGCTGCCTGTGTGTGCCATACTCTGCCTGCCCTATGCTGCCTGTGTGTGCCATACTCTGCCTGCCCTATGCTGCCTGTGTGTGCCATACTCTGCCTGCCCTATGCTGCCTGTGTGTGCCATACTCTGCCTGCCCTATGCTGCCTGTGTGTGCCATACTCTGCCTGCCCTATGCTGCCTGTGTGTGCCATAATCTGCCTGCCCTATGCTGCCTGTGTGTGCCATACTCTGCCTGCCTTATGCTGCCTGTGTGTGCCATACTCTGCCTGCCCTTAGCTGCCTGTGTGTGCCATACTCTGCCTGACCTGTGCTGCCTGTGTGTGCCATACTCTGCCTGCCCTATGCTGCCTGTGTGTGCCATACTCTGCCTGCCCTTAGCTGCCTGTGTGTGTCATACATGCAGGGGCCAGTTAATCTCAGTACTGATACCATTTAAAGCTTACACAAAGGTAAGCCATCAAAGCAACCAGACAGGTGGGGGGCTACACAGAGGGGGGGTCACGGGCCGCCAGTTGGACAGCACTGCCCTAGGGTATAAACTCTTGAGTTTGATGTGTCTTGCTACTATCCTACTATCGGTAGAATCTCCCTGCTTATCATGATATATCTCAAATCCTTTATGTTGCACTTTAGGATCCATTTACTATTTTCTAAATTTTTTGTTTTACTAGCATTATATAAACTAATGTGTGGTCTGCTACTATCGCCCCCTACATTTTCCTCACTATATTTGCAAACTTTTGTATATGTGTGTAAATATGTGAGATGTTAATTTAAAATGCTTTTTTTTATCTCTTTGTTCCTATTGGTAGTTGGCAGTGTAAATAGCTACTTCCAGTTTAATACATTTAGCCTTTGTGCTATGTCCTTTTATACTTATTGCCCTTCACTGGTACAAATCCTGTGTTTGCTTCAGAAACCCTACTATAGTTTATATAAACAAAGCTGCTGTGTATCCATGGGGGCAGCCATTCAAGATGGAAAAATAGAGAAAAGGCACAAGTGACAGATAACAGATTAAATACAGCAGCTTTGTTCATATAAAGCAGTGCTGTCCAACTGGCGGCCCGTGACCCCCCTCTGTGTGGCCCCCCACCTGTCTGGCTGCTTTGATGGCTTACCTTTGTGTAAGCTTTAAATGGTATCAGTACTGGCCCCCCCTCAGATTCAGACTGCAATCCCCCTGTATTGTTTAAAAATGTAATCCCCTGTGTTGTTCACACCTCTTAATCCCTGCATTGTTTACCCCCTGCAGTGTTCACACCTCAGGCTCAGACTGTAATCACCCACATTGTTCCCCTGTTCACACCTCAGGAGCAGTAGAAACCCACAAATAATCCCTGCACACTATAAAAAGAACATATACTGAGGTGGTACTGCAATTAAAAAGTTTTTTAATACATAGTTATTGTGCAGACTGTAGGAGCAGTGCCAGCATTGCATCACTGTAGGCTGCCTGTGTGTGCCATACTGTGTGTGCCTGCCCTATGCTGCCTGTATGTGCCATACACACAGGCAGTGTGTATGGCACACACAGGCAGTGTGTATGGCACACACAGGCAGGGTAGGGAAGACGGATTATGGCACACACAGGCAGGGTAGGGGATTATGGCACACACAGGCAGGGTAGGGCAGGCAGAGTATGGCACACACAGGCAGGGTAGGGCAGGCAGAGTATGGCACACACAGGCAGGGTAGGGCAGGCAGAGTATGGCACACACAGGCAGGGTAGGGAAGGCAGAGTATGGCAGGTTTTTGCTGTACTACCACCATTAATATGGCTATGGTCATGCAATAACATGGGTGTGGTTTCAAGTGGGTGTGGTTTTAAAAAGGGGAGTGGTCAAAACAAGTTTCCATTATCGTCCCTCCACCACGGAGGCCGGAAAAATTACGGTCCTCGGTACCACAGAAGTTGGACAGCACTGATATAAAGTATAGAAGGGTTTCTGAAGCAAACACAGAATTTTTACCAGTGCAGGGCAATAATACATAATATTTTAATTACTTTGATACACTTTCAGTTTTTAGTGTTACTGTTCCTTTAACAGATTTAGTACAGTACAGGGACTATTGGCAAAAATGTGCTGTGTAAATGTATGCATTACCTTGTGGGGAAAATGCACATAAAAGGCACTGCAGGGGAATGCATGCCAAAACATTTCTGTAAGAGCCCTAAGGGAAAGTCTCATATAGCTGGCCTGATGTTCATAGTATTGTGCCTCCCTATGAAGGCTGTCCAACTATATACACCGAGGCACCATTATGTTATTAAATACACACAAATACTAAAACGAATTTCATTTAATATGGTCACAAATATATACAAATATATAAAATCTGCATGACCTCTTTAAAATTTGGTTAATGGCAATGACAGACCTGCTGCTTGCACTTTTGCATATCACAGTATGCCATACCTCCCAGCATTTTGAAAACGGAAAGAGGGACAAAAGCAAATGCTGTGTGCAGTGTGGTGATTTTTTTGACCACGCCCATTTTTTTACAACCACACCCCCTAATACCACTCCCATTTGACTAAATTTGGCAGGTTATTAAAAGTTCGAACACATTTCTGGGGTCCTGTTTTATGTGTTATTACAGTTTTGCTGAAAAGGTGAAATTGCCCTGCGAGTCTCAGTTTCCCCAAGAGACCTGTTAAGCTTATTAGTTATAATTGTATCTCAGTGCAGGTGAAGCTTGTTAAGATTTCTGGGCTCTCTGCCAAAAGCTACTTTTAATTAAATTTCTATTTTCTTTAGCTTCAGTGCAGGAGATTTTTCAGTAAGAATCCGGGACTGCGGGTTGAGCTGTCAAAAGAGGGACTGTCCCGCAAAAATCTGGACAGTTGGGAGTAATGGTATGCATTCAGTTAAATCAGAATATAATTTAGCAAGATTATACTCGCTTATACTTGATTATATTCTACCACCTTAGCCCATCATTGGTACTAACCTATAGCAACCAAGAAGTATTGTTGGGGGGGGGGGGGTCAACGGCGATGGCCATGGGGCGCCCGGAAGACAAATCCGGCGCTGAATTTAGTTCATGCTGTATGTAAGTTGGTAGGCACTACTGTCCAGTCACAATGCAGCCAAGCATCGCCACAGTTAACAGAGGGAAGAGGCATCTACTCATCATAGCAAATAGCACAATTTCACTGTGCAGTATTAAGGCTTTGTCAGCCTCAGGCAGACACTGGCCTGCTGACCAATGCTGATATAATAATGCAGAGAATATACACAGAACAACATGTCAGCCTTAGTATAACATAGTATGCTTGGGTATAGTACAAAAAGGCATCTTCTGTAACATTATATAGTAAGGACATTCTTATTTAATCAGGAGACAGCAGAGAGAAACAGAAAGGACTAATATATTCCACAAGTATAGTATGCCCCCTGCTGTCCAATGGCCTGAGTGGCATTCTAATATATTCCTCTTCCTCATGACTAAAAAAACACCACTTTTGTATTACAGTTGCAACAAATCCAATACAGTGAGGAACATAAGTATTTGAACACCCTGCGATTTTGCAAGTTCTCCCACAGTTGATCTATTTTCACCAAGCTGCTTGGCAATTGCCCAGTAGCCTTTTCCAGCCTTGTGTCCACAATTTTGTCTCTGGTGTCTTTTGACAGCTCTTTGGTCTTGCCCATGGTAGTAGTTGGAGTCTGACTGACTGTGGGGTGGACAGGTGTCGTTAAAGAGCTCAGGCAGGTGCTACTAATTTAGATTAATGAGTGGAGTAGAGGTGGACTATTTAAAGGCAGAGTAACAGGTCTTTGAGAGCCAAAATTCTTGCTGATTGCCAGGTGTTCAAATACTTATGTTCCTCAATGTATATATATACACTTACTTTTTTGTGAGATGCCTTTAAAAATGCAATCATGGTAAAATCCTGCAATCATGCCCAAAAAAAAACACTTTGCAAACAACAGCAAAATGCAATTGCAGTTCTTAATAAATCAGCCCTGGATTTGACAAAATCTGAACCCTGCAAAAAGTGGTAGGATTTATATGCTGAATCTTGTAAATAAGGTCAGCAGTTTACGTGCTACTTTGAATTCTTGATACAAAATTGCTTGCAGGCCCTTCACCTTCTCAATGAAACATTACAACTATAAGGAAGCACACAAACATTTTGAGGAAAATGAGTGCAATACTATTTTCCTTGCAACTTCTCACTGCTCTATTAGCTCTTGAATTGAAGAAACAGCTTGCCAGGGGCGGGCCAAGCCAACCGGGCGCCCTAGGCAACTCGGTCGGCCAACTCCGCCCACCTCCCCGAACGGCGCATGCACGCCAAAGCACAGGAGGAGGGGCGGTCCTATTAGATCGGTCATTGCCTCCGCCGCTAATGACAAGCGGCGGAGGCAATGACAAAGTAGCGCTAGGGGTAGGCAGGAGAGGCTCCTGCCTGGCGCCCCTCAATCGTTGCGCCCTAGGCAGCTGCCTCTTCTGCCTACCCCTAGTTCCGGCCCTGCAGCTAGCAAAATTCTCACACACTGGTATTTACTTTTAGAGCACAGATCTAAATGACCCAATTGCTTTAGGCTGATGCCACACGTGGCGTAGGGCTGATTTTTTCGGCAAGCGGAAAAACGCTTGCCGAAAATTCAGCGCTATGCCTGCTACTTGTGCCTGCACCCGAATGAATGGAATACGCTCGGGTGCGGGCACATGTAGCTGATATACGCATGAAAACGCGAGAGAATGCAAAAATCAACCCTACGTCACGTATGGCATCAGCCTTAGGGGCTGTCCAGATCTCAGAACTATATGGCTCATATTTGCTGGAACTGTCCTTAAGTCAGGCATCTTTGGTTTCAGGTATATGAATGATAGCACAGTCACTTCGGCAAAGAAAGAAATATGGGAGGCTTTACTGAATAAACCAATTTATGGCATTTGTGCACATACCCTATGTCTTATAACATACTGTATATCCTTTCATGCCACCAAGCAAACCATGGCAGCTGCTTGGAAGTTTTTCTTTTTGACTTTTGGCAAGGTAAAAGAAGGAATGGAGAAGGTATAGGAAAAATGAACAGCCCAGCCAGCTACCCCTGGCAAACATATGCTAAAATGGACCACACTTGAGTAACTATATCTGTCCTATAATAATACAGACCCCTGGACAGATGCATTGATTTTACCTTTCTCTTGATCTTCGAAATCTGGCGATTCTCTCTCTTCTCCGTTTTCTATCCTGTTTTTTTCCTTTATATTTCCTTGTTATTTATCTTCTCATTTCTATTAGTTACTGAGCATTTACTGTCTTTCTCTTTACACCCAACAAGGGTGCTGTTTATCCACAATTGTACTTGAGATATACACCCTTTTGTTTTCATAATTTCATTTTGTAAGGTATTTATGGATGCTAACTAATGCCTTTAGACCACTATGTTTACCCTGCCAACACCCCTTGGTATCAATTGTGCTGGAGAAATTGTTGTTATAAAACTGCAGAACCACTGTAATGTGAATGTGAAATCAACGAGAGTGCTGTTTTAAGCATGTTCGCAGTCATTTTTTTTTTTTCAAGATTAGAAGATAGTAAGGGGGATGTGTACTGTTACCACAGCGACACCTGTTGGTCTGTTTCTGACAGTGATGTAGTTGAGGAAATTGTAAAGTGAAAGCAAGAAGGCTGGTCTGATGTTCTTATGGTTAGGAAAGATGTGAGAAATGTTATCTGAGGTTTCTAATGTTTTTCCCAACCAGAAGAACATCAGCCCCACCCTCATTCTTTCACCTGACAATTTCCTTGACTAAATCATGGTCATACATAGACCAGCAGGTGGCACTGTTGTAACAAAATGAATGGCTCTTCCATTCCCATCTCTGCAAACCCATTCTGTCCAGTTCTCACTTTGTATGTATAGGTATTATAGTGCTGAAACAGGAAAAGGCCTTCCCAAACTGTTGGCGGAATATAGGAACTAGGTACCCTAGCCCAAGCAAAAAACTATACCCAAACAATTTTCCTTCTCCAATCTTAGTTAGTGCTCTCCAGGCAACTGCAAGATTTACCAGTCAGACAGTCAAACAGCCAGAAGTTGCAGTGGAAATACCCAAAGAACCCATGGCCACACCACTATGGTTGCAGTCTTTACATGCCTAAAATTGTGCATTGTGATTTCAGGCTCGCATCCTGCTCCAACTCAATAATTCTTGTGCTAAGTTTGCTCCCAGAGAAAGTTTGGTGCTTAGCTTTAAGTGTTCCAACTGAGGGTTCATTTTAGAAAGGGAGTCCTGGCACTTCAGGTCACATTTGCTTCCTGGGCTCTTCTTTAGTGTGGCTAAATGTCAGTTGGTAGCAGTGGAAACCTGGTAGCTATGTTGCTGATATTCCATTAACAGATAAAGCTTAAAGCAGGTAGCTAGCCCCCCCCCCCCCCCCCCATCCACATTTATTAGAAAAGATAATGAAAACTCTAAAGAAAATGAGAAGGGACCTCAGAGTTCCATGATCTGTATAAGGTCATAAAACTCCTGTGACATTTAAAATCTCAAAATGGAATCAAATCCACCAACGTTAAATCATTTATAATCTAATTAGTATCTTATAGGGGCAGTATAGACATAGACATATATACACATTTTCAAAAAAATAAATTGCTGAAAACACATTCTGCCTATTCTTTCTTGCTGAACAAGGGGAACATACTTCCCCTTTAAGAGGGGGGAGGGAGTTCTTAGCATTCTGGTGGGAGGGGGAGAGGGAAGCAGGAGAGAGAAGAGAACTGTGCAGACTCTGGCCCCGGGAATTAAGGCTGTTTCTGAGAGAGGAAATCAGACACTGGAACATCATGTTTACAAAAAAAAGAGACAAGAAATCCTGCGTTTCCTTTGATAGAGGATACCTTTCCTTCTCCTTTAAATAATTATGCAGAATAAGGGCCCTGTCACACAAAGCGTTTGCTCCACTTCCCTCTACCTGTGGTATTCAGTCAGGCAGAGAAGCTGATTTGTTCTAATAAGCATCTCCCTGTAGCTATCACAGCTTTCCCCTACATGCAGCTACACGGAATGGAGATCAGTCCAAAAATGCCTGCTGTTGTGTTTTTGGCCCCATCTCTGCTTCTGCCCTGTGTAGCTGTACTCAGGTGGAAGCTGTGATTGTCAGTGCAGCTACGGGGAGATGCCGATTAGAGCAGATCCATTTCTTTCTGCCTGAGTGAAAAACACAGGTGGAGAGAAGCAAAGCAAACAATCAATTTCACCGGGCCTAACCTTTGCCTGAAGAAAGGATTTAATGGGGTGTCTGATAGATGGAAAAATGCATATAGGGAAATAGAAGGATATAAACACATGTAGAAAGAGAGACAATAATTCAAACAGACACAAATGTTACACTTTATAGTTATCAAACATCTGGCTAAACAGTTAAGCTGTGTCAGAGCATTTGCCAGTCTCTCTAGCATTAACCTACGTCTTGCATGAGTGCCCAGATGACACTAATATGATATCTTTAAAGGAAAAGGAAAGTTGACATTTACTGTAGGGTGCCAGAAGTTAGGCGATTGTATTCATTTACTTCTTTTCTAACTATTATGTAATATGCAAGAAATCCTGTACACAGTACACCGAAGAAATGTGTGGAGATGTTTCAATATCAGTTTAATGGTTTCCAACATCATAGACAGGTTGGTTATGTTAACATTACCATAGCCAAATCTTGCGTGCGCAATAGAAAATATCATCACAAAGTCATTTCTGGCATAGTCACATTTATTAACTCAGCAAATGAGTTGTTTGTTAGAAGTTTTCCTTAAGGCATTAGAAAAGGATTCTGAGCCGCAGTGAACAACCCTTGCTCCAAGGCACTACGGAGTGATACGATGGGAATCAAAAAATCAGATCAATAGAATTTTCCGTTATGTAGCGAGAGAGCAACAGCTATTCTGTGTTAATTAGCAAGACAGACCTGACCTCCCCTCCCACAGTCGCCGGACAGTTACAAAATAGAGCGTGTGGCATTACTTTCATTTGTATTTATAAAATCCTTCTCCCGTCTTCTTGCCAAGTTTCTTCTCAGCAACCAGCTTATCTAACAATTCACTAGGCGCAAATAACGGATTGTTCGGTTCCAACGCATGCCACCCTGAATTTGGGCAAGAAATATATCATTTAGGCACAGCAATTTTGTGCGCAACAACTATCAATCATACATACAGCACAAAATAGATTTACATATATCAAAAAAACACCAGAAGGACCATATCTGCCTAAAGTGGGTTTTGCTTATAATGTGGGCAGCACAAATCATCTGCTATGCATAGTAGATGATTAGACAACAGGAACAAATGGGGGGGGGGGGGGGCAGGGAGCGATTGATATAAAAAGTAATAAAAAAAAAAAGAAGGAATGCATCAAATCCAGGATTCAGTTCGGGATTCAGTCAAGATTTGGCCTTTTTCAGCAGGATTCAGATTTGGCCGAATCCACAATCCCAACCAAACTGAATCCTGAAAATCATGTGACTTTTCATCACATAAAACATTTTAACTGCACACACAGTACTCTTTAAGCCCTTTCATATCGATTTGGGATTCAGACAAATCTGTTACAAAGGTTTAGAGGCTCGGAAAAATCATAAAATAGTGGATTTGGTGCATCCCTATAAAAAAGCGACAGGGACAGAAGAAAAAGGGCAGAATGGCAGAGGATGAAATATGAAAGGAAAGAGGGCAAAAATAAATGGAGTACAGACACAGGGGGGTGTAGGGAGGTGTATAAACAAAACCCCAGTAACAGAGGATTATTTAAAATGAAAAAAGAAAGAACTAGCACTGAATCTACTATTTTGGGTTTTGGTCGAGACCCAAATCGTTTGTAACAGATTCGGACGAATCATGAATCAAACTCAAACTTGCATATGCACATTAAGATAGGGAAGGGCTAAAGAGAACAGCTTGCTGGGTGCTCGGTCAAAAATTTTAAACTTTCGGCCAAATCCTGGCTGCATCCTGAACTAAATCCTGGCTTCGGTGCATCCCTAAAAATGGCACATAGAACTAGAACATGGCACCTCAGTACAGAAGAATGACAGTCAAGCTGTTATCTAGTTAAGTTCAAATTAATTGGATCTTGAATGCATACCATCAATAATGTATTTACTAGTGTCAAGGCCAACGTAATCCAGCAGCTCAAAAGGACCCATGGGATAGCCTGCTCCAAGCTTCATTGCAACATCAATGTCTTCTTTTGATGCATGCCCTATATATAAATATTTATTAATAATGGCAAAAAAGGGAAGCAAAATATCTAAATCAAAACGTACGAATTGTCAAATCTTCACTAAGGCACTTAGGCTGCCTTAATGAAGATTTGGGTGGAAGCAGTCCTAGTTGGCCTGAAGAGGAAACATTAGCCCAAGTTTGTCATGGAACTGTGCCCTTCTGGTTGCCAAATTATCAGCAACATTTTTCTTTACACATAGTCAAACCCTATCAACTGAACACACATAAAAATGCAATGTAAGTCACTGGACTCAAGGAGTCAGTGGGCATAAAAGAAAGGTGCCCCCTGAAACCTATAGCCTCTTGTTTAATTCTAAAAGTAACACCAGTATCTTCCACTGGTACTTTAGACAAGTGTTGGCACTGTAGTGCATGGGCAGAAAGAGCAAACACTTTATATATTTGATATAAGAGACGCGCAAGATATGTCTTGTTTGATATTTCAGTTTTCACAAGTAATGCTGCATACCTCGCTCATAAAGTCTGACAGATTCCATTAGGTATGGCACAAGGAGGCGGTTAACAATAAAGCCAGGGGTGTCCTAAGTAGGGGAAAAAAACAAAACAGCTCTGTTCAAATGTGTATTTAAATTTACATGAAAATAATTTTCATATTAAAAGATGAACATTTCAAATGTATTCCAAGGATAAATAGATATCATCCCTGTAACAAGCATGTTTTTTAAAGCAACCAGTACTTAATGTGCATGGGTAGCCTTTTGGCCACTGCCCAGTCGGTTGGAGTACTATGCCAATCAGCCATTGTTGGCTACCTTTACTCTGTACCACCATTTTGTTCAAAGTACACAGAAGTGGACTTCCAGTGTTAATATGGGGAAAATAGTTAACCATTTATTCAAGTAGATAGAATGTTGACCCCGAATATTTTTATGCACACAGAGCCCACCCACCCCCCAAAGTAATTAAAAGCCACAGGGACCTATAGTGGAGGTGCAGGATAGCTAAAATTCAGGTAGACAAAGTGCTACGACTATGCAAATATGAGCAGGGACAAACAGAAGTGTAAAGCCTTATAATTTTTAAACATTATATACAGTTAAGTCATAACTGAACTAAACACTCCTGTTTACCAGTACAGTAATAAACAGGAGGGTAAAGAATAGAGATGCTACCAAATTTGGACCCAAAATCCATGACATGGATCTACAAGTATAAATGTTTAAATCAACACATGGCACACCCATCTCTGCCTTGTGTCTGCGCCAGAAAGAAAAGTCACCAAGTTAAAGAAACCTGTACAGTTATACTAGTCTTGTTACTAATGTTAAACTAAGTTATGTAGAAGTTTACATTTAAAAATGGCATAGTTATTATAAGTCATTTTAATATCTAGCCATTTCACATCATACCTGTTTAAAACTTTTGAGAATCTAAGCAACATTACATTTATTAGTCAAAATTACCTTGCATGACACTGGTGTTTTTCCAAGAGCTTTACTAAAATCCATCAGGGACTCAAAGGTTGTTTGGCTTGTCATTGGAGTCTTTATGACCTGATGAGAAAAAAAAAAAAGCATTACTTTGGCTTAGCTATACTGTATATCAGATGGACAGGGACATGGTATTCTCCACAAAGATTACTGTACAGGTACATTGAACTAACTGCACTGGAATGGGGGTTGTTCTACTCAGAAGGCTTCTGACTAGGTAGGTAATAACACTTCAACAACCCTCAATGCAGTAAGCTGCAGGAGGCATCAAAGTGAAAAAACTTTTAAAGGGGTAGTTCACCGTCAAGTTAACTTTTAGTATGTTACTGGATGTTCTATTCCTAGCTACTTTGCAATTGGTCTTCATTATTTACATCTTGTACATCTTTCCAGCTTTCAAATGAGGGTCACAAAACCCAGCAGTCAAACTATTGCTTTTGAGCTAACAGTTTTATTATTGTTACTTTCTATTCCTTAGTAGAGTGAAAAGCCAACTTCTCTGTTAAAGTTCGGCTTTTTCACTCTACTGCGCACGCACGGAACCAGGAAGTAGGAAGCGCTGCAGCTACCCCGGGCTGGTGCTGTTCTCTCCGAATAGGGGCACCAGCCCGGGGTAAAAGGTAAGCGATTAAAGTCACTTGGGGGTGCCTAACATTTTGGCACCCCCAAGTGACTTTGCCTTTCCTTCTCCCTTAAGATAGCAGCTGCCATTTTAAGTAGCTTCCTTCCTGCAGTCTCTAGCTGTTATAGCTGAGATCACATATTCATAAGGGAGGGGGGAGGGAGTTCTTAGCATTCTGGTGGGAGCAGGAATGGGGAGAGAAGAGAGTACCGTGCAGACGCTGGCCCCGGGAATTAAGGATGTTTCTAAGAGAGGAAGTCAGACACTGGAACATCATGTTTACAAATAAAGAGACAAGAAATCCTGTGTTTCTTTTGACAGAGGACTCAGTGCAGCATTACTGTAAGTGCTTATGGTTGTATTTACATAGACCTTTCTGATAAAGCTTACTTAGTTTTTACCTTTCCTTCTCGTTTAAAAAATATTTTGGCACCCCCAGGAACATTTTTCATGCTTGTGGGGATCCAATACATACTCAGCAACACCACCTGGTGGTAAGTAAGGGTGGCCCTATGCAGATTTGCACCAGCAAAAACATAACAATCACATGCTTCTGATCTAAAGCAATTTTATTTCCAAGAGATCACTGTTTGGTAGCATTATATATTGTGGTAAACACTCACCATATCATCCAATACATAATTATCCCTAAAGAGAAGGCAAAAACTAAAATTACCTCAATAAGCTTCATCATTGGCACAGGGTTAAAGAAATGCAGTCCACCAAACCGGTCCTGCCTGGTTGTGGAATTTGCTATATCCGTAATTGGCAATGATGAGGTGTTGCTAGCAAATATTGTATGTCTGGAAATAAAAATAATCAAATATTAAAATAGATTTTGTCTATCTGTGTATAAAACGCAGGCAAAGAAAAGCAGATGATCTGCTCGATGTGGCCCTGTCCTCAGATAAGTGCCCTTAAAAACTGAAGGTATGATATGCAGCAATTTGCCACCAGGGGGAGCAGAGAAGGGTTTGTGTTGTGCTCCTTGAGCTTATTGGGTGATTACTAATATAGACGACCAGCAATACCAGGTAATAAAATTCTTCCAAGTGCATTTAAAATACAATCTTCACTTAGTCTGTCAAAATATCTGAATCATTTTTCAATAGCCTCACATTTAATTTATCTGTAACTGTAATTTCTTTTTTGCAATGCCTTTTTGTGGCTGGTCATGAATATTTATTATACAAGACTCCCCCTTTTAGACAACAAATGGCGTGACAATTCAAATGAATAATTTTTAATGCTTCTGGTCTTTTGACGCCATAAGAATGCCACATAGAATCACAGAGTTCTAGCATCACACAAGAGAATAAATTATTCACAAGCTTCATTACCTTAAGTCTATAACATTATTGGAATGGCAGATCCACATATAGCAATAATGCCAGATGAGCAGATCTGGGCTCAACTGGGCAACACACACTGGGCAATTTCGAGCTGATCCAATTTTTGGCCCAGAAGCCAACACTTGAATCATACAGAGGGGCCTACAGGCCCATCGGATGAGGACCACATCTACACTTCCTCATCAGACAGCAAAACCATGCCCGTCAGGCAGGCTCCTCGGTGGGCCCCATACACGGGCATTTATATCAGCCCATATATAGACTTTACTTAAGAAGGTTATTTCAAGGGCACTCTGTACAGGGGGCTGAGATAGCACTTTAATTCCATTAATTTTATTGAAAATCTTTATAGTCACTTTTAATGCAAATTGTTTTCTCTCTTATTAAATATGGCTCAAAACATCATGTTACTACTGCAAGGATCATGGCATATTTTATATAGGAAACGAGGGATGCCATTATAAAACTGCTGCCCTAAACACCCCCTTAAATGCTGTATAGAAAGTACATCCTTCCTTTCCCAGGATACAAAGGAGCATCTGTAGCCCTGTACTGAAAGCGTGCAATAAATATACAAATATAATGACTTACTCAGGGGCAAATTTATCTAGTCTTTTGAAGAGCTCATTCTTCACGTCCAAATTCTCAACAATGGCTTCAACCACAAGGTCAGTGCTGTGCACAACAGCTGCTGGGTCTGTGCTGGTTGTAAAGTTGGCAAGGATTTTTTCAATGAACTGGGAGGCAGCCTGTAAATTATAGGCAAAAAGATTGTCAAACACAGCTAGAATTATTATTGTTATTATTCAACAGAAAAGTTTTTAACTGTTTTACTTTTTTTTTTATTTTTTTTTTTAAGTAACATAGTAACATAGTAAGTTGGGTTGAAAAAAGACATACGTCCATCAAGTTCAACCATAATGCCTATATATAACCTGCCTAACTACTAGTTGATCCAGAGGAAGGCAAAAAACCCCATCTGAAGCCTCTCTAATTTGCCGCAGAGGGGAAAAAATTCCTTCCTGACTCCAAGATGGCAATCGGACCAGTCCCTGGATCAACTAGTACTAAGAGCTATCTCCCATAACCCTGTATTCCCTCACTTGCTAAGAATCCATCCAGCCCCTTCTTAAAGTTATATAATGTATCAGCCACCACGACTGATTCGGGGAGGAAATTCCAGTCTTAGTAGATAGCATAATTTTTCTGACCTATTCTGATATAATGAAAGAGTAAAGAGGGCTTAAAGGTAACAGTACAATACAGTGGCCAAAGCATATCCTCATCTTAACACATTCTTCTGACAGAATAAATTTTTAAACAGTGGGAATACACTTGTTTGGGCTATTGTGCTAAGCCACTTACAAAATGTAGGGTCCCCAGTTTCAGAGAATACACTTTTTGTATGGTCTTAATCAGCTGCATAACTAGGAACAGCAAAGCCCACAAGTGTTGGGCGCAATGGGGCATGGGTTCTCTGGTATTGCCAATAAACCCCAGATTTAAAACATGGGGGGGGTGTCACAGGATGCAAGGGAGGTCACTGATGGGGAGTGCTGTGTTGGTACTCTGGTCCTTACTGGGCGCCCTCTGTGTGTGGCACCTCATCATGGTTGTGAGTTGGGCTCCCTGCTACTTAAACCCAACCTTGAAGGTCAATTACGGTGAACAAGTATTTGCTGTCCCAGATATTCGTGAAACTATGATTGAATAACTGATACACCAATATATTCCTACTCATGTTACAACTGAAGGGTGGCCCTAACCAGAGGCTGAACTTTCAAGGATTGCATTGGCCAAAGTTTGCGCCTACTAGTGGAGTTTAAACCGAGGAAGTTTAGCAACCACTGTTGTAAACAGATTACCAAACAAGTAGGAGGGCCTGAGAGACAATGAAAAGTTAAGCAGAGAGAGTAATTCCTCTACTGAGGTGAAAAGCAACAGGAAATGAATATATCCACCAATATCCACCAAGACAAAGGGGAACACAGATACAGTGGCCTATAACACAACATTGCGCCAGGAACATTTAAAAGAGGATACCATAAAGATGTATTTCTTTTTGAAGGATTATTATAAGTAGCAGGACTGTATATGACAATAGCAATGCCAGAGTGTCACCTCAGGCTTATCTGCAAACATCTTCTTTGTTACTCTTTTCAAGCTGTCTTCAATGGTTTTTCTAGACTTTTTTAGGATGTCATCTGTCTGATCAACCAGCACAACTGTGTGACCTGTAGATGCAGCCACCTAGGGAGGGAACAGAGAGCACAGGTAAAGACATCAGTAGGAACAGAGCAGTGATATGAAACCTAGTGCAGTCATCAGAGTTGGTTAAAAGGGCTTGTGCTTAGCATACTCTCTGCCTGTTGTTTAAATCATAAAATAGCTATTGATTTCATTATTTCTTGAGCTTGACAGGACAAATTTTGAAACTAAAGCTACATGTTTAGTTCTTGTGAGGTAGATAATTAAATTTCTAATATACAACCACCTCCCTTCCTCATTTGTTGTGACCATTTTGTTTGCAGGAGTCCACTATGCAGCAAGATTATCTGTGTACTACCTACCTCATGGTAAGTATCTACCAAACATGGAGCAGCTTCAACCTGGTTTGCTCCCCATTTGGCTCAAGAAATAATTTAAAAAAATTGATGCTTTTTTGTGATTAAAAGAATAAGTATAATGTATGTTCAGCATAATCCCTATTCAAAGGAACCAATATTTCCACATGCCGCATGGATGAGTTTAATTGACAGTGCTCATTATCAAATAAAACCTAAAATTAAATAAAAAAACAAGATACTGAGTGAACCACACTGCCCTTCAACAATCAGGCTTCAATTTTAACTCAAGAATTGGTATTCCCACTAACAAAAGAGCTCAAGAATAGACCATACTCCAATGTGTATACCAAATAAAAACTATGGGGTGATGCTGCTATTAAAGGTATATGTTGGATAGTTTGCTTTCAAGTTTTATAACGTCAGAAATGTACAGGGCTTCATTTGTTTGCCCGATCTTAAATTTCTTGCTACAGCTTCCTCCTATGATACTGCTGATCCCAAGCCACGTGCCTTATCGAGCTGAACTTTAGCCTACATTATAAAACACAAACACTTGGTAAAAATTCAATTTCTAAGCAGATATTTAACTCACATCATATTTAGCAGTTAAAGAAGCGGCAAAGCTACATGATTACTAAGTAAACAAATGATTCAAAGCAAAGGTGAATATCAGCAGCAGACAACAAACTGTAATCCTGATTATCTAGAACTCCGCTACTGGTACTTTTAAGGGTTTCTAACATTATAGAAAACAGTGAAATACAAAAAACTATATTTATAAAGTACTTTTTAGTACAGGTATTGGGCCCCTTATCCAGAAAGTTCCGAATTACAGAAAGGCCGTAAAAATGGATCCCTTTTTCTTTGAAATAATAAAACAGTACCTTGTACCTGATCTCAACTAAGATTTATTTAAACCAAAACAATCCTATTGAGTTTGATTACTGTTTAAATCATTTTTTTTAGCAGACTTAAGGTAGAAGAGACGCATTACGGAAAGACCCCTTATCTGGAATACCCCAGCTGAAGTGCAGATAATGGTGATCTACAGAATGCTAAAAGCTTCTCCAGCCTTCAGGTAACATGCTACTTGGAAGAGTAAGGGGGGGGGGGGGTCTCTGGGTGTCAAGATCGATTGCCTCTCACTGTATATAATATAGTTCAGGTGTTAGTACTAGCAGTACTTGGAATGTGGAGATACTGTTCTTGGATGTCACTGTAGAATGACTGCCCCTTTACAGTATAAGAGGATTAATTTATTTTAAGGCTAATGGCATATGGGATTTTTTTTAAAAATTATATATTAGAAAGCAGAACAAAACCTGAAACCACCCATACCACACCTGATAATAAATGAAAAGCAGCCTGTAAAACACATGGAGCAGTGAAAGGCAGGGGCAGGTTGCTGTTTGTCCTGCCCTTCTTGTGTAGCTTTGCTCTAAAAATATAAACTGACAGACTGCCAAAAATTCCAGGGAGTCAGTGGCATGGCAACCTGGTAAAAACCTGCAAGATAAATATTAGGAGGCATTTATGTCATGTCTATACCAGATCAAAGTTCACATCAATTGTTACATTAATATCCGTGATGATGCTAAATCAATGTACATTATTAAACAAACAAGTATGTGCTATGACAATGTATGAAGAGTGTACCTGTCACATGACATCTACCTAAAACAGAAGTTTTTTTCTTTTTTAGTGCCACATAGGGGGGTGCATATACTTGCCCCAAAAAGGTAAAGTTTTGAGGTGGCCACACACATGGCGATTTTCCAATCGGTCACTAACGTTCAGGGCTGAAACAGCAGATATGGAGGTAGAAACAATAGGATTTCTACCTCCTTCTGCCGATTCAGCTCTGAAGGCAGATTTTGCTCAGGCGCCTTCTATGGCCCGATCAGCGAGTCGACCGATATCAGCAGCCTCCTGCGATATCGGTCACCTCACCGACTTGCCATACACGCACGGAATATCGGACGAAACGGGGTTTCGTATGATTTTATCAGTGCGTGTATGGCCAGCTTTAGGGCTAAGCTAATTAAGCTACTTAGTAGCAGCTACTTGTCACAGCTACTAAGCGCCAGTAAATACCCTGCCATAAACAATACTGAGAATTGCCTCTGCTAAAACAGATAAGGGATCTTTCCATAACTTGGATCTTCATAACTTAAGTGTAGTAAAAATCATTTAAATATTGAATAAATCCTGATAGGCTTGTCATGCCTCCAATAATGATTAATTATATCTTAGTTAGGATCAATTACAAGGTACTGTTTTATAATTACAGAAAAAAAGAAATTCATTTTTAAAAATTAAAATTATTTGCTTATAATGGAGTCTATGGGAGATAGACTTTCCGTAATTTGAAATGTTCTGGATAACGGGTTTCTGGATAAGGGATCCCATACCTGTAGTTCCATGTGTCCCCTTAGCTGATGTCCCATGCAGAGTGTAAAGGCGTGCTCATTGCTTCGGTTTTTCCTAAGTCGCGCCAAGTTACCTCCAGCAGACAACTTTGGAAAATCGAAGCAATGAGAAGGCCTTTCCAATAGCAATTCATGGTCCAGATTGGGATTCAAAATAGGCTCTGACATTTCATGTACACAGAGGCCCAAACAACCCCCACCAGCCCGATAATTAGTGACTGTCTATGGCATCTTAAAGCAGCCCCTCTGGCATTTGCCAGAATCACCAGATTGCTAGTAAAGGCCTAGTTAAAAAGCTGTGATCTATTTTACTGTACAGAATTATCCCACCACCCACTGTGTGGCCACACACAAGCTTACCTACCTATTATCTAGGGCTGCCCCGAATCCACTATTTTAGGATCTGACTGAACCCCAAATCCTTTGTGAAACATTTTGTCAAATCCAAATCCAAAATTAGGATAAGGAAGGGCTAGAGAACCATGCACAAAGCATGAGGTGAAAAATTTTCAAATTCCACATTTATGTCACAAAAAGTCACGTGATTTTAAGGCTTCGGTTTGCCAGAAGATTCGTCTGAATCCTGCCAAAAAAGGCCAAATCTTGGCCGAATCCTGGATTCAGTGCATCCCTAACTATTATCTCATGACTAACCCATGGGACAAAGAGATGGGTGTATGATGTATGTTAAACTTCCTGAAAGCCCAGCTGAAGGTCAAATACATGGCGCTTATCTGACATTCTTGGGCCAGGACAAGGGCCATATGAGTGATTTTCATGTGGCTTTGAAGCTGGTTGAAATTACTCGCCTGTGCCCTCTTCTAACCATGGCTGGGACACGCGAGTGCTGTAGGAAGCTATTTCCCAGCTATAACCCTAACTTTCCTAGCTAAATGGCACTCTAGCCAGAGACTTCACTAATTCTGGAAAAGAGACAGGTGGCGCCCACATTGCCTAGCAAGGGCTCTGTTACACTGCACCTCTAGGATGAGTTTATATATTGGCTGATCCATTATCTGAAAGACAGAGGCTTGTTTCATAGATAACCTCTGTTTCACCAAGGTTACATAGTTAACTGGGCAAACTGACTGCTTTCTCCACCCTTTCACTTGCATAGAAAACTCAATCTATTACAGTTATCAGCCGCCACCAATGGGATGCCACTGACTTGCAATCTCAGCGTTACCTGGCGATACTGCCCAGCTTATAGCCCAGCTCTGCCTGCCTAAGAAAAGCTTTCCTAGTACTAAGTGAAACAGACGCTTCAGCATGCAGCTTTTAAAGTAAAAGGCTGATATACAGCAGAGCAGGCAAGTCAAAGTGCCCCTGCACTTGAGTTCAGCGTTTATACCGCTGCACACTTCTGACAGGTGTGTTGTACGACCAAACTTAAGGCGGCCCCGCCCCCCAACTCCCCCAAATACTTCACCTGCGCTATCCCGGCTCCCATCAGGCCGCCTCCGATCACTGTCACATGTTTGATGGCGAGCTTCTTGGCTGCAGCCGTAGATGAAGACATGCAGCGCGCAAGTAGCTGCCTTGTGCAGGAGGACGCCATGTCTGCCCGAGTCAATGTAAAGCTCTGAAGGACATACGCAAGCGCTGGCCGCGGCTGACAGGCCGTGACATCATGTTGTGGGCGGGCCCAGAGATTTAGACTTAACGAAGCTAACACGTGACGTATTCAAACGGGATTTATTATGTTTTGCAATTGTTCTCCGTTCTGAGAAAAAAATCAGCAGTAATATGGCAAAGCGTTACACATTTGTTGCTCTTCGCTGATAGCACAATTTTAGTAAATCAGCCTTACGTTCTCTACATTTTTCCACAGAAATTCGAATTTACGTGTGAGGGATGTCAAAGAGTTAATATTCCCTTAAGTGTTACCTACAACCTGGGGAGGGGTGTGTTTCATTAGCTGTGAAAGTGTGTTTGGAAAACACATCCCCTCTGTAAAAGTACGCCCAAATGTGTGATTAGGCGCGATGGGCTGCGCAGGTTGTGCCTGTCGGGCTGAGCTGCGGGACACCTTTTTGCCAAACAAGATGATAGATTTGACCACAATCATAACATCCTGAAATTGCTAAAAAATATATTAACTTTTCTTCCATATTTTACCTTCTGCTAATACAAAAAATAATGGTTGGGTTGCATTTTCTTTGTTTGCAGTAAATTTGTGATAAACCTTTAGTGGGTATAGAAGTACTGGGAAGCTCTGTTAAGCCTAGCAAATAGTAAAAAGTATGTGATAAACATACTACTTATATATGCAACCCTATTACACAGTTACAGTATATTATTTCTGTTCTCCACAGCATAAGCAAGAGGAGTGCCACTGAGGATTTCTAAAACTTTTATATGCTCACTAACTACAGGCAACCACAGGTACAGGCAGCTGTTATTCAAAACTGCTGACAAAATGCCTGAAAATGATCAAGGAGTTTTGTCACCCATCAGTGAAGCCGTTAACTCTAGGTCAGTGGCAATTCTGGGAGGCCGCAGGACACATTGCTGAACCCCCCCACCCCCATAACATCACCATTCTTACCTCTCTTGTATAGCAGAATATCTTCTTGTTTTTTAAGGTATTATTTAATATATATTTATTGTTTACATTAACCAAAATAAAATTGTAATAAACATCTATTGCAGGTGTATATAATAAGCCATGCATGTTAAAAGCATAACAACCTTGGATAAGTGCACAAAGAATAACTGAGATACATCAGGTTGCATTATATACAGGTTGAATGATTGAGAGTTTATACAAGATATGGTAAGCAAGGTTAATGAGAGAAGTCGCTGATAAGGTCATGTGGGGTGATGACCATGGGTTGACAAGTAAATACAGTTTAAAGACCTCTCTTCAGGCTCTTCATTTCCCCAATAGAAGGTAAAAATCATAGGGGAAGTTTACTAGTTTAGCTCGTAATATGATATTGGAATTGTCCAAGTCTGGAAAAAAACTACCAAGACTTATAGCAAGTTGAATTGTAAGTAGGGATGCAGCGAATCCACTATTTTAGGATCCGGCCAAACCCAGAATCCTTTGCAAAAGATTTGGCCGAATACTGAACTGAATCCGAAGTCTAATTTGCATGTGCAAATTAGGATACATAAGGGTTTAAAGACAACTTCTGTATTTATGTAACAAAAAAATCACGTGGTTTTAAGGATAAGGATTTGCTTCGGCCAGAGGCATGGATTAATCTGAATCCTGCTAAAAAAGGCCGAATCCTGGATTTATTGCATCCCTAATTGTAATGTAGTATAAAAATAGTATTAGGAATTAACTTAGTCCAAGTTATCATTGATGTTTTATCATTCCATGGTTTATACTACTTTAGTTTAAGGCCTGAGTAAAGGCCAAACTGGTCCACTAAAAATCCCAAGGTCCTTAAGGATGAGCTAGAGTCAGCAACTGCAAGGTGCATCAACTGCAAGGTATTTTAACATTCCATTTGCATAAGGGGATATTTTCTCTTATAAGAGGTCCAGCCTCCAATATACTGACATCTGCAGTCATTATTCATATTGCCAATGACTTAATGGCCAGGGCAAAGAGCAGAGGGGACTGTGGGCATCTCTGTCTGGTGCCACTGCCTAGCACAGTTGTAGAGACAACAGGAACGGGATTTATATTATAAAACATGGTCAAAATTGGTAAAATTTGGTAAAAGAACAGTATTCTAGTTAAAAAAGCTGAAATTTAGGTAATAAACTCACAAGTGAAAAGGCTGTCTGGGCAAGGTTCTAACAGCAAAAACACCCATGCTTCTAGGGCTGGAGATTCAGTGCTGTATTTTCAGCCTGCTTTAAAAACAAAGGCATTTTGACAAACCAAAGTGCCATCCCTGCATTAATAGGTATTGGGGCCATAAGTGCCAGAATAACTAGCTTTGAGGATGACATTGCTCCGTGGCATGAGTATCTTAGAAAATATCATAGAAAATAACTGAGATATATAGATAAAGATATACTGTTAGAAAAAACCTTATTTTGAATTTAAAATGCATTATAAAATAGCATTTACATTTAATTTATAAATATGTATTGTATAGTAGAAATTTGTTCACATGGACGTTCTTAAAAAGAAAATGTGCCATAAATTATCATATATTCCCTAAGAACATAGATAAAACCAAATCCTGTTTTTTAGGGGATCCAAACACCTTTGCACACATTAGATAGTTAAAGGAGAAGGAAAGTCAAAACCTATTAAGCACACTATTAAATAGTACTACTATTGCTGTGTAAAAACGCTATATTTCTGGTTTGCCTAATAGAAGATTTACAGAGAAACACATACTAGAACTTACATACTTGTTTCAGTGAACGGCGCCGCCATCTTGTCCAGCATGTCTGTATGGGCTGAAAAGCACAAGCCAGCCCCCCCCCCCCGATCCCCGCTCCTGTGACAAAGCCTCCGCCACTCCCCGCTCCTGCCACAAACCCACCCACGCACCCGCCCCCCCCGCTCCCCCCACTTGCATGTCACAGAGTTCTCAGTCTCTGCATCGCCATGGCAACCAGACGCTCCTGCTGTGTGCGCATGCGCCGCCTACAGTAACAAGTTGCCAAGTCTGGGAAGGAGCGATGCATTATGGGAATCTTCTCTACACTGCTCAGCGTTTTTTTTTCCTGTTTGGCTTCTGATCTTCTGAACAGGAGAAGTATGGGGAGACTTAAGGGCACTATTGAGACAACTGAAGGTATGCCTGCAGCTTGAGATTAATTCTTTATTAGCCTTTCCTTCTCCTTTAAAAAAATTACTTCTATAGGATATATTCAACACATTTTATAGATTACACTTCTAGTTGTGACAGCAATAAGATTTCCAGAAGCAACCACTAAGAGAATTGCATCTACAACAAATAAAAGCAAGAGATCAAAAAAGGCATCCTAATAAATCATAGGACAAAGTATATTCACATGATTTTAGAAGACCTGCATATAAAGGTATTGGAATAAATACAGTTTACTGTATAACATGCATCCTTAGTAGCTGTATGAAAAACTAAACAAAAGAGTAATGTGCAATCTGCTCTGCTTGGCATGACGGGTAACTACTGAAAGAGGGAGTCATTGCCAGAAATAAGTTTCTTTTCCATACTGATAAAATGGACAAATATGGATGGGTCCCTTCTTCATTGGCTGTGTTTTAGTTGACATGCTGCATCCAAAGTTCCCTTTGGACCTTTATTAAGGATAAATTGCTGGTGACATTATTACAATTTATACACTCCAGCAAAAAATAGTTGACCGGCACAACGAGTGTAATGCAAGTGGGGCTTGGCCCCTGCGTGTTTATTCAAAAAACAGTTTCGGGGGCATACCCCTTTGTCAGCAGCAACGTTTTGGGGGCATACCCCTTCGTCAGGCATGACCTGACAAAGGGGTACGCCCCCGAAACGTTGCTGCTGTTTTTTGAATAAACACGCAGGGCCCAAGCCCCGCTTGCATTACACTCGTTGTGCTAATCAACTATTTTTTGCTGGACTGTGCTGGGAGTGCTGACTCTCTGGGCTGTGCACCGAGTAAGAATTGTTGGAGGAGGTAAGGGTGTGCTGGGTGAACTTTCTTTGATTTATACTCTCCAACCTGCTCTTAAAAGAGCACCAAAATAGTGTCAAGCTGTTTTTGTTACATAAATATAAGTAAAAGTGATACTTCATTCTCACCACAAGGTGTCACTGGTATGCATAGTTTTTCAGCCCACCAACATATACTGTACACTTGAGCAGTCATTTTTGAGCTGAAGTGCAGGAGCGCTAAGGTTCACAAGACTGCAACCTTTGGTGCTCATGGATAGCACTTCTGCTTTGGGGCCTGGCTGCGGTCTGCAACTCGCACCACAAAAAAAGTAATAACTACTCGACCTGCATGTAGTCATTACTTATCACTCTTGGGTTTGTATATGTGTCAAATCACAGTGGAACACAAAAAGTAGTGTTGGTTCAACGTTTTGGTCACCATTAGTGACCATTTATTTAAATTCCCAACGTTTCGGTCACACTTAGTACCTTTCTTAAGGGAAACAAACAATCAAGTGTTGATATATATATATACAGTTTACAATCTAACAATGAAGTATTGAGATATATATATATACGTAGGGACCCATAGGGTTAACATGTCCCTATGGCTTTAAACCCTACAACTTCTTTAGTCTGTGCTGTTACTGGGCAAAGACCCATGTATCAGTTTATAGTTTTGTATATATGTCTTATTGGTTAACAGGGAGACCACTCCCTTGGCACTCTGATATAGTGCTTAGTAGGGGGGTGGGTCTTCCTCTTTGGCTGCATCTGCTGACCCAGGTGGAAGTTCCACTGAGCCTGGGATCAACAGGGCCCCAATAAAGTTAGTACCCTAGAGTCTGCATCTAGCTCTAGTGAAGTCGGGGAACAGGGACCCCGTGAATGAGAGAGTAATGTATCTATTTTTGCTGATGACACTAAATTGTGCAGAACCATAAGTTCCATGCAGGATGCTGCCACTTTGCAGAGCGATTTGACAAAATTGGCAAACCGGAAAATGAGGTTCAGTGTTGACAAGTGCAAAGTTATGCACTTTGGTAGAAATAATATAAATGTGAACTATCTACTGAATGGTGTATCCTTAATAGAGAAGGATCTAGGGGTTTTTGTAGATAACAAGTTGTCTAATTCCAGGCAGTGTCATTCTGGGGCTACTAAAGCAAATAAAGTTCTGTCTTGTATAAAAAAGGGCATTGACTCAAGAGATGAAAATATAATTTATAGGTCCCTGGTAAGGCCTCACCTTGAGTATGCAGTGCAGTTTTGGGCTCCAGTCCTTAAGAAGGATATTAATGAGCTGGAGAGAGTGCAGAGACGTGCAACTAAACTGGTAAAGGGGATGGAAGATTTAAGCTATGAGGTTAGACTGTCATGGTTGGGGTTGTTTTCTCTGGAAAAGAGGCGCTTGCGAGGAGACATAATTACTCTGTACAAATACATTAGAGGGGATTATAGGCAGATAGGGGGTGTTCTTTTTTCCCATAAAAACAATCAACGCACCAGAGGTCACCCCTTTAGATTAGAGGAATGGAGCTTCCATTTGAAGCAGCGTAGGTGGTTTTTCACGGGGAGGGCAGTGAGGTTGTGGCATGCCCTTCCTAGAGATGTGGTAATGGCAGATTCTGTTAAAGGAGAAGGAAAGGCTAGTAAAGAGTTAATCTCAAGCTGCAGGCATACCTTCAGTTCTCTCAATAGTGTCCTTAAGTCTCCCCATATTTCTCCCATTCAGAAGATCTGAAGCCAAACAGGAAGAAAAAACGCTGAGCTGGGTAGAGAAGATTCCCATAATGCCTCACTCCTGCACTGACCATAGGACCAGGACTGCTGCTGGCGGCGCATGCGCACCCCCCCCTAGCGTCCGGTTGCCATGGCGACCGCTGCCCTTATAAGTGTATGCATGCGTGCACAGAAGAAGAACAGACAGCCGGCAAGCAGGTGCTCGTGGGGGGAGAGGCAAGGTGGGGAGAGGCAAGCGGCGAGCCGACACGAGTGAGCGGGGGGGGGGCTGACAAAAGGAGTAATGCGGGCGGTGTGTGACAAGAGGGGGGCGGGGTTTTTTTTTGCAGACAAGAGGTGTATGTTGTGGATACACATACATAAAGAGACAGCCAGCAAGCAGGTGGTGGTGGGGGGTGAGGCAAGGGGGTAGCGGACCGGAGAGAGAGCGAGCGGACGGGGGGGGGGTGCTGACAAAAGGAAGTGAGCGGGTGGTGTGTGACAAGAGGGGGGCGGCGGGGGGGGGTTGTGCAGACAAGAATGCGTTATGGATGCACATACCTGCATACACAGAAGGACGCGGGGGGGTGCCGGGAGGATGTTGGGGGCGCATGCGCAGTAAAGACAGTGAGGGAAAGGGAGTGGGCATGCCTTATTAAAGATGCGTCGTTCACTGAAAAAAGTATGTAGAATGTAGCAGGTGTATCTCTGTAAATCTTTCATTAGGGAAGCCAGAAATATAGCGTTTTTACACAGCAATAGTAGTACTATTTATTAGTGTGCTTAATAGATTTTGACTTTCCTTGTCCTTTAATGCCTTTAAGAGGGGCCTGGATAAGTTTTTGAACAATCAGAATATCCAAGGCTATTGTGATACTAAAATCTACAGTTAGTATTAGTAGTTGTATATATAGTTTATGTATGTGAGTGTATAGATTGGTAAGTATAGGTTGTGTGTGCTGGGTTTACTTGGATGGGTTGAACTTGATGGACTCTGGTCTTTTTTCAACCCTATGTAACTATGTAATGAGGAATAGTAAGTGTCAGGATAATTTATACTTTCTAGGAAAGTGAGATAGTGAGATTAGCTAGAAAGAGCAGTATCAGCTCCAACCAGGAGAGATAAGCTGTAAGTACTCTTCCCTACAGGCACTGTTGCCTTAGAGCAGGGCCATGGTTAAGACCCAGGTATCAGGTGAGTTCCTATCCCTGATCCATAGTTGGCTGTGAGGGATCCTTGGCTGCTAAGGGACACCCTGAGGATACAGATACTTGGCCAGGCTACTCTCCGCAGGGAGGCCATTCTGGTGGGTAGTCCTTACCTTCCCCACCCTCGGCTGAGGTGGGCAGAGCCGGTGGACACCATATTTTTCTACCTGTTGTGCAATTGCCTGATATCTCCAATAAACCCATATTTGACAATAAACCCATTTCTATTGTTCAACTGCAAGAACCTTCTGGCGCCCACTTGTTACTTTGCAATGCACACAGCTTCAGTGAGTGTGGTCACTTCCACATAGCGAAGGCCCATCCTGAACGATTGAGTTGCATGTTCCCCATGCTCTAAATCTGCACTAGACATGTTGTTGACTTGGTTACAGCCAAGAAGAGGTCACACACACACATATATATATATATATATATATATATATATGTGTGTATGTGTGTGTGTATAGTAAACAATGCCTTTACAGCATTAGGCTCATTAGTAGGTTTGTGATCATTGAGCTCCACCCTGAGAGAACCAAGGCAGTGACTTCCCTTTCATTTGGCAAAGAATAGCATAGTATATGGCAGACCATTGTGCTGTTTGACAGGCAATGCTTGGAATGCTTGTATGCCCTGAACCTTTTATATGAATAAATCTACCAGGGTACATGTAGGTGCCCAGGGGATGTCACTGAAAATACATTTGCCCCTAGTACAAATAGTGCATATGACATGCATTGATTTGATTTGGTACTTCGCACCATACCAACATACTGCCCTACTATCTGGGCATGCATGCCAGATTGCCTTCAACAGACCTTCCTGTTATGTCCTGTTTAAAAATTATCTGCCGATGTACAATGCATATGCCATCAAAGTATGCCAGCAGATGAGGAACTGCAGTTCTGTTCAATTAGTCTGTTTGGTCTGCCCAAATGCATGGAATATTGGATGGCAGATGTGTAAGTCCAGTTGTTATATAGTATTTCAGTAGTGGTGCTTTTGATATTTGGTAGTGTGCTACTGTAAAATCAGAATACCTCTATAAAACAATAAATATTTGGTACTATAACATTCTGGAGACATGGGACATCCCAAATCAGTTGTATTTTTCTGCATAGAAAAAAACAAGTGTTTATATTAAAGGAAAACTATACCCCCATAACAAATATTTAATCAACAGATAGTATATATTATGTTAAGTGGCCTATTAAAAAATCCTACCAAACTGGAATATATATATCAGTAAATACCTTTTACATCTTTTCTCTTGAGACACCATTTTGTGATGGGTTGTGTGCTCCCACAGAGATCACCTGAACTAGCATGTATGTGTGCCTTGGTTTGTTTGTGTGCCCATGAATCCTATGATCCCAGGAGGCGGCCATTAATTCTTTAAGGAGAAAGAAAGGCTAAGTCACTTGGGGGTGCCAAAATGTTAGGCACCCCCAAGTGACTTAGATCGCTCACCTTTTACCCCGGGCTGGTGCCCCTGTACGGAGATAACAGCACCAGCCCGGGGTAGCAGCGAGCGCTTCCTCCTTCCCTTTCGCTTGCGCACGCATGCGCAGTAGAGTGATAAGCCGAACTTAAACATTTAAGTCGGCTTTTCACTCTACTGCGCATGCGACGGCCGACGGATTTCGCCGACAGAAGAGAAAGGAAGGAGGAAGCGCTTGCTACAGCTACCCTGGGCTGGTGCTGTTTTCTCCTAACAGGGGCACCAGCCCAGGGTACAAGGTAAGCGATTTAAGTCACTTGGGGGTGCCTAACATTTTGGCACCCCCAAGTGACTTAGCCTTTCCTTCCCCTTTAAAATGGCAATTTTCTATTTAGGATTACCCAATAGCACATACTACTAAAAAAGTATATTTTAAGAAAATGGTTTATTTAGATAGAGCAAGTTTTACATAAGAGCTGGTTTATGCAATAAACGTTTATAGAGACCTACATTGTTGGGGGATATCGTTTTCCTTTAAGAAAAATATAAATTGGTAAATCTGGCAGTGAAAGGGTTAAAGTTCTACTCTTTTGTTTGTGAATTCGTGCTTTCTCGTTCTTTTCCAATAACTTTTGTGGGTTTGTTTTTGAACAGATTTCAAATACAGCATTGTTACATTAGAAAGAGTGTTTAAAATGATTGGTTTAACTTGGCTTTACTGCCTAAATATAGGGTTAAAGTTTCAGCCAAAAAAAAGAGGAGGGAGAGGGATCTCTGTAAGCTGATACTGTTATGGGGATTGTGATGGCAGAGACAGGGGAGAGAAGTGTGACCTGGGTGTGTCCTAGGCTGATTTTACACTTTGCCAATCGCACTCTACCCCTTTAAAGCTCCATTATGCACATATGGCTTCATGGTTGCTCCCCCACAATGGCGCTAACACTTTTGCTCTGCCCCAGCTTTCCAGCACCACTCTGCCCCTCACATCTTTGTCTGACGTGTATTCCCTGCTCTCCTTCCCAGGTTTCAAACGTCCCCCCTCCGCTGGCTCACTCCTCTGTCCGCGTACTGCCACATCCTGCCACCACAAACTACTTTCCTGCCTGCTCCGCCCCCCTTTGTACCCTCCTCCCTCAGCCTTCCACCTTATAATAAGTAGTGAGGAGGAGGATGCACGGTTTAATAAGCACTGTTACATTCAATAAAACAGACAGATCTGTACGCTTGAACACTTTAATACACCACTACTAGTGTTACCAGAAATGTGACATGTGCACTTTAAAAGAGGCGGGACAAGGAGAAGAGATGGCCTATCCCCGTTGACGTTTGATCGCGCCCCCTCCCTTCCCCCAGGAAACTAGCGGATAAGGCGCTCGCTATTGGTGCATCATGCTGCATTGTTTATCAACAGCTCCCCGGCGAGCTGCTACTTGAGCGCTGTAGTGAGCGGCTGCTGTGTCAGTGAGTGGAACTGAGGTAGAATGTCGGACCTTGCGCAGGACAGCATGTCTGGGACTCTAGACTGGAAACAAATGGGCTATGCATCCTGGTCCCTGCTGGGTGACTGCGCGTCTGTGTCGGCTTTGCTGCTATACATTGCATTGTTTCTGGGACTGTACTTGCTTATGGGCTCGCTGTGGCGTTACTATCAGATCATTCATAGCAACGCACCTCCTGGCCCTACACCCTGGCCCATTGTAGGGAATTTTGCCTTCATGCTGATGCCTGGGTGGCTAATGCAGCTGCTGAATTTTGGGATAGCCAAAGGGAAGCTGCGGAGGGTGCCAGCTGGGGCCACCAGAAGGGGTGCTTTCCTGTACCCGCACATTGTGCTGACTGAAATGGCTAAAATGTATGGGAAGATCTATGGACTCTACATTGGCACCCGTCTTATGGTCATCTTGAATGACTTCAACTCTGTGAAGGATGCACTTGTCAGTCATTCAGAGGTGTTTTCTGACCGCCCCAGTGTATCATTGGTCACCATCATTACCAAGAGAAAAGGTATTCTTAGTGCTTCTTTCCAACTCATGCCTGCCTAAGTACCCAACCTACCCAGCCAGTAGTTATCGGCAATGTCAAAACTCCTAGTCGGCCTATGTGTAGGTTGGCCCTCCTGCTCACCCAGCAATTTGGCCTTGTATCCTCGTGTTGGACTGGTCCGCCAGGACACCTGGAAAAACCCAAGTGGGCCCCGGCCCAGACCCGAGCCTTGCCAGCGCTCCCCCCGCCCAACAATGTTCCTCCCCTGATGTGTTGAACTTAAGCGCAGTCAGGTGAGGATGTTGGGCGGGGGGTTAGTGCGGCTCAGTGGGGGTCCCTAGGGGTTGTGGGGGACACACCCAACAGGGGCACCGGTGCCCCCCAGTCCGACCCTGTACAGAGCCTGCTGTGTGTGTGAACAGCAGTGTAGGACTGGCCCACCAGGATAGCAGGAAAACTCCCGGTTGGCCCAGGTGTCAGCGGGCTCTCATGCTCACCCAACCATTTACTTTGTATGCCTATACCATGGGTATTCCTCTTTTCTATATAAGTACAAAGAAAAGAAATGAAAGGAAAGATAGGTAATAATATGTACAGGGAAGTGATTAAGAGAATAAAGAAGGTGAGTTAAGAGTGAAGGAAGAATAGTTTGAATAGTGGGCCCACAGTCTAAGGTTTTCTGGTGGGCCCCTGCCACCCCAGTCCGACACTGCTTTGGTAATTTCAAAATGAGAACAAAGAGAAGATTTGGAAAGAAAGATAGTATTTAGAAAGTAAAGAGTAGGTTAGTAAGGAAGCTGAGTGATGAGAAAAAGGTAAATTATGGTGTACGGTTTTGTTGTGGGCCCCTGGCAACCCAGATGGACACTGATTATTGGAAAAGTGTGCTGCAGCAGCAAGTTCAAATCCTTAAGATCCTTTGCTTAGATACAGCATGTTAGCTTTCTTGCTCTGCAGCTACTTCCAATCTTCTTTCAGCTCACAGATGATAGATTATTTTAGTTATTCAGGATTGCTGTGCTGATTTTAAATCACAAGTGGTATATGTGGGGTTTATGATGACAAACGGTTACATAACTGGTAAAGATTTTTATTTCTACTAAACAATGTTCCCTCTAGTTCAGGGGGTGTCAAACTCAATCATAAGGAGGCCAAAATTTAAAACACAGGCTATGTCACTGGCCAAATTTTTTATTAAAATACTGTACAATCAGGAACAGTCACAGTGCAGTCAGCAATTGGTGCTGCACAGTCAGGTACAGTCACCAGGGGCCACTTAAAACAGCCAGAAGTGCTGTATTCGGCCCCGGCCCTTGTGTTTGACACATGTGCTCTAGTTTCTTAATGGTCATGTGTATACAATGTACAGTTCATATGCACTTTTGCAAAGCTTTGGGTGGGTGGGCCCAAGTAAGTACTAAACACATATTTTTGCACACAGTACTATTTGGTGCAGACACTGGCCTTCATTTTTGTGTGCAAGCTACAGCTGAGAGGAAACATGTTTGACATTTTATAGTACAGTTTTTCAACAGTGTCAGTGTTTGTAGTTCCCTAAAATTGCTTGTGGGTTTACCACATAGAGACCAAGCTATCTAATATTTCTGCTTTTTGTGCCCCATCTAAGCACACATCTTGAAAGATCCAAATGACTCAAGTGGGAGTCTTCAATAGCAGGATTATACTGCAAAATGTGTGCGTTAGGTGGCAACAATAGATCCTGGTGTGTTTCATTCGAAAAAGGTTACAAAGCACTGTTTTAATGCAACAGCAAAGACAAGATAGGTTGGTGCTGCCTCTATGAATGCTTTTGCTCTAGGCATATAGACACATTAAGATGCAATTGCTTGGAGTTGTAGAAAAGTCCCAGCATAAGATGTACAAGGTTACTACTGAAATATTGGGACATATGAATGTTTATTTAAGGGAATAGGATTCTGCTCGTTGGTTATTACACCACAATACATTACTGGGTTGTATTTTAAAGAGGAAGCTGTTTCACAAATAGCAAAAGTGTTATCATGACTTGGGACTAAAGACTAAATATTATTAGGACTTCTCAGGGGGTATAAGATACTGTATGTATGTATTTATATCTTTATTTATAAAGCGCTACTTATGTACACAGCACTGTACATTAGAATACATTAATAGAAACAGGGGGTTATTAAGATAATAATAGATAAATACAAAGTATAACAATAAATAAAGATAGATACAAGTTAAATACAGTTGCAATAAGTTAAGAGTCAAAGACACAAGAGGATGGAGGTCCCTGCCCCGTAGAGCTTACAATCTATATGGGAGGGTAACTTACAGACACAAAAAGGCAAATGCAGTATAAGTGCTGTAGGTCACAGTGGGTGACACTACAGTACAAGTGCTGATTCCCAGATCAGGTGCTGGGTGAGTGCTCCAAAAGGTAGTCTTTAAGTTTAGTTTTAAAAAGACTGGGGGGAGGATTCTCTCCGGAGGAAATCAGGGAGGGCATTCCAAATGTAAGGGGCAGCAAGGCAGAAAGGTTTAAGGCGGGAAACAGCAGTAGTAGTGGGGGGCACAACCAAACGATTGCTCTGCGAGGAACGAAGGAGTCGGCCAGGAACGTATGGAGACACAAGAGAAGAGATGTAGTGAGGCGCAGAGGAATATACTGGGCCCAAGCAGATCATTTTCTTGCCCCCCTCCCATGAAACCTGATTTGTACTCCAATATCAGCCTTAGCTTACACTGCAACACCTCATACTGCCTGTTACATGGTATAAAAAAACAATATAATAAGTGTGTTGCCATGGTCTATAATGCCCCCTCTGCTCATCCTGTCTGTCTTCACCCTTAAAGATATAGGAAAAATTATAAACCCAGTTACTATAAGGATATAAGAAGTCTATGAGGGGTTTCGTGACTGGATAAAAACATAAGGCCTCAGGCTGTGTGCTTTTATACAGGTCATGGAACTCTGAGGCAACTTCTAATATTATATTTTACAATATGGAGTTAATTGGGGTTCATTGTTTGCAGCAAGGGTAGTATCAGATAAGTGAATCCTTAGGATTATCATATAATCCTGTTTTATTTAAAGAACGGGGATCCAGAAAAGCCTGATTACACATACAACACATTTGTGGATGTATCATCGCTTGAACAAAGGAGGTGACCATTGTTACCGTACCCATTAGAGGTTAACCATCAAAAATAACTCCAACTGCAAGGTTACAGAGGAACCCAGGGTAAGTTCTAAGCAACTGAAGGCCTGTCTCACATTGGCGAATGTTGATGTTCCACCAGTCCACCATCAGGAGAACACTGAACAGCAATGGTGTGTATGGCAGGGTAGCATAGAGAAAACAACTGCTCTCCTCAAAAATATTGGGGGACAAACAAGAAGGATACTGGAATGGATGGCTTTTGTGGATGGATGAAGCCAAAATAGAACTTTTTAGCTTAAATGAGAAGCATTACATTTGGAGAAATAAAAACACTGCATTCCAGCAAAAGAACTTTATCCCATCTGTGAAACATGGTGGTCGGAGTGTTCTGGTTTGGGCCTGTTTTGCTGCATCTGGGCCTGGACAGCTTGCCATCATTGATGGTACAAAGAATTCTGAACTATACAAATGAATTCTAAAGGAGAATGTCAAGACATCTGTGAACTGAAACTCAAGAGACAGTGGGTAATGCAGCAAGACAATGAAACACACAAGTCATTCAACCAAAGAGTGGTTAAAGAAGAATATAGTGAATGTTCTGAATGGCCATGTCCTGAATTTAATTCAATTAAAATGTTGTGGAAAGACCTAAAGCATGTGGTCCATGTGAGGAAACCCACCAACATCCAAAAGCTTAAGCTGTTCTGTATGGAGAAATGGGCTTCTGTATGGAGAAATGGGTTATTGGATCATTTTCTCAATAAATAGATGACCAAATATAATCATTTTGGTTTCATTTGTTTCACTAAGTGTTCATCTTTTAGGATTTGTTTGAAAATCAGATGATGTTTTAGGTTACATTCATATAAAATATATAACATTTTTAAGGGTTCACAAATTTTCAAGCACCACTTTTATATATGGTTTTGTATTTGTCTAATGCAAAATACATAAAATTCTAATTGTATAATTTTTTCCTGACATCTATGAAGGTTTTTCTGACTGTCTGTGTACTGAATTAAACAGTTGTTCAGATTTCTCCCTCCCTTCATAAAATAATAATCTTCAGACACCATGCTGGTCTGACATAATTGGAAGCATGAAAATGCCTGGTAATGGCAGACAGACATCTTAAAGGAGCAGATAAGGTTGTATTCACCTACTTGATACGCCGGCTGGTGCTCCTGTTAGCATGCAGACTCGGTGTACATGCAGGCATGTGATCCTCTTCTGTCTTCTTTCTTTGTGCCGGCTGCGCATGTACGGTAGAGTGAAAAGCTGCACTTTAACAAAAAACTTGACTTTTTGACTCCACTGCGCATGTGCAGGACCCGGGAAAAGAAAGGAAGAGGATCTCTCGCCTGCATATACTCCAGGCTGGTGCAATTTTCTGCTAATAGGAGCACCAGCCTGGGGTATCAGGTAAGTGATGTCAATTACTGGGGGCTGCCTAAAATGTTGTCACCCCCCCCAGAGATTCAACCTTTTCCTTTCTTGATAGATAGTCTTATGCACTAAGCACGTTAAAGCGAATTTCCTCTAATAATAATTTTTTATTTCCAGATAAGGGGATTTGGATAAGCACACCTTAAATATACAAAAAATTATTTAAAAATCAAATAAACCCAATAGGATTTTTTTGCCACAAATATGGATCCATGTGGTTTATTTGGAATTTGGAGTAAAATGTAATGTTTTAAAATTACAGAGAAAAAGGAAATCATTTTTAAAAATAGAATTATTTGTTTAAATGGACTCTGTGGGAGATAGCCTTCCTGTAATTCTAAACTTTCTGCAGAATATGAGGATATGAGATCCTATACCTGTATTTGAATAAAACAGGTGCTAGACTGAATCTGTGTCATATCAGTGCTAGTGACAAATTGTGCAACTGTCATTGTGACAGAATGAAGACAGGTGTGGGTCTGGCCAATACAGTGGGAATCAAATAACCACAATCCCTTGCAGCATATTTTGTATTATGAAGAAAAACAGTTTGTTTGTGAATCAAGGGTCATTGTGACATAACCTTGCCCTGTCAATATATACACTCTTTCTAGCAACCCTCAACTTTGAACTTTTAAAAAGTTCCACTGCTCCCTGCTATTTGAAGTGCTTCATGCCATTTCCAAGAAATAGGTATTTCTGATCATGAAAGTGTCTGCACAGTATGAGATTATAATTGATCATTTTTGTTCTTAGTTAAACCCAAACTGTCCCAAAGGTCCCCATACACTATAAGATCAATGTCACCAAGCGAGCAGATCTTCACCCGATATCCCCAAGTAAAGCAAGTGGCTTTAAAAAAAAATAATCCGATCGTTTGGCCCTGGGGCCAAACGATCGGATTACATTTGCGGCCATGGGGCAGTCGATTCGGGGACCACATCAACGAGCCGATGCGGTCCCCGATCCAACTGGATTTTCTAACCTGGCCGATCGATATCTGGCCAATTTCAGGCCAAATAAGGGCTAAGATTGGCTATTAAGTAGCCTCTATACTCACTATCAGCTTGCAGGAGGCTTTCTTTGGTAGTAAATCTTGTTTTTATTCCCTATAACCTAAACTGCTACCAAGTCAGGAATTCAAAAATAACTACCTGGTTTGGGGGCACTGAGAGCAACATCCAAGGGGTTAGGGAGCAACCTGTTGCCCCCGAGCCACTGGTTGGGGATCACTGGTGTAGATGTTTAAGTTGTTATGATGCACAAAGCTATGAATAAAAGTAGTGCTTAGCAATGTATAAATATCAGATATGCTACACTATATGGACAAAAGTATGTGAACCCTCCCCTTCTGTGTATTAGAATTGTTTATTTAAGCCACAGCCATCGTTGCTGACACAGTAGCCCCTATATTATAAAATTGTTCCATAACTGTGTGGAATACCCTATCCTGCTGTTTCTGCCCAACCCTGTCACCCATGCACAAAATAATGTCCATACAGAATTGGTTTGCAGAGACTGGAGGGGACCCACTTGACTGGCTTGTACAGATGCTTGACCTGTTCCCTGACTGATCACCTTTTGGATGAATTGGAACACCAACTGAGGGCCAGGCCAGATACCCCAGCATACCCCAGAGTCAAATCCTACCAGTGTTCCAATATCCAGTGGAAAGCCTTCACAGGGCATTTGTATGATTTTGGAATAAGGTGTTGAACAGCCAGGTGCCCCTATATATTTGGTCATATAGTGCATAATTGTGTCATACAAAGATAGTGTCACACCCCTCTGCTAATACAGACTATATCTACCTCGTATCAGCATCTGCCCATGGAGAAACCAACAGGTATTACAGGACAGGACATTTAACTTACATAGGTAGTACAAATTATGGGAAGGCCATCTCCCATGGACTCCATTACAAACAAATAATTAAATTTTTTACAAATTATTTTTTTTTATAATAAGAAAACAGTACCTTGCACTTGATTCCAGTTAATATATTGTTAATTTATATTGGTGGCAAAAACAATCCTATTGGGTTTATTTAATGTTTAAATTATTTTTTTGTAAACGTAAAGTATGGTGATCCAAGTTATGGAAAATCCCTTATCCAGAAAACCCCTAGTCTGGAGCATTCTGGATAACAGGTCCTTTACCTGTATATAATTCCCTATATTCGACTAATCTCCCCGTGTGCCAGAGCCCTAAAAGTAAAAGACAAATCTCTTTCTAAGAATACCACCGAGCAGCATTGTTTGTCATTCTCTCTCTTTTGATCTTATCAGAAAATGCAATCTAGATGCAAGGTAAAGGCCAAGCTGCCAAAGTCAAAGTGCAAAAAGTACCCATAGGAGATATCGCCAAATGCAATTGTTTATTTACTGGGATGGCACATTCATGTTCTTTCTTTCTTTTTTTTTTAACTTATCTTATCATTGACTACAATAAAACGTTATGGCTTAACTTACTATTTTATCACATGTATAAACCAGGTAAAATATAAATAAAGGTTTGTTTTTTTTAAAAGATTTTACCATGTTGGAAGAATTATTAATAACTTCAGAATTGCAAAGGTATTCTCATCACAGAAAAGACATTTAATGAAAAAAAACTCTGCATGGACTTGCATTGCATTGCAAGCTTTCTTTTGTTTAGAGTGTTAATAGTTTAGTACTGCCATATGAAAGAACTGAATTAGACATGGTAGGAAGCTGGGACTCTCACCCCATACATTGCATATATTAAAGAACTACACATTAATTAGTTGCACCTACCCCTGAAGCATAAAATACATGGTTCCCTAGGTACTTGCACTCCCTAACTTATGTATGCCTAATGACAAAACAAGCTAGGGGCACGTCAGGGGATGCCCACGTGCCTTCCAGCTCCCTCTCCTCCTGTATGCAATGCCACATAACATAGAGAGGTGCAACTTACTCCTAAATTTGACTAGATTTGAAAATGAGCCCTTCTGTCTCAAATTTGTGTTTTAAATGTTTAGTTTCTGACCAACTACACATGAATTAATGAATAAATGTTATAACCAGAAATCGATTAACACATTCCCAGTTCATTATAGAGAATGGCGCATCATGCCTTCTTTAGTGCAATACTCATGGTACAAAAGCCCAGCAACAGTTTTCCTGCAAAATATTGTCAAATGTGGGCAATAATAGTCTTCTTGAGTACTTGCCCTCTGATTAGATAGATGCTGCATGTAATAACCATTAAATTAAAAATCCACCTCAGCAACCAATTACGAATGAAAATAGCTGTGAATAGCTTCATGGAAAATGTTTAAACTACTGCTTGATAATTGTTATGAATTCATTGTGCCCTTGAGTTTTGAACTGCACTTCCACTCTACACTACTGCTTTTGTAAATACATAGACAGGTCAGAGAAGCTGAGCAATGCTGTTTATTAGAGATTTTGCAAAGCATGCATATATTTAATCTCCAGAGTAAATCATTATCTTACAGTACTAGCAGTAGCAGTATTTAGGCATATCAGGTCGATCTAAATAGGCCATTGAATTGTTTGCTTGAGTGATGTACAGTAGAAACAGTGAATGAGTAAATTATATTGGGTATACTTATGAGAAACCTGCTGAATACAATTCATGATAGTAACATTAAGGGGCTGATTTATCAAAGTCAGAATTTCAGAGTTTTAATAGTACGATTCATAATAAATACGAAAAATACGATTTTTTTCCCATTTGTACTCATTTGGACTTTAATGAATGGGCCCCTTAAGGTGTACAATTTGTATTTTTGTTTCTATATTTTAGGTACCCAATGAAAGTAAGGTAAAAAAAACTATACACTGTATATTATTATTATTAAAGGAGAAGGAAAGGCTAAGTCACTTGGGGGTGCCAAAATGTTAGGCACCCCCAAGTGACTTAGATCGCTTACCTTTTACCCCGGGCTGGTGCCCCTGTATGGAGAGAACAGCACCAGCCCGGGGTACCTGCAGCGCTTCCTCCTTCCTTTTCGCTTGCGCGCGCATGCGCATTAGAGTGAAAAGCTGAACTTAAACAAGAAAGTCGGCTTTTCACTGTACTGCGCATGCGCCGGCCGACGGATTTCGCCGGCAGAAGAGAAAGGAAGGAGGAAGCGCTTCCTACAGGTACCCCGGGCTGGTGCTGTTCTCTCCTAACAGGGGCACCAGCCCTGGGTACAAGGTAAGCGATCTAAGTCACTTGGGGGTGCCTAACATTTTGGCACCCCCAAGTGACTTAGCCTTACCTTCTCCTTTAACATGTACAGTGGTGTGAAAAACTATTTGCCCCCTTCCTGATTTCTTATTCTTTTGCATGTTTGTGACACTTAAATGTTTCTGCTCATCAAAAACCGTTAACTATCAAAAAGATAACATAATTGAACACAAAATGCAGTTTTTAAATGAAGGTTTACGTTATTAAGGGAGAAAAAAAACTCCAAATCTACATGGCCCTGTGTGAAAAAGTGATTGCCCCCCTTGTTAAAAAATAACTTAACTGTGGTTTATCAATTTAAATTTTCAATTTCAATATCAATTTCTGTAGTCACCCCCAGGCCTGATTACTGCCACACCTGTTTCAATCAAGAAATCACTTAAATAGGAGCTACCTGACACAGAGAAGTAGACCAAAAGCACCTCAAAAGCTAGACATCATGCCAAGATCCAAAGAAATTCAGGAACAAATGAGAACAAAAGTAATTGAGATCTATCAGTCTGGTAAAGGTTATAAAGCCATTTCTAAAGCTTTGGGACTCCAGCGAACCACAGTGAGAGCCATTATCCACAAATGGCAAAAACATGGAACAGTGGTGAACCTTCCCAGGAGTGGCCGGCCGACCAAAATTACCCCAACAGCGCAGAGACAACTCATCCGAGAGGCCACAAAAGACCTCAGAACAACATCTAAAGAACTGCAGGCCTCACTTGCCTCAATTAAGGTCAGTGTTCACTGCTCCACCATAAGAAAGAGACTGGGCAAAAACGGCCTGCAAGGCGCAAACCACTTTTAAGCAAAAAGAACATTATGGCTCGTCTCAATTTTGCTAAAAAACATCTCAATGATTGCCAAGACTTTTGGGAAAATATCTTGTGGACCGACAAGACAAAAGTTGAACTTTTTGGAAGGTGCGTGTCCCGTTACATCTGGCATAAAAGTAACACAGCATTTCAGAAAAAGAACATCATACCAACAGTAAAATATGGTGGCGGTAGTGTGATGGTCTGGGGTTGTTTTGCTGCTTCAGGACCTGGAAGGCTTGCTGTGATAGATGGAACCATGAATTCTACTGTCTACCAAAAAATCCTGAAGGAGAATGTCCGGCCATCTGTTCGTCAACTCAAGCTGAAGCGATCTTGGGTGCTGCAGCAGGACAATGACCCAAAACACACCAGCAAATCCACCTCTGAATGGCTGAAGAAAAACAAAATGAAGACTTTGGAGTGGCCTAGTCAAAGTCCTGACCTGAATCCTATTGAGATGTTTTGGCATGACCTTAAAAAGGCGGTTCATGCTAGAAAACCCTCAAATAAAGCTGAATTACAACAATTCTGCAAAGATGAGTGGGCCAAAATTCCTCCAGAGCGCTGTAAAAGACTCATTGCAAGTTATCGCAAACGCTTGATTGCAGTTATTGCTGCTAAGGGTGGCCCAACCAGTTATTAGGTTCAGGGGGCAATTACTTTTTCACACAGGGCCATGTAGGTTTGGATTTTTTTTCTCCCTAAATAATAAAAACCCTCATTTAAAAACTGCATTTTGTGTTTACTTGTGTTATCTTTGACTAATAGTTAAATGTGTTTGATGATCAGAAACATTTTGTGTGACAAACATGCAAAAGAATAAGAAATCAGGAAGGGGGCAAATAGTTTTTCACACCACTGTATTTATTAAGCGCCAACATATTCTGCAGTGCTGTACAATTTTTACTGGGTAGACTAAAAAGGAAAACCAGAGCTAAAATGTATTATGTGGGAGATTTCCTGGCTCTGAAAGGACTAATAGATTCATTTTCTTCTTTTTAGGTATTGTATTTGCACCTTATGGACCCATTTGGAGGCAGCAAAGAAGATTTTCTCATTCTACCCTCAGACATTTTGGACTCGGCAAACTCAGCCTTGAGCCCAAGATAATAGAAGAATTTAAATATGTGAAAGCTGAAATGCTTAAATTCGGAAACAAAGGGTTTAGCCCTTTTGAGATCATTAATAATGCAGTTTCCAATGTTATTTGTTCCATAAGTTTTGGCAAACGCTTCAATTATGAAGACAAAGAGTTTAAGACTATGCTGAGTCTGATGTCTCGTGGGCTTGAAATCAGTGTAAACAGTGAGGCCGTCCTGATCTGTTTGTGTTCCTGGCTGTATTACCTGCCCTTTGGACCTTTTAAGGAACTGCGTCAAATTGTGATTGATATTACTGCTTTTCTTAAGAGAATCATTGCCGAGCACCAGGTCACTTTAGATCCGGCTAACCCCAGAGATTTTATTGACATGTACCTTCTTCATATAAAAGAGGAGCAAAAAGGGCAGGCAGAGAGTATTTTCAACACAGAATATCTCTTTTATATCATTGGTGATCTCTTTATAGCAGGCACAGACACAACCACCAACACTCTACTATGGTCTCTTTTGTATATGTGCCTTTATCCAGATGTGCAGGGTAAATATCTTTACTTTATTTGTTTAACAAAATATATGTAAGGCTTTGTGATGGCAGATTAATAGTAGATTGTAAAAGTTAGCTAGTGAATTAAAAGTAACCCACTGTGGCTGTTGGCATGCAATTGTGCAAATCAACTGAGGGCAGGTTCATGTGCTACACAGCTCCAGACATATGAAAAAGTTAGAAAAAAATAAGTGTATTAGCAGTCACGTCAGAGTCCCATTAGCATATTAGCACTGTTATAACAATATATTTTTATAGAATATTCATGGCTATAGTGTGTTATATAATATGACTTGCATAAAATAGCTGATTATACAGTAACAAGTAGAGATGAAACATGCACAGATAAAAGTCAATTTTATTGATTTATTTTGGCATTTAAGTAGACCCTCACTGCTCTCATGATGTAGACCATAATGATAAAATTGTATGAAACCAAGGTTTGTATGATTTGTGCTACATGTATACTGGCCAATCCATCATAACTAATATGTCATAATAATAACAGTCAGCCAAATCCTGCAAAAAGTGCTGGGATTCAGCCAAATCCCAAACTGAATCCTAGATTGGTTGCATCCCTAGCAAATATACACAGATGGAGTCCTCCGTGACATTATACTAATGATTTAAAATAGAATAAATTGAACATAGAACGTATCTCTTGTGATATGCAGGCATTATCATTTATGTGAATATCTTTATTATTATGCACATAGATAATACTTATTACCTGATGAGGACATCTTAGGAACAGTGTTCATGTTATGTACTCTTCTTTAACAGAGAAAGTCCAGGCTGAGATTGATACAGTCATTGGCCGGGATAGGCCTCCGTCACTTACAGACAAGTCTCAGATGCCCTTTACAGAAGCTACTATTATGGAGGTTCAAAGAATGACTGTAGTCGTCCCTCTTTCTGTACCACATATGGCTTCAGAATCTTCAGGTATGCAATTGTCAGCTGGAGAGCTTTTTATTTTTTCCAAAAACCCCAAAAAAACTTAGCAGCAAGCTCAAGGGAACAATTATGTTTGTGACCTTTAGTGAGTCCAAGAACTCACTCGCAGTTTCTGCAATTGTTTTGCCCAAATCCAGACACTCAAGCCTTAATAAATATGCCACTTAGAGACCTTTTAAAAACTTGAGATTTACATTAACATTGTTAAGGTTTTTTTAGAAACTTTAAGTGAATTAGTAAGTTTTAGAGCAAAATTAAACTTGAATCGCAGTAAAAGTTGAAATTTGAATGTTGATAAATCAGCCCCTAGCTAAATTAATATTAAATTCAGAAGCTTATATACACTGTTACACTTTTGCCAAGTATTCCTTCTTACATTCTGGGTCATCCTTATTGACAGCTTTGCGCTTGGTAACCTGTGCAGCTACCCAGTGGGTGGGTTTTACATTGTTAATTATATCACAGGACCTTGGAATTGCAGAATTTTCATTGCATTGGTAGTATATATAAGCCCTATGTGATTTACTCAACACATTTGCAAATAATGAATAGTTCTTCTTTAAGAACTAGCATTTTTACACATGAGCATTCAGAATGCCAGCTTACAATCTGCCTGATTGTTAATGTAAATAAAACCATAGCAACCAGATAGCTGCTGAAATTCCAAACTGGATAGCTGCTGAGCAAAAATCTAAATGCATCATACTAAAAGTTAATTTAAATTAATGTAATTTTCTTTTGCTGCGTGGAACTGGCAGCAAAAGTACCTGTTTGAATTGGGAGTGGTTTTAATTAATTGGAATATACTGTACTTTTAATATTTGAGCATTGTTAATGCAAATATTTTTTTCTTCCAACTCAGTTTTCCATGGATATACAATACCAAAAGGCAGTGTGGTAATGGCCAATCTCTGGTCTGTGCACAGAGACCCAAAAGTTTGGGAGAAGCCTAATGATTTCATGCCCAAGAGGTTTCTAGATGAGAATGGGCAAATCCTCAAAAAAGAAGCATTTATTCCTTTCGGAATAGGTAAGTATAATATTTTCGTATACTTTTATTTCACATGGATTGTGCAACATCAAATGTATTTTTGGTAAATAGATGAAAGCATATATCTCATCTTGTTTTGGAAAAATAACATTTCTTGTCCAGGCTCTTTTGAAAAGCAGCTGCAGCTAAAATACTCCCTGCCCCTAAATATATGATCTGCATTAGCTATATAGAGGAAGGGAATCGGTTATCTTGAAATCCATTATCCTGAAACATATAGCAACCCTAACTGAAAAAAGATAGCCCTGCACTCACCAAATTGCTGCAGTGATATCTGTTCTATCACATCTTGTTCTAAATAGCGATTGTATTTTCTTTTTCTATATGTTTTATAAAGCAACCAACATCCTCAATGTAGAAAGGCATATACATCAAACATATGACAAAAATATGTACAAATATTGACTCATACAGGAGGTAATACACACACACCAAGTAAATTGCACATTAACCACCATTTGTTATACAATGTACATATAACATGTAGCATGTAACTTGAAGTTACACTGTGGACAGTGAATATGAAGAAACAGTGCACAACTTAGTGATGCTGTACTAATGGCAAAAAAGTCAAACTCTCACAATCTCCTATTCCAGAGAGATCTATGGGAAAAGTTCTGCCTAAGGCAGATTTGGAGTAGACAGGCACTCCACCTTGCAGAGTTGCTAAACTGATCACCTGAGCCCTTCAGACACTGACAACAGAGTAGTACAGTGAGGTTGAAGGCTGCTATTTGTTGCCACATCACATAAGGTTTTTGGCTCTTGAACAGACATTGCAAACCAGGACGCTGCCAGGGTCTATCACAACAAAGTTACCAGGGTCCAGCAGAGTCTATGTATTGATTTGCATCCCCTCCATGTAGTAATTGCATCCCAGACCCCTGGTAATTATCTTCAGCTTTGTTCAATCTTCTAATTAAAGTAAAGCAGCCCTAAGGCATATAAACAAAGGACATAATTTGACCAATATAAAATGCTAGCATAGAGAGATCCATTGGGAACCTGTACCTCATTATGAAAAAGCATGAACTAATTTTCCTAGGTGTGCTGCATACAGAACTGGTGACTATAAATTCCTAAAGGATGTCCATGGTTTATTTTATTGAGGTCATACATAACTAGTACTGCCTGCCCTGCATTGCTGTAGTCCAGTAGATAAATCAGTATGTATATTACATGCCTGTGAGTGCTGGATCTTCTGCTTTTATCACATTTTTGCAATCATCACAGTTTTGTCATTTCCCTCCATAGGCCCAGGGTTTGGGGGAAGTTTTCACTACATTATGTATTTGGGTCCTGTTGGGTGAATTTCTCTAATACAGTATTCATAATGACTGTATGTTCACTTTCATTTAAACAGGTCGGCGAGTCTGCATGGGGGAGCAGTTGGCTAAGATGGAACTGTTCCTGATGTTTGTTAACCTGCTACAGTCTTTTAGCTTTTCCTTGGCTGATGACACATTCAAGCCATCACTTGAAGGGCGATTTGGTCTCACTCTTGCACCCTATCCATTTGACATCAAGATCACAAAACGATAGAGCTTATAATGTAATATCACCTTTCCCAAAAGTCTGCTCTGAATAAATGGCAGAAAACAAGGCCCGTGAATTACACTGATTTCCACAGTTCCTGGCATGCATCTTGCATTGCACTGGGGTGTAATTTGTTCTGTGTATAAGTCTAGAAACTACCCTGAAGTAAGTTTAATCTGTGGTCATGTTAAATAATGATAATCAGTGGTAATTTGTTGAACTTGAAAAATACATTTCTATATCTAATATGCAACACATAGTAATGCACAGCTATATCCAAATATAGATAACCACAGATATGGGGTTGCACTCAGGGATTGACACGCACAATGAAGTGATAAGCAGTGTTTAGAACACATATAGGAGAAAGATAATCATTAACATGAATATAATACCCTTAACACACCAAAAAGTATTTGACTCCTGTTAGATACAGAGTGCTGGTTGAATTTTCCTAAGGGCATACTGGCTCTATGCTACTTACTATGGGCAACAGCTTTTTCTCAGTTACATTACCCTAGTTTAAAGTTTTAGGTTTCTTTAGCAGTGTGCTCTTGTAAGCACTACACATAGTACATATAAAATCCCAAAGCTGCAAATAGTTCCTAATGCTAACAACAATGCAAACATTTCTATAGAAGAATGTTCTACATTAATTACATTTCCCTGTCTGTGTTTTCAGGGATGGTTTGGTTGATAATGCTAACTATGGTTTCCTACCTGTAAATGTACTCATTCTAATTTTTATTATAAAATATATTTTAATTTGGTAACTTTGGATGTTAATAATATCAAAGTATTTTTATATAGACTGCACAAAATATGTAATTTGTATTGCATCAGATGGTGATCAGATTGTCTGGCTGATGTGGTGCTCTTCTAAAGATGTTTTAAAAAATGCCTGATCAATATGTGGCTGAAGGCTGGCAGGCAGTTGCATTTCCTCCACGCATGTTGTATCAGGTTGTGTTTTTTTTGTTAACTGTCTCTTCATTACAATTAATCTCTTTAAGGACTCTGTTCTCTAGTGTATATATTATTAGTCCAAGATCTAGAATGTAAAGAGCAATCAGTTTTCTTGTGATTGTATGAGACCCAGAACTTTGTTTATTTTGTGCAAAAACACAGTATGTTCTGAAATGTTAATGTTTGTTTTGTTTTTATTAAAAAAAATCTTATAGCCTGATTGCAAACAATCTCCACTTTGTTATACACTGGTTTTTCATTCATCAAACAAAAGTGGCAAAACTGTACACTATCCAAAATAATAAATCCAGGGGAGCAGAGCTAGGCCTAATCAGATTGTGGTTAATCATTTGGTGATTCAATCATTAGGAAAGTGTACAGGCTAATCTGTAGAACGGATCGCTACAACCAAACAGTTTGCTGTCTTCCTGGTGCCAGGGTTCGGCATCTGGTTGATCAGGTTGCCAAATTATTGGGTGGGGCTGGCCATGACCCAGCTGTCTTGGTACATATTGTACTAATGACAAAATGAATGGTAGGTGGAGGACCTTAAAGAGTGAGTTCAGGGATCAAGGCTATAAGATTAAGGAAAGCTTCACCAATGTAATTTTTACTGATGTTTTGCCGGTGCCACGTGCAAGTTTAGGGAGACAGCGGGAGCTTAGGGAGCTAAATGCATGGCTAAAGTCTTGGTGTTGGAAGGAAAGTTTTGGGTTCCTAGAGCACTGGGCTGACTTTTCTTTGGGGTACAATCTATACAGCCGTGACGGATTGCACCTCAATGGAAGGGGGTCCACTGTGCTTGGGGAGAGAATGGCTAAGAGGCTGGAGGAGTGTTTAAACTAGATAAGGGGGGGTGGGTGAGGTAGAGTTTTATGGGAAAGCTAGTGTAGAGGGGGCAGTGGAATTAGCAAAGGGTCATGGGGTAGGAGTAAGGGGGGCATACAGTTTACCAGATAAGTAGCTTCCATTTTTACAAAGGAAATAACCTAATATTCACCTTAACTCTCCATTACCTAATGTAAATATCAGAGGGAGAAGTACCATATATACTCGAGTATAAGCCGAGTTTTTCAGCCCCAAAAAAGGGCTGAAAAAGTCACCCTCGGCCTATACTCGAGTATATCGATCATCTGTCTGTCATCCGATGCGCCGTTGCGCGCAACACCAACACTCCCCCCCCGGCCGGAATTCTGTACGCACATACGAACGCGCGCACACGTTCTTGCGTGTGTGCTCATACGTACATAAGTCCATCAACAGGGGGGTGCTCGCCACGGCGCAATTGCTGACAGATCACTCGGGGTGGGGGGGTTTGCACTAGCATTGAATATTCTTGCATCTGATACCTGCATCAAATAAGCTGATTCGGCTGTATAAAGACTTTTCACGGCTCAACTGATGCCAGACCACTCGAGGTGGGGGGAGTTGCACTGGCATTGATACCTGCATCTAGCTGATTCGGCTGTATAAAGACTTTCCTAAAGGTTTGTAAATTTTACTTCCTGTATTGTAGCTAATATCCATAGGTATCCATAATGTTGTATAGTGGGGAGGTTTACATTGTGGTCCTTCTGGTTTTTTGACTCTAGATATGAACTAAATTGCAGTGTCTGCCCTGACTGAAAATGAAATGTATGTCAACATGGTATCATCAAATGTGGAAGTCAGAGGGTTCACAGCTACCTAAGATTTGCTTGACTGTCATCTGACTAAATATGCATTCATGATGTTTATCATCCATGTAAATTATGAAAGACCATCTTAATTCTGATGTCTGAGGAGATTGATTTAAGAGCGAGTGGAGAGAGGAGAGTGATTTAACAGAATTTGGACAGGAATGTTCTGACACTGAATCCCTAGGGATACATTTAGGCCTTATCTTACTTAACCCTTCCAGTGAAAGTTTACAGCCAGTACAAAGTCAAAGAGATGATTCTCAGAAAATATATAAGCATTTTAAATGCTTGAACTGTAATTGTGAAGGTTGCCTTCCCAAACTTTCCTGACAGTTAAAAAAACAAAACAAAAACAACAACTTAGCAGTAGCAGCTGCTACTAGTCACCCTAGGCTTATACCCGAGTCAATACGTTTTTCCAGTTTTCTTAGGTAAAATTAGGTACCTTGACTTATATTGGGATTGGCTTATACTTGAGTATATATGGTAGTAATCTCTTCTGCATGCTGGCTAATGCACGGAGCTTGTCAGGTAAATTAGGAGAGCTGGAATCCATTGCATGTACTGAAAATTATGATTTAATTGGTATCACTGAGACCTGGTGGGATGAAACATGCGACTGGGCTGTGAATGTAAATTGTTACACCCTTTTTAGGAGGGACAGAGGGATTAAAAAGGGTGGAGGGGTTTGTCTTTATGTAAAGTCAGATTTAAAGCCATGTGCTAAAGAAATTACTAAGGAAAATGTGGAATCCCTTTGGGTAGACATTTCAGCAGGGCTAAAGGTTACAAAGAAAATAATTATTGGTGTATGCTATAAACCACTCTGTATAAGTGAGGGGTATGAGGCCCAGCTACTGTTGCAAATGGAGGAGGCTTCACAACTAGGTCAAGTTGTTATTATGGGGGACTTTAACTATCCGGACTTTGACTGGAGTAATGGGGCGGCTAAGTAAGAAAAAGCGAGTAGGTTTGTAAATAGGCAGTTCAAGAACCTACTAGGAATGACTCTATTTTGGACCTGGTGATATCTAATAATAATGAACTCATCTCTAACATTTATGTGGGTGAGCATGTAGGGAATAGTGATTATAACATGGTCTCCTTTGAGATAATGCTGCAGAGACAGCTCTATAAGGGAGTAACTAAAACGCTCAATTTTAGACGTGCAGACTTTGCCAGTATAAGGGCATCTCTGCAATGTGTCAACTGGGAAAGGCTTTTCATAGGGTTAGATACACAGAAGGGAGTTGTGGGAGCACTCCAAGGCTAAATAGAGTATACAAATACAATGGAAGTGCGACTGATCTGGCCAAATTAACTACAAGCATACAAAAAAGAGAGGGGGATTGATCAATGCACATTCCCTGGTCCCCGGTTTCATAAGTAAATTATCTACGCTAGTGCATGTATTTACAAAAAATAGGGATTTTTAGTTACAAAATTACCAATTAGCAATTATTATTGGTAAGCCACCATACCACGTCAAGGTAAACCCCGTATGGTGGGCCTATCTATTTACCCCTGGTCATATTTTTCAAAGGCTGGCCCTCCCGTGCACAGTAGCCATTATTGACCTGGGGGCTGGTTTGAGTCAATCTGAATCAAGAAGGTCAAGAATGGCTACTGTGCACGGGAGTGTCACCTTTTATGAGGAGGTGAGCAGGAACTTCGATGCTGGAATGGCAATGGATGTCATCTAACTCACAAACACCTAACCATAAAATTGAGGAATATTGGCCTAGAACATAATATTTGTATTTGGATAGAGAACTGGCTGAAGGATAGATTACAAAGAGTGGTGGTAAATGGAACATTTTCTAATTGGACCAGTGTGGTTAGTGGAGTACCGCAGGGGTCAGTCCTTGGTCCTTTGCTTTTTATCTTGTTTATTAATGATTAAAAACTATAAATTCCCTGCAGGATTCTGGCACTTTGAAGAGCGATTTGACAAAATTGGAAAACTGGGCAGCAAATATGCGCTTGTGAGGGGACATGATTACTCTGTACAAGTACATTAGAGGGGATTATAGGCAGATGGGGGATGTTCTTTTTTCCCATAAAAACGATCAACGCACCAGAGGTCACCCCTTTAGATTAGAGGAATGGAGCTTCCATTTGAAGCAGCGTAGGTGGTTTTTAAACGGTGAGGGCAGTGAGGTTGTGGAATGTCCTTCCTAGAAACGTGGTAATGGCAGGTTCTGTTAATGCCTTTAAGAAGGGCCTGGGTGGGTTCTTGAACAAGCATAATATCCAAGCCTATTGTGATACTAAAATCTACAGTTAGCATTAATGTTGGTATATATGGTTTATGTATGTGAGTGTATAGATAGGTCAGTATAGGTTTGTGTGCTGGGTTTACTTGGAAGTAATGCATAGTGCCATCTACAGGTAAGTAATAAAAACAATTCCTCTGCCAACTGGCCATGGGTGGTATCATTGAATAATATTTTTAAGCCTCTGTGACGCAAATTTAAAAAGTTGTTTATTAATTATGTGGTAGTGAAAAATCACCTCGAAAAATTAAACGTCATACAGGGCTTCCTTACACCAACTCATTACCATAGGAAAAGCAATCATTCTAGAACATTGCCCTGTGCTGAGCAGTGCACATGTAAGTGTGTCAGCCAAGGTACTTGCCTTAACTTGACACTCACTTGCAGGGCCGCCATCAGGTAAGACAGTTGTCCCTGGGCCTGGCCGGTTTTGGTTTTTAAGGGGGGACTGGTCATGCTGTGCTTGCTTTAGCCGGGCCCCCTCTGCTCTCAGTGAGCTGCTTATTGCTGTTGAATGGAGTGAGGAAGAGAGGAAGCTGCAGTTCCTGTGTTTTTTTATTGTAGATGCAGGAAAAGGTGATCAGCTTGATAAAGGAACTAAAATGTTCTGAAAGCTTGCTATGGTTATCTTAAGGTGGCCATACACGGGCCGACTATAGCTGCCGACATGGGCGTCCACAGAAGGGGGCAAGAGGGGGCACTTGCCCCCCCCTGGAAAAGTAGCAAAAAAAACAAAAACCTTACTCCGTTTCTGCACTTTCCCCTCAAGCCCGTTTTTGCTGTGCTCCGATTGGATCTTTCTTCTTGTGGATTCACCAATCAGAGCACAGCTTCCTTGACAGACAGTAAAATTGACCAATCAGAGCACAGATGCACACAGGGATCGGGAGATTTTGCAAACTGGAAACAGAAATAAAGACTGAAAAGATGAATCTGCAGCTGTAACTTTACCTGAGAACCAACTCTCAACTTTTGCTGCAGTTTGCATCCCACAGGTACTATACACAGGTACTATACAGTTCTAAAGAATCACTAGCTGACATTAAATTGTTCAATTTATAATCTATCCCCTACCCTAACACATGGAGGGTAAGTTAACTCTTTCCCTCTGAAAAAGCTCATTGTGAGTTTATAAATGTGTTGTTGTTTTTTGCACTTACTATTTTTTTTTTTTTTTTGTCATTGTTTTGTTCATTTATAGTAAGTTACAGTGGGGCCAATGTTGTGTATCAGTGCCAGTGTTATAGTGCCAGGGCCTGAATATCTGCCATCAGTACCCACTGCTCCTCATGGCATATAATGTGCTGGGTTTGTAAATACGGACTGCATCTCACTGTATATAATGGGGAGTCAGTACCCACTGCCTTTCTTGCTATAAAACTAACATAAACACATCTAAAGGGGTGGTTCACTTTTAAGTTAACCTTTAGTATGTTATAAAATGGCCTATTCCTAGCAACTTTGCAATTGGTCTTCCTAATTAATTTTTTTGAATAATTTGCCTTTCTCTTCTGCCTCTATACAGATTTCAAATGGGGGCCAAAAAATATTGTATTATTATTATAATTTTGTATTACTTATTTTTCCAAGTAGGCCCCTTAACTATTCATATTCCCATCTCTTGTTTAAATCACTACCTGGTTGCTAGGGTAAATAAGACCCTAGCAACCAGATAGCTGCTGAAATACCAAATGGAGAGCTGCTGAACAAAAAGCTAAATAACTGAAAAACCATTAAAAATAAAAGTGAATTCGAATGCGAACTACCCCTTTAAGCTAACTGATCCCAAACACAAATGTTTGCAGATCCCCTAACAGAAGTGCGCGTATGAATACTTTTACTACTAATACTAAACATTTTAGGGTAAAAAAAAAAAGCACCCCCACCCGCACTTTTGTACAGTATCCCTGGGAGTCAGTGGGAACGGCAAGAGGTAGTTGGGAGGTTAACTTTTTACGTCAGCAGTGAATCCACTAAGTGTCACATTAGCTGTAGGTCAGTCTGTGTATGGGCCATATTTAGCCTCCCCTAGTATCATCCTGCAAAAAAAAAAAATATATATATATATTTATCTGTTGCAGGATGATGCTAGCTTACTTGCCCCCCCTTGGAAAATTTTCTGCGGACGCCCATGGCTGCCGATATCGGTCCCTTGGACCGATTCGGCAGCTAATCGGCCCGTGTATGGGCAGGGCAGAGCGGCCTGGCCGACCGATATCTGGCCTGAAATTGGCCAGATCTCGATTGGCCAGGTTAGAAAATCCGGTCGGATCGGGGACCGCATCGGCTCGTTGATGCGGTCCCCGATCCGGCTGCCCCATTGCCACCCACATAATCCGATATTTTTTTTTTTACCTAAATGCTCCCCGATATCGCCCACCCGTAGGTGGGGATATCGGGGGAAGATCCACTCGCTTGGCGACATCGCCAAGCGAGCGGATCTGCTCGTGTATGGCCACCTTAAGTTAGCCAATAAAGGTATCACCTTTATACCACTTTTGTTATTTTTTATTTCAAAAGGGTTACCCTGTAAACATGTGTTTTTTTACCTGCACAGCTCTCTTTTGTGCTTGTTTTCTTATCAAAGTTAATGTCCCAGTAAAGCCTAGTGAGGATTGTGTAGGCTTGGGGTTGAAGTTTGAGCTTCCCCTCAGCCTGTCCCTATCCAATCCGACACAGCTCTACTGAGACTTAAACTGTGATAAGAAAAAGCATGACAAATTGCTGTGCAGGGGAAAAAATATGCAGGGATTCTTGTCAGAGGGGAAAAGCAAGTGAGGAGGGAAAGGGGGGAGGGGGGGATGAGACACACAACAGGAAATCTGCTTCTGCCTGTGGATTCCTCTGTGAAGTTACATTGTTGGCCAGGGGCATACAGCATACTCACAGAAGCATGTAAAAGACCAGTGCAACTGTCATGCTGCCAGGGTCAGCGTTATTAACTGGGGACCTCATGTGGGCCATTTGGATGGGGTGGCTTGCTGGGCAGCAAATAGAGCCTGTCTCTACCTCTTTCCTACTGCTGCTGCTGGTAGGGCTTTTACAGACAAGCGTTCCACTGCAAACACAGTCTGTACTTCAACTACACTAAATTATGTGTTCCTTGCGATGGAATTCAAGAAAGCACAACCGCAGGGGAACTCATGTGCAAGTCCCAACACTGCCTTTGTTTCTATTTGGGGGAGTGGGAGAGGGGAAAAAGGAAACTATTTCTCTCTGTCACCTACCCCACAGGTGCCATTTTCCCCTTACCCACACCTTTGATTCTGTCCCTAAATACTCCCCAACTCCACATATGCTATGCTGTCCCTTCCCCTACATGTCACTTACACAGCGCTAGGGGCAGCGTATTCCTCCAGTGATCTCAATGATATTACTGTGTGTTTTGTTTTATAGATATTAGGACCACTGGGAGGAGGGCCCAGATAAATTTGTTGAATAGGGCCCCATGATTTCTGATGGCGGCCTTGCTCACATGTTGGCTTAAAGATTCTGCCAGCACAATGTGCAATGAAGATAATATTGTTGTAAAACCACAATGTAAATTACATAAATTTGAATTAAACTCATAACTTTGAATCAGAAAATTATGTATATGACATAGCTAGTTCTGGGGCTCCACTTGAGTCTGTGTAACACTATTTTGGCTTAGATTAGGCCAGACCAGGCTAGTAGTGTATTGTAGGGCATGTGTTACATGCAACCCTTAATTCTTAGATGGGGCCTCCGCTATGTGGGAGAAACTGAATAGGAGCTGAGGGTGTAGTTGAACTACAACTTGCTGAGGTTGTGTGGTGCGGATGGTATAAATGGACGCCAGAGAGGTTCTTATGGTTAAACTATGAAACAGATTTATTGTCCCAGACAAAGCAGTGGTGAAATCAGGGTAATCATATACTCACAAGCACAAGCAGTAAGATGGTACAATTGAAATACGCTCTGATGCAGAAGAGAGGGTATGTACCTTTTTATCCCACCTCTTGGTCTGGGCCGGGATACACACCTTATCAACCAGTACCCCTTGGGAGGTAGTCCAGGTAATAGGGACTCCTTCAGGTTGATAACCTCTAGTGGATGAGTCCTCCGGGTGAGTAGGATCAGGGGTTATCCTGCCTGTCACTATCTCTACTCCGTGGCCCTGCACTGAGGCAACATTGCTGGAAAGGAGACTATTCCTGGATCTAATCACTCCTTTGGTGGGGCTAATGGCGGCCCTTTCTAGCTAAAGCTGACTATGCTCACTTTCCTAGAAAGTGCTTTACTTTAATCTGCTGTGCTTGCTTGTCCTTGTTCACGGGGCCCTGTCCCCGACTTTCACTAGAGGTATAATGTCCTTTAGGGTACAATGGCTTCTGGGGCCTACAGTCTGCTCCCAGGCTCAGATGGAGCTCTGCTTGGGAAACAGCATGCAGCCAAAAGAGGAAGCCACCCCTCCTTGCTAGACACTATATCAGTCTGCAAGGGGAGTGGTCAACCTGTCTAAACCTATAGGGAATAGTTTTAGAACTGTAACTTAAGTACAAGGGCTCTTACCCAATAACAATAAAGGTGTGAAGAGGTAGGGTGTAAAGCCATAGGGAGCTTAACCCTATGGGTCCCTACATCTGTTTTCCCTATAGTTAGACCAATGTGCTAGTTTAGTGTTAACTGTTATTACAATTTCTTCTAAATCCACTAGCCTCCCACCTTAAGGGGATGTGTCTGGGCATGAATGGGTGAAACTAGTCGGCAATATTGGTAGGTATGGGATTTTATAGTCTGCAACCATTCTTAGCAAACAATAAAAGTCCATACACTCACGGTTCCCCTTTGTTGAACTCAATCCGTTGTCTGTTGGTGAAAATGCTCCAGGTGCAGTTTCAAAGTGCATATAGCAATGAGCAAAAGAAAAAGAAGAGGAAACCAAACATTTCAAGGGCTTTGTGCCCTCTTCATCAGTGGTGTGCTTTTTCCACTGATGAAGAGGGCGTGAAGCCCCTGAAACTTTTGTTCTGTATGTGCAGACCAGCAAAAATTGGTGTGTGTGCATTTCCTCTTCTTTTTTCTTTTGCTCATTGCAACCTTTCTTAAACTGGCTGCTGACTGCTCCCCTAGACCTAGTTTTGCAGTAAAGTTTAAGGGACAGCAGGCCTGTTGGGATCAGTTAGACATTGCCTGGCACTGTGTGTGAGAATTATGCAGCAACTATTAATGTACATCAGTGATAAATGAGAAAAAGACCCTATATACAACACACAATATACTGTAAATGATTCACCTCCTGAACTTTTTAGACAAAAAGGTTTATTTCTTGTGACTTTATAGCACAGGCCAAGCATACAAATAAATGCAGGTTAACTAACAATTAGAAATAAGCTTGAATGTAAAAATGAAAGGATTTGGACCAACGGCAATGTAACAGTCTCACATGTTTGGTAATGGGGTAGATAACATTACTAATAAACTAGTCCAACATGATATATAAGAGCAGCCACAGTGCAGCCCTAGAATGCAGAAAAAGACTACTGCTGGAGGCTTATGACCAGCTGTATTTCTAGCTTTACCTGTAAAATGTACACATTAAATTGTTGAGTAATATAAGCAATATTAGAAATGGTAGCTGTTCTAGAGTTCTAAAAAACAACTGCCCAAAGCTGCTTTCTATTGAACTAGTCATCATCCCCACCACAGATTAGGAGGAGCGCATTCCTGTAGTCTCCAGATGTGTCACTCTGCAAGATGAAAATGTACAATTAGGAGCCTGGCATCAAGTCAGGGAATACATTTAAAGCATTAGAGCTGAAAGCTCTAGAGTAAATATATCTAAGATTAGAATGCGATTTCCACTGATAATTGTTTAAGCTTCAATGTATCTCTGATTGCAGTCAGGCTGTATGCTGCAGGTCACAAGAAAGCAGAATTTTGGCCAGCCATATAATATGCCAAATCAGGATACAGGAACTGGATACATGCCCAGTGCAATCCTTAGATCTTTCCCCTGGTCTGATAGATTCAGTATCCTTTGGGAAACCTTTTACCTTAGAAGACCCAAATTAAGTTGTAGAATTAGCTCTGCCACCCCCAAATTGGTTTTCTATTGTAGGAATGGGATTTCTTAGACTTGATACATAGTTTAAGAATTCCGGTTTACTATATTCCATAATTAAAATACATTTACCTTAATCATAGCATGCAGGGATTTGCCAAAGTTCCTGCGGAATTTCTCCCTGATATCAAGCAAGTCGACCTCACTCCTAGAAACCATAATTCTAATAAGGGTACAGTCATCAGTGCCAGCCCCCTGGGGAAAGGGGAAACAGAAAACATTAAATGAACTTTATATTTCATTCTATCAGCTTTACGTGTTAAACGATTTTTCTTTACATTGAAAAGATGTGGAAAGGAAGAAATTGGGAAAGTTATAGCAAACAAAAATGAATTACTATATGAGAAATCATACAGAAATTTAAAGCATACAGAAGAAAATGAACAGTGTCCAGTATTCCGTTTGGGACTTGGGCAAACTGTTTGCAGGATTAGTTTTTGGCCGAATCCTAAGTGTTTGCCCAAATCTGAACCCTTAAAATCATGTGACTTTAAAGCCCTGGACAATGTAGACCTATGACCAGTTCCATATTCCATAGCCTCAAGCCATACTCTACAAATGTTTTCTATTTTTGCTGGCAAAGCCACGGCAGGTATATTAGAAGGATTAACTTAACTCTGAAACAAACAAGATGCCATGTATCTAAAGACGGGGAGTCGGTGACATTCCCCATTAATAAAGGGATTTTTATTTTAACGATGACATAACATGGAATGTTTCCTGTATCTGTAAATTCAGCAGAGCAACCTCTTTCAACCAAGCCGCTTCCACTTTTACCCCTACTGCATAAATGCATGGAATGTATGATGAACACTAATATTAAGGCCTTGCTCAGCCTTTTCAGTCATATTAAGTTGTGCTTTGGCATGAATACAGTCAGCGTATTCTCAAGGGAACCAATAAGCGCCCAGCCAACAAAGACTCTAATGAAGGACAACTGATGTTTACAGTTTAGTGTGTGACTATCCTTCACAAAAGTTTGGTTCTATTCTGTAAATATGGATGACTTAGCCCAAAGTAAGGGATTTCGATTCAGAAGTTGTAGCTGCAGGTGGGACCTGGGATCTAAAGGCGCTCCGTTTTACAAATAACTAGCAATTTCACCACATAAATACAAGAGAAAAAAAAGATTAAAATCAGCTGTATGATGGAAGGAGAGAGAAAGATAGATAGGGTATCCTTCTATGTGCTTTTTGCAGACTGAGAAAACAGTCATCAATTATACATGGGGTCAGAGGGCAGTAATGAGAGAGGCTCTGTACCCAATTTTGCACTGAGATGCCTTCTTCCCGTTTATGTGTCTGTCCAAGTATGAGATGGCATTAGAAAGCTCTATGGGACAAGAAGTTAGCGTACTTGCAAATATGCCTTATGTAAATCTAGTTAAATGCATATAACAATTTACTGTCATCTGATTAACTCCTGGCCATAAGGTTGTACTACTAAGAACCCAGATAATTATTACTTTTATAATACAATACAATGTAAATGAAACATGTACCTACTTACCTTCATTCCATGATACAGAGTGTCTGCAAAGTATTCAGGAATGCTTCTAACATTCTTCACTAAAATGCAAAGACAGAATTATCACACAAATATATTCTGTGTGGCTTCACAGCAAAACACATCAGGTTATTCTTGTGCCCCAGAGTGGGCCAATTTTAAAAACAAACTACAGCTCATAAGTGCCATAATGACAGTTAGAGGTCTTGATTTGGGGTACACCGAATCCAGGATTCATTTCAGGATTTGGCTGGATCCCAGCACATTTTGAAGGATTCAGATCTGGCAGAATCCTAGGTGTTAAGACACATCATATTCTTTTGGGCAAGAAAACATGACAATAATTGGTTTAACATTGATGCAATTTTTTATTTAATTTTGAATATTGAAATTAGAGTTTGGTATTCAGCAAATCCCAAAATTAGGAATTCCATGCATCCCAACTCTAAACAATACAAGTTAAATGTTATATGTAAGGCAGTCTATACTGTATATGTTATGTTTTCATAGTAAAGATGGCTTATATTGTTGCATCTAGATCCCTGACCAAACTGTAAAAAGCTGACTTACTGGTTGCATATCCTAAAAAATAGCCTGCGTATGGCTACCTTCCAACTTCCTTTATTAAGAGACTTTTGCTGTACTAATCATTACCCACTTATCGATTTGGCCAAGCAGTTTGACCAATTTTAACAATACTGCCAAAACTTCTGGGCATGTATGTAAGCGTGGGCAAGTGGGTACATACACATTATTGCTTACCGACTGCAAGAAGCAGCTTCTCCATGTGGCCAGATGTCTCCCGGTCTATGCTTTCTTCAATTTGAAACCCAGAGATCGTCATGTACTTATCAAATACTGAAAAATAAAATATACACTGATAAACTGTATTAGTTCAACTATATATTATTATTTTTATAGCACCAACAAGCTCTGCCTTCATAGCCATCAGAAATATTTAATTAAACTTTATCACAGCCAAGCTACTTTTTTTGCCTTTTCCACAAGATGAAGTGAAGAATGTATTACTGGAATGTTTAATACTTTCCATCTGTTGAGGGAGTAAGGATTTCCAGTGCAAGAAGGGGAAGTCGTCACAGAGTACAGCGCATACTTTTTATATTTATGAGCCAAAGCCCAACATAAAACCATGAAGAATCTGTGAGCCAGTATCTCAGTACTCATACATAGAAAAGGAATAGAGGTTTGTATAAACGAGTCACAAGGAAGAGCCCGGAAATGTCACATTTTTTATGCGTACAGTGTGAATATGATGTAACCTTTTTGCACACAATATACATTTTTGCAAATAACGTGTGTGCTGACCATTTCTGTATTATTGTAGATTCGGAGCCTGCTGGGGATGTGCATTACAAATTATATTAAAGCAAGGTGCTGTACAACTTCTAAATTGACTATATTATATATATGTATAGTGTAATAAGTGTAACATAATGAATAGACAATTGAAATACACTACGATTAGCTATGATTTACCTTTTCTCAAATGATGAATGCTGCGGGTTCCCAAAATAGTAATAAACTTTTCTTCATCTGTGCCCCACTTCAGTTCTCCAGCTTTGAACAAATCCTGTCAGAGCCCAAGAATACCATTACATTAGCTCTTGCATTGAAATCTATGGGTTGCTGTACGCAGCTTATTCCTACTGCATTGTGTATTGCTGTGCATGCCCTACTCAGAGGGCTGCCATCAGGGGGGTTCTGCAGTGAGGGGCCCTCTGTTGCAGAAATGGTCCCAGAGATCAAAAAAGCATTAATCCCAGGTTGGGGGCGGGACTTGTGGGAAGTCTGTGGCGTTTAGGTGGATCATGGGCAGGGTTTTACATACTTTTTGGCAGGTCCCACCACCCAGTGGGCAAATATTGGGACCCCCTAGGGCGATGAGTGCCATGCTAACTTAGCAGCGTGGAGCTCTGACTCCTGATGGCAGCCCTGCCTACTCACAAGTTCATAATGATTCATATGCTCCACACCTATTGCAATTTGTGTTCCTCAACTTGTGTGCCTTCTTTACTATGTTCAGGTATATGGCCTGTTTTGCTTGGGACCTAAGTTTTTCTGTAACTTAAGTCTGCTAAACAGTCATTAGAAGTACAAGGTTCTGGTTTATTAGAGAGAATAAGGAATCCCATACCTGTATTGCTGTACATGCCCATGCCCTGTGTCTTTTGCAGTATGTATTGCTGAACATTCTATATTTTTCCTGCACTATATATTGCTGGGCATAACATGCTCTTTCTACACTTTATTTAATTACTTTATTTGCCCTGTTCCTGGCATTCTTTATAATGCTCTTCCTGCCCTATCCCTGTTATACAGCACTGTGAAATATATCAACCTTTTTCTAAATAATAATCACCACAATCTCTAAAGCAATGTTTTTTAGTATTCTTGGAAATATGTATTTGCTCATAAACACTGACCTGTGCGTCTTGTTCAACAAGAGAATCATTCACTTTAGAGTCAGGATCCCTGTTGGCCTAAAAACATATATTTAATTACACGGATAACAGATGAACCCTAAATAAAGTCACTTATGTATATTGCACATGGGGTAATGGCAATTTTTTCTCTAAATAGAAAATACAAGGAAGGGGCTGTGACACCAGCACCCGGCCATTAAAACCATTAGGGCCTCTTTGTTTTTACCACTATTTGTATATAATCTGAAATGTTATGTTTACACCCTGTTATAAGACAGCACTGCAGAATATGTTGGTGTTTTATAAACTCTTGTTATCATTATGATGATTAATAATAAAAATAATAATAACAATAATCAAAATTATAATAATAGTTTATCTAATGTGTAGATACACCTAGATTACACAGAGGCCATCATTTCTCATGCTAAATTTAAGAAAGATGTCTCTGAAATGACACACACAGGGCTGCTCTTGGTTTCTGCGTAGTAGGAACAAAAGAGAAAACCTTTTATAAAATGCTCTCAAAATATAGGAGAAAATACATACAGATAAGAAAACATGGCGTTTCCTTAACTACAGTAATTTTTTTTCATTTTACAAAATCAAAAAGAGGCTATAAATAAAAGTATAGAATTATTAAGTTCAGAGACACAGACAATCACCTGTACAAGGACAACCAACATCCTTTGGAAGTATCCAGATGTATCTCCGGTGATGCTATCTTCCAATTCACATCCATATTCTGCAACAAAACCCCACATACTGTCAGTGGTCTCCCCACTGTATTCTTGTGTGCTGTTATATTTCTATTTCTGCTATATACCCATTTAATTCAGGAATACTCAAAAAAGCTCCTGTTTTTATTCCAACTCCCCCAGGGTGAACATTACCTTGTTTGTAAACCTGTTTGATGTGCCTCACTTCCTCTGTAGTACGGGAGGAAAGGATCTCTATCAACGTATTCTCACATGTGCCTGCTCCCTGCAAACAGAATATTACATAAGGGTTTCAGTGTTTCATCTTGACAAGTTTCAATCCAATGTATTAGGTAATGCCTCTTATTTGATAAGTGTGAGCAAAAGACATATTAAGTCCAAACCCTATTATTTTTTGTAATAAATAATTGAACGTCTTTCAATTATTTACTATACTATATGGCAAGGCTATGGGGCTGATTCATTAAAACAAGAGTTTGAATCCCGAATGGGACAAATTCGGATTGGATACAATGATTTCTGAAGATCGCAAATATCACGAAAATGCTTACGAAAAAATTGCATTAGTCACGATATCGTATTGGCGATCCGAAAGTCACGAAATTTTCGTACTGAACAATTGTAAACAGCAGCAGAACCTTTCCGATTTTTTTAGCGCAAGCCCCAAAAAAACGCTCCAAGCGTTCATGTCCTAAAAAATCTCCCCCTTAGACTATTATAAAAAGGACTATCCAATTTAATGTGATACTACCCTTGGATTGGTAATAAGATACTGATGACAGGCGGGTCATACATCTACATGCATCTGGCCATGTAGTGTGGTCCTCACCCAAAGGTGAGTGCAATGGGATCAGTTTGATCTGATGAACCACCACTCATCCTGGCCATATACTGGAAGATCTGCTTGCTTAGCTGGTACTTCACTAGGGACATTCACTTCTTTCTGCTCCAGGTAGTAAGGTGTAAAATACAGATAATACAGGTAATATAATATAAGAAAAATGAATAAGACCTGCAACCTGAACCACAGACCTGTAGACCTGCATCTATACCCATGTCAAAAAATTCTACCCGCAACCTGCTGTGTACCTTCTTTTCTTGCGAGTGACCCGCAGGTGCACGGCCCGCTGCAGGACTCTAGTTTGAATTGCATGATGGCAGTTTAGCAATGTGTGAATTTTAAAGGTTAGATCATGACCTTCTTATAATGCCATGGGATCTTGTGTGAATGCACCAATGTCTGTAAATGTGTAACTTTCCCAGTAACAGCCAGTCACATGCTGCGTGCTATTCATAGGTTGATTCTGTACACAGGAGCCAAATATATAATGCCAGAATCAACAGCAACACCTGTATAAATCCTAAAATTACAAAGTATTGGCAGGAACAAACAGAGTCAATTTAAGTGTAAGGACCTCAAAGAA